>NC_138532.1:14213846-14813846 GCF_964234715.1 Podarcis melisellensis | reverse complement strand
TCCAAAAGCATTTATAGTCAGGTCAGGTCAGGGAGAATCAATGGGCTTGCTGGATGGGTGGCCCTATGACGGCTCCTGGAAGCATAATGTAACTCTTTCATATTTTTCTCTGGATCATTGAGAGGCTTGCCACTAAGGGCAATGGAACCTTATCAGGAAGCAGCCTGGTTGCCCCAAACGATTTGCATAGAAATGCCAAATAGAGCTTTCAGGGCCTTCCCTTTCTCCTGCCACAGTTAAGTTTGGCTATACAGGGCAATGGGGAAATATGCTCAGTTCATACGTTAAAGCAAACCCACCTAATTTGCATTTCCTGAAGAAAATTTGAAATGTGCACTTCTCCAAATTTTGTGATGCATCTCTCTAACCCAAATGTGTGCCTAGATATTAATATATTAGTAAAAGTGGCATATAAAACTGTAATAAAACAGTTATTGCACATATGAACAAAGCAGCTTCATCCATACAGCATATATATATATATATTTGGTGGGGAGAGCTGGTTTGATTCCTGATATTGTGCTCTTTTCTTTCTTTCATTGTATTGGATAACCTGGATTCATTTTTTTTCTTTTATGTGTTACATAAAATGGCTAGATTCTGTGCTGTATCATAGTTTTTAATGGATTTGTGTGTTGTTGTATATGTGTTGTTACTTATACTTTAAGAAGAAAAGCAATGAGTTTAAAGAACACATACAAAACTGTTTTGCATTAAGGGGAACTGCTTGCAAAAAAAAAAAGTATAGAAAAATGTATACAATAAGAGAAACATACCCAAAAATGCAGGTGGATATTCATGCAGATTTTTTAGAAAGAAAAAAAAAATGCAAACTGATGTGGAACTGGGGTGAACTGAACTTAAGGGTAGAAAAAATGAGAAACTCAAAATGACAGATCCATCCATGTAGTAGACTGGGGCCTAAACATAGTGAAAGGCACCCATTGCTGTCTTGTGTTATCTTTTTGTTCCACTATGAAGTGAGAAAGGCCACTGAAAAGTTACAGTCACTCCTAATTAAATATCCACCATGAACTCTGGAGACAGGAAATAAAAGCACAGCAAGCATGGCTAAGGCAGGTTTACTGAAATAAGAAAGGGGAGGACTATGAGCAAACACAGCAAGTTCGGCATCTTAATCTTAAGGTCACATTATTTGTTGCTGAGGAGTGTTTTGTACCACCAATTGCTGCATCATGAAAAATTCTCACGACTCCAAAGAGCTGAAGCAAGGCACACCTGAAAGCAGTTTAATCAAGCTCCAATTTTATTCCTCATTTGTCATTATATCCTCCAGTTAAAATATTTGCTAGAAAAATAGGCTGGTTGTGTTTCAGTTTACATTTCTTCCCTCCTATTCCAGTGGCACCGGCGAGATCAGATGTGGTTTTAAAGAAAGAGAAAATAATACCTGTAAGGAAGCATGAGGCTCTGTTTCAGACTTTCTCCCTCCCTTTCGAACAAGAATGTCAAAGCCATTCAAGAACTTTCACAATAGAGAGAAAGGTAAGATTTGTGATGTACTTATCTAGTTCCAGACACCCTAGGCCTATTCACGAGTTTAAAAATTAGGGAGTGGGGAGGGATTTGCTGGGCCTGGTGTCCTAGGCAAACTTACCTGTTCTGCACCCACTGGCCCGATGTGGATGGAGATTGGGAACAGTTCACCTGAGTAATCTGCACTACAACCAATCTGAGGGCTGCCTTTCATATTTTTAAATCTGTTTTCCCTACTTAAAAAGTTAACATCTGCTGGAAGAGCAGCTAGCAAACATGACTGTTTCTGCCCACATTGAAAAGTTGGCTCACATATGCCCTGTGTCATGAAAGAGAAGTTAACGTATGTTGCATTTTGTGAAAAAGATGTCGCTGTCACAGTAGATGCTCAGTGACAACCTTATCTCCTCTGTACAATGGTTGTACAAATCACCCCCCCCCCATCATAATGCAGGGGCATTTGTGGCCCCTTAAGAATGTATGAAGAACATTGCTGGATCAGACCAGGGACCCATCTAGTTTAGCGTCATCTTCTCAGAGTGGCTGACCAGGTGGCTGTGCAAAGCGTGCAAGCAGGACCTGAACACAATGACACTCTTCCCACTTGTGATTTTCTTTAAATGGCATTATTGAAATTTATGGAGATCTGCAGCAAGTAAAAACTTTCCGAGATAGATAGATGATAGATAAATAGATAGATGATAGATGATGATAGACAGACAGATAGATATAGATAGATAGATAGATAGATAGATAGATAGATAGATGATAGATAGATAGATAGATAGATGATAGATAGATAGATAGATAGATGATAGATAGATGATAGATAGATGGTAGATAGATAGATAGATAGATAGATAGATAGATAGATAGATAGATAGATAGATAGATAGATGATAGATAGATAGATGATAGATAGATAGATAGATAGATAGATAGATAGATAGATGATAGATAGATATAGATAACGAGAGACTTCCATTCCAAGAGTATGGGCTTCACCAGATCAGTCAGTCATCAGATCCATGCTTTTCTTTACCTGCTCATCCCAAGTTTTGAAGAGCAGGCCTGGCAACAGCAGTCTGCCTGGTTGGCCAAGGGCCCCGGCAACTCAAAGGGCCCCTTACCAGCCTGGCTAAGCATCAAGGTTGGCCTGCCCATGAGGCTGGGTGAGGCAGTAACCTCAGGTGGCAGCTGGTAGGGCTGGGAGATCTGGCCACTTGCCACCTCTTGTGCTTGTCAGCCTCCTCTCCCACAGCTCCCCACTGCTGCCTCCTTCAGTGCCTCCACCTTCCACTCTTCTCTAGCCTTCTGCACCCTTAGTAGTCACCTCAGGCAGCTATTGAAGAGACTGTGAGGGGGAGTACTGCTGCTGTGGAAGAGGAGGCTGTGGGGGAATTGCCCCCACTTTACCTCAAGTAGCAAAGTGTCCTGTGCCATCCCTGCAAAGCATTGCCACCTATCTTGGCAGGCCCTTTAGTGGCCATTTAAGTATTGTGAATAGAAGCCCAGATCAGCTGCACTGGTCACCTGCCATTTTAATTCACCTCAAATGCAATGCCCAAATGCATAGATCCCATGTGCTGAGGGGAACCTGGGGAGGCACCAAATGACTTCCTTTCACCATAGCTAGGAACAGGCTAGAGCCATCCCCAAATCCATTTTTGCTGGACGGCTGTGAAAACTGGTGGAATGGGCAGTGGGCAGACCTACATTTTTGGAGCCTGAACTGTTATGATTGCCCCTTCACAGCAACACGGTCTGAAGAACCACTGCTATCTTTTTTCAATTGGGTTGTTCCACGATAGATCACCAGACCTTTACAGCATCTACTGACTCTTAAACTTTTGGGTTGTTGAAATATATACAACAAAAATTAACTGGGTCTACTGACCCAAAGTTTTTAAGCAATGTAGACTAAAGTCACGTCTGGGGCCACTAAAGGATTAGGGGCCCTGAAGCTTAAGCTTTATTAGTTTTGTTAACGGAAAAATCCGAGGGCTCCCTTGGACAAAAACAAAGACACCAACCAGGATTATTTGGAGCAAAAGATCAGCCTGTAGGCTTGGCCTTTATTGATCTGTTGCAACAGGGTGCTCCCCTCACTTGCAGGAGAGAGGAGGGACCCAGAAAAATGGTGTGCAAGGCCTTATAAAGACTTTTGAAATTGCCACCCTGTAGATCAAGACCACCCCCCAGAAACATCATACATACATCACAGAAGGGGTGTAACCTAAGACCACCCCTCAGATACATCACACCTACATCACAGAAAAGGCGGTCTAAAACAGAAATTTTAATATTGTTTTTCTCCTGTCCTTGTTTATCTCCTGTCTGGCAAGTTACTTGATTGGATTGCCTGGGGAGCTTGGCCAATCTTTTGTAATGATAAATACTTAGTTCCTGGGCCAGGTCACAGGCTTGCACCCTCTTCAAACACAGACATACCCTTAAGGAAAGACAATGGGGAGGCTTTTCCAGTTTGACCTTGCAGAGAAAACATTTGCTCAATTTAGGAATCAAAATGGTTCCAGGTTGGCCTTCCTGTGCTGATGTATGTATGTGCTTGGTTGGTACGCTTATGAACATTACCATATATCTAAGACCATAAAATTTATATCACAGTTTCATAGCAGATCCACGGAAAGCTACCTTTCAGTCAAGCCACCTGAGGATGCTCACTGGTCTGACTATACTTGCCTCCTACAATGTGCCCTGAGCTTTCCAGTTGTCACCAACACATGGCAATCAAATTAATGCAATTATAGGAGTCAATTCCTTCAAAATTTGGCAACCTTCATCTAGAGGATAGTTCTCCTCTGCATGACTTGGCAGTAATCCCCAGTGGATTCAGCAAGATGTACTTTTGAGCAAAAGTGCATTGCACTGGGCCCTATTTCTAATACTCTCTAAATTGCATATTCATAATTGCAGATGATATTACTTTATTGATCTCCAGGATTGCGATCTTCATATGCAGCAGAGAATCTTAGTGCCTCAATGACCTTGGAATGAAGTAAATGGATTTTTCCCTTCACTCTCACAGACAAATGGGATTTCCCTCAATCTCAATAACTCTTCAAAAGTTTGAATTTGTTTGATATTCAAGCTCAACCATCACATATATGGAATAATGTTTCCTTAGACTAGGTTTCAAAAGGGGCTGGGGAAGCTGGAATGGGCCCCATCAGGCTGGTAATGGGTCTCTTTAGATGTCCTGGAGGGAAGAGGTAGAACAAAGAATGATTGTGGGCATTCAGATAAACAAAGCCCTTTTCAAAGTGTATTTGGATTTGAGCAGATGTCTTTAGAGCTAATGAAGGTTGGAAGCGATGACAGTGTTTAAGGGAGATTAAAGTAGTAAGATAAGAAAGAAGCTTCCTTGTCCTTGGTACATAAAACACATCAGTTTGTCCCATTGGTCAAAGAGGATTTGCATGTTGTTTACCACCAGAGTCAGAAGTTGGATATGTGTACATATGTCATGCTGAGCAAAGCCTATCTTATGCCACCTCCAACACAGAGGACAACTACAAAGTTATGTGATTAAAAATAATAATACGCTGTTCTAGCCAGTCAGGGTTGATATGATGATGCCAGTAGTATTTTCCTACATGATGGTGCAGCCATCAGCAAATGAAGTCAATAGGAATGAGGTCATGCTTCTTGGATTAGTCACATGAGTGAGTGCAGCTTGTCACAAATCACATAGTGAATAATATGATGTCACTATGCTATATGGCCACTCAAATTTAACTATGTGATATCATCAGAGAGGCCAAATTAGGTCAGTTAAGAGAGGACATATTCATGAGGAGTGCCAGTACATCATTAAAGACAGGGATTTTTCTACACTGCCTCCAAACTCGTTTTCAGCAGTAATGTGTATAGAATTCAAGGTACAACCCCCATCATCATTGGTTTAGGTCAGTTTTTACCAGCATGGTACGCAAAGGCACAAGTGTGCCTGACAGTACCTCTGATAGCACCCACAAAAAGTCTCAGTAAATATCCCCTCAAAAATTTATGTACATGAGATAACGTTTGCTCTTTTTCCTCAGTTTCTATCTGCACTCCCTCAGACTTTTCTGCACTGATCTCAGCTCCTAAAACATGCCAACATTTCACTGGACACCAGGATTGTATGTCCATCTTCACCATCTGTCCAATGAAGGGAGAGTGAGGGCTTCCCATTTGTGTCCCTGTCCCTTTTCCTGTTTTTTGTTTTTTTTTTAGATGTGGCAGCCATCATATGTTAGTCACATCTTTCCAGTACTGTAGTTAATTTGTGATTGGCACACACAGTATTTTCTCCATATTCCAAATGAGCCCACTCCCCCCCCCAAAAAAAGTTGGTGATTCCTGCTTTAGGCCAATTCTTCTGAATTCGTTGGACACACGAGAACAGCATTTTTTGGCAGATTGTTCCCAGCAATTAATTGTTCACTAGCAATTTAAATTCCATTAAAAGTGCTGTGGGTTCTCTCTTCCAGAAGTGTCATCAAAACCAGCAGGTGTTAACATCAGCAGAGAACCTGCCTCTTGACAGGCATGCGATAACTGAACCTTCAGCAATTATCATTCCCCCAGCCTCTATCTGGAGAGCATGTTTGTCCCACCCCAATGAAGAAGGAAGCCTCTCAAGACCACATCCCAAAGGATGGGGATGAAGGACTCATTTCACATGGTCTTCATTAGCCGATAGGATCAGGGGATGGGTTGCCTGAAGAAAGCTGCCTCCTCTTCAGTGTCTTTCTCCTTTGATGCATCCATCCCTGATGCAGGTTAGGTTGAGGGCACTTCACTGACCACCTCCTGTTGTTAGCCAGCTTGGGGAAGTGTTGGATCTGGTGTTCCCAAGGTGTGGCATGTGCCACTTGCTGAACACTGAACAGCAGTGGCTGGCACCTGGCAGGGCAGACTCCCATAAATTCAATTTATAGAAAAATGCTATTTGCCTCCCATCACACCAGTGTGGGTGATGGAGTTGATCTAGGGTGGTTTGGCCCATAGCCATAGGCAGGATACTTTGTACGAGAGCCAGTGTGGTGTAGTGGTTAAGAGCGGTGGACTCGTAATCTAGGGAACCGGGTTTGTGTCTCGGCTCCTCCACATGCAGCTGCTGGGTGACCTTGGGCTAGTCACACTTCTCTGAAGTCTCTCAGCCCCACTCACCTCACAGAGTGTTTGTTGTGGGGGAGGAAGGGAAAGGAGAATGTTAGCCGCTTTGAGACTCCTTCAGGTATTGATAAAGCGGGATATCAAATCCAAGCTCCTCCTCCTCCTCCTCCTCCTCCTCCTCCTCCTCCTCCTCCTCCTCCTCCTCTTCTTCTTCTTCTTCTTCTTCTTCTTCTTCTTCTTCTTCTTCTTCTTCTTCTTCTTCTTCTTCCCCATGAAGGTTATACCTGTCCACACTTGTTAGATATGTTTTGTACAAGTTCTTCCTTGTGATATTTTAATTAACATAACCTTCTTACCAATTCCTGTCTTGTCAAATCTTCATTCCAGGCACGGGACAAATAACATTATTCTTTCTGAGCCCTTTTTTAAAAAACTATATAACAGCGGCACAAAGAGCACCACTGAAAGCTTTGCGGTCAGGATTTTGGTGTCACTCCATCAGGACCTATGATTCGCATAAACCATCTCGTATGCTAAAAGAGATGTTTACGAGAAACCAGATTGGCCCTAAAAGCTGAGGCGGCTAGGTGCCCCAAGAAAGTCACGTTTTTCTACCACAAAGGGAGGGTTGGGGGGCATGGAAGGACTTGGAGGGCAGAAAGGCACCATCCAGCGTCTTTTATGTGTCTATCAAAAAATACAATAATAATGATGGCTATAAAAGCCATTACGTCCTAAAAGCAGAAGTAACAGTATCATTAACAATTTCTCTCTGGCAGCAAGATGTCTCTGTAGAAAGAATACTAATTCATAGAGGACATGGAACGAGAACTATTTAATCAAAACCCTTAAGAAACAAAAAAAATTATGATGTTAAAGAAAATCAGTAGAGAAACCGCATCATTCATTGCACAATCCTATGCCTGACTACTCAGAAGTAACTGATGTTGAGTTCAAACATGCTGGTTCACTAAGGTTTGTCATCAGAGGTTAAGTAAGGGGCTACAAGGAGCCAGAACTTTTCTCAGTTGGTTGTGAAACACCAGCTTCAAAAAGAGTTCACCTTCAGGTTGGATGGCCATCTGTCATGGGTGCTTTAATTGAGATTCCTGCATTGCAGGGGGCTGGACTAGATTATTCTTGTGCTCCCTTCCAACTCAACAAATCTATGTTTCTATGATTCTAGGTATCAGGTTAACAAATGGTCTTATTTTCCTGTGCTTTCCCTGGTTGTATTTTCTGCTAGTTGCCATGTTTTTATTTCGCTTTGACGTAAGCCTTGGATATTGAAATAGAAGGCAGGGTCTACGTCTAATCAATTGATTTCTGTATTGGTCCAACCTAGGCTGCAGACCCTAAAACAAGATCTCTGAAATTGTGGCTTCTCTACCTGAAAAAAACATTATTGTACGTCACGATCAGGTTTAGACAAGCTAGATTTGAGGGGGAAGTGTGGCTTATAATCAGCTCGATATGGTAATAAGTTAATGGACAATGAAGCTTTTAGGAGCCTCAAACCAATGGAGAGCAGGCCCAGAAGTGGTTCTTGCCTTTGTGCAATAGACAGCATTCAGAGGGTTTAATAAATAAAGAACCAAGTATTTACATACATTCTGTGCAATGCAATGTGAAATCAGTGTAAGAAAAAAATGCAAAAAAGCACAATGCTAGAAAGGAAAGGAAAAATCTAAATGATACTCATAAACTTCTCTTAATGTTGCACAGGGTCGCTGTATTATTCAGCCTCAAAGTTCCCCTGGAGACCACCCAGCTCATAAAAACTGAAAGTGTCATCTAGTTACTGGTTCTATTGAATAGCATATCTTGCTGAGACTTTATGAATAAAGTCTTGTTTTGCTGTGTGCTCAATAAAAAGCTGTCCATGTGGAATAAAATGTGTCTCTTTTAATCTGTCCCTTAAGTAGGCACACTTTTGGAGTTAATTTTTCCCTGAGATTGCCAGAAACTAGACTTTAGCATATCAGCGCTCCAGAGAGGCTTCCACTGTAAGTACTTCCAGTGTGATGGGTTAAAAGCATTCTGGCAGCCATTAAGAGAAAATTAACAAGAAATTTTTGTGAACACACACACACACTTCTCCATACAGGCAACTAAAATGCATGAACACAGCTAGGCAAAAGCACTTGGGATAGAAGCAGAACAGCAGTGGTGATGGATGTGGCTTGGGATAAGAAGGGTGGGTGTAACCTCAGAGGGGGGTGTGGACTAGAGAAAGTCTTGAGGGCCAGGTAGGGTGAAATGGGGCACATGGAGCACCTAAGCCTGATGTTCCCCAACCCTGAGCTATCTATCTCCTAAGAGCACCTACAGTGCTAGAATGCACATTTATTCAGAGAGTAATCCCACTAGGTCCCATATGGCTTACTCTTACTTTATTTTATTTATTTCTCTGAAATATTTCTAATCCACCTTTCCTCTATACAGATACCAGGGCACGGCACAGATAATAAGAATAAAGACAGCCCTCCACCAAATAAAATAAGCAACAATACATACTAGAATACAGTATCCGACAAAGAGGGCATGTAAGAATTGTCAGACCAGGTGAAAGGCTCGCCCAAATAAACTTTAAAATGTCCGGGCGAATAAATGAATCTTAACAATGCACTGAAATAATAGCATTGATGGAGCCTCTTGTGCCTGGAAGGAGTGGGCATTCCACAGATCAGGGACCACCACAGAGGAGGCTTTATCTCGTATAGCAAACTTCTCTGCAGCAGTTGGACTAAGGAGAAAACCTTCTCCAAAGATCTCAAAATCTGGTTGAACTGGAACTCTAGAGCAGTCAGCCAGTAAACCTACTTCTATTGCATGGAGCAAGGCCTTATGGCACCCAGATGTGGATTTCCCTCCTTCTGAAGAAATGGATGTTTCCCCACACTTTCTGATTTTAGATGACAGATTAAGACTACATATTCCTTGAGGCCTATGGAGGCGGCTGCTTTATAAACTGATTGACTCCAGCTACAAAGCTAAGGCTGTGAACAGACCATTGGGCTCGGATATTGTTTAGGGGGCTTTGTGTATAGGGAGATGTTGCTGCTATTGCTGTTATTTTGGGATATCTTTGTTTTAAATTATGATTTATCCACAAATTGTTCAAATTGTTTGCAGTTTTGGTGTTTTATTTATCGTCTATGACTACTTTTGTTATGCAGTGTATGGTGTCTTAGGGGAGGGGTAGTCCCTCTGGTGGGGGACCTGCCATACTCCTTCTGGGGTAGTTTGTTAACCTTTGGCCCCCACCCTGCACTCAGCTCTCACCTGTAGCTCCTAGAAGCTGTCAGCATGCAACTAGAAGAAGAAGAAGAGTTTGGACTTGATATCCTGCTTTATCACTACCCTAAGGAGTCTCAAAGCGGCTAACAATCTCCTTTCCCTTCCTCCCCCACAACAAACACTCTGTGAGGTGAGTGGGGCTGAGAGACTTCAGAGAAGTGTGACTAGCCCAAGGTCACCCAGCCGCTGCATGTGGAGGAGCCGAGACACAAACCCGGTTCCCTAGATTACGAGTCCACCGCTCTTAACCACTACACCACACTGGCTCTCGTACAAAGTACTGGTGTGATCATAGGCGCCGACTTCATGGGGCCTGAGGGGGCCCGAGCCCCCTCAAAAATTCATTTGGGGGGGTTCCGCCCCCCCAATAATTTAAGAAAATTATTACCATTATACTTTATTTTGAGACGATTCAAGGAATAAATAATTTATCAGTAGACGAAAACTAATCTCACCGATGTAGAACACTTTAACAATACTGTAGAAATAACATAAGAAATGGAAACCCCAAGACTGAGCCGGACGGAAGCTCTGTTATTTGTAACTATACACGCTTTGTCTGCTCTTCCCTACTTTCTGCTTTCTTCTTTTCTTTTTTTTTCTTTTGTCTTTTTATTCTGTATCTATATGTACTATGTAATTATCTGTACTATGTAAGCTGTGTACTCTTTTTGTAAATAAATAAAAAATTTTAAAAAATAAAATAAAAAAAAAAGAAAATTATTACCATATTTTTCCCTCTATAACACACAGATTTTTTCTTCTAAAAGGGAAGGGGAAATGTCTGTGCATGTTATAGAGCGAATGTGTGGTCCCTGGAGCTGAAAACCGCGCATCGGAGAAGGGAAACCTGAAAAGAGGAAGCAGCTGCTTTCGTGCATTCTGCCTCAGGGTCTTACTGCCCACCCTGCTCTGTTTCCTTGCTGTGTTTGCTCAAACGGAACAAAGAGCAGGGAAAGCCCCTCCCCTCCAGGCAAGCAGAGGGGAAAGCAGAGTGCTGCTGAAAACATGCAGGAGGGAGAGAGAGAGAAGAGAGCGTGCGAGCTGGCTGGCTTGGGTGGGTAGGTGAGGGGAAACTTTTGCCTTCCTTTCCTCCCTGCCGTTATACCCCTCTCCTGCATTCTTAGCCAGCTGCTTCTCTGCACACCCCTCTCGTGCTCCTTGTCCGTTCTGTGTTTTTCCTTCCCTCCCCACCTAAAATGTGGTTAAAATGCATGGATCCACATGGATCCTCAGGATCTTTGCATTGGGTCACCCCAAATTCACCATCAGAGCACATAGCATGTCCATGGCTACAGCCTGCCCCCCAAAAATCACACACCCACTGTTGCCTGGGGCTGCAATGGTGCAAAAACATGGTTACAAAGCATGGATCCACAGGGATTCTCAGCATTTTTGCATTGGGTCACCCCAAATTCACCATCAGATCACATGTCTGTGGCCACAGCATGAAGCACAAAAATGATACATCATTAATATTCACCGCCCACGGCGGCAGCCAATCGGCTGCCGCAAAGGGCGGGCCCTCACAGGTTCACTTAAGGTCGGGGCAGCCCGGGGCTCGCCCCTTTCATTCCCCCAGCAGCAGCGGTTTGGAGGTCTTGGGCCCCCCCCAATATTTTTTATAAGTCGGTATGGGCCCCCCCAATATTTTTTATAAGTCGGCGCCCCTGGGTGTGATGGGAGGCAAATAGCATTTTTCTATAAATGGAATTTATGGGAGTCTGCCCTGCCAGGTGCCAGCCACTGCTGTTCAGTGCTAGGAAAAGGAAAACTCTGACCCTAAACTTCTTTTGCCTTGCAGAGAAGAAAAAGCTAAGGCGTGAACTCTTCACACATCCATAATGGAGTCCCTAAGATATTTAGATGGCACCTTGTATGCCCTCTTCTGGCAACTCATGCAGCCAAGCTCTTGCCAAAAGTATTGCTCTGCCTTCCTTTGGACCACATCAGCAAGGTTGTGAGTGGGTTCTCGTCATCTGGGCAGCCCAGGACCTCCATACACTTGGTCCAGGCTTGCATTTCAGGGAGGTTTCTTCGGTGTTGCTAACAAAGTTGTTTGACTTCACCCCCAGAGGCACACTCCATTGTCTCTTGAGACAGACAGATGCTAAGAACCTTTGCTGTGTCGTTGTTGTTGCTTTCATTTTGTAAGGCACCCTGAAGATCGTTGAACTATGAAAAGGCAGCAAACAAATAAAATTATGTATGTATATGCACATGCATGAATTTTTTTAATTGCTTGTTAAGGTTTTAATCCGTTGCTTTTTAAACTGTTTTTACAGAAAATTCCATTGATTTATTCTTTTTGTAAATGATTCTGAGGGCTAGGGTGTTTTTTAACAATCAAGTGGTACATAAATTTTATGAAAGAAAGAAAAATAAATATTAGTTCTTTATTTTATATTTATTTATAAAAGTATTCCTATACTGTCATATCACTGACTATCAGGTTGGTGTACAATGTTATAACATAGAACCCAATTATAATTATTATAATAACTATTATTAATTTATTGTATTATTAACCATGCTGACAATGTTAAATATATAAATGCATTACCAGTACTATAATCATAGAGCAGTGCAATAAGATATTAATAGGAATGTAAGTTATATACTGCTTTCATATTTCAAATAAATCTCTCAGCAGTTTACAACATCCTGAACATACCACGAGTACAAATAAACCACGAATTTTAAAGACCACATTTAGAGTAACTGAAAACAATTAAATAAGGTATTTTCTTGCAATCCACCAGTTCTGAAGCACGTGAATCTGCTGATGGCTGCAATGAAAAGTGAGTAAAACATGAAAGGGGGGGGGGAGAAAATCTATTCTCTCTGCAAGCAAGAACTAGAATCGCTGGGTTAATAAAAGTGAAATAATATTGGTAAGAGAGCAGAGCACAGCAGAAACTGATGTGAAATGTAAATGGCTTATTGAAAAGAAAGGAGGGAAGAAGGAAGGGAGGAAGGGAGGAAGGGAGGAAGGGAGGAAGGGAGGAAGGGAGGAAGGGAGGAAGGAAGGAAGGAAGGAAGGAAGGAAGGAAGGAAGGAAAGCTTTCTGCTGACTCATCGTGTTGAGTCATGTTGCTTGCTTTTTGCCCTGGTTCAGTGATCCGTTTACACTTCAAGCTTCCTTATCTCATAGGAGCTTTCAGGTCCTGGAAACTGAATGAGAGATGCAATCTGTATGTTGTACAAAAGGGCTACTTCTCAACAGGGTTTTTTATCAGTCTGAACTCACCGGAACTCAGTTCCGACATCTCTCAGCTGGTTTCCATTGCCATTCTAAGGAAATGAGGGAAGCATTCATTGTGAGTTCAGACACCTCTTTTTCTACAAAAATAGCCTCGCTTCTCAACAAGGTAGCTTGAGCAAGGCTCCTGGGCTAGGGAGGGACAGGGATTCAAGGATTGGTGAGGGGTGGTGGTGTGTGCGCTAGGAACCGATATTGACTAAAGATACTGAGATTGAGGGAAATGTTTCGTAAACTGGGATTGCTCAATTGGTAGAGCATAGGACTCTTAACCTCAGGATTGTGGGTTCAAACCCCACATTGGGCAAAAGGTTCTTGCATAGATGACTCTTGCTTGCCTGCTTGGCATTACCCAACCACACTTTTCTCCAGTGTCAGGATCAGCAGCAGCCCAGACAGCCCACAGCCAATTTGAAAATGGTCCTTTATTCCAGGAAGTTAGAAGGAAAGTATGTTACGTAATGTAGGTTTTTTCCTACTTCATCACAGCTCTGTTTGCAAGATGGGAGCAAATTGTCACCCGGGCTGCTGCTGTGACAACCTCCAGGATCTCAGTAAAACTGCCACTTGAGGACATGCAGCTGGATTTTAAACTGCATTCCCCCCCACCTTGTGCTTTAAAAATCCAAGTGAGCTAGTAGCAGCACCAGTAACCTGGGTGGCCCACCTTTGGGTGGTCATATGTTTTAGTAAACAGAGAACATTTCTCTATATGAAATCATGCTTTGTGTCTGTTTCAAGTCCATCTCAAAGAACTTCAAGAAGGGAGAGCAGAATGGGGTGTTGAAGGTGCCCATCAGCACTTGGACAGCAGACTTAGGCACCTTTTATCATATGTGGTGGAACTGTAAAGTGATAAAGGAATTCTGGGAAATGACATATAATGAATTGAAAAGAAAAATGTTTAAAATAACGTTTGTTAAATAACCAGAAGCCTTTTGGTTAGGAATTGTAGGTGCAGAGATACCGAATGAACTGAAAAGACCGTTTATGTACGCTACAACAGCTGCAAGGATGCTTCTTGCCCAGAGATGGAAAGATGACAAGATAGGGTGTACTGGCAGATGAAACTATTGGACTATTCAGAGATGGCAAGATTAACTAGGAAAATCAGAAATCAGGAGGATCAAAACTTCAACAAAGAATAATACCTAAATATAGACGACCGTTTACCCTCACTAGATTCAATGTACTGCCGTCTACCTTGTTGCAGGGTAGATATGCAGGTAAACAGTACGTGGAACGAGTTTGCCCCTGCGGTGCGATAGAGGTGGAAACAGTCTCTCACATCCTGCTACGATGCCATTTTTACAGGGATATACACTCACCCCTGTTAAATTCCAAGTGGGCCCGAACCTCAGTGTTTAAAATCTCTGATAGAGGACAAGGATCCAGAGATCACATTAAACATGGCCAAATTTTGTGTGCTTGCCATAAAACGTAGGGAACAAGCTGTGCTATTATAAAGACTATGGCCTTAGAAGCAAATCATTGATAATATTGTAGAGATTAAGTCTTAAACCATATTTTAACTGCTGCCATAATTGTATTGTTTATCGTTATATTGATTGTTAATTTAAACTTAATTTTATTGTGTTTCTGATCTGTTTAGTACGGGATGTGAGTCTGGCCTGGGACTGTAATAAATTCAATTCAATTCAACAAAGAATGGGACAAATGGGACAAAGACTACTGCAAACACTTGAACTCTTTGGCAGGCTTCAAATAACTCTTGCAATGACGCATAAACTTTGGATACAATGGAGGATGATAAACTAGATAGATTGATAATACGCAGTTTAAAAGGTTACTTAAAGAACCCACAGAGGGGAGGAGGGAAGTCTTGAGATTCGGAAGAATCTTGGGTAAAGTTTAATATTTGTGATAATACTATTTGTGTGAATGGATTTGTAAAATCAAATAAAAATTATTTTTTTAAAAAAGGACATGCAGATCACCCTCTCCCGAAACTATGATGATATACCATATTTTTTGCTCTATAAGACTCACTTTTTCCCTCCTAAAAAGTAAGGGGAAATGTGTGTGCATCTTATGGAGCGAATGCAGGCTGTGCAGCTATCCCAGAAGCCAGAACAGCAAGAGGGATCGCTGCTTTCGCTGTGCAGCGATCCCTCTTGTTGTTCTGGCTTCTGAGATTCAGAATATTTTTTTTCTTGTTTCCCTCCTCCAAAAACAAGGTACGTCTTGTGGTCTGGTGTGTCTTATGGAGCGAAAAATATGGTAGATTGTAACCTGGTAGACAAATGAAGAGTTGCACACATTAGGTTACTAAATTTGAAATAAATACATTGGGGGGGGGGCTATAGGTGCAATAATGTGTCAAAAACACCAGGCAAAGCCTGCACCCAGTAGGGTGACCAACCCCTGCCTATGAAAATGGAGGTATGGCAGTACTGCCCACCCCCCTTCCTCAGGCCTCAGGTGAGTTAAGTAAGCTTTTCCAGCATCACCAACCCTCCAGGGTCTCTGGGCTCCAGGAGCAGTTGGCATCAGAGGTGGTTCCCAGGCCCTATAGTCCCACAAGCCAACCTTGGGGAAATTGCCTCTTACCATGCTGAGATCTCCTTAACTCCACTCCCCATACTTAACCACCAAAAGTAGCCAAATCAACCTATTCACAAACAACAGCCCACTAATGCCACCTACTGGCTATTCAGCACGGAGTAGGTGAAAAATCCAACCCCCAGTGGGTGGGTCCAATGTTCCTACTTGCCCCGAAGTGACCAAAGAATCACATTGATCATCAAGGAGTGAGGGTGGCACAATGAAGAGAGAGAGGAGTATCAGCCAGCCAGCCCTTAAAGGGGAATCTGGAAGGCTAACTCCCATCAGCCTGGAAGACCAAAAATATGCCCTGCTGGCCAATGCTGAACAGATCGGTGTGGCAGAATGTGACTAGTATTTTTGCATAAGGTATCATAATTATTTCTAAATGTGCATCTATGAATGCAAATTAGCATATGTCATTTTGTTCCCTTTTTCTTGTGCTTTTTAAGTAGTTGTCTTATTTCAGGGCCAGAGAGCGAATGAGAGAGTCAGGATATCTGTCTCCCTCCTCTGAAAATGTGGGGGGGGGCACCTGGATTTTGGTCTCAAGATCCACACCTACTGGTGTCACTGTTATGGAGGGGGTAGGCATTAAGCCAGTTACCAATTTCGTTTTACAAAACAGAACCACTCTGCAGATGGTGGAGAGAGCAAACTACTTTTGTTACAACTGCTGCCAACCCTGCTATTGATTCTATTTAAAATGTGAAGCTAAGGGCTGTCAGTCAATGAAAGAGATTTTAATTGGCTAATTATCTCCATTTAAATAAATCCAGTATATTACCTGTCAAATGTGAATAAATTCACATATCGCCAAAAATGGAATATGGGTGCCTTTAAGATTGTTGGTTCTGCAATGACATCTCCAGTGGAAAGAGGATATCAGGCAGCAGTCAACACAAGCACCCTTGGTTTGACAGCTCTGCCAGTATGAGAAGGGGAAATTGTATGAGGTGAACTGGCTAGCCTGGCTCCCTCCTTGCTGAACAGAAGCCACTAATTGTTATAAAGCATTTTCTTTTATGTAATACAGTACAGTATTTTAGTTGTATGCTGAAGGACGTTTGTGAATCAATCAATAATAATTTACTGATTTATTACCCTACATTTTCTCCAAGAAGCTCAAGGTGGTATACATGGTTCATCCCCACAACCCTGTGAAGGTATGTTAGGCTGAGCAACAGTGACTGGCCCAAAAGTGAGTTTCATGGCAGTGTTCGGTATTTGAACTCTGATCTCCCATGTCCTATGGAATGCAGGTGGCGCTGTGGGTTAAACCACAGAGCCTAGGACTTGCAGATCAGAAGGTCGGCGGTTCGAATCCCCGCAACGGGGTGCGCTCCCGTTGCTCGGTCCCTGCTCCTGCCAATGTAGCAGTTCAAAAGCACGTCAAAGTGCAAGTAGATAAATAGGTACCGCTCCGGCGGGAAGGTAAACAGAGTTTCTGTGCACTGCTCTGGTTCGCCAGAAGTGGCTTAGTCATGCTGGCCACATGACCCGGAAGCTGTACGCCAGCTCCCTCGGTCAGGAAAGCGAGATGAGCACCGCAACCCCAGAGTCGGCCATGACTGGACCTAATGGTCAGGGGTCCCTTTACCTTTACCTCCCATGTCCTAGATTGACACCACACTGGCAACAAGAACAACCAACATCTTATGCAAATCTTCTCCACCCATCATTACCAAAAGTCAGGGATGATGGATGGAGCCTAAAATATCCAAAGGGACACCAGGTTGGGGAAGGTGAGTCTTAGCACCTGCTCTTGTAAACAAAATGTTGACCTAGTGCAGACCTTAAACGGGCTCAGAAAGGCAATTCATATATTAATAAGGCTGAGGTATACATTTTAGGACTATCTTTATCTTTCAGTAGCTTCCGTCCCATTCTTCCTTGACTCTTTTTGTTAATGTTGTCTGATTTTATTGGTCGTTCATTGCCTTGAATTTGCAGAAAGGCAGGACAGAACCCTTTTACTAAGTAAATAAGATAACCATTGAACACACCGAGATAGTGCCTGCATTTTCTTAAGCTCCTTTGTTTGATGTTGCCCCTTTGCATTTCTTCCACGTGCTTCCAGATGCCTCTGTGCCTGTGATGTTTTGGTTCTTTCTGCTAATTTCTTCTTGTCGCGTCCTTTCATCCTGGTTTTGGGTTCATCATGCTTGATCCCAATTCCGGCTGTGAGACAGAGAGATGGAGAAAAGCAGATCACTTTCCCCCCTCCTTTTGGCTGCAGGGCCTCATGTTATTTCCATTTAAAAGATTATTATGACATGGCTGTCTTGGCATATTTGCATAATTAAAGGTCTACAATGTTGTGCTAGTGCTGTGAAACAATTTTCAGTTTTTAAAAGAAAAAAAAAACAAAGGAGAAAGGTGGGAAGAGAAGGGAGCAAGTTATTCTGTGGGGAAAGAAGTTATGCCCCACATAACTCAAGGCAGAGGCAAGCTTCCCTTCAATCTCAGGAAATATCTGAATCAGTATAGAGCTATATCCAATGCAGGATAAAATTAAAATCGCATCGTAATATACCATAAAGAAGGCTGATCGTCGAAGAATTGATGCTCTTGAATTATGGTGCTGGAGGAGACTCTTGAGAGTCCCATGGACTGCAAGAAGATCAAACGTATCCATTCTTAAGGAAATCAGCCCTGAGCGCTCACTGGATCCTGAAGTTGAGGCTCCAATACTTTGGCCACCTCATGAGAAGAGAAGACTCGACTCCCTGGAAAAGACCCTGATGTTGGGAAAGATGGAGGGCACAAGGAGAAGGGGATGACAGAGGACGAGATGGTGGGACAGTGTTCTTGAAGCTACAAACATGAGTCTGACCAAATACCGGGAGGCAGTGGAAGACAGGAGTGCCTGGCGTGCTATGGTCTATTGGGTCACGAAGAGTCGGACACGACTAAATGACTAAACAACAACAGTATACATGTTTCACAGGCAAAATGTTTTGCACCAGTGGAACATTAGTGTGCAAGAAAACACATAAGCAGGTTGATGGTCCAGCTCCAAGGGCCTTCTGGCGGTTCCCTCCCTGCGAGAAGTGAGGTTACAGGGAACCAGGCAGAGGGCCTTCTCGGTGGTGGCGCCCACCCTGTGGAACGCCCTCTCACCAGATGTCAAGGAAATAAACAACTATCTGACATCTGAAGGCAGCCCTGTTTAGGGAAGTTTTTAATGTTTGATGTTTACTTCTGTTTTTAATCTGTTGGGAGCCACCCAGAGTGGCTGGGTATAAATATTATTACTATTATTATACACTAATTTGCTCCCCCCTCAATGAAGTTCTACTAACTCAAGTGCTATGTTGGATTCTTCTGTTGTGCAAAATGAAAACTCACCCATCCACTGGTGCAAAAGGCCCTAGTGGACAAAGACCATTGGACTCAGTCCATAGGTTTCATATAATCATAGCTTTCACCCTAGGATTGATTCCATATGTATTTTTAATGCCTATTTTGTACTGTTTACAGGATTTCAGTGATTAAGTGACATATAAGCCTGTTAAATAAATAAAATAAAACAGCTCTGCATCTTACTGCCATCCCTCCAGCCTATTCCAGGCTCAGTATTATAGTACTTACTTTATCATCGTTTCAGGAATAAGGCGCAGTCCATGGTGTTTTAGGGGAAAGTAATCTAAAATTGAGGGTGCCCATCAAGTTTTATACTTCGACATAAAATAAACCCCTTTAAAATAAGGGACACCTCTTAAAACAAGGGATGTCTGAAAAGAGTGTGAAACAGAACAAGCAAGGCTATATCTGGTTAAATAGGCCCAAGACTGTGGTAAAAAGATGCATTATGATCACTAGGAATGTATATGGAAGGAGAATAATATTCCTACCTTTCTGTTCCATGTTAAGAGAAAACTGTATTAAAATAATGACAAGTAGGTATATCACCTCCCAAATAAACTTCAAACCATTATTGGAAAGTATAGTCCTGTAAGTTAGAATTATGTGAAAGACATAGGCACATTTCCCCATAAATTGTGGGCATGTTCATTAGCAAAACATTGTGGGCAAATATTATCTGAAATAGTATTCTAATAACTAGGTTAAACCAGAGTCTCAGACCACATTTTCTTAGGGATATAACAACAGAAATTAGAGGAATGTGTCATATTTGATTGTTGCAGCATAGATTTGCCATGAAAATATTGGAGAACTGACAGAGTTCCATGCAAAAGGGAATGAGGTTTTTTCCCTCAGCAATAGCTAAACCATCTAACAATGTCAAAGTGAAGGAAGGGAGAGAGTAGGCAAGCTCCTTTGTGTAATATTAATTACAATTTATACATTTGGGGGGAACATTAAGAATATTGATGTGCCAAATCTATTACAGGTATTCAAAACTGAATAGGGTGAAATTTGTGCACCATGCCAGAATGTCGGCGCTATCAGGTGCACATTGGCTCTGTGCATATGCCAAATCGGGTGAATCAAGGATGATTCATGGAGGGTTCTCAGTTTTCCAAGTCACATTGTTCCATCAACAAGGTGTCTTCAGGTGGATCAGGGACTCCCTAACCTTCTGAGTGCTTCAGCTCACAGAAAAACAAGTGGTTCTCTCCTGCCCCATCCTGAGAAATGAAATCAAGCTGAGCTGGAGAGGCCAGGGGTGGAGAAGTGGGGAAATTTTGCTTTGGCAGACAAGCCTAGCTTTCAGTCACGGTGAATTATTTCCCCAATCACATGGATTTGGGGGAGGAATTAAAAACTGCTTTGTTTTTTTTTCACGTGGGTCTATGCCTTCCCCTCTGCAAGTCAATAGATAGATCTCCATTATACCCTTCTGATGCCTCTCCACTTCCATCAATAATCCTTCAGGCAACTGTGTCCTAGATGTGGTGGGTGACATTTCCCCCCTGTTTCTCCAGGGAATCTTTCCTCCACCACTCATTCTCCTATGCAAGTCAACTGAGAGACTTTAGGGAGCTGTATCCTAAAAGAATAGGGGAGGGGCAGAAGCCTACTAACCTTTAACGATCTTGGGCATGGGTAGGCAAACTAAGGCCTGGGGGCTGGATCTGGCCCAATCCCCTTCTTAATCTGGCTCGCAGAACGTGTTTTTACATGAGTAGGATGTATCCTTTTATTTAAAAGTCAATTGAAAGATATCTCTTTTCTTGAGAGAAGAGACTACATTCCCAAATATTTGTTTGGGAGAGTAATTTATTCAGTGCCCCCATGATTCTTAAAGTACCCACCCCAAAACATTAAAGTCTGCCTTCCGAGGAACCGACTGCAACTATTATTCTAAAATTTCACAAGGGGTGACCGGATTGCATCAGAAAATGTAACTGGTATATAAAGATATGCACAGATGTGATGAAGGATGCCTGTCCTATTTAAGTAAGTTTCACCTTCCATATTCTAGTACGATGAACTCGAGAGCAGGATTTGAGCTTTGAGCAATGGAAGCCATGAGATTATAATACTGTGGTTATGATTTAATAGATAGGGTGCAGCAGAAAGGGGAGAAATGACGACTCCATGGGAAACTGGGTGGGAAGTCCATAAAAATAAGAGAAAAGATGAAATTGTGCTTTAATAGTAAGGTAAAGGTAAAGGGACCCCTACATCTACAGTTTGATAGGCTTCATCCACTCTGGAGGGGTTTCCTGTACCTGTTATGACATCCACTTTGGTCAAAAGAGAGGAAAATTATAACTGTTTTTAGATTTCTCTTTATACTGGATGGGGAACACAGAGCTTTGTTTTGCACGTACAAAAGAAATTTAATAAATATCTGGTAAACAGGGTGGATTTAGAAGTCATGCTCAATGACCAATGTGATGGTCAACATGGTTACCAAGATAGTGGGATTCCAGAGGAAGCAGGTTGTCTGAATGGGCAGCAAGACCAGCATTGTTGGAGAAGCTTGGTGGAGGGCACTCAGGCTGCTATAAAACTATCTACTACATGTTGCAACCTTCCACTGGATCCCTATCAAAGGGTACTAAGAGGGGAGGGGGAGGGAGGAGAGCTTAGTTGTCTGATTCCTCTCACAGATAAATACGCTAATACACCTTGAGTGTGATTAAGGGCTACAGTGCCAATTTGAGCTTAAAAACACCTGTGCTCGTAACCTTTCTGAAAGATCTAAGTTCATTAGCTTGACATATAAATTGCTAATTGGCTGAAGGGCATGTGTTTTTCTTTGCACAGTTTCATCTAAGAGAGTAACTCTGTGACTGGCACTTTCTCACAGCTGCCATGATGGGCTTTTCACATGATAAAAGGTTAGATACATCCATGAGTTCCTGCCACCACTACTTCCTCATAAAGGTGTCTGTCATCCTCCCACGATGCCTCAGCTTTCATTGCTATGCTGACAATAGAGGTGGATAAACCTTGAAGAAACCTATTTCACTTATTTCCTTCTTGTGGCATTCTGAAAATGCTGGAGTAGATGGGCCTTTGATCTGGTCCAGCAATGTTCTATCACAGGCATGTCCAGCCACAGGTAGCCTGAGATCTACCATCGTATATCAAAAACTGGCAGTGATCTACCACACTCTCCCATTGTCATTCTTCAACTTAAACATATTATATTTGACTGAGCTTAGGATAAAAATAATAACAAATGATAGTCACTTCCATAAAACCTGAAAAGTTCATCATAATATATATTTAAAAAGACATACCTTGAATTCTTCTAATAGCATAAGAAAATAACATTGAGGACAGGGTCCTAAATAATCAGAACATGATGCATGGATTGTTGTTCACAAAAGCTCATGCCATAATAAATTTGTTAAGTCTTTAAAGTATCCCAGGACTCTTGCTGGTTTCCAAATGAGTCGGGGACACATGTCAACCACAGTGGTTTCCCCCATAGTTCGAAACAGAAATTGGGTAAACTGAATTGCAGAGTTGACAGCCTTCAAGCACCACCTAAAGAACTGGATGAAACCTGTAGAAGCCCTTTCCCCTGGATCCAACCCACTCCTTCCTTTCAAGTAAACCTAAACCAGCACTTTCTCTCTCTGAGGAGTCAGCGCGCAGGGCAGTGTGTGTGTGTGTGTGCATGCAAGTCTCCCCGCATGGGTGGGATGGCAGCAGCCAGGAAGGGTCCCCCACACCCTTGCACATGTTTACTCGGGAGTAAGCCTCACCACACTCAGTGAGAGAGCTCATAGATTTACAGCAGGAAAGGCAGTCCTCTCCTTGAGGGCTGGATGCTGGAATCTCCAGCACCATCTCTTTCTCTCTTTCTTTCTCTGGACCCAAACCAGCCCTTGCTCTCAAGCAGGGCTTCTCTCTCTTGTCCAACCTCTGTCTGCATATGCCTCTGCCCACCTCATGCCCGCTTGCTTCTGCTTCTCCTTCAAGCGAGAGAGAGAGAGAGAGTCAGTTTTCCACATGTCTGCATCAGGTTTTTTTTGAGCGCCCATTTCCCCTATTTGCATTTTTGAAAGCAATTTCTCCCTAACATAATATATGCCTTTTTATGTACTTTCCCTTATATGTTGTGGGGTACACATTTTTGGGCTAGAGAACTGAACTGCAAAATCTGAAAAAAAGTTTGGAATTTGAAGGATTCCTTATTTCGACTCCCATACTGTTCTGCAGAAGGCAAAACCAAACTGAATTTCTCCTCCTGACTTGTGACTTCTTCCTCTGCCTCCCTATGATGATGCCCCAAATCAAGACATTTAGCTGCTTCAAGTTATTGGCAAACACTCCCCCATCTTACTGAATCAAAACTCAGTTTTGCTACAGCATTCAGACATTAGTTTCTGCTTTCAGCACTACCCATTCACTCAAAGCAGGTGGCTTCAACCTGATGCATGGAAAGACCAGCCCTGCCCCCACTCCCCAAGCCATTACATTAGCATGTATTATTAGGCAGAATAAGGCAACAATCTCATTAATGGATGTGGTGGCACGGACAGACTTATGTGTGCCACATAGTCAGCCCTGTGCCCTCTCAGCTAATCTGCTGCCCCCGCTGCAGTGGATGGAGTCAGTGAGATCCAACTGTCCTCTTGGCTTCTATACAGAGAATTGCAGAAGGCGCCATCTTTTCCTTTACCTTCAGACAGCAACCCCCTGTGTTTCTGTATATTGTAAACTCATCTTGGCAGTTTGAAGAAAACTGTAAAATAAAGAGACCCCAGACCAAATCTAATGGGATTTGTGGCGGAAATAAGCTTATATACAGCACTGAGATGCCTTATATAAAGCTACTTTGGGGGGAAATAGGGGAAAGCTGCAGCGATTTCAGGCTGATAACTTTATCCATGTGATTATGCAGTTGTAAAATAACTGAGCTGTTAGGGACCCACTTTTCTACCATAGAAAGATAGATTACCTTTGTATATGGTTCTTCAGAACTGCCCCTCATCTTGCAACTTTAGTGTTTACATATTTCAAAAATTGGAGCTGGTATGAACCCTGAGACTTGGCTGCAAATAGTGGATAAAAGTGTAAACCAATTCCCTCCATGGTATTCTCGCCTCAGCTGCAAAACTCACAAGAGTGCTGTAGACAGGGGAAATCTGTCAGCTTCAGTTTCTCATTTTTCCAATCTTCAGTTTGTGATATTTGCATATCCTTTTGTGGGTTTTTTTAAGTCCCCACAAAACTCCATTAGCATGTGTGGGGTAGTGGTTAAGAGTGGTAGACTTGTAATCTGGTGAACCGGGTTCGCGTCTCCGCTCCTCCACATGCAGCTGCTGGGTCACCTTGGGCCAGTCACACTTCTCTGAAGTCTCTCAGCCTCACTCAACTCACAGAGTGCTTGTTGTGGGGGAGGAAGGGAAAGGAGAATGTTAGCCGCTTTGAGACTCCTTCAGGTAGTGATAAAGCATGATATCAAATCCAAACTACTACTACTACTACTACTACTACTACTACTACTCTTCTTCTTCTTCTTCTTCTTCTTCTTCTTCTTCTTCTTCTTCTTCTTCTTCTTCTTCTTCTTCTTCTTCTTCTGCTTTCCCCCTAATATACATTGTTTCATATGCAATTTTGCCTAATAAATACAGTTTCGCATGCAATTTTCTCCAATATAACACATTGTGAGGAGTTTGGGATGCTACGGTATTTTCATTAAAATATGCATTTTATTTCTTCTCTGTTTACAAAAACTGCATTGCAAAATTCAGAGAGGGGGTGACTTTCCAAGAACATATATGTTTCAAGAAGTCCGCTCATCTTTCCCAGTAGGTGGTGTTGCGGCTGGGCAGCCAGCACCCAACAGTAATCCAGCCGAGGGTGGGGGGTCAGAGTGTTAACACCCCTTTCCTGCATCGCCCCGGTTGCATCGTCAGTGCTGGGCAGGGCCATGCCCACTGTGGCCACGCTGACCAATCAGTGCTGGGAGGGGGTGTGGCCATGGGAGACTTTAGCGTGACACGACTGACCAGGACCCTATCTCTCACTCAAGTGGTGGTTAAGCATTGGGTAAGCCTTTGTTTGGATGAAGGGGAGGTTGTAGCCTTCACCTGCCCCTCCTCAGTAAGTTATCCTGTTAAAGGGATCCAGGGGTGTTGATTCTGTCTGATGCCCGGACATGGGCTAGGGCCATATCACAACCCATTGGGGGGCCCTATTGCAGATGGGTGGGAGTCAAGATATAGCCTGGCTTCACCCAAATGCTGAAGCCAAACTGCTCACATCTGTAACCAATAAAGTTATGGCCTATTCGAAGCCATAAACCAAAATACTCATGTCTGTGTGTTTATTGTGCATTAGGGAACTGTGGGTCATGGAGGCCTTGGCATGCGAGTGTGAATTAGGCAGGCAGGCGCACACTAAAAGGCAAAGTGAGCTAACTATCTACACCTTCCTCAGCCTTAGCCAAGCCCATTGTTCTCCCAGTCACAGCTTCACATCTGTAATATGGTTTTGAAAGAGAGGGGAACCACTGCCCTTCTATACAAGGTTGTAGAGATAACTGAATGTATATGGAGTGTTTTGGAAGATATTTTAAACATTCTGATTATATGTATGTATAGAGAGAGTGTATACATGTCTTTCCAACACCTGGTGAAGATATTTTTATTCTACTGGGTTTTTGAATATTATTTTGACATGAATTAGTCTATTTTTATATCTTTTTTAATTGATGCTGATGATTTACAGCTTTGCTCTTATCCCAGCTTATGTGTTTTTGCCCTGTGATGTTCTTATGGCCTTTCATTTGTTTGTTTGCTTGCTTATTATTTACATTTATTTGTTGCCTAGGTTAACAAAAGACATATCAAATAATTCCTTAAAATACATTTGGGGCTTGGCCAGATTAGTTTCAGGATTTTAGCGCTTGAAGCATTTAGTGCTTATGAAATGTGAGTTAGGCATTTGCTTTGATTAGTACAACAACAACAGAAGTTTTTATTAAAGGATACTAAGATCCATAACAGCTTCCAAGTAGCCCATGAGGTGTGTGTGTGTGGGGGGGGGGTGACTTTGAGAACTGCTGGTTTTGAGGATAGTCTGGTCCTTAGTCTCCTGTAATGTGTAAAGCCGACCTCAGTTGTTTTGTGTTCTAGATTAGAAAAGGGATTGAGAGTTTGAAGTACTGTAATCTATGCTCCTGCTAAGAAGGCATGCTGCCTATCATTTGAACTTAAAACAGGGCAGATGTTTAGGAGGATTTGTTCTGAGATCAAGCAGTGGGTTTTTTAAAATATATACCGTATTTTTTTGCTCTATAAGACTCACTTTTTCCCTCCTAAAAAGCAAGTGGAAATGTGTGTGCGTCTTATGGAGCTATTGCAGGCTGCACAGCTATCACAGAAGCCAGAACAGCAAGAGGGATTGCTGCTTTCACTGTGCAGCAATCCTTCTTGCTGTTCTGGCTTCTGAAATTCAGAATTTCTTTTCTTGTTGTTTTCCTCCTCCAAAAACTAGGTGCGTCTTGTGGTCTGGTGCGTCTTACAGAGCGAAAAATACGGTATATATAATTCTGCCATAGGGAACTGCACATTGAAATGACAAATGGCAAGTGAATAGGGCTTCTGGCAGCGCTTAGAAAGACAAAGGCTTCCATCACTCTGCAAGAAATGCAAACAGAAGAGCTTCCCCCACATTGCAAGGCAGTTGTCAAGCCTGCAGGGGGCTCCCTTGGGCTTCAGAGTAATTGTCTGGGATTGTTACTTCATGAGCAATGAGGCCAGTGTGTAGATGTAGCCAATGTGGTGTCTGTGAGCAAAAATGTGTTACCAGTTGGAAGTTATTGACAAAGAAACTCTAGCCTTCTGAGAAATCATCACTGGTATTTCAGGGAGATGGAGCACTTCATGTGTTTACTGCTGGCATTTAGACAGGGTGACATTATTGTTGTGTTATTAAGAGGGCATAGGTACCAGGCAGAAACCTGGCCTTCATTCATTCATTCATTCATTCATTCATAGGCTACCCTTCCCAAGTAGCTCACAACACATCAAAATACAGGATTTTGTCTCTAATAAATAATAAAATCATAATTCTAAAAACATAAACAATATAATGGCAGAAGTAGCTAAAAATAGTATCAGCAGGTCGGAGGGACAGACTTAAGACAGTTAAAAAAGTTGATTAGAGTAAAAATACATCTTTAAAGATGTTGGTTTTTTTTAAAGAAAAACACAATAGAAAACAGGTCATATATATGGAATGATCCACTGGGTGCATGTCAAGTGCTAAGTTGGTAACAGTTATGAGTGGTTATTCTGTTCTGAGGAAGGACTGTGGCTCAGTAGTAGATACAGTGCATTGCCCCACCAGACTCACTCTGCCCTCAGGAAGCCAAGCAGTTGCTTGCCTCCTTACTTAGAACCAAGCTAGAAGGATGAACCTACAACTTTCTCCTCCTCAGTCGCAGTGCTGCCCTTGTAGGACTCAACAGGGAGGAGGGTGGGTCTGGCTCCACCCACAGTTGACCTCCTTACCTTCCACCCTACCACTCAAAACGGGCACCAGCCACCACTTGTTCAATCCTTGGTGTCCCCAGTTTAAAGGTCTGGGTAACAAGTGATGGGTAAGGTGCTTCTCTGTCTGAGACCCTGGAGAGCAGCCATGAGGCAGAACAGACATTACTGAGCTACATGGACAAATAATCTGGTCTTGTAGAAGGGAGTTCCCTACACACCTGGAAAAGCTGGTGCTACCCCAACCCAAAAAGAAAAGAAAAGAAAAAGCCTTAAAACAGTGTTTCAAAGGTAACTTATGGATCCTCATATGTATAAAACAGAGGTAGAGAACCTTTTATAGTCCAAGGGTCACATTCTTCCCCAGTGGTGCAGTGGGTTCGTGCATCTGGCTGTTAACCAGAAGGTTGCTGGTTTGAGCCCACCCAGGGACAGCTGTGGGTAGGATTCCTGCATTGCAAGGGATTGGGACTAGATGGCCCTACCAACTCCACAATTCTATGTTTGTGTGATTCCCTTGTGGACAACATTATGGGGGCTGCTTGCCAGTTGTGGCTACGGCCAGAAGTAAAAGTGGGTGTGGAGAGGCAAATGTTACTCTTATCTTCGCACAACCAGGACGTGTAAAATACAGAGGTGCACACATCTCTCTACCATCCCTCCATCTGGACAGGCATGAGGCATTGTCAAAGTATTAAGGAAACTGTACTAAGGAAGCACTCTTGGAGGCCAAAGAGAAGTACTGATGAAGGATGTGGCCCCCTGGAGAGGAAGTATGGCCTCGGAAGAGTTCTGAGAGCTGGATAGAGAAGTCTGGAGGACCATAGTTAATCCCTGGAGCTGAGCTTCCCTACCCCTTGAATAAAACATTTGAGACATTTCAAGGGAATCCAGAAGGGGTCTGATGAGATGCTGTGCATCCGTAACCTGGCTGCCATCTCACATGGCTGTTTTTCCTTCGAGGTATGGTAGGTATGAGGAACATGTGATGCTCCAGATGGTACATATCAGTGCATATATCAGTGAAAATAACATACACAAGTGCACAATTGCTGGAAAAAATAGGCAGAAATGGCACGTCAAATTGTGTCATAGTAGGAGAAATTTGCTCTACAATGCTGACGAATCTTCATGAGGATTTCTTTAAGAAAGAAAGAAATATTGCTTATTTTGTCTATGATTTTTACATTTCTGCATACACTTGAAAATAAAGGACAGTGGTTACCATGATGCAGGAAAAGAAAAGAAATTACAAACCGATATGGAAACTGGGAGAAAGGAACTTAAGACTGGAAGAGGGAGAAAAATGATAGAAACTGAAATTGACAGATTCAACATATACACTTCACTTCTTGTGGCAATTCTTAACAGCACTTTACATGTAGCATGTGAAGGGTTTTTAAGAAGGAAAAAACACTCAATTAACCGTAAATGTAAAATCAGGCCTTATACTAATCTAATATCCAACAGATTAAGCATTTGTTAAATTAATCTCAATCGCCTTTTCATTCTGAAGTTTATTTTCTTGTTAGTATAGTATGTTGGATCTCAAATATTTGAATAAAAACATTTAAGCTGGAACTTTACTCAACAGAGCCCTAGCACCGTTTTGTCAATAATCTGTACTAATTTGATAATAATTTACTAATTTGATCGCAGCTTCAAGCAATTAGGCCCAATACCGATTTCTTCATTAGCACCTCAGTGTATTGCTTTTATTTATAGAGACTGCTCTTGCTTCTAAACCCTTTTCACTCTCTCAGTTTGCTAATGAAAAAAATGCACTTAGTAGTTTAAAGAAACTCATTCAAGTATTCTTTTCCCCCCCAAAATAAAAATCTAGAGTTGGCTAGGGATGAGGGAGAAATTAAATTCCATTTTCATTTGAAAACAAACCTATCATTATTTCCTTATTTGCATTTTATAAAACAATGCACAAACTGAAGCACAGCAATCCTTCAAAATTCACAGGTTTCCAAAATTCCAAGGCAATTCTCCAGCCAAGTAATTTGTTCATATATGTATACTAGAAACTTAGAAACTTCAATAACCAGTACAGTGGTACCTCCGGTTAAGTACTTAATTCGTTTTGGAGGTCTGTACTTAACCTGAAACTGTTCTTAACCTGAAGCACCACTTTAGCTAATGGGGCCTCCTGCTGCTGCCACGCCGCCGGAGCATGATTTCTGTTCTCATCCTGAAGCAAAGTTCTTAATCTGAAGCATTATTTATGGGTTAGCAGAGTCTGTAACCTGAAGCGTATATAACCTGAAGCGTATGTAACCCGAGGTACCACTGTATACAAATAGCTGAAACAAATATTAATGAACATAACATATAAAATGGGCTATACTATGCAAAATATGGTTTCCAGAATGTGTATATTGGGAGAAATTCACACCAAAATGATGATGAATTTTCAGGAGGACTATTTTTTAATATAAAAATGACAAGCTGATGTAGAAAGGGGGAAACGGAATTTAAGTCTGGCAAAAATTAACAGATTCACCCACGTCAAGGGTTGAGCCTGTTGGACGCCAACTCCCATCTCCCCCCCCCCCCCCCGCCAGCATGACTAATGGTCAGGGATGATGGGAGTTGGAGCCCAACAACATCTGGAAGATCACAGGACAATCAGCCCTGCTTTAGTCAATCATATGTAAATGAGAACCAAATTCATTATTTTGAGTTGGCAAATCACTTGTCCCTGCCAGGGACGGAGTTAAAATATGGATGGTCCAGAGATTATTTTGAAGCCTGGGAATTTGATATCACTGACCTGCATAACAATGAGAAATGAGAAACCTTGGGGATATCTGTGTGCTGTAAGAATGGAATTCTGGGAATGCAGAGGAGTTTGTGCTTAGCTTATTAGAACCAGTCAGATGTTTATGGATGGAAAAATAGTGGGAGAGATGGGTTGTGTGCATGGATTATTGATTTATAACTAAGGATTTATGTGGGCTGACAAAGTGAAGAGTCACTCTTCTTCTTGATATTTGGGAATAGTTAAGTCTAGAAGGAATTGAAAAAGAGCAGCTGATGGGAAATGAAGAAGAGGGCAATAGAAAAAAAATAGGGATAAAATGCTAAAATAGGTTAATTTTCTTGAAATGTACAGTAATTTGGAAATGTATGATACTGAGCAGCAACTGAGAGCGGGAAGTGAAACATCAAGGCAGAGGGACGGGAAGTCAACTTTTAAATTTGCATTAAATTTCCATTAAATTGATGTTCATCTGTTTTAAAAAACTGAAAAGCAATAAAAATTAATCAGCAAAAAAAAACAAAAGCAACTTGTCCCTGCCAATGAAAATTGCGCCATTTAATCTGTAGTCTACTTTCGGGAGAGGAGCCTCCACTGGCATCAATAGAGGATTCCCTCTTAATAGAAATAGCAGCATTAATTGGCACTTGGGAAGAAGGGGCATGATTTTTGAGTAGAACACAGGCAGGAGAACAGGGGTAAAATTCCTTCCCCAACCCGTTGAGTTCCATTGTCGCTTGGGATCTCCTGTAGCTGCTATTTATGCTTTGTAAATTGCATTCACACAGTTAACGTCACATCTAGTTTGGTCTTCTGTGCCAATGCTACATAGCTGAACATTGCCCCAAGCTACAGCTTGATGGGTGCCAAATATATGATGGAACTGAGCACTCTCAGCCCCAGGACACTGTCTGGAGAACAGAGCTGCATCCCAAGAATGCACAAGTTGTCTGTCCCTCACCTAGGGAAATGTCATCATAAGGGGGGGGGGGCGGGGAGAGAGATGTATTGGATACATACCAAGCTGGCAAGTATCCTGTATCAGAAAACAGCTATATCTAGTGTTAAGGACTAAAATGATTGATTATTCAAGAGCTGCAAAAAGGGCTACAGATCAGAAGCAACCAGCAGCTCCCCAAACCTGTAGGTAGAAAGATCAATAGACACATCAAATGGAGCCAGAGTTGATACAAAGCTAACAAGCAGACAGACAAATGTAGACTTATACTTTTTTATTATTTAGCTAGGAATACTGACAAACACTCTTCTCATACAGCCAGAGATTAAAATCTTGCAAAAATATAAGAAGGATTTTGACACATCTGGAGGTGGGACTTCTCATTCTGAAGAAAAAACACCTTCCTGTGTTTCAGACATACTTTTCATTCAAAACTGACTTAGGTCCAGCCTCGAAGCATCATCTATGATGTCATGTAAAAATTCCCTCATGATCTCACCTTAGGTCATGCTTCCCAGTTCTGTAGATGGCCATAAACTGACCTAACCATATCCTGATGTATCAGATTAACTTCTGCTAAGACCACTCACTTCCTGTCTGATCACTGAAAATATTTTTGTTTTCTATATATACAAAAGTTTTTCCTTGCCTTGGTATTGGATATTTCTTAAATTTACTGAACATCTATGGTTACTTCATGCCATCAAAACTCATGTGCCCAAAATATTTCTGTACCGTTATCTGTTTAATAAATTTATATGGCTATAACCTTCCTCTTGCAAGCATTTCAGTAAGATGAGAATGGGAGGGAAACTGTCTTTCTGTCACCTGCTTTTAATCAACTTTCTCCACACCACGCATAATCTTAGACACCTCTGTTATGTCCTCCTTTATGCACCTTTCTCAACTAAAAAGCCACAAATGGTGTAACTTTTCCTCTTAGAGTTTAGTTGATTCTTGCCCCTGCACCTACTATAATTTTCTTGTATCCAGCTATTAGAAATACAAGCGTTCTTAATATTGAATGCCGTTCTCCGTTTTTGGAGTTTGAGATTGTAATCTCTATTTGAGTTTGTAATCCTTGTCAGAATACATACTTTTGAATGGATTAGTTTTTGTTATAATTGACTATTGATTTGTGAGTAGGGACCACTCCCACTACTGAAATTGGCCTGAGTTCTTGGTGTGCTTTCTTCTTGGTATATTTAATAACAAGTTCTCCGTATTTCTGCAATAATTTGTATTAAGAAAGAGACCCTCATGAAAATACTTCAGCATTTTAGGATGAATTTCTCCTAATAAACATATTTTTGCATGCAATTTTGACTGACGTATTGTTTTAGGGAAACCGCTTGCAAAAATATGCATTCTTTTGTATGCACATTTCTTCCTAATATTTGTATTTATTTAAACATTGTTTGGTTGGACAGCTCCCTTGGAAGATTTGCATAAGAATGAAATGCAAAGGCTGCCTGTGTTTTGGTTCTCAAATTGTACTGGAAAGTACAAATTCAATAAATTCAGCTTTAAATGCAAACTGAATTGAAATTCGCCCCCATCCCTAATCCTGCCTACCTTTAACCCTGATTACCCAATATGCTTATTTTCCCTATTAATGGGGAGCAGAGGTGTTTGCTCTGCACCTGACCTTTGCATACTGAAGATCGAAAGGTAACTTGGAAGCATGTTTGTTGAATGTACTTAGAGGCCTCCCTGCAACTGGGAATCCTGTTTTAGGATTCCTGACCATAATGCAAGTGAATTGAGCCCAATGCTTGTAGGTGTGTTATGCCAAATGCACGCACAAACTTCTTTCAGACCTTTCAAGAAGGATTGAGGTGGAATACCCATGCACTGAAACATTGGGGGGATGGGCACACAGCTACCACTTCTTTCCCAATTTTAACTCCCCAGGCATTCTTCTGAATGCTTGGATGGGGCAAGTGTATCATGGGAAATAGAACATCTAAATTAAACACAGAGAGACACCGATGAGCCTCACAAACTCCAGAAGTTACTCAAGTATGGAAGACCATAGGATATTTTATGGGGTAGATTTGTGAATCTCAGTAGAAGCCTAAACAAAATACAGAATGCAAACCATTCTGTACATAAGCCAGAATGCTTACGACACATCTGAATTCTGCTAGACCCAACCATGGCAGAAGGCAAGCAATGTCTCCCTATTTCTGTTTTGCATCAATATTGGTCTACATGGGAGTATGAGAATGAGTGAAACTTAGCCCAGCCTGAAGACTGCTTTAGTTTGGAACTGGAAGAGAATAGAAACCCATCGCTACCCATCTGCTCTTTCACCCATTTCAGTCCTGAAGCATTATCACTCGGCAGGCACTGAAAAACCACCCACCAGGTAAGCATCCCTGCCTTAAACCACACTTGGCATATATATAGCATTACAAAGGTTGGGCACAGCCCCCCATCACTGCCAAGCTGTAGCAAGATTCCATGGGGTTCCAGGTACTCACCCAAGGTTGTGTTTCTGTTGGGAAATCAAGGCATAGCAGAGACTTTTGCCTTTAAGACATATGGTTTATTGTACACATATTTATACCTGGGTCTACTTTGGGGAGAGTTCACAGCATTCACATCTCAGGAGAAGCCCATCCTTCACAAAAGTCCAGCATTGGATTCCCAAACATCTCTGTGCCTCTGTCCCAGCCTGCCAGGGAGAGCCTCCCAGCCATTCAGCCAGCCAAGATGGTTCTGGCCTTCGCAGCAGCTCATACAGTTCTTCCCCTTCTTCGCCACCCTCTAGATTTCAAAAGGACACATTTTTCCTGGATGACATCATGCCTCCTGTAACCTCCTCCTCTTAACTTTGCTATTTACCCAGATCTCAGACAGAGAGGCAATGAACAGCCACTGTGCTGTAATTATACCTTGATGGCCCTTCTCCCCAGGCGATTTCCTAGTTTAGCCTGCAGTTTAAATTTGGCATCTGGCATCTTCCCTTCAATACTGCATATATTCTCTAAATTCTACCATTTATTAATTTCTAATATTCCCTAATTCTAGCAGTTATGGATGACCTTACACCCCGAAACTCTTGTTACCTCAGATCTGTAAAAATACACACAAATGCACTCAAATCTATGGACTGAACCCTTCACAGCCTAGGACCTTTGTACCTACGGGGCCGCCTCTCCTGGTATGCCCCACGGAGAGCCTCAAGGTCCAAAAATAGCAACACCCTAGTGGTCCCAGGCCCTAAGGAAGTTAGATTAGCTTCAACCAGAGCCAGGGCCTTTTCAACACTGGCTCTGGCCTGGTGGAATGCTCTGCCTCATGAGACCAGGGCCCTGCAGGATCTGATTTCTTTCCGCAGGGCCTCTAAGACAGAGTTGTTCCGCCTGGCCTTTGGCTTGGAGCCAATTTGATTCCCTCCCCCTCTTTCTTTTTTCTTTCTCCTCCTGTGATGAGGCTGCATTTTAATATTTTAATGTTTCAATATTTTAATGTTGTATTTTAATCTTGATTTTAAGTTGTATTCATTCAACTTGTTTTTATTATTGCTTGTTAGCTGCCCTGAGCCCGGCCTTGGCTGGGGAGGGTGGGGTATAAATAAAAACTATTATTATTATTATTATTATTATTATTATTATTATTATTATTGTTGTTGTTGTTGTTATTACACATAAACTGCTGGGGGTTTTTTGATCCATTAGCCCAGGGAGGTACCTGCGACTCTCCAAATGTGCTTAGACTTCTGCTCTCATCATCCTGGACCATTTGTCATGCTGGTTGTGGTTGATGGGAGTTGGTGTTTGATAGCATTTGGAGGACCACAGGGCCCCCACCTTTGCAATAGTTTTATAGTAGAGCTATTTGGTACAGATAGAAATAAGGGATTCAGAGAAGCAAGAAATTGAAACCGTTTGACTGGATGGAGGGAGACCTTGGCAATGGGGAAGAGGGGGGAAAAATGGAGGTCAAACAGAAAAAGGAAAGGACACAAAGTGACCTAAAGAAAATCCCTATAGCAAGCAGCAGCAGACACTTTTAAAATCCCAGCTTTAGAGGATAAAAATGTGCTTTACATCATGCCTGATCAATTTCAGGAGCTCCATGAGCTAAGAGCTCTCTTCAGCTGACTGTGTCCTGCTTCCAGCCTCCAGCTGCTTCTGAGGGCTGTGTGAGCAGCAACTGATCTTGGCTGACACATGGGGATGACGTGTGCCATGCAGGCACATTAACATGCAGGGCAGGATTTGCCTCTGATAATCAGAACCAAAAGCCAGGAAAAGTAACTTTCAGTTAAGGGGAAGGAAAAAAAAAAAGAATTCTATTACAGATCAGCTAGCTGTGAAATGCCATACCTGAACATGATCTGCCAGGAAGAATACAAAGGCAAGAGGTGGCCAGAGATGCTTCTAGCAAAAGGAAGATTTCCTGAAAAGGTTTAGAAGGGTTGTATGGAAAGAAGGGAGGAAGGGAGGAAGGGAGGAAGGGAGGAAGGGAGGGAGGGAGGAAGGAAGGAAGGAAGGAAGGAAGGAAGGAAGGAAGGAAGGAAGGAAGGAAAGAAGGAAGGAGGGAGTGCAGAGGGATGCATGAAAATGATGCCCTGAAAGATTCAGATGGAGATATCTGCCTGAATCTGCTGCAGAAGGATAGCTGGAGTTTGGGGTCTGCCTTTTCAGTGCTATGCTGATAAGACTCCAGCCCTACCTTTCCTTTTTAGCTGATGTCAAAGGGACTACCAAAGTCTGAGCACAATGATTAATTGAATGTGGGCTAATGAGTTGAGGTTTATTGGTGGCCAACCAGATACTTATGGGAAGTCTGCAAGCAGCACTGAGTGCAACAGCACTCTCCCTTAGTTGTGATTTCCAACAACTGGTATTCAGAACCATACTGTGTCTGGAGGTAGATGGGGAACATAGCCATCATGGCTGGTAGTTGACAGAGATGGGGGCAAACCTTTAGGAAGGCTTTCCTTTAAGTTCTGTGGCAGTTTGGAAAGCAGGTAGCTTTGGGTGAGAAAATACAGCAGAAGTCCAACCCACAAAGAAGAATATGTATTTTGGTTACTCTCTGTTTCTCCTATCAGTCCTCCACATTTCCACTTTTTTATAAGTCCTTCTGAAAATCCCCCAACTTTTTTATCCAAACCTCTTCTAATATACATTTATTTAAATGCAATTTTCTAATATGGACTTTCCCCCCCCCCAAAAAAACAAATTTCCCCAGTGTAATGCATGTTGCTATGTTGTTTTCACTAATATACGCATATATATGTCTTTAAATAGTACATGTTCCTTGGCCAGAGAACTTCAGTGCAAAATTCAGAAAAGTTCAAAGTATGACTTTGTTTCGGTTGACTTTTCCTTCCCGAAAGTCAAATAAGGCAAGTTCACTTTAATTGCAAACTGAATCAAATGCCTCTCCCATCGCTCCCCAGAAACCAGCTTAGCAAGCTGTATTTTGGAGAAACTTGGGGAGAGGGCAAAAACATTTCTAGCCATGGAAGCTGCTGTAGTTTGACAAGCTTGTGCCAACCTGGCAAACACAGAGGCTCCCCACCCCCTCCAGGCAACTCTGGTTTGGCATAGGGGAGAGGAAATGCCCCCTGCAGAATCTTTTCAGTATGCACATAGCCATGGCGTTGTGTCTAAGGCCAAGCAAGTGTGAAGGAGGGAGGGAGGGAGAAAGAGGAAGAGTTAGATTCAGGATGCCCTGCTAAATCCCCCTAGGGACCAAATCCAAAGTGTCTGCTTTCAGGAGATAAACAGAAAGCGCTGTTCATCGTGGGAAAGGAGAGTGGCTGAGTGGAGTGTTAATCTCTTCATGTCCAAGGTCCCATCACCATGACAAAAACCAGGGTAGGCAATGCCGTGACTGTAAAGACTTCAAATCACTTGAGTGAAAACATCTCCAGTGCATGCATTTTAGAAGATGTGCAAAGCAGGGAAATGGTCCTTAAGATGTGCTTCAAGATTGGTGATGGAAGAGATGCTGTTTTGCTGCAAGATCTTTGCTGGGTTTTATCAGGGATCTTTGACTCCTGGTGTGTTTATGCTACATTCCCTGTAGCTACTAGACACAGTGACTATGCTCTGCCTCCAGTCAGAGACAGTAATGCTTCTGAATACTAGTTGCTGGAAACCACAGATCCTGCTTGTGTGCTCAGATCCTGCTTGTGGGTTTCGCATGGGAATGCAGCAGGTCACTGTGTGAATGGGATGCTGAGCTTGATGGACCATGGGACTGATCCAGCATGCTCTTCTTCGGTTCATAGCGCTGAAGTCACAAATAATAATAATAATAATAATAATAATAATAATAATAATAATTTATTTATACCCCACCCATCTGGCTGGGTTTCCCCAGCCACTCTGGGCAGCTTCCAACCGAATACAGTGGAACCTCGGTTTAAGTACTTAATTCGTTCTGGAGGTCCATTCTTAACCTGAAACTGTTCTTAACCTGAAGCACCACTTTAGCTAATGGGGCCTCCTGCTGCTGCCGCGCCACCAGAGCACGATTTCTTTTCTCATCCTCAAGCAAAGTTCTTAACCTGAAGCACTATTTCTGGGTTAGCAGAGTCTGTAACCTGAAGCGTATGTAACCTGAAGGGTATGTAACCCGAGGTACCACTGCATTAAAAACAATACAGCATCAAACATTAAAAACTTCCCTAAACAGGGTCGCCTTCAGTTGTTTTTTAAAAGTAAAATAGTTGCTTATTGCCTTGACATCTGCTGGGAGGGCATTCCACAGGGCAGGCGCCACTACTGAGAAGGCCCTCTGCCTGGTTCCCTGTAACCTTACTTCTCGCAGCGAGGGAACTGCCAGAAGGCCCTTGGAGCTGGACCTCATGGGGCTTAATGATGGGCGTTGGGGAAGCCCCTTCAAGTATACAGGACTGTGGCCGTTTAGGGCTTTAAAGGTCAGCACCGACACTTTGAATTGTGCTTGGAAGCATACTGGGAGCCAATGAATTAGCTCATAGAATTGTAGAGCTGGAAATGACCACAAGGGTCATCTAGTCCAAGCCCCTGAACTGCATGAATCTTTTTGCCCAGTGTGGGGCTTGACCCCATGATTTTTAGATTAAGGGTTTTGTGCTATGCCAACTGAGATATCCTAGCTCCAAGTCACCAAGTAGTCTAAGGCAGGTAATCATACTTTGCCACCAAAGCTATGTCAGTGGCAGACTTGGGGGTCCCAAATTTCAGCAGCGCCTTGTGCAGCACCAAAATTCGGTTCCCTCATCTCTCACCTTCCATTCTACATCATAGCTGAAGAGCCCTCTGCAGTGCCCCCAAGACTCAGCACCTAGCAGGACCGAACCAGTCACAACTCTCTAAATCTGTCTCTGGCTAAGTGCTCCAAGTGCAGCCACATATCAGTGGAATGATGCTGAGATGATATTGGAGGAACATTCACACAGATTAGCACCATAGTGTTACTTTTGTTATGGAAGACTATTGGTTCATCTTGTCAGCAAAGCTTGTCAACACTAAATCTTTATCATCCTCCCAGTTGTTGCCAAGTAGAAGGTGAATTTACACAAACACACACAGTGGCGAAGGAAGAGGAGTGCGGGGGGAGCGCACAGCACCCGGCAGCGCGATCCCGGTGGGGTGCCATCATCGCTGCTCCCGCGCTGGGCGCCCCGCCCCCGCCTGCTCTCCACCCCCCAGTGCCAGAGCATGAAGCTCCACCACTGAACACACACAGAGAGACACTCAGACACACTGCTTTGGGGTGGTCAGTGGTAGAAATTGCTGCTTGCAGAAACTATTTTAAATTGTGCAGATGGTGGAATCAGAAAACCCTGTTTCAAAGCCTGATATTTTAATACTTCCTTTCCCTTCCTCTTGCAGGATCACAGCTGCCTGGTCCCACGGAGTGTTTTGCATTTTTTTTTTTTGTTCCTTAATCAAACAGTCCAGAATTTTTCCTGTTAAAAAATTCCTCAGAAGTAAAGTATGCTCTAAACTGTACAGTGCCAAACTGAGACTGAGGTGCCGGAAAGTTTTCTCAATACGGTCAGAGCAATGGAAATAAAGTTTGCCTTCAGAAGTCGTGGAATATTTCATTGGCAAAGCTGAATAAAACATGTTCAGGAATCGTTGATGTCTAGTGAGTCATGTTACAGTGCAAGGGCGCTTCCAGTGCGCTTCTACCCTATGAAGAGCTATTTTTGTTGCAAATATTTGTAGTTAAGTAAGGGCAAATCTAAAGTAAAGGAGTAATTTGTATTGGGGTAAGGGCAAATTCCATTTTCCAAGGATGCTACCTCAGCTGTGGAACATCCACACTTTCTGCCATTTTTTTGTGGGGTTGGGGAGAAGTTTGTATAAATTTATATATTTTTCTGTGCCAAAGGACTTACCATATCATAGAAGGCAGCAGTGACTTCTGCAAGTTTTTGCTCCTTTTAAAATCTAAAAAGAGCCTTGCTGTGTCTTGAAACAGCCATAAAGCTACTGGAGCTTAAGGATGGTGTGTGTGTGTGTGTGTGTGTGTGTGTGTGTGTGTGTGTGTGTGTGTATGGGGGCGGGCACACATGCACTCTGAAAGTACCAACACAAAATCTGCCAAAAGCTTTGGGCCACTGCTAATTTACACTCCCAGAAAGCAGCTTAATGTTAGTATGTTTTCTTTTTCTTCTTTTGATTTCCAATACTTTATTATGAAGTTAAAATAACAATCCAGTATGCAATATGAAATACAGTAAATTAAAAAGTGTGTTGGGTGGGGGGATAGTACCAAAAAAACCACCCAGGGATCACAGCCATCACTTCATAAAATAAAGTACATTCTCAAAAGACCACACCATGAATTAGATGTTACAGCAAAAAACAACCTAATACAGAAAGAATACAAAACAAATGTTATTAATACCAAATAAAGCCATATTTCATTGGGACTTGGTTCCTCTTTTATTACATCCCCTCCCACACATAGGGGAACCAAGTCTTGTTTGTTTTCCTATTGCTGAGTGTCAGCTTTAGTACAGCTCCTGCAAGTAGATGGAAATGTTAAATCTGGTAAACTTCTTAGGGTACCAATACTATATATGCAATCCTTACACGGGAGAAAGTCTCATAGGCAGCTGACGTGCATAGAGATGTACAGAAATGTATGTCATGAAAATCAACCAGAGAGAAGAATACAACATAAAATTAGTGAAACAATGAATATTGCATGCCTAGGTTCCCAAAGCAAAAGAAATATGCAGCTATGTAGACGTCTCCCCAAATAAACTAGCTTTTGAACAAGAGAGAGCTGAAGAAGCTGTAAAATGAAAGAAAAGAGTGTCCTTCTGTTAAAAAGTCAGTGGCTGACTGAATCCCTTCCATTTTTTTTTATTATTGAAAGTTATTGTGTAAGGGAAGAACAGAGTAATCTGAGAAATGTGTTAGGACATTTGCATAGTACAAGAGGTATAAGGGTATTCACAGCTTTCAAAAGTTGGGGTGGATAAATCTGTCAAATTTGGTTTGTCTCAGTTTTCCCATCTTAAGTTCAATTCTCCACATTTCCACAGTTACCAATTTTTTAAAAGACCTTCAAAATTTAGGGGGATTTCCCCCCAGTATATACACTTTTTGCATCATTTGTGGTGTTAGAGAACCATTTCACAGGGGTGTTTTGTTGTTGTTTAGTCGTTTAGTCATGTCCGACTCTTGATGACCAGAGTACTCCAGGCACTTTTGTCTTCCACTGCCTCCCACAGTTTGGTCAAACTCATGCTGGTAGCTTCGAAAACACTGTTCAACCATCTCATCCTCTGTTGTCCCCTTCTCCTTGTGCCCTCCATATTTCCCAGCATCAGGGTCTTTTCCAGGGAGTCTTCTTTTCTCACGAGGTGGCCAAAGTATTGGAGCCTCAGCTTCAGGATCTGTCCTTCCAGTGAGCACTCAGGGCTGATTTCTTTCAGAATGGATAGGTTTGATCTTCTTGCAGTCCATGGGACTCTCTTGAGTCTCCTCCAGCACCATAATTCAAAAGTTAGGGGACTTCAATATCCATGCCAAGGCTGCCTCAAACAGGCTGGCTTGGGACTTCAGGATCTCATGACAGCCATGGGCTATCTCAATCTATCACTGGCCTAATACATATGGCCGGACAAAACACCAACTTAATAACAATAACAATGATGGTATATTATTTGCCCCAGCCAATCTGGGTGGCTTCCACTGGACATTTTAGTAATGCTCCATTGATTGGGGTGGGGTGGTGGGTTCATTGTGAGTCTGTTGCCATGGACGACTCAATCCCTGGTGAGATTTGGGCTGAATATGTGGCTACTCCACTCTCTGGGGTTGGGTGGAGCATTAAGATGCTCTGCCCTCAAAGACTTGTGGAATCTGATGGATCCCTAAAATACTCAGGGAGGGGGGTCTTACTGACATGGCTGGCACACATGTCAACCCTCTTGTCTCACTGTGGAATGTGGAGATTTGTAGAACCATTGACACAATATGTCACTGTGGAGCACATAGACCATGTTAGTACTCTAGTAAGCCGCATGCAATGCAACAGGAGGGTTGGCAGCTAAGAACGCAGGTGGTGAAAATCTTTGTCAGAACCTGGCCGAACATGGGTGAGGTTACATCACTGGTAACAGCAGTAATGGAGAAAGCTTACCTCTCTGCCACCATTACATCAGCAAATAGTTGCCTGGAAAAGCTTTTCTGAGTGGTGAATGGACTTTTCTCACGTGGCCAAGAAAACATTGCACTGACACCCTTCGCAGCTTATTGTAAACAATTTTGTGAGGAACTTTAAGGACAAAACCGCTCAGTTTCAGAAAGAGTTGGATGCCACAGTTACAGCAAGTCAAATGGAGGGCTCCAGAGCACTATCTGATTCATCTGTACTTGATTATTGTGGCCTGAGGATGTGGACAAAGTGCTGGAAAAAGTGTGTTCAACCATTTGCTCCCTTGACCCCTGCCCACCTTGGCTTCTTAAAGCTAGCCATACGGGGTTGACCGGGTGAGTCAAGGAAGTGATTAGTGCTTCACTGAAGGAGGGGAAAGTACCTTTAGCCCTTCTGAGTTCAGGTAGGCTCATCTTTAAATGTAAACAGAACCACTTTTCTTTCCCATCTCTATCAAAGGTAAGCTGATAGACCACACACACAAAAATGTGCTCGAAAATGATGCAGCTGTCTTTAGCTTTATATAATGATGAAGCTCATTAAGGAGCTTAACCAAGCTGCCAGTCCATATGAAATATATTGCTCACTGCCCTCCCAGACTCTAGAGTGGAAAAACACCCACTAACAACCTATCTCCCCTCAGTAAATTAAGACCTCTGAGCCACAAAGCACACATCAGATACCTGCCAACTTGCCTAGCTTGGCCTCTAAGAGCAAAAGAAAAATTAATATCCTAGTCCAAATTAAAGAACCCGCCAAGCTCGCTTTCATTATAACAGCATGATGTAATGAGGGTTCTTATTTTAACAACCTCAAAGGCTTGTGTCTGTCAGCTTTTCTTACAGGCAACTGAAACCTTGTTCAATTCTCTACCCACCCCCCTCTTTTCCCACAAGCTCTGAGTTCCCCAGTGCTTGCCTTTAATCTCATTCCCTCATTCCAGGCTGTACTGTATTACCACCTCTTTATTTCTGCTGGAGGATTTGACAGCAAGTTCACAGTGGTGAGAATCTGCTCTTTTTGTGCTAGCAAAAGGGGGTGGGGGTCAGGAGCTGGCTCTTTTGCCAAGGAATGACTTCCGGTTAAAACAATCTGCCAACTGCTAGTCTTATACATGTGACATTTCTGCCTTCGGGGTCATGATGGTGTAGGAGGATGAGATAAGTCACAGGTGCTGAATTGCTGGCTCCATCTTGGCTTAGATGTCAGGCAGCCAAAGGAAGGGGTTCCAGACAGAACATGCCAAGGGCAATATTAGGGAAATGGTGACAAAGCAACAGAGAAATAGTACATCTCTGTCCGATAGGCAGATTTGTGGAAAATAAAGCTAGCAATGAGAACTGGACCATAAAGAAGGCTGATTGCCGAAGAATTTATGCTTTTGAATTATGGTGCTGGAGGAGACTCTTGAGAGTCCCACGGACTGCAAGAAAATCAAACCTATCCATTCTGAAGGAAATCAGCCCTGAGTGCTCACTGGAAGGACAGATCCTGAAGCTGAGGCTCCAGTACTTTGGCCACATCATGAGAAGAGAAGACTCCTGGAAAAGATCCTGATGCTGGGAAAGATTGAGGGGACAAGGAGAAGGAGAAGACAGAGGCTGAGATGGTTGGACAGTGTTCTCGAAACTACTAACATGAGTTTGACCAAACTGCAGGAAACAGTGGAAGACAGGAGTGCCTGGCATGCTCTGGTCCATGGGGTTATGAAGAGTCGGACATGACTAAACAACTAAACAACAACAACAAGGCTAGCAATAGCTACAAGCTATTGTTCTACCGCCATATGCCTCTGAACGCCAATTGCTGGAGATCACAAGTGAGGAGAGTGTTGTTCAACTCAAGTCCTCCTTAAGGGCTTTCTACAGGTAGCTGATTGGCCACTGTGAGAGTAGGATGGTGGACTGGATGCTATACCAAGTCAAGCAATTGGCCCTAGTAGCTCAGAACAAGTTAACACTGGCTGGCAGCCATTTTTCAGGGTTTCAGAGAAGAGCCTTTTGAGTACATGTGCAGCATGGTAAAGTGACTGGGGGAATCATCTAGAGTACTATAAAGGAAACCTCTTCACTGCCTGCCAGGTACAATATACTGAAGGGTGAATGAAGATGTTAACTGTAGAAAAGTCAATACAGACACAAGGACACAGTCACCATATTATGAATATGAGGGATCTTGAAATACCTCCCTGCAAGGCTTTGAAAATTAATTGCATTTTCATGGGGTTAAGATATCAAGATACCTTTGTGTGGGCTGCCTATGTTCGACAGAACTTCCAATGACAGAAAATCTCCAGAACCTGTCTACACTATGATACGTTTGTTGTTGTTGTTTTAAATGAATTTAGAGCAGGTGAGAAAAGGTTGTTCAACCTCAAATTCATGAAACTACTTAGAAATGGTAATGATTGATTGTTATAAAAATGCCTTAAATAAATAAACCCAGCTATTTGAGGAGAAATTGTTTTATTTATTTATTTTACTTTGTTATTTAGGAGATTTCTAGCCTGCTTTTCACACACAAAAGCCCAGAGTGCAGTGCAATATAAACATAATATAAAAGTATTTAAGTCTAACAAGAGCAAGAAGACACAGTGGCGTAGCGTGGGTTGTCAGCACCCGGGGCAAGGCAAGTAATTTGCACCCCCTAACTCATGGATTTGCGCCCCCTAACCTGTGGATTTGCGCCCCCTAACCCTAACCCCCAGATGTTGCGCCCGGTGCGGCCGGCCCCCCCTGCACCCCCCACGCTACGCCACTGAGAAGACATCAAAATCATATACAGTTCAGTGAGGGAGGAAGTTTATTCTCAACAATTAAGTACAGGTAAATGACTGGGTAAATAGACAAGTCTTCAAAATACATTTGAAGCCCAGGGTTAGCTTGTAAAACACAGCGACTTGAATCCAAAGAACCATGGGGTTTGTTACAGGGATTTTCCACTTAACAGCAAGAATGGAATAAAATGAGGCTGAATGTTGCTGATCTTTCAGCAGAGCCAAGGGAAGAGATCCTGCTGTCCCATCTCTATCCTCTCTCACAGCCTGATGGAATAGCTGCTATAGGTGACAATTGAAGGAGGAGCCTGGTAGAAGTGTCTGTGATAAATAAAATAAACATTTCCTAATTAAAGAAAGGCTGCCCCCTCCCTCCCCCCAGGCACGTAATGAAAATAAATCTAATGGAACTGTCCAGGAAACAACAGGGCACATTTTTAAACTTTGTTTCTGCTTTAAACTAAGTTGTTGGGATTTTTTTTTTTTTTTTGCAAGATGTCCTTTTTTAAGTACTTCAAGCGCAAAAAAGAAGTGTGGAATGGCATGCTATGACTCTATTTTTAACAAGCTTGATTCAGCTGCCACCTTTTCTTTTTGGAAGGTTATTTAACATTGCACGTCTTGAAAAAAGCAAACTGCTGGAGAATGATGCAAAAAGTATTCCTACTCCCTGTATATAATCAGCTGCTGCCCGGTTAGTAAGTAGCAAAGCCCACAGTGAGTGGTAAAGAAGGCAGTTGTTGTTGTGTTGTGTTGTGTTTGTTTTTTTAATAGTGGAAGCTAATAAGCTGAATAACCAATAACTGCACCTTAAAAACGCAGGCAAAAAGAGGCTATTGCCAGCATTCTCAGAAGGATGGATTTACTCAGCAGGAGGAAGAAGATCCTGTCAGGAGTTCAGCCTACACTCGAGTAGGACCCTGGCAGAGACACATGCCCAAACGGCATGTTCCCTCCTTCCTGGTCGATCATTCGGGAGCTTCATAAGCTTTCTTCAGCCTGAACATAACAGCGACCGATGCCAAATGACACCGGCACACTTAGGGATCTGCAGAGTTTGCGCATCATGCATGACAGACCTCAGCAATTCAGTATTTTGGCTAATCTACTTTATTTACATATAAACACATACAGAGTACTGCAACATGGCTCCCTCTCTCTGTAGCATCAGACAGCAAAGAGAAAAAGAACAAAGAACAATAGTCCCACTTCACGGAAGACAGTAACACAAACATCCTGTCTCCATCACTTCCCACTCTGTGGAGTCAAAACACATACCGTCATGTGGAAGGCAACAATCCTATGACTGCAGTCATGGAGCAGGAATTCTAACAGATCCTTGCGCCCTTCGATCCCAGTCCCTTGAGGGTGAGGCTGGAAATGAAGGGTGCATGTCCTCACACCACCTTCCCCAAGCCAGCCTCACAAAGCAGCGCAGGGTTGGCCCAGGGAGGATTGCATGAGCAGTGTGCTTCCTCGCAAAATGTGCCTGGGTCAGTCACGCCAGCAGCCCTCCCCCTCCATACTACATAACTGATTCAGGGACATACTGACTCTGACAGCGGAGGTACAATAAGAGGAAGACAGAAGTGTGTCAGTTTAACGTGCTGGTTTTAACCTTTAAAGCCCTATACGGCCTAGGACCCTCATACCTAGAGGACCGCCTCTCCTGGTATGCCCCATGGAGGAACTTAAGGTCTGCAAATAAGAACACTCTGAAAATCCCAGGCCCCAGGGAGATTAGACTGGCCTTGACCAGAGCCAGAGCCTTTTTGGCCATGGCCCCGGCCTGGTGGAATGCTCTCTCACAAGAAACCAGGGCTCTGCGGGATTTGACATCTTTCCGCAGGGCCTGCAAGATGGAGCTGTTCCGCCAGGCCTTTGGTTGGGGTTCATTCTGATTCTTTTCTTTCTGTATAAGAACAAGCATTAAAGAGGCCTCCTAGCCCGCTCACAGGACTTTTATAAGACCAATGGTAACATTTGGCCCTGGAGAATATTAACCACTCTCAATTTTACCTGTGGACTGCCATCTGTCCAGATTTTAATTTGTTCTGAACTAATTTTAAGATGTATTTTAATTAACTGATAGCCTGTTTTTATGTTCTTATGTTTTTTGTACACTGTGTTAGTTTTATGATGTTAGCTGCCCTGAGCCCGGCTCTGGCCAGGGAGAGCGGGGTAAAAATAAAAGTATTATTATTATTATTATTATTATTATTATTATTATTATTATTATTATTAACCCTTGGTGAGTCAACAGTTCCCCACTGGAGGTCCCTATTGTTCAGCTTCCATTCGCTAGCTCAGATTCTTCCTTCAAGTCCCACAGTAGATGCTGGCCATTGATAGACCACATCCTTCTTACTGTACCTTTGCTTGCTTCCATCCTTGCTGAGAGTGGCAAGGGGCAACTTCATAGACGGACATAAAAAGGCAACTTGAAACAAAAGCCTGCTAATTTTGCTTCTTTGTTTCGTCTGGAGAGAGATCCCATTATCGAAGAGCTCATCTTCCTCTCTGCAACTTTCTCTCTCTCTCCGGCAACCACCCGGTCGTTTGCTTTTCCTGTAATCAGTTTCACCTAAAGTATTATGAAGTGTTAATGTCTTCATTTAATTTTCCTGAGCAACATTAGTGGCGATTAGGCTAAGCAAGATAATGTTCTGCTAACAGTGTGAGCTGCTACTCCAGAACAGAAATCTTTCACGGGCTCAGCTATTCTGCATGTTAATTAAAATAGCCTTTAAAAAATCCAGGCAACGCACACTACCAAACACCACATAGGCTTTGCAAACTTCACAATATGGGCAAAATGACTTCAAATCCTTTTATTTTATTTTCGAAAAATTGAAATAAATTGTTTAGCGGAAACAAAATTAGGATGAGTCAAAATATTAGAGTCCTGGACAGTATTCTCATATTTATTTTCAGTATGGGTCAAATGGCAAACATCTATCACAAAGGGAGAGGGAGGAAGCCACTCTTTAATTAGGAAGTATTTATTTTAATTCTCACAGGCATTTGTATCAAGCTCCTCATTCATTTGTCACCTACAGCAGCTATTCCATCAGGCTGTGAGAGAGGACAGAGATGGGACAGCAGGGCCTCTTCCATCAGCTCTGCTGAAAGACCAGCAACTTTCAGGCCCATTTTATTCCATTCTTGCTGCTAAAGATGCCTGTAACAACCTCCATGTTTGGATTCAAGTCACTGTACTTAACAAACTAATGCTTGACTTGGCACGGAAGAATCTGTCTCTTTCTAGTCTATTTCACTTTCTCATGTGTGCATTCATAAACCATTTCCCTCTGGTTCTGAATTAGCCTATTGTTTTTGTTGGCATTCATCTGTCCATCCATTGACTTGAGACAATGGAGTGCACCACTGGGGGTGGATTCATACCACTGGTTAACAGCACCAAAGTGACCTCCAAGGGACACAAACCTGGCCAATATATATGCAGGTCCTGGGATGCCCCCTCAGCTTTATTGATGTGGACCAAAGGAAAACAGAGCAAAATGTTTGGCACCAGCTTGGCTGCAGAAATTGCTGGAAGGAGGCGTGCAAGGCGCCATCCAACCATCTTAGGGACTCCGCTCCAGATCAGTGTAGGGTTTACTCCTTAGCCTTCTCTTCTCCTGAAGATATCCCACAAAGCAGCTGAGGTTTAGGATCAGAGTTTTCCTCCTAGACAGGCTACCTTCCCAGGTTGAATAGTGCCACCTTCCCATCACTTCTGTCTACAGAATGTGCAGAGGCTGCCTCCTTGACTATTAGACCCGCTATGGGCCTTGCCCACTCAATCTGCTGGAACATGTTTGAGATCCATAAGTTACTCTCACCTGGTTTGAAACAACAGTTGGAGCTGTTTCCTGGGGTATGGTTTCTGTCGTGTACTGATAGCTCCTAGGAGCCACAAGTCAAAGCTGAGTGCAGGTTGGGAAACCAAAGGTGGACAAACTACCCCAGAAGGAGCATGATGTATTCCCCTACCAGGTGTACCACCCTTCACCTAACACCACATACACCCCAAATTAGTCTATGTAGTTTAAATAAGAATCTATATAATTTAAATCATCATAGTAATATGCATAAAATATATTGACCTATTTAAATGTTATATGCAGATTATTATTACCGTTATTTAAAATACATAGACTAATTCAGAAATGCATTTTAACACATTTTAATGGTGTTTTTCTCCTCCAGAAAACTCGTTTTTGTATCCCGAAACATGTTTTGAGTTATAAACTGTATCAGAATATTCAGAAATCAAAATTCAGTGGATAACAAAGTTCCGGTCCACACATTAGTTGAGGGAATGCAGATCAGGTCAGAATTTGAAAAATATAAAATTCCTCAAGCACCGTGTCTGTTACTGCTTAAGATAATCCAAAAGAATTAGGATCTAATGTTGAAAAATCAGCGAATTCAACATCTGAAATCAAATTCAAGTTCTGGAATGTTTGGCAATTTGTAAAATTGTATGTGATGTTGTATGACTCTAGCTAGTAGCCCTTTTGCAAACTCAGCCACACAAGGAAGTAAAGCATGTTCATTCAAAGTTTTTACCTCTCTGCGATAACTTCTACTTTGACCCTCTATATTTACAGCTCACTGCAAGAACGCAAACATTTATGGGCCTGAGCTTATGAAAAACATGGGACTCGTTCTTCTATATTATTATGCTGCGAAATGTCATATATGGTGATAGCACAATGTATATTAATAGTAATGGTGGTAGCAGTAATTTATGTTGTGAACTGCCCTGTGATCTTTGGATGAAGGGTGGTATACAAATTTAATAAATAAAATAAATAATAATCAATAATCCACACACCTCAGGATTTGGCCTCTAGTTCTTCTTACAGGACTTCCATTTTCATAGCACAAATTGTTGTACCATGCCAGACTAAAGTTTTCAGTGTAAATTTATTTGCACTAATGAGCACTTGGGGGTGCTATCAATCTTGCTAAACTAAATAGGTATTACTTTCTTGAGCTTTCACCCTCACGCCAGATAGCACATAACAAATAACAGTCACTTCATTTGCATGTGATGCAGGAGGAAGGTCTGTAATTAGAATATGCATGTATTTGCATTTCATATTTATATCTGAATACCTCTCCGTCAGCACCAATGCATTCATTACTAGGGATAAGTAATTATCACAATGAAATAATTTCATGCTGGAAATCAACTGGTGGAAATTAGAGCTGGGTGCAAATTGTATTTATTCTAATAATTCATATATTGTACTGCTTACTGCCACTGTTTGAAATGGCTTATCGAAATTCACTACCATATTCGCAGGCAGAGAAATTGTGTCGAGGTCATTTCACCAGCTTTCTTCAGGGACAGGAAAAATTCTGCAGCAGTTTTTTAGGGGGGGTGCATTCATTATGGTAGTAGCACAGATTATTTCCCACTAAGTCCCCCACCTATGACCAATGCAAACAGCAGCAGCAACAAGTATACCTGCACAATGCCCCAGACCACACAGAGTTCCATGGGTGGGGTGGAATTGCAGCCATCACCACCACCCCACCACTCCCCAAAAATGTTGGGAAATATTCAGAGGAAATTCTGCAAAGTGGCCTAGGGGTTGGGAGAAGTAGGAAAAGAAGAATCTCATACATTTTCTCAGATAAACATGTTCTGAGCAATTTCGGTTCAGCCCCAGCTGACATTCCACAAGGAGAACTTGGCTTTTGCCCCTATATTCTCTCTCTCTCTCTCTCTCTCTCTCTCTCTCTCTCTCTCACACACACACACACACACACACACACACACACACCATAACCAGATGTAGATATGGCTTCAAGAGCAACCTGTAAACTCACAGACATCCTCATCTTTACAGATCATAGCAAAGCAACTCAGCTGAGTCCTGGGAGGTATTTGCTTATTGCCATCATTACATACCTAGAAAGAAAGGACAGAAAAACTAATGCTCCAAAGACAAAAAAGCCTTGTTTTTGTCGAACATCTCGGATGACCTAATGCTCCCAGCAGCCTGAGATACACACAGGTACCAGTGGGGTGCTTTCTTCTTCTTGTTCTTCAAGAAGCAGAGCTGTTTACTAGAGGTGTAATGAGATAATAGGTTACCTGGGAGAGATTCAGACTCCTCCAGGGAAGGATAAATACCTTGAGTAAATTCCCCTTACTGCAGTGCCTTGTCAACCACTTATCTCACTTAAAAGGAACGTTTCAAGATGCGGCTCCCAAAACACTTAAAGGAGAGAGTTCAGATGACTCCTGTGTAAGGTTGGGCTGTTCAGGCTGCTCATCAGAACTTTTCGTCTGAGAGAGCATTTCTGCCTGTGCCTTTGCAACAAATCTCTCAAACTTAAAAACTAAAAATAATAATAATCTGCACAACAATTTGCATTTGAATATGAATTTAATATGTATTTCATCACAATATATGTATTTACATATGCGTTTTATCCTGAAATGAACATCTTTTGCCTCTCTGCTCAGGTGTTTGGGGAAGGAGGAGGCAATCTGAATTTCTGTTATTGATGGTTTTATTTGTAACTGAGTTTTGTTTTCTGAAGCAGATGATAATAGTTAATTATAGTAAGAATTGATACGAGATATATTTTCTAGATAAATTTAAACATTAATATAAAAACACATACATATGTATGTGTACACTTACATGCACACAAGGAGAAAGAAGGATGTTAACATTTCAGTTTGGCAAGCATAAATGAGGTGAAACCATTACTATATTGTTTCCTACGGACTGTGTGCTTGTGCAATATCCTGTGTTTGAGTGCACCAGAACATGATGGAATTGCTCCATTTTTCAGTAAATAAGTTCTCTGGTCACCTCTTAACCTTTGAATGAATGAATAAATGCTAATGCATTTTTTGTATATTTTTGAGCCAAGAATTGTATCAGAAAATTTGACAAGTGCAAAATCAAAAGGATAAATAATTCCAAACCACACTTTAGTCTGGGATGTGGGGATCAGGTCAAGGCACCTCACATTTCACAAAAACCAAATCAGTCATGAATCTCTCATCCACTCTCAATACTATGATTATAAAGTGTGGACCCTCTTTTGGATGATGGCGTCAGACTGTAGCCATTTATTTGATTAATCATCATTATTCTACTTTTTCTTTAAAAAGGAAGCCCAAAGTAGCAGCAAGAACATAGAATAATGAATACAGTAATATGAAAACTCAGCCAAATTATGTATTAACTGATTTATTTCATTACAGAGTAATCCCAACTCTCCCTCTGAGCTCAGCGGAGCTTTGTGGAGTAGCAGTGTAATATGTGTGGGTAACACACTGGCAAAGCCAACCCCTGCAGTCAGTAAGATTGTACCCTCTGCTCACCAATTGATGAGCAGGAGGTTCAATCCTGCTCAGTTTGACTGTGCACATGTAGTCTCCTGATGGGAAGCCACATGTGCAGTCAATGCCCAGTGTGGGGCTGTTTGAAATCTGTATTCTATTCATTTGCAGGGACTATATGCTTCTCTTTCTTCTTGCCCAACACCCCATACCCTGATAGGTCTGCATCACTCCAGGTGGTCTGAGCCAGGACCGTCTCCACTTGACTAAGTCAAGTCTGGATCGACCTGAATCAGCCCAGTTAGGTTTGGGCTTCAGCCAAATTAGATGCACACCCCCATTATTCTCCTGTCAAATTTGGTTAAAAGTTGAGCAGTTTCGAGAGATTCAATCCACCATCTTGATTCAAAATAGCACCCAATGGCATCCAAACAAAGGCAGAAAGCTGCTCCTTCTTCTGTCATGCCAAAATGGGCAATGATATATTCAGACGTGTCCAAATCATCACAGCTTGGAACAGTTCCGTGTGCCATCTTGATTCAAAATGGTGTCCCATGGTATCTAGAGATAAACAAAAACTAGTAAGGAAGTTGACTGTGCAGATATGTGAATCTGAAGAGCGTATAGTGAGATTTGGACATAATTCTTTATGTGTGGATAAGTGAATTTTTGGATAGTGGGCATGTGGACAGAGGGACTTGCGTGTATAAGAAAATATAGCTAGCTAGCTATTGTTTTATAGAATCATAGAATTGTAGAGTTTGGAGAGAACTTGAGGATCGTCAAGCGCAACCCCATGCAATACAGTGATGTGCTGCTGTCCTATTCTCTGATGTCTCTTTCAGTTCCTGTAGAATTAGCCTAACAATGCAGTCCATTTTCACGCCATAAAATAAATGTATCCAAATATGAAATAATGGGCTTGAACCTGCATAACTGAACATGGCATTTCCAAATTGTGTAACACATTTTGGAAGTGTATAGGCATTAGGGCATTAAATATTTAGAGTTCTATTTCAAGATGTGAAAATGTTAAACAATTATCACAATCAAAGGTTGTTAAGACAATCTCACAGGCCCTAAAACATGGTGTGGGTGGAAGTTTTCTTGGATAGGTCAAACTGCAATAATTAAGATAAATGTGTTATGATTTCTATCTCAGACCCTAGTACTACTAAATATATCATATTCAACTTTTGGAACCATTATGGATTTTGAGAAAGAAGATTAGATCCTATTATTCACTCTGCTGGAAATATGTTGCTGTGAGACCCACTTTTGTTTAGTTTAGAGTGAGACAAAATGAAGGCTGGTCAGAGCAGCCTAAGATAATCTTAGGCTGAAATCCTATACACACTGACCTGGGAACCATTGACCTCAGTGGGACTTATTGCTGAGTAGACACATAGAAATACATTGCTTGTTCCACAAGCCAACAAACCAGCCTGACACCAAAAGGTTGTTATAGGCAGGGATCCACAAATAAATTCACTGGGTAGGCAGTGGTGACCTACAGTATAATTCTGGCAACCAGCAGAAAGAACTTCTAGTGCAGGGCTACCCATTGTGTTGCCCTCCAGATATTGAGGGACTCCAACCTGGAGTTAGAATCAAAGAACACACCAAAACAAACCAGGAGCAGGCAGAATGTTACTGCCTGGGCAAAGTCCAAGTCCAAACAGGCAACCCTTTATGACCCCTCCTATCCAGGAGGAACCAATGGCCAGTCTTGGTGGGTGGGGCCAGTCAAGAGCCCACGATCACGTCTCTTCCCTGGAAGATATGTCAAGCTGCAGAACTTTATCATACAGGCAAGGAGTTCCTGTTTCCATCCCTCCTGATATTGTGGAGGGAGGAATCTCTTAACAGAATGCTCTGACTTTTGCTCAGCTACAGTGTTCTCTGAGGGAAGCCACAACTGCTATAACACCAGTATACATTTGCAGTGTAGCAATACAATCCATGCTCGCTATTCCCTGCCATTTGCTCCCAGGTGTTAGGAAGGAGTACCTCTTTAAATATCTCAGTGGCTCACACAAGATTCCTAGTAGTTAACTGTTACTGGTGTTCTAATTGTTCCATATATTTGTGTAATCCTATTTTTGTGTGTGGTAAAATGATACCTCTGGCCATTATTACTTATTGACAGAGAATAGCACAGTTCAATTGTGTCTTACGTGGACTAGTCATTGTTAATATCCCTTTTAAACTCATTGCATGTAAATGTCATGGTTGAAGACCACTCCCTTGTGTATCTGATGAGGTTTGGGCTGTTGCCCATATAGCCAGGGGCAGACCTCCCCCTTTTGTTACTAAAAAAAAGACATATTCACCCTCCTTTCCCTGTTTTGGAGGGCAATTAGAGACAGCAGTATTCTGTCCATGGGAACCACTGTAGGCATGGCTGACTGCCCATTTTCTAGGAACTGGGAGGGTTTGCATCTTCTTGTTTTCTATTTTGCATCTCATTCCCAGATTGGCCAGGGTGAATGGCTGAATGTTTTTGTGGTTGCCTTGCTGAAAGCAAACACATGTACCTTGGAATCTGTGTTTTAATTCCTGCAGTTTCTACTATGAAGTTTCCAGTGGGGATGGATGAATCTGTCAGTTTCTGTTTATCTCAGTTTCTCATTTTTGCAGTCTAAAATTCAGTTAGTGGTTTATTTATTTTTAAATCAGATGAAAATTCAGCCAACACAGACCCTGCCTCCTATAACCTTTTAAATGTGTTTGTGGGAAGGGGAGAGGGAGGGGATAGCTAGGGATCCAGAAAAACAGCTGGAGACCCAAGTTTGGGAAACACTGCTCTAAAGTTTCCCTCCCATGCACAGCTTCATTGGCTGTTACTTCCAGGGTTGTGGAAACTCAAGAGTGCAATGATGTCACACCATGTGCTCTGCATCAGTAGACTTTACTAGGGAGAAGTGGAGAATGAGCTATGCTGCTTCTTCTTTGGACCTGCTGTGAATACTCATTCTGCCTGTGAGGTTCATAAAGTTCCTCCAGCCGTTGACCATCCTGGAGTGCTCCTTGGATATTGCTTTGCATCATGCGGCACAGTCACAAAAATGATGCCCTCCACAGTCATCTATGATTGACAATCTCGCCCCAGGCAAGTGGCAGTCTCTGCCGACACATTGCTCTGTTTTACACAGCCCACAATTTCTCATCTTTCAGGTTATAAAAATCAATTGCCGACTTCCAATTAGTGCTAACACCCATTGCAAGGAAGAGAGGGCGAAATGAGAGGAGGGAGATGTTGAAGTTCCATACAACTTTCACTTTTCAGAAAGGTTGGCGACAGACTCTTAATATCTCTGAACACATATGGTCTCCTCATTCCGCTGAGCGCATTTTTAGGGCAAACTTCTCATCCCACTTCTGCTCTCTAGACTGAAAATAGAAGTCTGAATTTTTGGGATGAAATGTACAAGAGTTGGCTAGGGAAAATGTATTCAATTAGAAACTTCAGCTGCCAGGAATATATTATTTGGTGCATATGCTGCCTGTGATCCCATGCTTTTCCTCCCCTCCTTATTTTTTTATATATATAAAAAATGGACTTGTTTGAGAGAGCAGAAGGAGAGGCTTGCATTTTAAATTTGCACATACTTTAAACTTTTATGGGTACTTCAAACAACCCAGATTAAAATTCTGTAGCCTCAGACTCTAAACCAAGAGGTGAATGTTGCACTGAGGTCTACAGCTCATTAGAAAGAAAGTTATTGGTAGAAGGGTAGTGGTAGGCAAAGATGATGTAGAACGCTGGGATTTGTAAAACACAGTTGAAAAGCAGTGTTGCCAGTCCTTTGGAAGCAAACCAGAAGTCAAGAGCTGGTACCCATTGATCTGGAATGAAGCCTCAGACAAATAAAGCTTAGGTCTTTAGACTATGTTCAGAAACTGCATTGCTGAAGCTTCTAACTTTCCTGTAAGCTCTCATAGCCACACCTGTATACATAAAACCTGTATCTCATAAGAACATAAGAAGAGCCCTGCTAGATCAGACCATTGGCCCATCTAAGCCAGTATCCTTTTCTCAGACTGGCCAACCAGATGCCTTTGGGAAGCCCATTAGCAGGACCTGAGCACAACAGCATTATCCCCTCCTGCTGTTTCCAGGTACTGGTATCCAAAAGCATAGTGCCCCTTACAGTGGAGACAGCAGCATGAAGCCATAGAGTTAACCATGAAGGAGATTCCTGGGTCACCTTAAAACAAGGGTGGAACATCTATGGTCCAGATGTTGCTGGACTCCAGTAACAACAACAACTCCCATCAACCTCAGCCTGAAAGTCCAGTGACCCGGGATTATGGGAATTGGAGTCCAACAACATTTGAAGAGTCACAGGCTTCCTTGTCCTGCATTGAAACACTTTTCCTGAACGTTCGGTGATCTTAGGGTTAGGTTAGGCTATTATTTTTGCATACTGCTTCCCACTAACAAGTCCTAAAATGATTTAGAAGAAAGTTACCATAAAAATACAATAATAAAATTACAAATACGGATTAAAGAGCATTGACATACTTAATACAAATATCACTTACATTTCCCAAATGCCACCATCTTAGGTAAAATACGAAGGCTGAGTACAACAATATACATAAGCACTATTAAACATAATATATCATAAAATCAATACAAAATGACCATTGAAACAACTGGCTAGTCCTATAAAAAATAAACCAAAGACCTGTCGACATGAAAATGTCTTCAGCAGATGCCTGAAAGTCAACAGCAAAGATTCCTGCTGAAAGAGTATTACATGACACTGAATGCCTAACTTTTGCTAGAGGCAAATTGAGCCTCTGTAACACAGGGGACAACTAACAAGGCAGCTTCCTCATTTGGTACAGTCATTCCTTGAATGGAGCTTTTCAGACTGAAGCTTCCATGCCTGAATGGAAGATTCCTCTTTAACCAATCCCCTTTTAAGCCCTGTTCTGTGCCCAATAAGCATGGGACCCCATTGCCCAGCAGTGCTGTGGTCTATAGACAACAGCAAAATACTGGGCAAAGCTGTCCCATGAGCCTTTGCAAAGTGGAGGGGAAAGACTATATAAGGCTGCTTTCCCTGGACCTCAGGTCCATTTTGTCTTGAGAGCTTCCCACCGTCCCACCCTCAGGTTAGAGAGCTCACTGAGCAATTTTGGGTCACTGGGCCAGACATGTTTCTCATCCCACACCTGATTGGCACTTGGTTAGGTTTAGAACTTGCTTATTTGGCTTTCACCACAGCAAGGTTAAACACTGTTCAACTCATATGGAACAGGTTTGGAGCAGTCCAAACCCAGTAGATCCATTCCATCAACATGGGGCTTCTGGAACAATGAACTGATCCCGGGACCCAATGCCATGTTGACTCTTTCCCTGCCTGCTGCCTGCTGCTGTCAATAAAGATTTGGCCCAATTTTATCCCATCACCATTCTATAGTCTTAATATATTGCTGCTCTCATGGGACACATAATGCGCCTGCCTGGGCAAATGTGTTGTGGGAGGCAAGCAATTTGAAATCTTGCTCATGCCCTCTCAGTGAATGTTCATTTTTCTTTTTGGAAATGCTTGATCACGGAACCTGGAATTATGATAATGCATTGCAACAGGGCATGGGAATGACTTTGCTGATGGGCAAGTCTGATCTTTGGTCTCTGCCAACTTGCCAGGGGTATCAGGGGTGTATCTCTGTTGCCACCAGGTTTTCCCCTCATTCTTGTATCAGGTTTAAACATCACAAACACAGTGAAGTTGTTCCCTTTCTCACTGAGCCTGTGAACAGGAAAGCAGAGGCTTTTGGAAAGAAAGAAGTCTCTGTAAGAGCCGTTTGCCCCTTTGGCTTGATTCTGCCTGTGGCTCCAAAGAACTTTTAATAGAAATCTTCAGAACGGAATGGGCTACAGCTGTTTGCCTTGATAAATATATTTTATGCTACATGCCTCAGCTGCCATCTGTTTGCTGATATGAGCGTTTCTTCTCTGCAGCAATGGAAAAGCTTTCAGAAGAAATCACAAGAGATGATTTTAGTAGCAGGTATGGAGGGGGGAACGGAAAAACAAGCTGTGCCCATAGTGCTACTCTGCTATTTTGCCATGCCATTATTGCATGCAAAAGTACTGGCGTGGGTGGGAGAGCAGGAGAATGATCTACAAGTATGAGTGACCACTATATTGTTAATTCTAAAAACTGGATTTTAATTTTTTTTAAAAAAATGCTTTCCCCTTTCATGATAGCCAAGTGGGTCAGGTATTTCCAGAATGCTTGGGCATTGTTCAAAACCGCAGTAACAGAAGCCCTGCTAGAATGTACATCACAGATCGGAAAATGTACCACCATAGCCAAGATTGGATTGGATTGGATTGATCTTTATTACGGCCATTGGCCCGTCACACGACAGTTTCCCATACCACCATAATGTACTTGAACCTCCAAATTTAAAACCGCCAAAACTTAGAAAAAAAAAACAGACAAGAACCAAAGCAAAACAAAAACAAAAGGCCAACATCATACATTACAATAAATTTGTAACAGAAACATCGCCCTCTGCTCATAAATTAATAGAAGACATCAATGGTGATATCACCTAATTACATCCTAAAACATAGATCATGGTTTAAAGGGATTATCCGAGCCACACAAGAGTCCATTTCTCTTCTTTAGGGATAGGACGCTGATCAAGAATCTGGCAACCATGAGTGATCTTAGGGGGTCATCATCATTTAATAGATATCTCAGTTTGGCTTCAGTCAAGAGGATGCCAGCATGGTTGATGAGCAAAGTCAAGACAGCTATTAGAGGCAACAAGCATACAGATGGAGGTGATCTATTCAATGTTTTGTAAAATGCATGTGTTTATTCATAAGTCCAATCTACACCTTTTCCATATTCACCTGTGATTTATTTTTCAAAAACTCTACAAAATTTATGATCAAATATATACTGTATCTAAATACATGTGCAAATGTATATTTAAATGTATATGCACATATTTAAATGTGTATTTTATTACAAAATGTGCATTTAAATATGTATTTTACCTCAATGTACATATTTGTAATGTATTTTGCCCCATAATATGTAATTTTTATGCATTCTTGAACATTTTTTGAGCCAATAAGTATATTGCAAGAAGTTCAGAGGATAATTAAGTTTCAATCTGTGCATCGTCCTGGAGGTGTGAATTAGTTCAGTTTACTTAAAAATGTGGACAGAATGAAATTATCTTCTACCTCTACTGTGAATACTCAATGCCAGGGAAAACAGAGGTGAATCATTATATTCATACCTTGCTTGTAAGTATTTACTGGTATTCACTGCTGTTGGAAACAGAAAGCTGAATGAGATGGACCTTGGTGTAATCCAGCAGCACAGTTTCTTATGCTTAGTGGCTTGATTTTGTGATGTGCCAAGTCAGAAAGCAGGGAGTGAATTAGCTGCAAAAATTTACACATCATGACACTGGCTCCAAGATCATCTGTAGTACCAATTCGCAGCTAGCTACATTTTACTGCTCTTGAAAGTGTCCTCAGTTTTGAGAAGAGATGAGCCAAATTCTTACAGGAGTTACAGCATTTGATTCACAGCATCACAAACTGCCTAATGTGGAAAATGAACCCAGATTCAGATAGGGAGCCCTTGGTAGACAAGGAGATTGGTCATTCCAATCCCCAAAGAACATGCACTGTGTCCAGCATTAGCTACAGATGGGGAGGGAAAGGCCCCCTTTGGCAAGAGGCTCTCAGTGGGATGCTATTCATGTACAGCCCAATTCCTTCCCATTGTCACCCCCATCTCATAACACTAGAACTCATGGCTATCCAATGAAGCTGAAAGATAAAAGTAAGTACTTCTTCTCACAGAACATAGTGAAACGATGCAAATCACTCCCATGGCAGACAGTAATGGCCATCAACCTGGGTAACTTATAAAAAGAATTGGACAAATTCATGGAGGAGAAGGTTATTGATAGCTACTAGCTCTTCCTCTACAGCTGGAGGCAGTGATGCTTCTGAATACTAGCTGATGTTAACCACTGGAGTGAGGCTCAGATCCTGTTTGCAGGCTTCCCACAGGCTTCTGGTTGGCCACCATGAGAATAGAATAATGGACTGCAATGACCATTGACCTGATCCATCAGGCACTTTTTATGCTCTTGTGTTCTTGAGCTTGAAAAGCTGGACAGCTGGACAAACAGTGGTACCTCGGGTTACAGATGCTTCAGGTTACATACGCTACAGGTTACAGACTCCGCTAACCCAGAAATAGTACTTCGGGTTAAGAACTTTGCTTCAGGATGAGAGCAGAAATTGTGCTTCGGCGGCACGGCAGCAGCAGGAGGCCCCATTAGCTAAAGTGGTGCTTCAGGTTAAGAACAGTTTCAGGTTAAGAACGGACCTTCAGAACGAATTAAGTACTTAACTCAAGGTACCACTGTATAGAAGTTGAGATGAAATTCCACAGTATCACTCCAAATGTCTGGCTTTCAGGTACAATGCAAAAAGTCACACACAGAGCGAGAGCGAGAGCGAGAGCGAGAGCGAGAGCGAGAGAGAGAGAGAGAGAGAGAGAGAGAGAGAGAGAGAGAGATATGATAAAAAACAAACTCCCCCTAAACATGCACCCACAGCTATTTCTGAGGCCTGGTGACTATATATGTTATGGCAGTAACTGGCTCTTACTTCAGTTTTATTTAACTCTAACAACTTGCATTCTCCCTTTGTAAGGCAATATTCTCCCCTCCCCATCCCACAAAAGGAGACCTTGCTTTATCTGCAAGAGGGTGCAGTTAATTGCCACTTCCAATAGCCTTTCCAGAGACCCAGAGTAGAGAAAATAGCACTGAATTAACCTTGAATGTCAAAGCAGAGGGAATAAAACAACTTCAAAGAAACCAGAGGTGGGAAATTACCCTTAAATAGGCATTAATGGGGAAAGGAAAGGAGTTGAACACAGGGTAAAGCAAATTGCCCCTGGTTGGCCTTTAGTGCAATGGGGCTTCCTGGGGTTGGAGCCTCCATTTGCCTGGATTGGAAAGTAAAGGGGTTGGGGAAGTTTGGTTAACAGCAAATGAGACTCACTTTGTTTGTTGTTTGTTGCAGTCATCTGTTAAGACAGGACAAAGGAAATTCTTCTTCACACAATAGGTCATTCCTGTTTGAAAGGCACTGCCAGAAGGTGTAGTGAAGGCCACAGCTTTAGGAGAGAAGTAGATCAAGAGTGGGGAATATTTTCAATCCAAGAGCTGCATTCGCTTCTGGGCCACCTTCCAGAGGCAACAAACCAATAGGGTTGGGGCCAGAGGCAGAAACTGACAAAGCAACAGATCCAAATTGTGCCTTTGTACAGTAGGGTAGTTTCTATACTAACTTACACCTCTCTATCCTCCATCTAGGCACTGCAAGAGGCATTATCAGTGTTCAAGACACATTCCAACCTGTTAAAAATACTCAAGGAGGGTACAAAAAGGGTTGCTAGGAGGGCTGTGGAGAACCTTAAAGGCCAGATAAAGAGGCTTGGAATGCCATAGTTGGTCCAAGGTCCCATAAACTCAAGGTGAAGAGGGCAGTCAGTGACTATTGGTCATTGAAGGCTATTGGTCATGGATGGCTGTATTAAACATCCATGTTCAGAGGCAGTAGAGGGGGGAAATTATGTTCAGTTCACATTCAAACATTAACCTACCTAATCTACACTTCTCTCCCCCCGCCAAAAAAAATGTAAACTGAAATGCAGCTTTCCTTGAAAATTTGCACTTCTCTTAATTTTGTGATGCTGTTCCTCAACCAAAGAATTTGCACATCAGGGGAAAGTGAGCATATATATATATATATATATATATATATGCAGGTTTTGGTGTCCTCGGGTGTCTTCCCGTGTAAAAGTTGGGGTGTCTAGGCGACGTTTCGACGAGGTCTCACTCGTCATCTTCAGGCTGGTGCTTTCGGCTTCTTGTTACTGGAACAGAGCAGGATCTCAGTGTTTGAGTTCCTATAAATACTGTTGAGGGGGTGTGGTGTATAGCCTCCAATGTTCTGGGCAGAGAGGAAGTTCCCAGGCTAGTGTGCCTTTTCTTCTTTTGTTCCTTAATTACTTGAGGGATATCTTGAGTGATTTCTTGAGTGATATCCTGAGTACCACTTAGGTGGGTCATTAGGTGTGGATTAGTTGCTAAAGTCTTTGTGTCTTGACCTCTTGAACTTTGTGAAGAGTTTTTCTGAGAAGATGGCTGTACTGCACTTAGTTGTGCTCTGGCTTGGCTTCGTGTATAGGGGCGAGCTGTGGTTTTGTGGCCTGTGTCAGCCAGATCTGTGTAGGGATTGCAGGGGGGTGCAGCATCCGGAGGTGCCACCATGGTTTGGCTACTGGATGGTGTCTGTAATTTATCTGTGGAGAGGGTCTGGGTTTGGGTCTGGTGTGGTTGATTGGTGATAGCGTTCTGTGTGCCTCTGGATCTGGTGTCAGTTTTTGTGGGGAGGGCTAATTTCCAGATGTCTGGCAAGCGGGATGTGTCGTCACGCTTGTTCATGTTGTGAGGGTGTTTCTCTATCTCGATGGCTTCCATGATTATTCTCTTGTGGTGATGTTCCATGTTAAAGAGCAATTTGGAATCTGCAAAATTAATTTCGTGTCCTGTTTCTTTCATGTGTTGGAAAAGAGAGGAAGTTTTTTCTTCTTTTTTGACGGCATTCTTGTGTTCTGCGATACGTGCATTTATTCGTCTGTTTGTTTGTCCAATGTACGTGGCTGGGCAGACTTTGCAGGGTATTTCATAGACCCCTTGGTTTTCCAACTGGATTTTTATAAACTCCGTAGCCAAGACTCTCATCTCCAGAACCAAACGCCTGGCTGACAAAGACCACTTGACAACTGAGTTACAGAATCTCTCAAATGTGTTAATTGCCAATGGATACCAGCAAAACAGGGTTACGAAGCTAATCCAAAAAGAAACACCCCCAAAAACCAAGACACAGAAGAAAACAATGGCATGGCCCTCCTTCCTTATATCAAGGGCACTACAGATAAAATTAGCAAAATCCTCCATAAACACAATATCAAAACAGCCTTTTGCACCAACCAAAAAATAGCCAATATCCTCAGAAACCCCAAGGATAAAATCCAGTTGGAAAACCAAGGGGTCTATGAAATACCCTGCAAAGTCTGCCCAGCCACGTACATTGGACAAACAAACAGACGAATAAATGCACGTATCGCAGAACACAAGAATGCCGTCAAAAAAGAAGAAAAAACTTCCTCTCTTTTCCAACACATGAAAGAAACAGGACACGAAATTAATTTTGCAGATTCCAAATTGCTCTTTAACATGGAACATCACCACAAGAGAATAATCATGGAAGCCATCGAGATAGAGAAACACCCTCACAACATGAACAAGCGTGACGACACATCCCGCTTGCCAGACATCTGGAAATTAGCCCTCCCCACAAAAACTGACACCAGATCCAGAGGCACACAGAACGCTATCACCAATCAACCACACCAGACCCAAACCCAGACCCTCTCCACAGATAAATTACAGACACCATCCAGTAGCCAAACCATGGTGGCACCTCCGGATGCTGCACCCCCCTGCAATCCCTACACAGATCTGGCTGACACAGGCCACAAAACCACAGCTCGCCCCTATACACGAAGCCAAGCCAGAGCACAACTAAGTGCAGTACAGCCATCTTCTCAGAAAAACTCTTCACAAAGTTCAAGAGGTCAAGACACAAAGACTTTAGCAACTAATCCACACCTAATGACCCACCTAAGTGGTACTCAGGATATCACTCAAGAAATCACTCAAGATATCCCTCAAGTAATTAAGGAACAAAAGAAGAAAAGGCACACTAGCCTGGGAACTTCCTCTCTGCCCAGAACATTGGAGGCTATACACCACACCCCCTCAACAGTATTTATAGGAACTCAAACACTGAGATCCTTGGGGGAATTTCTAGCAGAAATGTGTATATGCATATGCATATGCATATACTGGAAGAAATCTACACTAAAATGTTGGCAAATTTTCATGAGGACTGTTTTTTAAAAATTCAAACGTGTGGAAATGTGATGAGGTCTACTTCAGAGTGAAAAAACATGAAAAATAGAGAGATGCCTAAATTTGTCCTTGCTGAATGAAAACCTAATTAGTAAAAATCAATGGTAGAGAAAGTCTACAACCTTCATAGACTGTGTGTTACCTTCTTTGAAGCATCTTGATTAACTAAGATTTTGGTCTTCTCCAGGAAGGCTCATCTTACATTCTAGTTGCCCACATAGTGAGGGGATCCCCTTGGTCTGGTTTTCATTTTCTGTTCCTATTTTTATTTCCTAGTTTTCCTGGATCCTGCATCTCTAAACTAGGGAGTGACCATTTTATTTCATTCAGTGGTTGGAGGAAGTCTTGCATTTCTTACGATATGCTACACGAAGGCCTGGACCCATTTGAATTTTTTGGAATGTTTTCCTCCTTTTAGAAACTTTTCAACTCTTTTCCGCCTGAGATGCTCCAAGCTCAGAGCCACAGACCATCTCCCATTAGGGGGAATGCCATTTAAGTGAGTTTCATTATATTACGAGACATTTCCCAGTGCAAATCGGCAATTTACGGTAGCTCACCTTTACGTTAAATGAGTTCTCATCCCCCTGAGTTATTAATAGAATGCCCTTTTCCATTAGCCTTGTCCTTTTCCAGCTCAAATGCCCCTCTCTTCTTACTTTCAAGAAGACATCATCCAGCAAAGAGTCTTTCAAGAGGACAGTATGGCTGCATGGTGGGAAAGAGGTGTAGGACAAAAGAGAGGTTGAGAAGAATTAATAGGGGCACATTTCCCTTTTCTCCCAACAGAGGTCATCATACAAGGTGACCAAAGCAGTGGCCAAAACCAGACCTAAATCCTAATTGAAATGAATCTAGAAAATCGGTTTCCTTCCTAAGTCCCTGGATTCGGTCCACGACCGCCTGCTCAATAACCTTGCCCAAGTAGGCAAGACTGGCAACTGACCGATAGTTACTTAGATGTTCTGAATCCAGGGAGGGTTTCTTGAGTGGTTTTACCACTGCCACATTCAAGCAGGCAGAGACCACCCCCTCTCGCAGGCAGGCATTAATCACCTCTTTGGCCCAGCCAGCTGTCCCCTCCTTGCTAATTTATATCGGGGGGCAAAGGTCCAGAATGTAAGTGGTTGCCCTGACTGATCTATGCACCTCAAGACTTACTAACTGAAACTCATCCAATAAAACAGGACTAGACAGTGCTCTGGACACCTCTTGAGATTCAACTGCTATAACAGTGGAGTCAAGGTCCTGGTGGATGCAAGCAATTTACCGGTATCCTCAAAATGCTTTGCAAATCAGCCACCTCCTTGGGACCAGAGTATAAAAGGCCCACACTACCCAGAAAAGCTCCACTGGGCAGCAGAATGAGGATGCAATGGAAGCAGCAAAGTATGCCTTCTTTGCGACCTTCACTGTTACTGGGTAGGCTTGATGATGTGCCCTCACCAGTGTTTGATTGCATTCAACTGGATTTTTGCTCCACTCATGTTCAAGCCAGCTTCTTTCCTCACCTAAGCTCTGGAGTATACTAGGGAGCCAAACAGGATCCACAAAGTGGGAGACTGCTCTCAGAGGCAATTGTGTCAATGGGTCAAGCTATTTGAATGTTCCAGAGGTCCGCCAGGGCTTCAACAGGAGCACCATTCATATCAACCAGAAAATCCCCCAGAGACACCTAGAAATTCATTGGATTCATCAGCCTCCAAGGGCAGACCATATTAATAGATCCCCCACCTCTACAGAGAGAAAAAGGTGCTGAAAGCCTAAAACTCAACAGGAAGTGATCTGATCATGACAAGATACTGATGTCAGTATCCCCTACTTTCAGATCACCCTCTTCCTGCCCAGTTGAGAAAACAAGGTCCAGAGAGGATGAGATAGGCCCATTGAGCTTCCTGTTATCCCCACCTTTCTGGTCATTCAAATGACCTTTCTTGTCATTCAAAGCTTCTCTGACAATTTTCCATATGAATGCAACCTGATTTAGTGGAGGAAAGATCACTAGGCAGGTAGCTTGATACTGCAATAGGCTGAATTCAGTACCAAATATACTCTGAGAAGTGACTTTCATATGCTCTCAGGAACATTATCTCATTTTCTCAGACTGTTATTTTCCCTCTCTTTCCCCTCTTCCTTCTTCAAGACCTATATTCTTCCCAACCTGTATTTTCAACCCCTATTCATGCCTTCCTTAGCAACTACCACCTGCGTCTGGAAAAAAAAGAAGACATATCTCACAGCTTGAGAACTAGTGTTGTTATTTTCCATCGTGATGTTTCGGGCCAAGAGCTCCTGAGTTCTCCCTTTGTAGGGTGGATGTTATATGTCAAAAACCTCAATCAGGATGGGAGACTTCACTGGTTGATGTCCCCAGGGATTAGAAAACAACATTTTTAAAAACAGATTTAACTGAATAACAGAATTAGGGTTGCACTGAATAGATGCCGGTTTCAATGTGAGGTCATAACTTGCTCAGAGGACAACATGGATGAGGAGTCTCCATCTCTGCTACCAGATCTTTCCAGACCAAAAGACATGGCTTTCTCTTCAGATTCAGAAGCCTCACTTCCAGGGCAGCCCTCATTGCCCCCATGGCAAAGCAGCAATGGCCACAGCTCATTTTGCAGCTTGCTGAAAAAAGCAACCAGTGCTCTGCTCAGAGTTCTGACTTTGCCTCACCTCAGTGTGACATTGCCTCACCTGAACATGACTCTGCCACATTTGTTGCTATGCAGCCATGCTAAGAGATACTACAAGAGGAGCCCATTTCCCTCTGACCTCTGAACTCAGCCAGGGAAGGATAGGACATCCTCCTTTCTGGATGGGTAATGCCAACCAGACAGGAATCATGTAGTAATGCCAACCAGACAGGAATCATTTTCTGAGAATCCTCCGGAAAAACAATCTCTCAAAGGACCTGTTGATGGCATTCTACCATTGCACTGTGGAGAGCGTACTAACTTATGGTCTGTGCGTGTGGTTTGGGAGCTGCACGGCCAGGGAAAAAACAATGCTATCCAGGGTTGTAAAGACTGCAGAGAGAATAACTGGGTGCACTCTTCCCACCTTAGATCAAATCTATGCTGCCAGGTACCATAAGAAAGTGGCAGAGATAGCACATGATAGTATGCACCCCGGAAATGATCTCTTCAGCTTCTGCCTTCTGGAAGAAGGTATAGGGTAATAAAGGCCAGGACTAGCCGCCTGAAAAACAGTTTCTACGTTAATGCAATTCTGGTTCTAAACGAAGCATAAGGGGTCTCTGTAGTATAAAGGTAAAGGTAAAGGTACCCCTGCCCGTACGGGCCAGTCTTGCCAGACTCTGGGTATAGTGTATTTTACACTAGACTCTGGGTATAGTGTATTGCCAGACTCTGTAGTATAGTGTATTTTAAAATGGGGTTTTAGAGTTTTTAGGGGTTTTTGAATGTTTTATGTAGTTTTTCAATTTCATTGTTCCGCAAGGGACAATGACAATAAAGATATCGTATCGTATTGTATCGTATCGTAAATGGGATAGCATCAGAGTATTTTGAGGCATCTCTAAATAAAGCATGAGACTCTTAATCTCAGGGTTGTGAGTTTGAGCCGCATGTTGGGCAAAAGATTCCTGCATTGCAGGGGGTTAGACTAGATGATCCTTGCAGCCTTATCCAACTCTACAATTCTACGATTCTAATTTTTTTCATTGGGAGCTAAACAATACCCCAACCCAAAAGTCTGTTCAGCTACCTCAGCTTTCATAGCTGGTCAGTCAGAGCCCACCCTCCTAGACCAAGAGGAAGAGGCTGGCAAGTCAGGGACCAGATCCCCCAAGATGTATAAATATGAAAAAAAAATTAAACAAATTAACAGGTGTTTCCTCTGACTTTAACTTATGTCTTATCTCTGATCTTGTTTCAGTCTGTGCATCATCTCCATTTATTCCCACCTTTGGCACACTTCCCAAAATCCAATTTTGTACATTTTGTACTCCATTTGGGCTGATTTAATTGAACTTATATTATCCCATAAACAAAGCATTACATAGTGGAAAGCGGAACTAACAAAGTAAAATGGCTGGCTATTCCCAATGCTCTCCATTAGATAGACAGGACATTAGTACTCAGTTAGGCCTGCCAGGTGCCAATCAATGCTCAGCACTATGGGTGGTCATCAGGGAGTGCAGTCCAGCATTGGCTTTATATCCATAAGCACAAGCTTCCCTTTTGCTTGTTATGAAGCCAGATGGGGTCTGGGGGAAATGTCAAACCTTGATAAGGGTCAAGCTCCAGGCAGGCAGATTCTGGAATCTGTGGGGGAACTGGCTGTCAGTCCATGTGGGCCAAAATAAATGGTCTAGTCAAATGAGATAATAGTCAAGATCCAAAGCAGCATTCAGGGGAGGAGAACAAAGCTTAGCAAATGCCCAAGACTTCAGATGTGTTGCCCAGACTCAGGGGCAAGTTCTGGCTGGGTGCCATGCAATTGGTGTGGAGGCCACCAGTACTATGATTAATACATCAAGGCTGGGAAGTTCTGCAAGAACAGTCGGTTCATTGGAAGCATGGGCAATTCTATGGTCTTCTGGGTGTGTGTGTCTGTCTTGCTTTCCCTGTGTTTCAGGATTCCCTCAGCTTTGGGGTTTGGGCAAGATTGGACCCCAACACCTTCTCAACAGTGCCAAATCTTGGGTCCACTCATTACGCTTTCAGCTATAGCCCTAAGGCATTTCAAGTGTAAAGCATGAATGTGATAAATATGTTGGCAAACACTTGGATCTCATGAGTACATCTACCAGGCATCCATGATTAATTGACTTGGGACTCAGCCATATTAGTCAAAAAACAGCATTTTGAATTCATTCTTAACATGCAACACCAGATGGTGATGGAGAGCAACAAAAATTATTTGCGATTTTCCATAGCAGTTTCCCCCCCTTTTGTTACAATTATTTAATTTCAGACTTATTTATAGATACCCTTGGTATCAGCAGAGTCAGGATGACTCTGAAACAATCTTTAGAAGGTTACAGATTCCAAGACTACAGGGAATATCAGAGGGATACAAGTTTTGATGGTTGTGTTCTACCTCCAACATCAGAGACAGCATACATCTGAATTCAAGACAGTTGAATTTGTCAAGTTTGGTTTCTCTCAGTTTCTCATGTTTCTAGTCCTAAGTTTAGTTTTCTGTATTTTGCCTTTTCCTTTCTTAAAAGGTCCTCATGAAAATTCATCATGATTTTAGTGTGATTTCTCTAGCTAGACAAAATTTGCTATGCAATCTTGCCCAGTCTAAACATTTCCGTAATGCAATTTCGCTTTAATGCAATTTTGTATGCTGTTTTCAGTCACATATACATTTTTATTCACACTTTAGCATATATATGCATTTTTGTACAAAACTGAGAAAAGTATGGCTGTGTTTCCTTTTGTGAATTGTTTCAGAAAGTGTGAATTAAGTTGGCTCCCTTAATTATTATTTTTTGAAATAATTTTTATTTGATTTTTTACAAATTCATTCACACAAGTAGTATTATCAAAAATATTAAACTCTACCCAAGATTCTTCTGAATCTCAAGACTTCCCTCCTTCTCTTCATGGGTTCTTTAACTAACTTTTTAAACTGCATATCATGGATCTGTCTAGCTTATCATCTTCCATTGTATCCAAAGTCTATGCATCATTGCAAGAGTTATTTGAAGCCTGCCAAAGAATTCAAGTGTTTACAGTGGTCTTTCAAGTACATTATATATTTATTCCATTCCTTTTTGAAGTTTTGATCCTCCTGATTTCTGATTTTCCTGGTTAATCTTGCCATCTCTGCATTGTCCAATAATTTCATCTGCCAGTCTACCCTAGTAGGTATCTTGTCATCTTTCCATCTCTGGGCAAGGAGCATCCTTGCAGCTGTTGTAGCGTTCATAAACAATCTTTTCAGTTCCTTCAGTATCTCTGCACCTACAATTCCTAACAAAAAGGCTTCTGGTTTTTAAACAAACATTATTTTAAACATTTTTTTTCAATTCAACGTATATCATTTCCCAGGATTCCTTTATCACTTTAAGTTGGCTCCCTTAAAATGCATTTTTAACCCAGCCCTATTCTGAACCCCAGTTGCTGGGAAATGGGGAGAGTGTTGTTACATTCAGGTCTTGCATGTGGACTTCCCATAGGCATCTAGCTGGCCGCTATGAAAACAGAGTTCTGGACTAGATGGGCCTTTGGCCTGATTCAACAGGGCTCTTATGTTCTTGGGAGACAGAGCAGCCTACCCATGAGGCAGGATGAAGTGCGTGCCTCAGGAGGTAGAAGCGAAAAAGCCCATCCCACTTCCAGTGCCGAGAGGGAGGCATTCCAGTGCATGGTATTCCTGGCACACATCACTGCCACTCACCTTCCTCCCCTCAGACAGAGAAGCTGAGCAAGTGGTAGTGATTTAAGGAACATCCAAGCTCCCACCGAATTCGGCAAGAGAAAGGCGCAGCGGCAAAAGGAGGTACAGTGGCAGAATGGGCCGGGGGCAGGAGCCTCAGGTGGCAAAACGGGAAGGACCACACCTGTTAGGAAATCTCAGGGTTTTCTTTTTCCTAAGAGTGCAAGATTTGAATGTTTTCTCTGATGCCCCTTGCCATCAAAATCTGAGCATCAGAGATGACACCTTGTTTTCCAGTAAACATCTCATCATTGTGATTATCACCCGCTGCACCAATCACTGTCTACGTATATCTGTCCATTTCTTCTCTGCACTCAAACCTCACTCAAGAGTCCTCCCTGCCAGAGGTTGCTGAACACAGGTGCTTGTTATGTCGGCGAGCATAAAGGCACCAATGAATTATTCCTTTCACTAAAGCCAAGCCGAGAGTCATTGGCCTGTGGTCTTGTAAAATTAACGTGCTCTGCAATAAATAATGACACTGTAATGGGTTGTCATTGATGGCTTTTTGGAAAAGGCTTGGTGCATAAGAGCAAATGTTTCAATGGCCAGTAATTGAAATTAAATGAAACCCGTCAATGTTAGGCTTCCGGTGACCCACGCTAGGACAAAAATCTATCACGTACTGGGGGGAAATATGCTGTCTCTCAGGAAGGATACAGTGAACAGAACGCTCTTTGTCTGCATGTGGCTTGATTGGTTGTGGCTTAGGGCAACTTCAGAAATTTAGCCAAATCAAGTGATGTAGGATGGGCACTTTGGGCTGCAAGTCAGTAGTTGCATTAAAAAACACACACAAAAAAACTTTTTTAGAAAATCTTTCATTTGAGCAAAGATCACTGCACGTACAAATACTGTGAGATATAATCCATTGGTGCAGTCAAATGCAACATTCCTTATTTCCCTAAAGTGGGCACAGGCAGGGGGACATCCAGTCAGTGTAACTTCCTGTTCTACTGGTCTGGAGTTTCCTCTTCCTGCATGTGATCTGGGAGATGAGCGTGGCCCTGGCTGACTCCTTAAAAGAGCCGAGTCATGCAGCCAATTTCTGTCTCCAATTCGACTTGATACTGCTGTTGTCTTGTTCTATCTTTTGCTGACATGCTACTCTCCTGCAGCTATTTTGTGTTCTATTAATGTAATTTTTGCTGTCTGCTGGCTCTCAGCCAGCAGCACATGAGTTCAGTCTTCCTATGAGATTAACTCACAGTTTCTTTGTGTAACTACCAAGTAAAGCCTGCCTTTCAGGGATCATATCGTGAACTGAAATGTGAGTAAACTTTTTGTTACTTTATTCTCATGTCTTTATTCTTTTAAGAGGGAATGAAGTGGACACCAGGGAATAAACTTAATTAAGAGATTCAAACAAATCTGCAAACTAGCTTCCAGCTATATTGAGGGGAATCTGCTCTGCTACATCACTTGCTAGTGTGAGTGAAGGAAGGATAATATTTATTCAATATATCCTTTCCTAATATCTTTAGCATTCTCACAAATATGCCATGTCAAAGTTAAGGGCACATAGCAAGTTTATTTACATGAAGTTAGACCACTGGTGTATTTAGCTCAATATTAACTATATTTTCCAGTAGCCGTACTCCGGGGTTTCAGATACAGTGGTACCTTGTTTTAAGAACAGTCCTGTTTACAAACGATTCAGTTTATGAACTCCGCAAAACCGGAAGTTGTGTCCCGGTTTGTGAACTTTACCTCAGTCTAAGAACAGAATCCAAATGGTGGAAGGGCACCGGTGGTGGGAGGCCTCATTAGGGAAAACACGCCTCGGTTTAAGAACGGTTTCGGTTTAAGAATGGACTTCCAGAACGAATTAAGTTTGTAAACAGAGGTACCACTGTATAGGTCTCCCCCATCCTTAGCTGCAGATGCTGGAAGTTGAACCAGAGACCTTTGCTCCACCACACACTGCATCCAAATGCTCTATTTTTCAAATGCTGATGGGTTTTTCACATGGTGTTACAAGTCAGCATGATCAGGTATTTGTCGAGAGCCCTCTGGACCCTGGCAGGCTTCTTCTTGAACCAACCCCTCACTCTTGCAAAGAGGGAGCAAGCAGAGGTGGTCAAAGAGGAGAAACTTCCCAGTTCTTGCTTGTTCACTGGTTCTCTGCATGCTAAGTTAGTAGGTGCTATCAATGATGATGATGAAGAGCAGCAAAAGCAGCCAGTGACGATGGCAGTGAGGGGGCTTGGCTCACTGAGGAAAGGGGACCCTTTGATGGTTTCTCATCCAACCCAGCCCTTCCAAAACCCAGAGCCTTCACTGCATGCAACCACCCACACTTCCCCTACATACAGTGGATGTAAACTTTGCCACTCCATTTTTGCTGTTTGTATAAACAGGATCTTTGTTTATCTGTATATTCAACACATACGACACCTTTCCACTGTCAAGGACGTTTCAGGCATTCTCATAGATCTGCCACAACAGTGAAAGGACCAAAAATAGCACTGAAAACATTAAAATGAACTCTGTGACAACACTCGAGAACAACAGCTGCAGGTATGTGCATCTCCTGCAAAGGTCTTGTAATGGAATAGGAAAGTCCTGAGACACCAAGAGGGATCCAGCCTAGAGTGTTATCATACTGCTGTATTTGGATGTGGAAGTCACTGTAGCGAAGTAGTTAAGAGTTTGAAGCTAGGAGCAGGAATTCCTCAGTAAGTCCCTCATTCTAACCTACCTCACAGAGTTGTTATGACGATATAATGGAGGGTGTAAGAGAGAAAATCTTTTATGCTGCCCTGCCCCTTTAATTGAGATTTCCTGCATTGCAGAAGGTTGAACCCTCAGGGTCTCTTCCAAACCTACATTTCTATTATTCTATGATTCTATTATCTTCTTGGAGAGAGGATGGGATAGAAATGTAAGCAGTAATATTACATTCAGAGCATGTGAGCATGCTCAGTGGATCAGACACACGCACTGAGTTCTCGGATCTTATTGTTATCAATTTGAGAAGGGAGAAGTAGGCTGTAAGTGAGATCCATCTAATCCCTGGATCCAGCAAGTGTTAAAATATACGTAATCCAGGCTAGCTTGTGTGTTGAGGTGATTGCCTGGGTGATGGACCATTAAGAGAACAAAGGACAGGGGGCTTTGTGCAAGAAGCTTTACCTTAGTATATGCATTTTTTTGTATACATTACTTGGCATACCTGGATGGAAAACTACACAGCAAAATTGGGAGAAGGGCAAATTTTGAAGGATTTGTGTGTTTCAGTTTGTGTATTGTTTTGGAAAGTGCTGATTGGGTAGGTTCACCTTTAAATGTGAGCTAAATTTATTCCCTCCATCCCATGGCCGTCCCTAGTGTTTAATGTATTTGTATTTCCTTTTCCCCTTCCCTGGCCCTAAGCCTAAAGAGCAATGTCTGTTAGATATCTGAGGAAGCTGCCGGATACTTAAGCCTGGCTACTTGCCCATCTCTCTAGGTATTGTCTACTCTGACCATCCCAGTGGAGGTTGCTCTATTAAGGCAAAATGGAGCAGTGCTCAAAAACCACAGACTGACCTTGGCCAATTCCCACCTGCCTGCCTTCTTACTTACAACCAGTCCAGGGGGTGGCACTGCCTTCAGTTTCTTCCTCCTCCTTAGTTTCAGTGTTGCCTTTGTAGAACTCTGCAGAGAAGATGGGAACAAAACTAGAATTATTTGGCTTTGTCAGTCATGGGTTCTGACCTCACCTACTGTTTGGGCTTCCAGCCTTCTACTCCACTAGTCCCAATATGCACCAGCCACCGCTTCCACCAACACTTCTAGGGTATCAGGAACAAGTCTTTCCCATAGGCTACATCATTTTCTTTTTAATTGCCATGGATTGACCCTGGAGTTTGGAGGTTCTAGCAGGGGAGCACAGCTATCATGTAGCCTTGACCGCAGAACGGTATACTCCTTCCATCTGTGGTGGTCGTCGTCTTCCACCAAGCGCACAGCTTTGGAAGGGATGCACATGGAGTGGTGAGGAAGGAATGGGACACCCACCTAGCCAGCCAGATCAGCCGAATCAACCCTGGCGATCAATGAGGTGACAGATGTTGTAGCCAGATCATCCTCACATCCAAAAATTCTGACATGCTTTTTTCCATACAAAAGGTGGCAATCACATCACATTAGCACTTGAAGTGTTTAAAGCTAAACCCCTAGCACAGTTATTATATGGGGCTCAGATCTGGACCGGCACTCACTTTGGATCTACAGAAGCTGTTTAATATAAGTTCCTAAGGCAATTTTTTCCTGTTCCATCCTGTGTTCCAAATGCTTCATTACACTTAGAGGCTAATCTCCCCTCTGTCGAATTACAGATTTGGTGTAGGACGTTTAATTATTGGCTTCGCCTAAATTTAAACCCCACTGGTCTACTACCCTTAGTATCTATCGCAAGATCGTCATGAGAGCACTTGGACTAAAATTGTCAACCAAAAACTTTACTTTTCTGGTTTATCACCACAACAGTTATGAACACTGGGTTTCAGTAAAGCAAATAATTTAATTAGACATGATACTGAGTGACAGAATAATTTGACCACAATAAGGAAATTTTGCCCATGGTATGATTATTTTCCATCTAGTCATTTTGACACTTTGGCACCCTATTTGCAAAATTTAACCATTCCAAAATATAGGCACGCTTTCACTTTTGCAAGAATGAATAGAGAGGCCCCATTAGCTAAAGTGGTACCTCAGGTTAAGAACAGCTTCAGGTTAAGAACAGACCTCCAGAATGAATTAAGTTCTTAACCCGATGTACCACTGTATTTACATAGTGCAAAAGGCTGCTATTACTCATTTTTATTGTTATTACACAGGGAGAGCTGTGGTACTAGGCACCTGATGTTAATCAGTAGATCTTACTTGGATTTCAGAACACCCACCTCAGAACAGAGATAGCATGCTAGCTCACTTCAGCAGCTCTTGCATAAGCAGGCCTCCCTGATTGTTTAGCCTTGCAGCTGCAGCTCTCAAAACTCCCACTGGGATGAGACTCTTTGGGGCTATAAGTGGGTCTTCAGAGAAGTTTGCTCAGCCTACATCTGCATCCCCAGCTGTCTTCTCAACCGCTATGTCTTTCCCTCCTGGAGAACAGGCCACAATCCCCCGATGTGAGTTTAAGAGCTCCCATGCAGCATTGCGTGTGTGGCCTAATTGCATGTAACAAAACACTGGCTCTCACGAGAGAGAGGGGTGTTTTGTAGCGAATGCACAGATGAGGGAACTTCTCCAGGAAGGGCTGATTAATCTTGCTTTCCAAGCCACAGGGAATGCTCCTTGAGAAACAGTTTTGACTGTTCAAAAAAATGTACACATAAACATGGAGGACAGGCATATGCTTCAGGGCTTCGTTCTGAAGGGCAAGGGAGCAGGCAGATTGGGGAGCAGGGAGGAGGAAGGAGGCAAATGTATTCCTAACAGACTGTGGCAATTTCCAGGCACTTCAGAAAGGCAGAGCAAAAAAACACACCCATTTCATTATCCCGGAAAAGAAGCTGAATGCACGGCACAGTGGGTCGTTGAAAGGATTAATATGGTCTAATTATGAAGACTGCTTTCCGACAGAGGGTTTTGAGGCACTTTATAAAACATTAACTAATCAGGCTATGCAGCAACTACTCCTCTGGGGTCAGCCGAGTTAAATCCATGATGCCATCTGGTAAACTGAGGCACGCCAAAGTGGCAGGGGCAACTGAACAACAGAAGAAAGCGGCCATGTAAAACAGTCTATTTTAAATGGAAAGGACATAACACATCATTGTCATACCCCACAACTGTCCCAGGAAAACTGGGACATCCTGTTTATTCACATGAGAGCACAACAGCCATTTTGGGTGCCACAATCTCATCCTGGAAAAAAAGCCTCTTTTTTTTCAAGGTTGTGATCTTGTACAGGTCAAATGACTTGCCCGAGAGTGTAGCCTGGAAGACACACATCCTGAGTTTTGGGCTGGACATGTTGGAGGATATATGTTGCTCTCCTCGCTTCCCTAAGTCCTATTTACAACAATAAGTAGAGGGGTTGGGTTGGGTTTTGTTTTTGTTTTTTTGTGTGTGTGTTTTTACGAAGGGGCACATCTGCATTTCATTTCCCTCCCCTTTCCCCTGATAAGAGTGATTTCTTAGCACTTTGGCGAAATGTGGTAGAAGACTGGAGTAAAGTTCTGGGAGGTAGTATATGTCCCAAGGCTTTGCTTCTTGACATACTTTTTAAGGCATGCACGAAGCATTCCATCTTCCAGCCATTAAAAATATGGCCTTCCTTTATTTGGAGCTGAAATAGTACACTGCAGTATTCTACAGCCTCAGTCTGCTGCCTCCTCTTTCTAGTTAACGGGTAAAGGTACAGGTAAAGGGACCCCTGACAGTTAAGTCCAGTCGCGAATGACTCTGGGGTTGTGGCACTCATCTCACTTTATAGGCTGAGGGAGCTGGTGTTTATCTGCTTCTGCAGACAGCTTTTCTGGTCATGTGGCCAGCATGACTAAGCCGCTTCTGGCAAAGCCAGAGCAGCGCACAGAAATGCCATTTACCTTCCCGTCAGAGCGGTACCTATCTATCTACTTGTACTGTGTGCTTCCAAACTGCTAGGTTGGCAGGAGCAGGGACTGAGCAACAGGAGCTCATCCCGTTGCAGAGCCTCGAACCGCTGACCTTCCGATCGGCAAGTCCTAGGTTCAGTGGTTTAAACCACAGCGCCACCCGCATCCCTTAGTTAATGGGTAGAATGACTCTAATGTTCTGGTTCTAATGCAGTAAAACAGCTGGGGAATCTTTTGCAGCTTGTGGGCCGCATTGTTTCATAGGCAGCCTTCTGGGGGCCACATGTAGTGGTGAGCTGGGCCAGAGCAAGAGGTGCACCTGGCACCTTTGAATAGTAAAATTCAGAGGTTTCTACATACACCCAGAATCGCCACTTTTCTAGCCTCCATCCAGCAAGCAAGAGGCAATATCACAGGCTCTCCAAGTGTCCCTATTTCCCAGGGACATCCCTGATTTAGAGAAGCCATCCCGGTTTCTGATTTGACCCCAGAATGTCCCACTTTTCCTTAGGATGTCCCTATTTTCATTGGAGAAATGTTGGAGGGTATGATAGGATTTTCATTGGAGAAATGTATGGTGTTATCCAACCCCCGAGCTGTCTGAAGGCAATCCTGCACAGGGAAGGGTTTTTTAATGTTTTATTATGTTTTTATATATGTTGGAAGCTGCCCAGAGTGGCTGGGCAACCCAGTAGGATGTGTGGGGTAAAAGTTAAAGGTAAAGGGACCCCTTAACATTAGGTCCAGTCATGACCGACTCTGGGGTTGCGGTGCTCATCTTGCTTTATTGGCCAAGGAAGCCGGCATACAGCTTCCGGGTCATGTGGCCAGCATGACTAAGCCGCTTCTGGCGAACTAGAGCAGTGCACGGAAACGCCGTTTACCTTCCCGCTGGAGCGGTACCTCTTTATCTACTTGCACTTTGATGTGCTTAAGTAAGATGTGTGGGGTATAAATAGTAAAATTATCATTATGGAAAGGGACATTTTCATTGGGGAATTTTTGGAGAGTATGATATCACAGATCAAGGACATGTTCAACACACTGAGGAGGGTGCAGAGCTGGGCCATTGAGGGGTGCAGTTTGAGGATGGGGGCATGTCCTGGAAAGATGTGTGTCTTGGAAAGAGTCGTGAGAGCCAGATAGAGAAGCCTGGAGAGCTTCACTCAGCCCTGGGCCTCAGTTCCCCATCCCTGGGATAGAGGAAGCAGAATGGAATGTGTCAGTGCTTGAGCACCACACCCACTGCATCCATCCTGCCAGTGCTCTCCATTCTTCTGTCTGCAGCTTTGAAACAGAACCAGCATCCTACGTCCTGCAGTCTCAGTTGAGACTGGTAGGAGAAGCAGACTAGCAAAGAAGAGGCAGAGGAGGCCACAAATAGTAATCAAGTGAGCAGGTGTGTGGAGCAGGCTGTCAGGCAAGGCTGAGACTTTACACAGTGGGGCTCCAGAACAGGACCCGGCAGGATCTGCCAGTCAATCCAAGCAGGCCATAAGCATAGCTGTAAACTGATGGAAGTCACGTTCCAAGGCAGCAATCAATTCTCAGGAGTTCCAGAACAGCTATTGGGAAAGGGAGCATAGCAGTGCACCTGGGTAAGTGAGGATTCTGCGTTACAGGGTTTCTCAGAGCTTTCCCTCTTTATCTGCAAGGTGTGTGTGCGACTCCTCTTTAGATCAGGGGTGAGGAACCTTTTGGGCTCCACATGCCAGATCGTTATCAGGATCTAACTTTACAAGCCAAATTTGTGGGATGAGCAGGGTTGCCTACCTGCCAATCACCTGAGGTCACAATGGCATCAGGCGATTGAGCAAATTGAAGTCCCACAGTTGGTGCTCAGGCAGTCTGATGGTAGCCAAAATGGTGCATTCAAAGGACAGAACTCTCTTGGACAGGCTTGTGGTGGGTACAGCCCATCAGGAGAAAGAAGGCATAAGGCACTGAAGACTGACTGAAGGTGAGCCAGGTGAACTGTTCAATTGTCACTGAGAGACAGCCACTTGGCTACCCTATATGACAGTGGTAGCTCATGTGCTGCTTCCCATCACCTGACCATTGAGCTAGCTGGCTGTGGCTGAGGGGTTTTTAGTCTGCACTATCTGGAGGGCAGCATGTTGACTACCCTTGCTGTATGGCTCACACCTAACAGCAACAGCAGCAGGCCCAGGAGTTTTCAGGCAAGGAACAGGGGAGCGATTGATTCTTCCTGAACACCTGGCTTTGCCTAAGAAAGGTCTTGCCCAGAGAGAGCTCTGCCTGATATATCTTGAAGGGCTATGCAGTCCCTTCCTCTGGCTATCCCTCCTGCTGTTGCCTTGAGCCAAGGCTCTCAGAACACTTTCATTGATTCCCTTGGCACTGTACAACCAGGCCAATGAATTCAGAGTCTGAATCATTAGCCGCAACCTTTAGTCAGGAATGTGATGCAGTGAAGAAGTAGGCGGGAGGGGGAAGGGGAGGCGATGAATGGGGCAGGCATCTCTTTCTTCCCTTTCCCACCCAAGATCCCCATCAATCACTGTGCTGATTTCCCCAGGGACATCATCATTAAGTTCAAAAGTGCTGAGTCAGCATCAACGAGCAACCTTGTGGGGAAGGAGGAGGTGGTAATCAACCCTGCAGGCTTCTGCTGCAGGAGTTATGTTACACTACGACATAGTCCTTTGCTGGCTTTTAAACCATCCCCGATGAGCTGAAGGTAGCAGCTGTATCCCACAGGGAGCCACAGTAATGTATCAACTACGTGCTCATTCCCTTCAGTGCCAATAATCCTCTAGCACCATGCATAATGAATTCCAATAAGGACAGCAGAATGCTATGAGCCAGGTTTTGATATGTGCTTGGGTTTTGCTTTTTTTTTTTTTAATAAACAAGTTGGAGATCTAGAGAGCTTAACCTAGGACCCCAGGTCCAAAGGTTCACAGGAGACTGCCTTATACTGAATCAGACGAAGGGTTCATCTAGCTCAGTATTTTCTTCACTGGCAGGTAGAAACTCTCCAGGATTCCAGACAAGTCTCTCCCATCCCTATTTGGAGAGGCTGGGGGTTGAACCTAGGCCATTCTGCAGGCAAGGCTACAGCCCTTTAATGCCCTTTAATGCATTCAGAGTCATTCAAATAATCTAGTCTACTTGAATCTACTTTCAATCCACATTGAACCATGGCTTGCATTCCCAGTATAAACAGGTTACTCTGTAGGTCAGGGAAACTAGCTAAAAAAAATAAGCTGATGGGTGATTTTCTACAGTCCGTTATCTGAAGTAGCCTGTGGTACACTGCAGGATCCCTTGCAAAGCTTTAAAGGAGTAGTTCCAGGACCTTTAACCCTTTAACCCTTGACAGCAACATGGCTCCACTTCTAATTCAGGCTGAGTCAAACCTTTCCTAGACAACCCTTTCAGTTCAAAAGTGAGCTTCTGCTGGAGGGGCTGTGTTATGCAAGGTACATACACCTTTGGTGGGAATGTAGGATAGTAAGTTTTGGGATGAGGTTCTCAGACTTATTTCTGATATTTTACACTTTGAAGTTGAACTAGATTTGGGACAGGTTCCATCATCTTTATTTGTGTGAGGAACAAATAAAGGTATTCTCTGTAAATTACTAACTATCCATCTCTTCACAACTGCACAAATGAAGACTGCATTTCCTGGGAACATGAATGACAACCTACCCTTCAATGATGGTATGACCCGGTATGGCTGGAAACTTTATCTGTCAAACTTAAAGGTAAAGGGTAAAGGGACCCCTGACCATTAGATCCAGTCGTGGCCAACTCTGGGGTTGCGGCGCTCATCTTGCTTTATTAGCCAAGGGAGCTGGTGTACAGCTTCCGGGTCATGTGGCCAGCATGACTAAGCTGCTTCTGGCGAACCAAAGCAGCACACGGAAACACCATTTACCTTCCCGCCAGAGCGGTACCTATTTATCTACTTGCACTTTGACATGCTTTTCAAACTGCTAGGTTGGCAGGAGCAGAGACTGAGCAACGGGAGCTCACCCCGTCGCAGGGATTCGAACCGCCGACCTTCTGATCGGCAAGTCCTAGGTTCTGTGGTTTAACCCACAGCACCACCCGCGTCCCTCTGTCAAACTTACCCAGCAATATAAACTACCCAAAGGTGAAATAGAAAATGACCAGTTTCATGAAGCCTGTATCCTTTGTCTCTCGTATATTAATTCCAATTTGGGAGGACCTTAGCCATCTGTCTCTCATGTTTCCTTTTAGTGAGGTGAGATAACAATGTAATTTCTTACTATGTCCCACAGTGGTTCTTTCATTTTCTTTTTTGTGTGTTATCTATATAAGCATGTTTATGTAGTATACATGTTGGTTTGTATGTTGTTTTTGTATTATTGTACTGATTTTTTAAATCATTTTTTTAAAAAAGATTTTTATGGGAGCTTCTTGTGGTGGTGGCAAATGGGGAGGAGGTTTCCCAATCCCAATCACATTTTTCATTGTCTGTTTATGACATAAATGTCCCCCGTTCTGATGCTTTTGGTTATCAAGGTATCTTGGAGTTTACATGTACCAAATTTCAGGGCTCTGGTTCAGAATCTGGCAGCTGGTTTGCAAGCCTAATATTAATAAACTTGGATGACAGTTCTCCTGCATGATGACCTTTCAAAGCATTTTTGAATTTTTATCCATGAATGTTACCATAGTGCACCTCCAGAATGTGTCATGCATAATCGGACATTCTTTATCCACCCTGTGCATCACAATGTCACGTCTCATCCTTCTCTGGTTGGTCATTATCACATATACTTTGTTTACAGTGATAGACTGACGTGGGGAAAAGAAGATCTATCCATGAGTGAGAAAGAAGCATTGAACAAGAGGTGTCAGAATCTTCCATCATCAATTATTGTTTCTTGGTTCTAGATCCAAGCTTTTAAACTGGTTGGTTTCTTTGGCCAAGAGTAACAAACGGGTTAATGTGAAATATTGCTGAGCCTATGCAAACAGCTGACATTTTCATTTATTTCAGCAGCTAAGGAGTCATGATATGCACAACATTCAAGTTTGTACAAAGATGGTGGAGTTTGGCTGCATGGTCAGACTAGGCACACAAACGATGCAGATTCAGAAAAAAAGGTTAGACATCTTGGCTATATGGGGCCAGCCCTAATGCCAGTTGCTACGAATCATAAGTGGGGAGACTTCCTGAGGCTTGTCATAGGCATCTAGTTGGCCAATATGTGAACAGGATGCTGCCCTGATGGTCCTTTGGCCCGATCCAGTAGGCTCTTCTTATGTTCTTAAGACTGACAAAAATAAGAGTTTCAAGAGTTCCACTACTCATGAAATGACTTGTTCACAAACTGAACAACAGGTTCACCTGCACGTCTCTAAAGATGAAGAACCAGTTCGTTCCTATTTCCATTGTGTGCCCAGTCCAATTGGGGCCAGGGAGTGTCATAAATTTCTCTTGAATGTCTGCTTGCTTGGTGCAATAGCTGACCTATAGAAGTTGAAATGCATTCCAGTAAAACTCTGAACAACTGTCTGGTGAGCCCCATGGGGGACTGGGAGTATTTGGCAGTACACCCAAAGAAGAAGAAACATAGAAAGTTATTTCAAACCACTTGGGACTGGAGGGGAAAAAACACCCAGATATCGAAATCTTGCCAGAACATCATTTCTCGTGGTGCTTTAACATTTTAGAGATCAGCCTGGTGAGCGCAGAGACATCTGTAAAATAAAACCAAGGAAGAGTATGTCTCATCCAGGCTCTTGGGAATTAGCGAGCTGCTTGCTTTCATGTTCATGGTGGTGGTTTGATGTTATTCTTAACAGTTCATCCAAGCCTTACCTGAGACTGTACAGTCCCGCATTGGCTCATTACCAAACTCTTATAAAAGGGGAAATATCCCAGGAGGAAAAAGGAGGAGATCATGGGAGATCTGTTTTATTGTATGCATTCTTCTTAATGTAGGAGGGTAAGGGAGGTGTGAAGAGTTGACACCTAACCCTCCACACTGGATACTGATTTGTGTTTTGGAAAGCGGAGGAAGACAAGCTGTGCTCTCCTCTAAAGAAGGTGAAGGGACCACAGCTCAACAGCAGAGTGCAACCGTTGCATGTAGTGCATCCCAGGTTCAATCCCTGACAGGTCCAATTAAAAGGATCAGAAAGAAGATAATGCAAAAGATCTATTTCTGAAGTCCTAGACAGGTCCCCCTGCTCAGAGTAGATGGATGAAAAGTCTGCCTGGCTCAACTAGGAAGGCAGAAGCCTACACGACTGCAGAAATTCAAGGTAATTTGCCTTGAAAATCACATCCTCGGGTCCGGTTTATATGTTAACTTCAGTGGTGCTGTTCTTGCCACCTCTGGGGTTTATTCCATGCCACTCCAAGTAATGTGTGTGGCAATTATGGTTTAATGCCCTAATTAAACACTGCACGAGGTCTCCAGTTTGGTTTGGGACCTGGATCTGAGTTGGCCCAAGTTGGCCCTAGACCTTCTCAGGTTGGACTGGGGATTCTCTGAAAGCTGCCCACAAAATGCATACTATCTAAATGCATAAGTTCTGTGTATTCTTTAAAAGAATCTGCACAAAACAAGTTGGTATGGCAGTATGATTGAGTGGCAGCAAGACTGAAGCAGGATGGAATTAGGTTGCTCGGTTTCACTGCTAATGACTGATAATGTTTTGCTAGCCTAATGTTGTGGGTGGGTTTTCTGGAGTAGAGAGAGAGCAACAGATGTGGTGGTAACTATTCCATTCAAGGTGTCAGGCTTCAGGGAATCTGATCCCTCCCACGGTGGGCAGCCAAGGAGTAATAATAATAATAATAATAATAATAATAATAATAATAATTTATTATTTATACCCTGCCCATCTGGCTGGGCTTCCCCAGCCACTCTGGGTGGCTTCCAACTGAATATTAAAAACAATACAGCATCAGACAATAAAAACTTCCCTAAAGAGGGCTGCCTTCAGTTGTCTTTTAAAAGTAAAATAGTTGTTTATTGCCTTGACATCTGCTGGGAGGGTGTTCCACAGGGCAGGCGCCACTAACGAGAAGGCCCTCTGCCTGGTTCCCTGTAACCTTACTTCTCACAATGAGGGAACCGCCAGAAGGTCCTCGGCGCTGGATCTCAGTGTCTGGGCTGAACGATGGGGGTGGAGACGCTCCTTCAGGTATACAGGACCGAGGCCATTTAGGGCTTTAAAGGTCAGCACCAACACTTTGAATTGTGCTCGGAAACGTACTGGGAGCTAATGCAGATCTCTCAGAACCAGTGTTATGTCGTCCCGGCAGCCACTCCCAGTCACCAGTCTAGCTGCCACATTCTGGATTAATTGCAGTTTCTGGGTCACCTTCAAAGGTAGCCCCACGTAGAGCGCGTTGCAGTAGTCCAAGCAGGAGTTAGCTAGAGCATGCACCACTCTGGTGAGACAGTCCGCAGGCAGGTAGGGTCTTAGCCTGTGTACCAGGTGGAGCTGGTAGACAGCTGTCCTGGACACAGAATTAACCTGTGCCTCCATGGACAGCTGTGAGTCCAAAATGACTCCCAGGCTGCGCACCTGGTCCTTCAGGGGCACAGTTACCCCATTCAGGACCAGGGAATCCCCCACACCTGCCCGCCCCCTGTCCCCCCAAAACAGTCCTTCTGTCTTGTCAGGATTCAACCTCAATCTGTTGGCTGCCATCCATCCTCCAACCGCCTCCAGGCACTCACACAGGACCTTCACCGCCTTCACTGGTTCTGATTTAAAGGAGTAGATAACATGAGTGGCTGGGGAAATCCAGCCAGATGGGTGGGGTATAAATAATAAATTATTATTACAGTGGTACCTCTAGTTACGAACTTAATTCGTTCCGGAGGTCCATTCTTAAGCTGAAACTGTTCTTAACTAGAGGCGTGCTTTTGCTAATGGGGCCTCCTGGTGCCACTGTGCACACGATTTCCGTTCTCATCCTGGGGCAAAGTTCTCAACTCAAGGTAACTATTCCAGGTTAGCGGAGTTTGTAACCTGAAGCGTTTGTAACCTGAGGTGTTTAAAACTTGAAGTACCACTGTATTATTAAGTTCTTACCAAGTCCTTTATTCAATATTCACAGAGAGAGTCTTTGAAAAGTGCCTCTACATTGCGGTAACAACATTGCTCTGAGTAATCTCTTCTCCCCCTTTTAATTTCAGTCACCAGCAGCTCCACCCCTTATACGGTGGCTCCGCAAGACCCTTTGTCTGTTTGCTTTCTGCTCTCCCACTTTCACAGCCCTCCTGGTTCTAGGGGAAGGGGTGTCAGCCAGCTGTTCTGGCTCTGCTGCTTCCCCCTCCTCCCCTTCCATTATCTCCCAGCTCTGCCCTTCTTCTGTCTCAGAGTCATGACCTTCTACAAACCACCGTTGTAAATCTATACTGCCCTCCTCTTCTCGGAAAGGTTCAGGAGGGTGGGAGGCATCCTCCACCATTCCTCTTCAGTCCAATCCCAAACACAAGGTAACGTGGAATTCCCCCCCCCCTCAAAATTCATCCACTCAGTCTATGTTCAACAGCAGGAGTCTTCCACTTATTCAGAGCTGGATCCCATCATTAACTGCAACTTGCAGCGTTGAACCCAGTTTACAGTATTTTTCGCCCTATAGGATGCACTGCCCCATAGGACGCACCTCGTTTTTTGGGGGGGAAATGAATAAAACAAAATTATTTCCCCCCCCAGCCATGGGGCTGGGGCAGGGGAAGCCCAAGCTTCCCCCGACCCCAGCCCACAGAACAGGCTGCTGCCCGCAACCCTTGCGAGCCTGCGGGAACTCCCCCCGGCTGTGCAAGGCTTGCGGATAGCTTCCTGAAGCCTGGAGAGCGAGAGGGGTCAGTGCGTCTCTCGCTCTCCAGGCTTCAGCGAAAGCCTGCATTCGCCCCATAGGACGCACACACATTTCCCCTTCATTTTTGGAGGGGAAAAAGTGCGTCCTAAAGGGCAAAAAATACGGTAATTTGTCTCTCATTCTCTTCTCTCATTGTATCTCTTTTGGCTTTCTTGGGGCATATCTCTACTGCACTTGTTTTACAGGAAGTACTTCTCTAAGTAAATACATACAATACCAAATGCTGTCATAGCATAGAGTTTTCTATCTTTCTAAAGAGCAAAGTTTTAAAGAGCAAAGTTGGTAGTGGCATGTGTCAGGCTGAAACCCACTTGAGAGTCCTGCCTCACATAGTGGAAAACCCAATGTATCTGCCACTTGATAAACGTTTCTGAAGAAGTGTGCATGCACACGGAAGCTTATACCAAGAACAAACTCAGTTGGTCTCTAAGGTGCTCCTTGACAATTATATATATATAATAATAACTGCGTCAGACCAACACATACCTGAAGATGTCACTTGATAGTTAGGGCTTTCCCTCATATCTTCTTGTCCTGTACCTAGAAAGCAAAGGTCTGAGTGGTTTTCCCCTTGCCCTGCTCCAATTCCCAGGGAAACCTGCTCTTTAACTCTAAAATGGTACAAATGGCAATCCATAGAAACCCAATTGCTCAAAACCTATACAGTGGTACCTCGGGTTAAGTACTTAATTGATTCCAGCAGTCTGTACTTAACCTGAAACTGTTCTTAACCTGAAGCACCACTTTAGCTAATGGGGCCTCCTGCTGCTGCCACGCCGCCGGATCATGATTTCTGTTCTCACCCTGAAGCAAAATTCTTAACCTGAAGCACTATTTCTGGGTTAGCAGAGTCTGTAACCTGAAGCGTATGTAACCTGAAGCACATGTAACCCGAGGTACCACTGTATCAGAATACATTTAAAACATGCATTTGGGGAATAAGTATTTTTAGAAATGTGCATTTTCAAAGAAAAGGAATAACAACAACAATGTATTGTTTATTGATTTAAGGAATTACAGATCATTGCCGAAAAGAAGGCAGAAATGATTTATGGGTGACACATGCAAAAGATACACAGACTGGAAATAGATTACCGTATTTTTCCATGTATAAGACGCCCCCATGTATAAAACGACCCCTGTTTTTTTTAACCCCAAATTAAGAAATTAAGTTGTTTAGCTTTTTGGGTGGGGTGGGGAAGGCCACTTCCGCCAATCGCTCACCTGCCTGCCTGCCACTGCCAATCACACTGCCAATCGCACACCTCACTGCAGCCGCCAATTGTCTGCCCACTCGCCGTCACCAACAGCCCACCTGCCCACTTGCTGCAGCCGCCAATTGCCTGCCTGCTTCACCACAGCTGCCAATCACCTGCCCAATTGCCACAGCCAGTTGCCAGCAGGCCTTGCTGGAGCCACCAATCACCTGCCCAATCACCGCCGTCAATCTCCTGCTTGCTGCTGCCATTAATTGTACGTCCCCGCTCTGCATTCACGATCCGTGTATAAGGCAACACCCATTTTTTGCCCCCCCCCCTTTTTTAGCAAAAAGCATTGTCTTACACATGGAAAAATACGGTAGATTGCCCATCCCTACTCATAACAGGAGGAGGAGGTGATACAGGAGGTGATACAGTGAGCCAGTGTGGTGTAGTGGTTAAGAGCGGTAGTCTCGTAATCTGGTGAACCGGGTTCGCGTCCCCGCTCCTCCACATGCAGCTGCTGGGTGACCTTGGGCCAGTCACACTTCTCTGAAGTCTCTCAGCCCCACTCACCTCACAGAGTGTTGGTTGTGGGGGAGGAAGGGAAAGGAGAATGTCAGCCGCTTTGAGACTCTTTCGGGTAGTGATAAAGTGGAGTATCAAATCCAAACTCTTCTTCTTCTACAGTTCACACTGTATCCTGTCCATTTCACCCATTTCCCAGCGACAGTGGCACAACCACTGGCAGTAGCACAGTGACAATGAGAGCTCTTCCCAGCAGCTGTTGGCTGACAGCCAACATTTCCCAGCTCAGACATGATCTGGGAGCAACGCTACATGACAATGTAACATTTCCCAGGGGTGTGTGTTTCACTTACTGCATATTTATTTAAAAATTAAAATATAGGCAGAGCTACATGTCCTGTGCAACGGGGGGGGGGGGAGTTATAGTCATGTTCCAAAACAATGCAAATTTTGTGCCATTATGACATGCATATATTCCCCCCCCCAAATATATATATTCACATTTATATCTGTTTGTTTGGTTTGAAGGGCACTGAAAATTCTGGATAGTCCCCATAGCCCTCACCCAATCACTAGACAGTGACTTTCAGGGAAAGCAACCACTTTGCATGCAGAAGGTGCCAGGCAGAATTCTGGAATTTCCAGGCAGAGTTGGGAGACTTTGGGGTCACAAATTTCAGCGGTGCCCTGTGCAGCACTAAAATTTGTTGTGCCCCCTGCCTCTCTTGCTATGTTCTACAGCATTGTTATGGAGCCTCTGGCAGGGCAGTGCCCAGTGAGGTTGAACTGGTTGAGTTACCCTAAAACCAACTCTAACCATGGAGAGACACTACCAGTGTGGTCCTAGAGATGTTGGAATAGTCCATCAAAAACAGCAATGGGAACAGAAATTGCCAGTGTTTGTTTATTCTTCCCATGTCTGGAACAGAAATCAATCCAGCGATCGCTTTTCACTGTTCTGTTTGGTTTTAGTCCTTAACAGATTATGCCACACACACACACCACAATTTGCATTGTGTTTCCTTTCCATTGAAACATATGGGGTGGAATACGATAATGGCAACATGACTTATGTACTCTATGTAATTAATTACATAAATTACTTAAATGGTGTAATTTCATCAAAGCAGTCATGCCATTTTTGGCAGAAGGCAAACTGCAGCAGAACATAAACAGTGCTGTATGCAACAAATACAGGGCAAATGGAAAACAATTCCTTCTTGCCACCCCAGTGGTGTCCTGCAGATGTTATTGGATGACAATTGCAATCACCCCAGTCAGGATGGTCAGTGGCCAGGAATTATGGGAGCTAAGAAGAGACATCACCTTGCCAACAAAGGTCCGTATAGTTAAAGCTATGGTTTCCCCAGTAGTGATGTATGGAAGTGAGACCTGGGCTATAAAGAAGTCTGATCGCCAAAGAATTGATGCTTTTGAATTATGGTGCTGGAGGAGACTCTTGAGGGTCCCATGGACTGCAACAAGATCAAACCTATCCATTCTGAAGGCAATCAGCCCTGAGTGCTCACTGGAAGGACAGATCGTGAAGCTGAGGCTCCAATACTTTGGCCACCTCATGAGAAGAGAAGACTCCCTAGAAAAGACTCTGATGTTGGGAAAGATGGAGGGCACAAGGAGAAGGGGACGACAGAGGACGAGATGGTTGGACAGTGTTCTCGAAGCAACCAGCATGAGTTTGACCAAACTGCGGGAGGCAGTGGAAGACAGGAGTGCCTGGCGTGCTCTGGTCCATGGGGTCATGAAGAGTCGGACACAACTAAATGACTAAACAACAACTACATAGTCCAGTAACATCTGGAGGGCCCCAGAATTCCAATCTTTGGTGTGGACAATTCTGAGCTAGAAAAGAGCAATGGCTTGACAGCTTCCCAAACTTGAGGCTCCCAGGGCCTCAGTGTGACCAAAGTACTTTGCTCCTTATACAGAGTTACCATTTTGAGAAGCCTGGAAAGAACCATACTTTCTCTTAAACAAATGGAAGGATGGCAGGGAATCAGCTTTTAAAAGCATTCAGGAGTTGTGTTCCTTTGCAAGAGATCGTGAATTCAAGGCTGCCTTTGTTGCTTCAGAGACTTTGCTGCATTACTGATGAGGCTGGGAGACTAAAGGTTTTACAAGCGAGTTTCATTCCCCTCCCCCAAAAAAACCCTTGGTTCAGTAATTCCTTGTTAACATGATAAGATTAAACCTGTGTCCCAGTCAGAAAGTGGTGATTTGGCTGTATTGCTTCCATCAAGTATTCACGTTTGTAAGATTTATTTTTTTTAAGATGTTGTAATCTAAAGATAAGTGTAACTGTCTGCAAGCTTCCCAATTCTCCTCAATCTGATTACAATGGCAGTCAAAGGACAGGAGCTAATTAAAATGCCAATCAAGGAGAAATGGGATTCCTTGGTGTTTTAAAATACAAACATTTGTAGTTTCTGCAATTTTATTCTTGTTCAACTGGTGGAAGACAACCTGCAGTTCTATCCTTGACTACCAAAATTTCAAGAAAGGCAGTTATGAGCATAGAAACCAATTCCTAAGGGCCATGGGAGCTTCAGCCCCCACAATAAAATAGTTGAGGGGGCCAGACCCCTGCAAAGTTGTATGGCATTCCCATTCAAATGCTGTGTGTGCACTGCGTCATGTGATCGATAACGTGGAGGAGGGCTTACCTGGGCACCCACAATATTCTATTGAAGTTGGCACCCCTGATTATGAGGATGTACAACTTGCTAATAGTGTATCATTTCTTACCAATTAGAGTAATCCCCAATGATACAATGAATATTCAGAGGTCCACTTCATTTTAATGGAAATGAATTGCAGGGGGCAATTGAATATCTAATGCTTCTTACTTTTGTAACATGCTCTTATTCTTACAAACATTTATTTTAACAGCATCTTAAATAGAGTTAAAAGGGAATTGCTTCTTCAATTATGTCCATTACTGATTTTGAATATTTTTCCATTATTTTGGGGGTGTTTGGAGCTCTGCAGTTTATTTGCTATTTGAACTTCATATCTTCCGATGCTCATTTTTCATATTTGACAACTAATATTAGACATGTTTTGGTGATGAAGAAATTTGATAGTATTTAACAGCTGGTGTGCAATTGTGTTAGCATTGGATGGTTGACACTCTATAGTATAGAGTGTGATAAAGTTTTTCAAATGGCATGCAATGGTACATAGCATTTGACTGTTGACTGCTTATGCGATGCACACCTGTTGTAACATCAATACATGCCAAACTGTTTAAGGGTCTAACTACATATTCCATTGAAAACATAGTTTGCATTGATGCCAAGAGGTGTTTTTAAAAAGCAGGGGGTAGTTTCTGTCAGCATCACAGGGCATGCGGAGGCGATGTCTGACTTCCCTCCCCCATCATAATTCCATTGGTGCCAATGGAACCTTTCTTCCCATAGTTCTAATTGCAGTGTGGGGGTGTGTTTTTTTAAGAAACATGGTGGGAGAGTGAAGGGTTAAAGGCCTTCACCCCATGTGCAATGGTGCCCATGGAAACAGTGGTCCCCATGCCTAGAATTAAAGGAAACATTCCCTGATGTGGCTGAAAATGTTGTATGTAACATAATGTGTAGTTAGGCACTAAAATACTCACATTTGTAATCCATCAAATTTAAAGTTACACAAGCACAATCTGAGAGGGAAATTTGGGAGTAACATAAAACTTTGAATATTTGGGGGGGATATAAGTATACATTTCAGCTCTTAAAATCACAATTAGCACATGGAACCTAATACAATATTTGTTATAACTTCCTCTCATGAAGAAGCAATAGCTTCAACTTAGAAAACCAGTTTCTCAAATCAGATTCTTCTTGATATTTGATCGATGGTACGGTCACCAATCTTTTCTTTTAAAAAAAACTTTGTTGAAATTCATAGATATCATACAGTATCTTAAATCCACACACGGGGGGGGGGGGATAACCTTACATAAATTTACAGTTAAATATTAAATTACTCTTTCCACTTATTTTCTAACTAAACTAAGATAAAATAAAATTAAGTAGACTTCCCATCATTTCCCAATTAAATTGACATTTGTAATATTGAATGTACTTAGATTTACTACCTTACTCTTAATATATTTTCTAGTACTTTCTGACAACATGCCGTACCATTTTTCCTTATTTCTTAATATTTACTTTACACAAGAGTCATTCGAATGCTGCCTCAGATGTTATATCACTGTTACATTTTTGTAAATATCTCTTGAGCCTATCCCATTTTTGAATAAATGATTGTTTTGTATTACCCCTTAGTTTATTTCTCAATAGAGCCAATTCTGTGTAATCTAATAATTTGTTCTGCCATTCCCTTAATGTTGGTACTTCCCCCCCCCTTTCCAGTTTGATGCACTTAGTAAATGGGTGGCAGCTGTTGCCTATCACCAACCACCATAATTGTTATATTTAGATCTTTCCTGTACTTCTTGGAACCACATATCTGAATAGACATAAAGCTGGCAAACTGGTATCATACATCATGGTTCTCAGTGCAGAGTTCCCAAGGGGGAGGTAGGTATTCTTTATACCAGAAAAAGGACCAAGCAAGGGAACTCTTGAGATCAAGGATGGGGAATGGCCTCTAAATGTTGCTGGATTCCCAACTCAAATCAGTTCTAGCTCCAGTTGGAGTTGGAGTCTGACAGCATCTGCAGGGCACCATATTGGCTGCTCCTGGTTTAGGCACATGTACATTCAGGGGCAATGAGGAGGGGAATCTGGAGAGTTATGGGGGCCAGATAGAGAGAACTGGAGAGCTGCAGTTGGCAGCTGGACCTGAAGTTCCCCACTTCTGAATCAGGAAGTTGGGCAACCTTGCAGTTTCAATTACCAATGGATCCTTCATACTGGTGCCTGGCTCTTCCTGCAATTCAGGTCAGGAAGGTTCCAGTGTTATAAACAAGATGTACTGGCCACCTGCACGTTCTCCTTTGATATTGGCTTGTGGAGTTGGTTTGCAATGTCCAAAGAGGAAATTTTGTCAAAACATTGTGTAGGTTCCACAATGTTCCGGTACAATCTCTCCTTTCAAACATCACAAGCAAGCCCTGCCAGCCAAAGGGGGCAGAGATTGCCCTTGGCAGCTGTTGGTGCTTGTTTGTAGCATCTGAAGCTGCAAATCCAATTCATGAAATCAGGGATAATGTTTAAAGTTCACACTCTAGCCTGATGCAACTCCATTTGGTAGTAAAATGAAATTTGTATAAATTGGCAAATATGTTGTTTACATGCTTGGGCTATGCTTGAGTTTTGCCCATAGCAAATGCAGACAGTAACTTTGGTTTCTGTATAAATCATGATCTCATGTGTATAGTATATTTTATGCATAAGCGTATAGCTTTATTGGTAAGTTACAATGGTATTTTATTGTTCAAGTGAAAAAGCGTAAGTGCTCCTAAGCATATGTGCTCTGAATTTCCAAGCCATTCCCTCTGGATTTCGGTGGGACTTGCTCGCTAGTAAATGTGCGTGGGATTGCAAACTAACAACTAGTTTTCAGTTTGTGGTGCTATGAGAAATTTATCGAAGTATAAGACTTTGCCAAAGAACGAGGCCATAGTGCAGAGGGAGAGCAAATTCTTTGCATTCATAAGGTCATGGGTTCAGTCCTCAAAGTCTCCAGTTACAGAAAATCAGGTCACAAGTTGAATGAAATTCCCTCTCCAATGCCACAGAGAACCATGGCTAGTTCAAGCCATTGTTGGGGTCAAGGTTTTTGCAGTACATGACCCCAAATTCACTGGTTGCCAGGGCATTTCTGGGCCCAATTCAAAGTGTTAGATTTCATCTTCCAAGCTCCAAAGGGCTTTGGATATGTTATTCTATGGACCGCCTACAGCCATATAAGCTTGCCAAGGTATTAAGAGCTGCCTCAGATGCTCTGCTTTTATGCTTACGTGTTGGCAAACTTAGGATGGCAAACTTGAGAAAGAAACTTATGGGACCTTTTCTGTACTGGTCCCTAGTATGTGGAACTCCCTCCCCACAAGGTGCATATAGCTTAGCACCACAGGTTTTTCAGTGGGCCTGAAAAACCCATATTTTTCAATCTTCTTTCTCTTAAGGAAGCCTATTCTTCAAAAGCAAATTAAGGAAACTTAGGCCTGCTACCTATACTGTGGTACTGTGGTTGTCAAACTTAATCCATCCCAGGAGTCCCAGAACTGTTTGAAAACCAAGGTGTGGCTTCCGATTGGCTGCAGGAGCTTCCTGCACTCAATCCTAAGCTGCAGAAGCCGCGTCAGACGTTCGGCTTCCAAAAAACATTCGCAAACTGGAACACTCACTTCCGGGTTTGCGGCGCTGGGGAGCCGATTTGTTCAGGAACCAAGCCATTCAACAACCAAGGTACCACTGTATTATAATTTATATTGGTGTTTTAAATTGCTTTAACAGACCTATGTTTTAAATAAAGCACAGGGAGCCTGTGACCCTCCATTCTTTTCTCTTTTGGGGAACTCCAGCTCCCTTTAGCCTCAGGCAGTTTGACCAATGGTATGGGATAATGGGAGTTATCCATCAAACATCTGGGGGGCACCACAAGTCCCCCATCCCTGTTGTACATCTGCAGGAATTTCCATTCCATCGACTGAGATATGCAGGTTGTGCTATACAGCCTTTCCTTTGCCTGTCCTTCCAGAATAAACTAAAACTCTCCGTTTTGACATTCCACTCATGTGTTATCCCCCAGGTCCTAGCAATGCCAATTAGGTCACAGTTTCCTTCGTTCCTTACAACTTCTCACTCACAAGGGACTGTGTATCTTCATTTTGTCTCTCAGAGGGCAAAAGGACACTTGGAAAGCTAATTAGCTTGATCCTCTGTGGACTGCAACCATTTCTTGAGTTGAATCAGAGCATTTTATTAGACGTCATGTAGGAACTCCTGGTGACAGGCTGGAGCAGGGAGTTCACGCTAAGATTTGGCTGATGGAGAGTCATTGGGGTAATAAGTCTCCATAGAGGTATTCTATGTGGTTATCAAATGACCACACTGAGCAGTGTATGGGATTATGGCATATATAGTGCCTCCCATCACTATTCTGGAGGCAGGGCAGATAGTAGTGAAAGGGAATTTCACCCCCAAGCCTGCATTCTAGCTTCTTATGTTACTTCATACTTGCTTTCTCTCAGAGATGGAACTAGACACAGGCAACCACCTGAAGCACTAGAGTTTGATGGGGAGCAGGGGAGCTACCATGAGCTTTCTACTCAGCTAGCTATTCAACAGATGAAACAATGACGGCATAAATACAGACACTGTCATGTGATAGACAACAATCCCATGACTGCAGACATGGGGAATGAATCTCCAACACAGAGATCCTCATCCCTGCTCAATGCAGTCCGCCTGTGGTGATGGTGGTCTGTTTGTTCTCCTGCTCCCTTTTATCCCCTTACTGAAGTAGGTATTTTTTTGTGACACTGTCATATATTCAAAGGACATGTTGTCCTGCCTTAACACAGTATGGATCAGGAAGTTCCAAATCACACGGGGTGTCTACATGAGTAGAGGCAAATGCTGCAAATGGTCACCCTCCAATTTGGCAGTGGGGAATGGCAATGGTACTAGCAGAGCTTGAACACCCATCTCCATGTGTTACATGTCCTCGTTAATATAATGCTTGAATAGAACTATAGTCAGTGCCCTATTAAACTTAGCAGCTCCATGGCATTCAATACGATTGGGTCATCAATCATTCCTTCTTACTCTTGTTCTGCAGCAAGATCCTAGGAAGCATATTTACTTTTAAAGTCGCACTGAGTTCAGTGGGATTTCATTCCTGTTAAGTGACCTTAAGGTTGCAGCTTCAAACACTTTTCCTTGTTATCAACATTTTCAGTATCCTCTTAATATAAGTAATTAGTCTTTCTATAAGTAAGCTATATAAGTATCTGGCCCTTATCAGCATTCTTTATTTATCCTGTAGAATGCAGCAAGAGCAGAACCCTGAGTGGGTAGGAGGGTCAAGCTTCCTTGCCATGTTTGCATAAAACAAACTGTCATCAAATATCTCTTGTTGCCTTCTCATACTTGCATTGCTCCCAGGGACTGCCTGCTTGTCTCTCCAAGTCAGCACTGTCCCCTAACACACTGTCTAATAGCTTATCACATGCTGCAAGAGAAGAATTTTTGGCAGCCATCCATGCACAAGGGAGATCTTGCTTGCACCCCGTTATCTATGTTTTCTGGAGGTGCCACAAGGAACTGGCTCAGTTTCAGATATTCTTTATGCTGAGAATATTATCACAAGAGGCAACATTTGCAGAACTGGTGCTTTGTTCTAGCAAACCCAAAAGGTTGTTCTGCACACTCGCTTCTTGGAAGACCTGTGCAGAGGTCCAGCTGTTCCTACTAACTGGCAAACACATTTGTGCAGGCTTCATTGGTGTTAAAAAATACGACTTACTTCTGCCCCAGTGAGGCTCAGGGTGCAAGTGAGGCTCAGGGTGAAGGGCTAGCCAGAGCAAGCCAAAGATATTTTGCTACCTAAGGTAAAAGACAAGATGGTCTCTTTCATCCTCTGCAGATTCAGAAGCTACCTGTATTCACACTGGCATTGAAACCATCAAGACTGGTGATGGGAAAGCATTCTCCACTGAACCTGAGGACAGCAGGCAATCTTCATGTCGGAGTGCAAGGCAGGTTGTACAGCACACACAGCTCTGCCCTCCAAACAACTTGCTAGGGAGCACTATTCCCATCTGTTGTTGTTGAACTGCAACTTCCATTATCCCTGACTATTGGCTATGCTAGCTAGGGCTGATGGGACTTGAACTCAGCAACATCTGAAGGGCCACAGACTCCCTATTCCTGCTGCATAATGCCTCTTTGGATATATGCCTTTCCAGACCTTGGGTTGTATCTAAAGTTAGTCGCATGCAGAGAAGACCCAGTGAATTTAATGGGCATGACTAACTTAAGTCTTCTGTTGTTTTTAGAATAAATCTATGGGGTTTTTTTAGGGACGCAGGTGGCGCTGTGGGTTAAACCACAGAGCCTAGGACTTGCCAATCAGAAGGTCAGCAGTTCAAATCCCCACGACGGGGTGAGCTCCTGTTGCTCGGTCCCTACTCGTGCCAACCTAGCAGTTCAATAGCACGTCAAATTGCAAGTAGATAAATAGGTACCACTCCAGCAGGAAGGTAAACATTGTTTCCATGTGCTGCTTCGGTTCGCCAGAAGCGGCTTAGTCATGCTGGCCACATGACCCAGAAGCTGTACGCCAGCTCCCTCGGCCAATAAAGCAAGAAGACCCCAGAGTTGGTCACGACTGGACTTAATGGTTAGGGGTCCCTTCACCTTCATGGGGGTTTTAGTACCTCTTGTTGTTTTTACGCTTTTGTATATTTTGTACAGTATGGAAACCATGAATTCTGGTATGTGTATCAACAGGCTGGGAGGAGTTTTCCCCAAAACAGCATCATTGCAACTAAGCATGCTCAGTGGTCACAGAATGCTCAGAGGCTGTATGGTGTGTGTGTAGAAAGTGAAATGGGATGAGGGATGGAAGGCAGTTGCTGGAATCCTGCACAGCTGTGCTCTGCCCTGCAACAGTTTAGGCACACACACAAAAATCTGCTTGAATGAACTCTCTCTCTCAGCCATGTTGCACACAGAAGTCAGAATACTCTGTTGTCTTATTTCTCAAGGTTTAGAAGCCTGACTCAGACATGACTCAGCCACTGGCAAATATTAACCATCAAAACAGATTGTGTCCACCTACTGAGAATACAACAGAAATGGGAAAGTTCCCACTTTGTAAGAGACACACACGGCTAAACAGGGATTTCATCAAGGCGGGACTTTGGGGGCAACAGTCTAGGGCACTCACTCCACAGATTGAGCAGAAGGGTCATCCTCAAATACAACAAGGCTGGCTGACTGTGTTTTGAAGTACTGATAACTCACAGCTTACAGTAAGTGCATTTAACTTGTGCACATTTAGCTTTCTGCACTTGACAAAAAAGGGGGCAGGAGTATGGAAAAAAAGATTTTGGGTTCAATGGCGGGTGGGATTGCCAATGTGTTTTGCCTATATACAATTTTGACTTAGGTACTATCCCTGGAATGTCACCCCTGTGTAAGTTCTTTTTTATAATCATAATTTTTATTAATTTTAACATATAAATTATAATACATACCACAGAACTTCATCACTTATATAATCTTTTTTGGACTTCCATCAGCACCTCTGATGATCTTCCATTTTGACCACACCACCCCAGTGTAAGTTCATGCCCATCAGTTCCAGGTTTTCCACTTGTAAAATGGAATTACATTCTCTTTCCTTCTCTGCATGCTCCCCACAACCTAAATCTGCCCCAGAGGGTTGGGGAAACCCATAGAACAGATTCAGGTAGTCTGCTGGGTAAGGGGAGAAGGAAGAAGCTCTGTTGTGCAAGTAGAAAGCTTTTTGCGGACAGAATGTGTTAGCAGGATATTGCCCATCAAGTCCAGAGCCTAAACTTCCTTAACTATGCCACTGTTGCTGTGTCACGTGCCTTCAGGCTACATACCCTGGGTCCAAATGATACAATACAAATTCATGGAGCACGGGTCTGACAATTGCTACTAGTCATGATAGCTAAATGGAACCTCCAGATTCAGAGGCAGTATATTACTAAATACTAGCTGTGGTGAGGCAAACAATAGAGAAAGCTTGTTGCCTTCATGCCTAGCTAGTGAAGCCATCTAGCTGGCCACTTTGAGGAGGAGGATACTGAATAAAATAACCTTTTCAGCAGGGTTTCTCTTACCTTCTTATATAATTCCGTGTCAATGGGGTAAGGACTGTTTCCATTTGCAATACTTGGCCCAATGGTGTGCAAATCCTCAATCCTGTACACTCATGAAACTTCAGCCATTATAGGTTATAGCTGATGCTAGTCCTACCCCAAGTAGACCTAATGAAAATACTTATATTCATTAGATTCAATGGGTCTACTCTGAGTAGAACTTAGTTGGACCCAACTTAGTGTAGCCATGTCAGAAACACTGCCTGGGTAATATGAATTCTGTGGGTTCTGCATAAAGACAACATATTTTTCGGATGGGTTATTTTAAGAATCTGGCGTATAATTGTAGGTTATAATTTGCAATTCTTATTACCTGAAATACTTGTAGTGCATACAGAAATTAGATTTTATATAAAAAAATAAAACAAAACTGAGAAAGCTCAACCAAATTCACAAGTTTATTTTCACAGGCAGAAAATATCAAAATAGTCCTCACTTTGTTTAACAGCTGTTTTGCTGGGGGGGGTGCTTCCTTATACTATACATTTTCTTGACAAATACATAGACTCATAATGTAGTATTTAAATTGGATCACCGGTAAGACACAACCAACCACCCAACCCCATTTTAAGAGGAATCTTATGATTTGGGCGCTTTATGCTTAATGCCAAAGCATTTAGCAAAGACTGTATGGCGTCCAGGGCTCACAGGATACTAGCCACAGTGGCTATGTTCTGCCTCCACTTTCTGCCTGCCTCTTTAGACCAGTTGCTAGGATTCACAGGTGGAGAGACTGCTGCTTTTGGAACAGAATGCCATACTAGGCTGGCCTTTGCCCTGATCCAGCAGGGCTCTTCGTATGTTCTCGTCTGTTCTTGTTGTCTAAGGTCAGGAAGATATATTTGAGCTTGTAGGGAAAGAGTGGGAGAACCCATATCTGAGCCCCTCTCTCCTCAACACTATGACTTCTTGAGCGCCAATAAGAGAGAGCAAGAGCGAGAGCGAGAGCGAGAGCGAGAGAGAGAGAGAGAGAGAGAGAGCGCACACCAATGTGGTGTAGCCGCTAGATTGATATACTAAGACCTGGATAGACCAGGGCTCAGATCCCCACTTGGCCATGAAGCTCATTGGATGCTCTTGGACCACTCACTGCCTTTCAACCTAACCTATCTCACAGGGTTGTTATGGGGATTAAATGAGGAGGAGAACCACGTATGCCTCGTTGGAGAATAAGGTGGGATATAAATGCAATAAATAAATCATGATAATAAATAAATGTTGATAGGGCCAAAGGGGGTGGGGAATGTCAGGGAAAGAGACTGTCGGGAGGAAGATTGGATACAAAGGACCTTGTCCTTTCACAGCAGCCCAAAATGCCTCTCAGATCCCCCCCCCCAGCTCTGTTGATGGAATAAATCAGTCTCTTTTATAGTAATGGAAGGGGGGAAATTGTGGAGGGGGTAATGTGGCCAGGACAGAAGAGCGCTCCTATGTTGTCAATTTTGCCCTGCTGGCAGGAGAAAACTGCCTTCAAATAAATTCTTCCTACATCAGCATTGCAGTCTTAAATGTTTGGAATCATTGCAGGTGGTAAGTTTGCTTTATTGTGATAAAACCAAAGAAAATGGATATATTTTGTTTTCAATCCAGCATTTTAGCCTTGTGAACTATTATTTCTAGCACATGATGGATGGAAATGTGTGGGCTTTTAAACATGTCTTTCACGTTTGTAACTCGTTTGCTTCTTGCAATTATAAATTGGATTTGCTTGTTTTATATATAGCCATTACCTATGGTTTCTAAGCACAGAACCACACATTAGTTAGCAGGTAGAAAACATGGGAGGCCGCAACTAGCTCGTGCAATAAGCTGTAAAATAAAAGTTTACCCCCAGTCATTCAAATCCAGCTCATCTGTTAGATGGCTGGCACATGTGGGTCTGAAAATGGACCTGCCAAACAAGGCACTGGGGAAAAGGAGGTAACATGAATTCTGGGAAGGCAATGGAAGAGGAGAACATAAACCAAGGGTTGGAAAACTAAGGCCCGTGGGCTGGATCTGGCCCAATTGCCTTCTAAATCCGGCCCGTGGATGGTCCGGGAATCACCACATGGATCGGCGTGGATCTGATCGTTTGGGCTGTGCCAGCGCGCTCGTTCTTTCCCTCTCTCTCATACAACAGCAGTGGAGGTGCCTTCTCCTTTCCTCCTCCTGGCTTCTCCCTGCCCTGCCTAGAGGAGGAAGGGGGCTGAGCTTTGTTGGTGCCAGCAGCAGCACAGTGTGAGCGCTCGAGCGGCTGCCATTTTAAGCAGGCTCAATTGGGGGTTTGTTGCTGCCAGCCCCTCTCCAGAGCCTTTTCACGCGCCGCTCATCGTCCCACTGCTGCCAGCCGCTGCTGCTCGCAAGACACAGGTAAGGAGCCACCGATGCTCGTCCAGTGCTGTGGAGAAGGGAGGGGAGAGTCGTGGGGGAGGGGAATGGCTTACCTGAGTAGAATGTGTCCTTTTATTTAAAATGCATCTCTGGGTTATTTGTGGGGCCTGCCTGGTTCTTTTACATGGAATGTGTCCTTTTAAAATGCTTCTCAGTGTGCATAGAAATTCGTTCTTCTTCTTTTCAAAATATAGTCCAGCCCCCCACAAGGTCTGAGGGACAGTGGACCACCCCCTGCTGAAAAAGTCTGAGGACTCCTGGCATAAATAGAAGGAAAGGTGCTCTGTCCAGGTTACAGTGGTACCTCGGGTTAAGAACTTAATTCGTTCTGGAGGTCCATTCTTAACCTGAAACTGAACCTGAGGTACCACTTTAGCTAATGGGGCCTCCCACTGCTGCCGCACTGCCACCACCCAATTTCTGTTCTCATTCTGAAGCAAAGTTCTTAACCCAAGGTACTATTTCTGAGTTAGCAGAGTCTGTATCCTGAAGCGTCTGTAACCTAAAGCATATGTAACCCGAGATACCACTGTATTTGCATATTTTAGGGCCATAATACATGAAAATACAGGACACATGCTATACAGGAGTTGTACGCAGAGACATGAAATAAAAAGACCAGTCAAAAGCTTTTGGGGTAAACAGTTGTTGGGTAGTGCCCAAAGTGAGCCTTGCCCTGACCTCATCTGCAAGCTGCAGGAACCAGCATTCACCTGTAAACGTGGCCCAAGGTGCTCATCTGGTACTCCCCCCCCCCAATCTCTGGAAAGGGATCAGGACCCAAAATCAGCCTACTTAAAGACCCAATCCCGTCTAATTAAATAATCTCCAAGGGTACCAGTATACAGTGTGTGTGTGTGTGTGGCTGTACTACAAGCCAATAGAGATGTACAGCAAGAAACTCCTGTAAACCAATTAGAAGTTTTACTGGAATCAAGCAATATATACATTTTGTTAAATAAATACAGTGGTACCTCGGGTTACATACGCTTCAGGTTACAGACTCCGCTAACCCAGGAATAGTGCTTCAGGTTAAGAACTTTGCTTCAGGATGAGAACAGAAATTGTGCTCCAGCAGTGCAGCGGCAGCAGGAGGCCCCATTAGCTAAAGTGGTGCTTCAGGTTAAGAACAGTTTCAGGTTAAAAACGGACCTCCAGAATGAATTAAGTACTTAACCTCAGGTACCACTGTAAATGAAGTGTCATCTAATCTCCCTGCAAACAAATAAAAACAAATGTGCATGGAATAGGCAACGTTGTCTAACCTCCCCATGAATGTTCTACAGACAAATCAGAATGATCAATAAATAGGTTATCAATATAAATATGTTGGATTATACTCAGAGTAGATATATTGGAATTAATGGACCAAGCTAGTGATGTGCATTAATTTCAATATGTCTACTCTGACTATATCTAACACTGTACTAATCTACACTGGTCAGTTAAAACATCAAAAATGTGTTATAGAAATGTGACACCAGAGGGATTTCCCTACAAATAGGGATGGGGAGGAAGTCTATTTAGTTCACATTTAAAGTCAAATTTATGAAATTCATACGTTCTGAAAAAAATATAAGAATGCAAACTCAACAACACTTCAAAATCCACATTTAGCTGAATTTTGCAATACAGCACTCCAATGTTTACTAAAGTTCCAGTAATAAAGTATTACTGAATATAACATAAAATGCATTATGTTAAAGTAAATTGCTTGCAAAAATGTGTACAACGGCATACAACCATGTAACTTATTGGAAGAAAATTGCACTAAAATGCTGAGGAATTTTTAAAAGAAAAAAATCACAGATTGCTGCAGAAATGTGGATAAGTGAAATTAAGAATGTAAAAGAGAAACTGAGAGAACCAAAATTCACAAATCCTTCCATCGCTAGATCTAAATAATGGCAGCTCTTTTCAGGTAGATCTAAGAGGGCTCGACATTCTTCTAAATTGATGGAAACTGAACATTGTCTTACAGAGTCAGGTGATGGTTTAATCTAGCCCAGCACTGCCAACTCTGATAGTGTCAACTGTCTTCTCCTCCTAAACTCCTCCTTAACTCCAGTTTAGGTTAGGGATATGAAGGCTGGGTGCCCCCCAAATCCATGGGTTCAACCTTGAATGTACATTGTATCATATACAGGATATTCATTTGAATTGTTTGGGGAAGACCATTGCCCAATAATGACTCCATATGCTTTGCATACAGTTAACCCCAGGTTCAGTGCCTAGTAAATGTAAAAGGATCTGAGGAAAGACTGGGATAGTTCTCTCTCTCTCTCTCTCTCTCTCTCTCTCTCTCTCTCTCTCTCGAGGGCCACACTCTGAGCAATCTTCCAAGGGTCAAATGCCAGTGATGGCTGGGAAGAGAGGCCAGAGTAGTAAATGTAGATTTTATCTTTGCACAGTGTGGTAGTTTCTATACATACCACATGTGAGTTCATCCAGGCAAACAAGATGCATTATTAGCCTGAGGAGGGGTCCCCAGGGAGTTTGGAAGATGGAATGTGGCCCCCAGACCTGAGGTTCCCCATCCCTGCCTCAGAGAGTCACCCCTACTCAGCACAGACACCACTGGCAGCATGGGTCAGTAGCCTGATTTAGCATAAAAATATCTTCATGCATAAACTCAGGAAATGCAAAAACTCAATTGGAGTCACATGCATTAAAAAAAGCCATCTAAAAACCGTATTGAAATTATCTGCTGTTCCAACATAAATTTGACTGCAACATTGTTTGCTGGTCTCATCATTACCTCTCCAAGATGAACTGTATTTGCTATGCACCATTGCCCAGATACTCGGTTAACCTAGTCCCTGTTCCTTTGAGCTAAAGGTTGCACCATAAATAGATTTTGCATTTTGGACGCATTGCTGGTTCTGTGGCTCTTGATAATTTCAGCTCCAATTTACCCATGTAAATCCACAATAGCTCTGCTGAACCCTTACTACTTTCTATATGAGTTGAACGCATAATTTGTCTCCATGTCTCTAATGGGTTCCTTGGATTCCTTATTCTTGTGTGCGTTTTGTTCCATTTCATAAAAGCAGTAAGACTTCAGGCAGCTCATTACTAGGTGATTATTACTGTGCTCAGCTGGCTAAAGCCATTCAGCCATTGACTTCCTGGCTTGTACCAGGATGAAGTCATGCAACAGGCCCAAACCTTTTGGACTAGAACCACACCGAACATGGGTTTCACTTGCAGTTGTTGAATTTGATCTCTATTCACAACAAAACAATTTATCCTGGAAAGCAGAACTGCCACCTTTCCCAAAAAAAGAGGGGCTGGAGAGACCCCAGTCTAGCAGCTTGCTGATATATGCATATACATAAGTTCTTTACATATTTTTTTTCTCTATCACATGAAGCCTCACAGTTGAATATTTAGCTAATCTGCAATGAAAAGTGTTATGTTGGGGAAAGGTGCTTATTTTACAAGAGTTAACATCCAAGGTTGCCTAAAAGCAATTCAATAAGTGAACCTTGAGGACCATCCTCAAGGACCAACCTTGAGGACCATCAGGCAAAATATTTGAGGGATTTCAAGGGAAAACCAAACAACTGATAAGGATCCTGAAATTTTTCATGGGTAGTTCAAACACTGTCAATGCGATATGAACACACCATAAGTGTGGTATTTGATCAGAGGCTGTGACAGGAGCTGGAGTCCAACACAAGTCCCTCTTCCCCGCCTTTCCATGATGGGTTCCACCCAACTTATTATTAGTAGAGAAGCTTTTGATGATCAGCAACCAATCTCCACATTCCAGAAAGGAAGGCACCTACTTTGAGAAATTATGGTGAAGCTTCCTGGTATCAAGACCCTGTGTCAACTTTTCCATACTGAGTGTCCAGTCCAGAGGTTTGTGTTAAGCTTCCTACTGCTTGTATTTCAATAAAATTACCCTTCAGATGAGACACTGCCAAACAATCTGTGGCAAATCAACACATGTCAACCTGATAAGAGACAAAAAAAATAACAAGAGTTTGCCTTGTTGAATGGGCACCTCCACCAACCACAGCTTCCCACACTCTCCACTTGGAAAGTACTGCTAAAAACCTTTCCACCCTCTAGCTGCTGCAAGGGGACCAGTGTGAGTGCTGAGCACAGCCTTGGAACACATATTGCAGTTCCAACTGATTCTCCAAAACTCTATGCCATCTTCTTCCTGCAGCAGCAGCAGGAGGTAGCAGCTGTCTAGATACTGAATGCTAATAGGAAAAACTTGCAGAGGAACAAGAAGGCTGCAATGCATCAACTTTTTTCACCTATGTTTGGAAGGTATCACCACTGACATGAGTAGGGCACCTGAATAACCTCCTGATCAGGCTGCAGAATGATAAACGCCCATTACCACTTTTCTTTTTAATGAAAGAGGGGACATTTTCAGCTGTACGTCATCTTTGGCCTGGTGACAAGGAATGCAAGGAGCTCACCGTCCAAGTCAAAGTAGGCTCCTCCCCCACCCCATTCACTAAAAATAAAAGATTTAAGGAGTTCAGAATTGTTCTCATAGACTCTGGCTTTATGCTGCTCCTCTTGAAGGGACTTTTATGGTTTTCATGGATTGCTAGATGTCTGTTTTTATTGGCACTTTATTGATTTTGATCTTTATGATGCTTTATGCTGTTTTTGCACACTGCTTTGAGATTCTGATGGACAATCATCCTAAAAATAGACTGCATAATAATAAAGTGAACCCCCATCACCACCACCGCCTACTGTTCTTGAACAGCACTGGATGCCTCCATAACATGCACTGTTGATTTCGGTTGTTAATGCACCAAAGAGGAAGCAGGGACAAACTTGGCAGAGTTTGCTTCCAGATGTTCAAGAATGCAGAGATGGCAACAAGGGAAGATGGGAATGGCAACGGCAGTCCAAGTGGGAAATGGGAATCAGCCTTGTGTTACTTTGCTCCATGGGAGTGGCAATGGACCCTGGACTAGTTCACACAAATGGCAGATGAGGCAGCAAAACTATTCCTGGCCTGTATCATTCCAGACTGCAAATGACAGTTTCCTTGGCTGAGGTTGCCTCCAGACTGTCAGGGAGGAAATTACCATCACGTTATGTTGAACGTTCCATCAGCACAAGCTTTTCAGCTTCACAAACAGAATGACTCCAGCTCTCCTCCCCACATGTGATGTTCTGAGGATTCTCCCAAGGCCTGCACAAAGCCAATTTCAGGGAGTATTGGGAGGGGGGGAAGAGGGGGGAAAGCTGCATTGTACAGTGAAAGTCTGTGAATGAGGTTTCCACCGACAAGTGAATCTGTCCTCAGTATTTTGCAGGAGAGAGTGAAGTACCTATTGGAAATTTAGGTTTGCACAATTAAAGAGCATCAAAATGCTCTCTTGCCCTGGTGCAACACACAGACACACTTACTTTTTTCCAATTAGGAAAGTGATGGGAAACTGCACTGATAAGTGTGGGATGAACAAATGATTAGCCACTGCATAGACACTGTGCGAGCAAATCAGGATGGATGCTTATGAGCATATAACCTTCCTGCAAACAAATCAGAACAAATGCTCAACAAAGACGAGACATAGTCTAGCCTCTGTGTAAGCTTTGTGCAAGCAAATCAAGATGAATGTTCAATAAACAGGCCACCTGAAGGAGTCAAGAATCATCCTCTTCGGAAAGAAAACTCCCTACAACACCAGAAAAAAAGATGACAGGAAGAAGAGTTCTAGCCTTCCCTTCCCTACATAAGCTAGTTTTGTATATGTATCTCCCATGGGGAAGCTGACCACCATGCAACTCCCTACCTGCACTCTAAAGTTGCACAATGCATAAACAATTTTACCACCTCCTTTGTTGTTTGTATAAGATAGTGCACATGCCTCAAACTGGTCCACAGTGCACATCCAGGCCCCAAGAGAACGGTAGGCAATGGTGACTGCAATCTAGGGACTGAGATCTGTGTAGTAACAAGAACATGTGCTATTCAAACTGAGTTTCTGGGCAGCCATTAGGGGTGGGATCCAGAAAAAAAGAGGTAGCTTTAACTTTCTTCCTCTACCACCATTCCCATGTCCTGGATCGAAATCTCCCCCCTGCCTGAAAGCTGCTGCCAACTGTGTACCTGTAATTCTACCCCCAAATCTACTAGCAACATGGGGGATTTAAATTAAGAAAATGGGATGAGGGAGAAGGGAGAAGGGAGGACCCTCCCCCCGAGAATGGTGGCTCTCTTACAAGTCAGACACAAACACACACACACACACACACACACACACACACACACAGAGAGAGAGAGAGCGAGAGAGCGAGAGCGAGAGAGAGAGAGAGAGAGAGAGAGAGAGAGCTTCTAACAAAACTAAAGTATGCTTGCATAATCTCCAACACTGTGCCTAGTTGCACTATTAGAAAGCTTGTCACTTCCATGACCGAATGCAGAACCAATCGTTTGCTGTGAAAGAATCCTCACACAGGTTTTTGGACAGCAGGAGCAGTTTGTGCCGGTATACAAAATAGGAATACTGGATGAAAGCTTACAAAGAGGAAGTCCCAGGAAGTTGGGAAGCCAGAGGTGTGGCGCTTGCCAGGAAAGGCCAAAGAAGACAATGCCCGGGGAAAAAAGCAGGAGCCTGGGGGAAGGGTTGGTTACAAAGGAGAGGAGAAGCAGAGGAGAAATGGTAGGCAAGCATGAGAAAACTGTGGAGCCTCTGGAGAAAGAGGGGCAGAAAGAAATGCTGGAGAGGCTGGCCGAGAGTTTGACGGCAACATGCAGAACATACTTGCCTGTGCAAACAGTAGGGAATGGATTGATGGGGATATACACAGGAGGGTGAGAGGGGCTGTGTGTGGGAGATAGAGGGAAAAGGATCTCCCAGGGTGGGAGGCTAGGGGAAGAAACAGAAACACCCAGGTGAGAGCTGGGAAGGTCCACTTTTCTGTAGATGAATAAAGGATATGGTATAATAATAATAATAATAATAATAATAATAATAATAATAATAATAATTTATACCCTGCCCATCTGACTGGGTTTCCCCAGCCACTCTGGGAGGCTTCCAACAAAATATTAAAAATACAATAAAACATTAGGCATTGAAAACTTCCCTAAACAATTGAGATAGAGGGTCTTTATATCTATTTCTCTTCTTTATTGTTGCTTTTTCTTTTAGATTAGCTTGGTTTTTGTTGTATTGCATGTTGAAAACTTTCAATAAAAATATTAACAAACAAATAAAACAGCAGGTAAAAGAGGCATGGAGATAAGTGTTGAGAACTTTCCCCTCTTTTTCCTTTTTTTTTTATACTAGTTCTTCCTCTGTGACTGGGAAGCAACTGTACTATTGTTGTCCATGTCATCAGATGTATTACCCTCCCTTCACCAGCAGGTCTCAGGGTGGGTTACAACAATTTCAAAACTCAACATTAAAAACAGTTAGAACAGATCACAATCACAGAGTGGGCTCTGAAAACATGTGTCTCAGGCATCAAAGGTCAGGGTAAAGAGGTGGGTCTTCAGCATTCATTGAAAGCTGTACAGTGAAAAAGCCTCCAAAATCAGAGTACGGTATTTTTCATACCCAAGGGCCTCTGGCGGGGGCAAAAGAGACAGTCCCCACTCACCCTCCAGTGAACCATTATTCCCAATATTCTTTCTTTTCTTTTTAAAAGTGTAAGTTTCTAGCATTTGTAGAACTTGAAACATGAGACAAAATGTACAGGGGTTATTCTCATTTTTCGGTGAGAAATTAGCCTGTTTCCCTTCCTTTTCACTGGTTTTCTTTGCCTGCCCCCTAACCCCACCACCACAACCCACACAGAAGCTCCTGCCCACACCCTTTACAACGTGCACAGAATGAAATCTGAGGCAGCAGAAGCCTGAGTTAATTGCACTTGGGGCCTTCTTTCCAGCTTGGGTTTTTGGCAGGAAAATCCTGAGGGAACATTCTGTGGCGTTTCTCTTGTGACTGCAGTGGGCAGCAGCAGACAAGATGGAGGCAGTTGCCTCACAGCAAGTCACACCACTGGTCCATCAAGCTCATTATTGTCTACACCGACTAGGCAGCAACTTTCCAGGATTTCATAAAGGGAACATTCCCAGTCCTAGCTGTAGTTGTTGGGGATCGAACCAGAGGCCTTCTGCACACAGAGCAGATGCTCTACACTAGGTCATGGAAGAAGAGGGAAGGGCTAGTTTTGAAATTTCTAACTTTTCATTCCTCTCCCTGCTCTGTCTCAGTGGACAATTGGCACCTTTTAATCGGTTCCATGCCCCTATGTCTTTTAACAGTGGCCAGGCATGTTGAAATGGATGCTTTTCGCAGCACATGCCCCTTTTGGTTCTCTGCCCCAAATAACTGCCATTTCAACGCCACATGCTGAAGCTGCTGGTTAGTTGAACCAGATTTGTGAAACATGCTTTTATTCCCTGAGCCACACAATTTTTTGGCCTCCCCTTAGGATGGAATCATATACTTATCTGCCTGGGAATGAGCCCAGTCAGTGAGATTTTAAGAAATGCCTAGGACTGCACTATATAGGATTACACTATAATCTTTAAGATTATAGAAGGGAATCTTTCACAAAGGCAGTCAGTCCATCACACACCCAGCAGGATTCCCCCATTCTCTCATAAGCCCTGTCTGCCAAATTGTCTGCCGCTCAGAGGGAGGAGCAAGGAAATTAAGGTTGCCACCTGCATCTTTGTGACAATGCTCCTATGTCCTGAACTGCTGTACTAAAACCAAAAAAAGGAACAGCTTTGGCTGGTTGTTTCCCTCAACGCCACCGGTCTAGGCATTCAACAGAGGAACTTCATTTTTGCTAGATTGTAAATACATGGAAATGACAGGATGACAAGAAGGTTGTCCAGCAACAGGAAAACAAGTAAGTGGAAGGGGAAATTGTTTCACTTTCTTGATGCATCATTGGGCCATCTTTGTGTCTGTGGATCCCACAAAGAAAAAGCCAGGAAGTGCACTTTTTTTTTCAAAAATCTGTTCCAACTTCCTGGCTGCTTCATACTATAAATATAAGGCACATTTAAAGCACATGACTTCGCCACAGGATCTTGACTACTGTAGTTTGCTAAGGGTACTGGGACTTGCATCTCTGTGAGAGGTAAACTACAGTTTTCAAGATCCTGTGGCGAAGTCATGTGCTTTAAATGTGCCTTATATTTATAGTATGCAGCAGCCAGGAAGTTGGAACAGATTTTTGAAAAAAAAGTGCACTTCCTGGCTTTTTCTTTGTGGGATCCACAGACACAAAGATGGCCCAATGATGCATCAAGAAAGTCATGTGCTTTAAATGTACTGCATGTACTCAGCCCCATAACGGGTATGGGAAAGCTGTGGCTCTGCAGCTGTTGCTAGACCACCACTTCCATCATCCCTGACCATTGGCCATGCTGCCTGGGGCTGGTGAGAGTTGGAGTCAGACAACCTCTATAGAGTCATAAATTCCCCTTCTCTGCTCTGCACTATTATACGGGGGGAAACATACCCATCAGCTTTTTCCTTGTCACAAATACAATGTAGTGCATTTTTTAAAAAATCATTGACCCTTTCTTAACCTGCAGCAACCATCACCAGCCTTCCATATAATTTGGACTACAACTCCTATCAGTACTGGCCAGCACAGCTGTAGTCTTAAATATCTGGGGGAACCAGGTTAGCAAAGCCCTCTAGAATTAGGGCTGACCCACAAAAACAATTCCCAACCAAGCACCCCCTGATTAAGAACATAAAGTTAATAACTTCTCCCTGTGTTCTTTTTTATATATAAAGCCGCGCTATCTTAACCGTATACATTTATGTTGATTATAAAAAGTCATTTTCCAAATTGATTTTTTGTCTGAGGAGATTTAAGTGTCTGCAAGAAAAGAACAGGCTGATTTATAATCTACAAGATGCCGAGGTGTAGGGATTAGCACACACATCAGACAGAAATGTGACCTTTACTGTGTGACAAAACCCTACCCCCTCAAAAAGCAAATAAAATAAAACAGATAACGGCTTCTTTCCATATGTCAAACCAGGAACCTTTAAATCAAGGGATCTTGTGGCCCTGCAGATGGTGTTGGACTCTAGCACACAACATCCTTGATCCTGACCATTGCTCATGTTAGCTAAAGAGGACAGGAGCTGAATTCAGACAACCTCTGGAGGTTCCCCATCCCTGACTTAACTCAAAGTGGTTACTCTCTGGCTTAAATGCCCCTGCACAATTTGTGACTAGGGTATTGGCAATCTAATTGAGGAAATCTTAAACGATTTACTGCATGGCTTTTAGTCAATTAACTATTTAAAATTTGCATGCAAGGAAAACAACTGATCTAAAGCAGGAGTGGCCATCCAGATGCTGGATTCCAACTCCCAACATACCCAGTCACCAGTGCTGGATTTATGTATAAGCTAAACAAGCTATAGCTTAGGGCCCCACTCTCTTGGGGGCCCTCAAAAAAATTAAAGGAAAAAAACCTGGATGCACATTTCCAAAATATAAGATAAAAAACAAATAAAATGGCTTTAGATACCTATTAGGTCCATAAATTACCATATAGCATATATCCGACACAAAAAACAGTGACAATTTGTTGTTGACAAAGGACAGCTGGACATATAAAGGGCCCCATTACCTCCAGTAGCTTAGGGCCTCATCAAACTTACCGTAAATCCAGACACCAGTCAGGAAGTTGGTGTCCAAGGTACTAGGTTGACTATCACTGATCTAAAGCACTCTGTCTGTGTCTGTGTCTGTGTCTGTGTCTGTCTCTCTCTCTCTGTCTCTGTCTCTCTCTCTCTCTCTCTCTCTCTCTCTCTCTCTCACACACACACACACACACACATGCACACACACACACATGCACACACACACACACACACACACACACACACACACACACCATCCTTTGTGCTGATGCACGTTCATCAAGTATCCTTAGGAGACTCATCCCGTTCTGCATGGGGTAGAAAGCGGAATACATATTTTAAGTTCATGCTCATTAGGTGTTTGGTTGTTTGTTAAAGTTGCTTCTAGTATACAAATTATTCCTTTAAAAAAAAATCAGCCCAGTTAATTTTTTAGCTGATCAATAGATTTCATAATTGGTTAATCTAACTAGTTACTTGATTAAGCATTGCACCACCAGCCATATACTGTGGCCTCTCATATGCTTTTGAAATTCATTTTCCTCCAGTCCTTGGCAGGCATAAAATTCAGGAGGTTGCTAGGTAGATTTTGTGGACTGGCCTAGATGGCAGATGGCATTCATTCTGACACGTCACAAATTGTGAAGGTCTGCTTTAAGGTTACATGAGAACTATGAACATCAGAAGTAATCTTATGTCAAGTCCATCCAGCTCAGTATTGTCTACTGGCTTGCAGCGGGTTTCTAGGGTTTCAGATGTGAGTCCTCCTTAACCTTACCTGGAGATGATGGGGATTGAACCTGGGATGACCTGCATGCCAAACATGGGATCTACCATAAGGCCTTTCCCCTTTCCCCGATGGATATTGTTTTGTTATGGCAACATTGTAGTAAGAAAACCTGCAGTGGCTAGTGAAATATCTATTAACATTATATTAGCCTTCACCAATCCGGTGCCTCTCCCCCACTACCCAACATTTCGGACTGCAACTGCCATCAGCCCCATGCTGGTTAGAATTGATGTGAGTTGTAGTCTAAAACATCTGGAGGGCAAAGGCTGCAGTACATGAAACAGGAGCTCAGTTGGGTCTAGACTGAACAACTCTACTCCACAGGATCTCTCCTAATAACAACCACACATATACTGAATTATAAGAAATTGCATCTAGTGAAGATATATATATATTCCCAGCAGCTTTCCTACAACTCAGAAATTGCTTTCCTGTGGAAGCTCATCTGAGTATATTTCGGAAATAATGGTTTTTTTTGTGTTTTTTAAGGACATTATTTCACTTTTCTCTTACGACTGCCAGTAGAAACAATAAAGAGAAAGGGATAAATGAGGACAAGGATTACATAAACCCTTATGTGAAAAAAATCAAATAATAATTATTTTGTTTTGAAAAACACTCTTCATTTAACAATAAGATTGCAACTCAGGTGTCAAGACTCGCTTAAGAAATCAGAACAAGCAGTACTTATATAAACATCCATATACCCTGCATAATAACAGAGAACTCCCTTAATAAGTGAACAAATTATTATTTTGTAAACAAAATTAATAAGTTTAGGATTTAAGTTCTGATGGTATAAAAACAATAACCAATAAAATAGAAAAAATACATGGTATGTACCTACCATCTACTCTCCCCCCCACTCTGCCACCAAGTACTCCTATGTGTGCTGGCTTGCTCCATGGCAGGTCAGAAATTCAACAGGTAAATCTTTTTATGGCATTAAAATGCCAGGATAGGGGTTAACATTATCTGTTTATTTTTTTTCATCTAGTAGAGCACCTGAGATCTAGTTTTTTGTTGTTGTTGTTGTTTTACAAAAAGACAGGGAGAAGCTGACAACCATACAGCCAGTAGGGCTTTGAAGGCTGGGACAAGGGTAAAATCTGATTCAGTTCACATTTAAAAGTGAACCTACCTAATTTGCAGTTTCTGAAACTACACACAAACCAAAATGCAACCATCATTTGGAATTCTCGCTTCTCTGAATTCTACACCGCAGTTATCCAGCTAAGTAATGTGTGCAAAAATGCACGTACCAGGGTAAAATGTGCATTAAAATACTGTTACAAACATTACTCTGTGTATTTTATAGTTTATTGAAAACAACATCCACAAGGCGTTATATTTAGGGGTGGGGGGGACTGCTTTGCAAAAATGCGTATATTAGGCAGAATTGCATACAAAAATGTGTTCATTAGGAGAAATATATGTTAGAATGCTGAATGAATTTTCATGAGGACTTTAAAAAATAATCTTAACTAGTGTGGAATTGTGAAGAAGTGAACCCTAAGATTGGAAAAACGAGAGACACAGAAATTGCCCAGGGAACTTGAGCTCCAGGACCTCTTTCTCTTGTCGTTTTTTTTTAGTTAAAATGCTGCTGCTATTACATTTTCAGGAGGACTTTTTAAAAAGTATATGCAAGCGTCTGCTCCGGGCCTGTGCCGTAAGCCCTTTAAATATCTCACAATAACTTTTCAGACAGCTTCCCCCCCCCTCCTCCTCGGCAGCACTGCTTTCCAGGAAAGGTAATCTTCAAGAGCTCAGGTGTTAGTCTCAAGAGTAATCAAGCAGGTTATTCACCTGCCACCCTTTCCAAGAACTTGCGGCATTAAGGGACTGTAGCGCTTTGCGCTCTTGATAGCTGTTTCATTTTGAAGTCTTTCCCTTTACAACCGGAGAAAAGAGGACTTCGCTTAAAAGCAAGTAAGGAGGCTTCTTTACAATGCAGGCTTATTTTACTCAGTCGCAACTATCAACCATCTATTTCCCTCTGTTTCCTGCCTGGGATCCAAACTGTAGCTCAGGAGGATTGCCAGCTTCTTTACTGGCGCGTGCTCTTCTGCTTCTTAGAACCATCTTGCGTTCTATATGGAGGGAGCGAAGTTGCACCTGCAAACATCCTCTCTCTGTTGCGCGGTTCTGAAAGGCATAGGAGCCCCCGGCATTTGAGCCACGTTCCCTGTCCAACCTTATACGTACATGCATGCTTCGAGTTTTCCGTAGAAATTACTTTCCAGTATGTGTGCTCAGAATCGGAATCTCCGGGTCTTTTTTCTTTTGTACCGGGAGCTGCGTGTCTGTGCGCTTACTTGCGAGTAAGTTCTAATTGGGCTCTCTGTGGAACTTTCTTCAGCGTAAACCGTGCATTAGATCGGCACGGCAAGGTTGCCATCCGAAGCATATATACCTGGCAGCAAGTCTCATCGAAATCTATGGGACTTAGTTTCCAGAGCAAATAAATACATGCATCGGATCGGGCTGCAAGATTCCCTTTGCAATTCTATGCCCACTTACTAGAGAGTAATCCCATTGACCGCAGTGGGTTTACTTCTGAGAAAGCACGCCTGGAATAGTCGCGTAAGGGCCGTTTCCTCAGAAGTAAACTCCAGCGTTTTCCGCGCGAGGTTCTCTCCGGCAGGTGTGCGGGTGGCACAGGCAGGCTTCCCTGAGCTTGGAGATTCATTGAATTCAGTAGGGGTTTTTTGTTTTTCTGAGCAAAACATGCCCAGGGATCGGGCTGTCTCAGGCTGGACTAACAACAACGACAAAAATATTACTTGAACTTGTAATAATAGCAGCACAGATTTTGTAAAGAAGGACGAGGCGAAAGAGGAAGGGGGAGAGAATAACCCCACCGCCCTCCTTTCTCTCAGGTTGCTCGCAAGTCGTTCCTCTTTAAAGACTACTCCAGTCGGCGTGTCAGTCAGTCCAGGCAGCGGCTGTGGGAGGAGCTCCTCGGGAGGAGGCTGGCGAGGCTGAGAGAGCCAGGGAATGGAGAGAAGAGCGCGTACATGAGCGAAGAGGAGGTAGGCGCCGGGAGAGCGAGCGAGGCTGAGCAACTAAACTCCATCTCCGCCTTAGCAGCAGAAGCAAGAGCCGCCGCCGCTGCTATTGCTGCCAACCCAGCGGACGCTTCGCCGGTGTGTAGGAAGACGGCTCCGGCAAGAGAAGAAGGCAGGCGAGAGCATCGGGAGGCAGATACAGCTAGCCCCCGAAACTGCTTAAGCGCGCAAGTTCGTCTCTCTTATTTCCCCGCCGAACTCTTAAGGAATGAAAGCTTTTCAGACAGATCTCGTCCTCCTCTGCTTCTTCCTCTTCAGTCAAGGTAGGACCCATCTATATATGTTTCTCTCTCTATTTCTTTTTAACTTTCCAGGTGGGTTGGGGATGATGATGGTGGTGATGAAGGCATTTGCGGCCAATGTGTCTCTCGCAGCTGGGCAAAAGGAGGAGGAGGAAGGAACTCCGATGACTTTTGTTTTTGGAGCTGGTTTCCTCATCCCCCTGCTATTCCTCTCCAGCTCCCAACCGCCGCTTCTTCTTGGCGTATCGCTGTTTCAGTTGGAAGTGAAGGGTTTAAGCAGCTGGTGTATGTTTTTTTGTAAATCTACCCCCACCAAAAAGAAAAACGGGGGGATGGACGGGCGGAATGAGTTTGCTATTGTTATGCTTCAGCTACTGTTCGGGAGGGGAGATCTTGGCGTGTATTTATTATTATTATTATTAAAAAAGCTTCCAAATGTTTCTGTTCCTCCATATATAGCCAAACCAGGAGGGGGTGCTTTTTTTTTTGGCTTCTGGGGAGTAGGACTGAAGAGGAGGTGATGATGAGTTTTTAAAATGATGATGATGAGAGGATGATAGGCAGTCCGAGCCGGTGCGCGTTTACTCGGAAGTAAGTGCCGCTTAGACCCTCCCAGCAAGCGTGCATAGCGGCGCAGCGGGAAGGTGCGTTACCATTCTCTCTTAGGCATTAGTAATTATAGTCGCCTGATTGTTTCTGTTCAGGTATCTGTGTCCATTGGATACATAAAGGCTGCACACAGAACAGTCGTGCGTTTTTTCATGGGGTGTCACGTTGACTTGAATTTGACTTGTCTGCTTCTACAGGAGAGGGAGCAGTAGGTACACCCAGTGAGATAATTTGGGTTTGAAGTCCATTATGTCCTACGTTGAAACACTGTGCAGACAACTGATGGACAGATGCTTTTTTTCCTTTAGGGTCACCTAAATGCATTGCATCTTTCCACAGCAACTGTTCCTGCATTTTTATAGATGTCTGGAGAATAGACCCATAAATTATTCTGGGTTATTATAATGTTGTTCATGGCTGCGGGCAAAAGCACTCACCTGTGGAATAAGGGGAGTGAGGATAACTCAGCTTTCCATGTGCCCTGGAAACACCCACCATAACCTTGTGCCAGAGCTGAGTGCCATCTGTGTTTTGCTCACCCACCATCCCAACATAGCTCTTGGGGACCAGTGTGTGTGCTTTGTTTTTCAAACTGAACACAACAGGTCCATCTGTTGATTAAATTAAGAAGAAAAGTTAGTGCTTTAGTGCTTAATCGAGAAATTGCTTTTGTACCCCATCACATTCTCTTTTTCTGAAAGCATGAGACTGTGCAGCTATCAGTTTGTTTACAACTGCTCTACTTTTGCTACCTATGTTGTATCATAGTGCCTTTTCTCCATGCTGCTTCTCTTGCACTTAAAACAAAGAATTACTAAATTGATAAGCCCGTACCAAAGCTGATGCTTTCTATGTAGTGGAGATTTAGGTTCTTTTGCAATATAGAACTCTCCCCCCCTCCTTTAAAAGAACTAGCAGTTTCCCTTCATACCCTTAGGTACCACTGGGAATGGATATGTAGGGGAGACTGGAAGTTTGAGTTTCTTTTTTCCACCTTATTTCTTCTTTTTTTAAAAAAGTTGGTGCTCTGTTAAAATAAAGATGATGGTATTTAAAAGCAGCTGCTTTGTTCAGCATGGTTGGATATGATTCTCCTGTCCAGTGTGCCTCTGATAGCTCCTTAGTGTCTGGCGAGGTGATGGCAAAGTCTCTTTTTCTCAGAGCTGCTACTGCTCCTTCCTGTAGAAGAACCTAATTTCATTGGTGTGCAGCTAGGTTTGATGGCATGAAACTGGGTTACTAGCCCACTGGAGTGTAGCTGGCTTCGATACAATTATTACATGACTGCTTAGATCAGCTTGGTGGCTAATACCAAGCCGGCACTTGAAGCCTACTTTAAAGGAGTTAGTGGGGCGAGATGTGTTCAGACAGCTTTCTCCTTTCAGCTGCTGCATGCAGTTCCTACTGATGTTCATATTGACTTCTGCCCATAAGTAGATGTGTACTACATAAAGGTACTATGTTTCAACACTTAGGTGGTGATGAAAATATGGATGTAATTTTCTCCTCTTACTTGCCTTGCATTATGAAGTGACTGCCACAATGTCACAACAATGGCACTTCAGTTGTTTGGTGTCCTGCTCAAACTATATGTGGCTTTTTGTGAGTCCTGTGGGAACTTGTTAGAATTTCAGAGGTCTTGATTAGCAAATTGCTTGGAAACAAGTAAGTTTCTAGTCCTTGTAACTACATGACAAGCTCCTAAAGTCTTGTCCCATGTGAAGATCATCCAGTATCTTGCTGGCAAACACCACACACACACACACACACACACACACACACACACACACACACACAGCAGCTTGCTTCAATAGTACGCAATCCAATGTTTGAGAGTCTGGCCTGAAGCCAAATAGGTTTCCCTTCAGATCTGCAAGCAACTATTGTGTGCACACAAGAGATGTGGATAGAAGTACAATATGCAAAATGTAGTGGAGGTTCTTTATGTAGGTGTTTGAGAGGTCTGCATGATGGCTATCCTGTAGGCTATCCTTACACTTGGTCAAACGAATGCACCTGTTCATTTCTTTGCATTTGTGGGATGTTACGCTAGGAGAGAGTATGTCTGGTGTGTATGTGGGGGAGAAACTTGGCACATAGCCCCGACCCATATTGTGGGAGTCTCTAGTCCTTTATTATTATAATTGCTTCCTAAGCATGTTATACTTTTGTGCGTTCTCAGCTCTGGCTAAACAGGTATCGGTTTGACCTGTCTCAGCTGGCGTTTCACTATGTAAAGTGCAGCTACCTTTTTGGAGAAGAGCCTGCTAATACATTTCTGCTTCCCCGCCGAGCCTTTTTAAAGCCTCTTAGCAGAATAATTTTCAGACACGCTCTTCAAAGCCAGATTTCAATCGTATCTACAACATGTAAATGTCCAGTGGCAAATCCACTGTGCCAACTTCCTGGTCTTACTGCCTTTCCGCCCCCCTGCGCCTATGGTCTTAAGAGAGGTTATGAAATAATTAAGGATATGATCTCTAAAGACTCAGATTTAAAATGTACTGTTGTGAACAGTCGGGCTCTGGCTTCTCTTAAGATGGCACAGGGAAAGAAACCTCTTCTCTGTGACTTTCTGTGTTGTGTTGGGAGGTGGGGTTCTTGTCTCTATAGTTGGCAATGAGAAAACCAGGTCCTGGCTCAGAAATTTGACAGCTGCCAGTGTTGCGTATATTTGGTCTCTGTGTGTTCCTCCCTCCTTTCCTGCTGGTTGTTTTTCCTTGTGCTGCTGCTTTCCCTAAGCTGTCAGGGCTATAGTGCTTCACAAAAACTGGTATAATGTCACAAGGCAATTTACCTCCTGCTAGCAAGAGGAATCAACCGTGTGCCTTGGTGGAAAGAGAAGTGACCCTGTCATAGAAAAAAGCGTGAAGTTCTTGTTTGTGTATGTGTGTGTTTGCTGTAGGGTCGTTGTCCCCCCCCCCATTGCCCTCTTATTTATCTCATTCTCATGCCTTGGTATGAAAGTATTTTTAGGATGGAAACAACAAAAACAGAGAGGCCCCCTGCCGTCTGTCAGATCTGGAGTGTGGTGACGTCCGGTCACAGCTGAACTACATCCTCCTTGTGCCCTTGAGTAGAACTTTGCTGTCACACACAGAGGGAGCCCCTGGCACTGCTGTGGTTGATCCTTTGGGGGGTTTTCTTCTGTGACTCATGACTCTAACTCTGATAAAATGAGCATACTTGGGGGAGGAGGCATGGGTTAGCATTTCTCCAGTTCCACTTGAACACCAGAGAAAACAACAACCATATATTGAGAGTTGGTGGCATGGAGGTCTAAATCACACCAAGTTGCAAAACAAAGGAATTCGTATAGGCATAGGTACATCACGTTCATGTCAGATATTATGGGCTGTGGTTTACCATAAGGACCTCATTATAGGTCCATTTCAGTGGTGTCTCCAGGTTTGGAAGCCTACCATCCTGGGTAGGTTCACCACCTCCTCTCTGCTGTTGCCTCTGCCTATTCCAGAGGTAGCCATTGTCATGCCCTCCAGATGATGATAGGCCCCTAACTCCCATCATTCTCAGGGAGCATGGCCAATGGTCAGGGATGATGGGAATCACAGTCTAACAATAGCTGCATTAAATATTCCTAGCTTATTCATTTGCCATATCTCTTGGGGCCAATCTCCACAGGGGGAGAGGACAGGGGAGCAAAGTTTCCTGTTGCTTGCTCCTGCCACCATTCACCTTTGAAGATTTAAGAATCCCCAAAGGACAAAGGAATGGTCTACTAAGCAACTGATCAGGGATCAGGATGGAAGAAAGAGCCACTTCTCACAAAAACTGTGATACATGCCCTTTTGTTTCTCCAAAAGTTGGAGTGGAGCATGGCCCTTCAATTAAGCTCTGATTATGCAGGACTTAAAGCCTACATTAAGAGCTTGATGTTTCTTAGGACTTCCTTGATAATGATGAAGTGGAGCTGGGACCATCAGCGTTACAGAGTTCTTATTCCTTAGCCCGCTGTCTTTGTGTTTGATACTTGGTGAGGAGGGTGTTGCAGGTCTTATAAAGTATTTTATTTTAGTCCTTAATGGAAGACGTGCTTCCAGAAGGGATCAAATCCCCAGTGCAAAAGAGGGGATTCATTTTTGCAGTATCTGCATACTTACGTCAAGTCACAGTAAGTATGACTAAATCAAAGAGACAATGTTTTGACCCTTTTCCAAGTTTTCATATGGGAAAACTCCAGTCTCCTGTGTGTATATATGTTCTAAGAATTGCAGGATAGGGGTTGCATGTAATGTACTGAGCATAAAAAAAGTTCAAAAAGAGAAGTGATGCTAATGCTTCTCCCCACCCCCATAACTTCATGGCCGTCAATTTTTGCTGCATGTACTGTGTTACTACAATGGAATTTCCTACAGCAAATACATGAAAGAGTGAATTGCAGACCTGATTGAGATACATTGCCATACTAAGTACTTGGTGTGCACAGGTCAGGTACACTTGCAGCAAGCTGTAGTTACCATGCAAAATTCCAGATTGCTCCCAAGAAGCTAATGCTCTTGCAGGGCAGGCAGATGACAGAGTTAGGAAAAGGTATTTTGCATAAGGCAATGTACTGCTTTGCCCTGTCTAGCTTTAAAGCACTCTGTTAACAGGGTATACAATATGCAGAAGTTGCCTTTTCTTTCCCTTTTCGTGAGATGCACTTCAGAAAAGAAGAACTTCTGAAGTGCAATCCTTGACATACTTACATTGAGCTACTGCTGGTTCATTCTTACGCCCATTCCTAAAGCCATGGAAGTAAATGCCATTTATTTTGGTGGAACTTACTTCCCCTTTAATTCCTTCTTGGAAGAATTCATTAATTAAAGGAAGAATCTTCATGGATCATATCTGCTGCTTTTGTGCTTCTGATTCTTTGCAAACTGGGCTATTCCTTTAATTCAGACTCTTCTAGGTTTTCTGCCTTGTCTGGTAGTGGAGACGACTTGATAACACACAGTGCAAATAAAGGGGAGAGACTTGTCCACTGGTGCAATGAGGTGAAACAAAGTTAACTTTTGAGCTTTTAAAACAATCCAATAACTGATCAAACTTTGAGGACACTTGTAGCAACACACCAGCTTATTCCTGGTACATTTGCTGATAGCCTTAAATGTAAACTTCGCAATATTCCTTTGAGCATGGTTGGCATCAGCATTTGACATCCTTGGGCACCTGCCAGCGCTTTGGTTCCCTGCCTTTGGGGTCCCACCAGTGATACCTCACTTTGCAGCAGGGGACTTATTTTCTGACCTAGTCACCACTTTAATATTAACAATGTCCCTGGTATTGTGAGGAAATAAGCTGGTGGGTAGATCCAGTTGCCTGGCAGAGTTCTAACATCTCTGTCTACTGCTGCCCTGTAAGCCTACTACTGTCCTTATTCTTTACATTTATATACTTCTTTTCACTGAAAAATCAACAACCCATAACAACTACAGGCCATAAAATACAACTACAGAATTCAACAGCAACTCACTAAAACTTTTCAACAGGGGTGGGAAACTTACTCCCTCAGAAGAGGGTTGCATTCCTTTCTGGCCAACCTTCCAAGATCCAAACATCAGAAATAGGTGGAGCCTGAGGTAAAATTGGGTGGAGCAATGAATGGGGAGGGGAAGCTTTTGTACACTAGGCTAGTTTCTACACATACTCAGGCACCCCTGTCTATCCTCCATCCATGAAGCAAAGAGGCATTGTTGGATTTCAAGGACACATCCCAGACAGGCAAAAACACTCAAGAAGGGTGTGAAGCAGAGGTAGTAGGGGTTGTGGTTGAGGGTAGTGGCCCAGGGAGAGTCCTGAGGACCAGACAGAGAGGTTTGGAGGGCTGCTTTTGGCCTAGGGGCCTGTGGTTCCCAACCCTTGCCCTATAGAACAGTACTGCAGGAAATATGAAGCTAAGGATCACTTACAAGGAGAGGGTTGGCACCAGATATTTTCTCACCTCCACCCCAAGGCTGAAATCCACCTTGCTCTTGAGCACTCTTAAGAAATCTTAAACAGAATGTTGGAAGATCTCCATAACACTGTTAATTTTTCCCTTTGAACCCATAGATGGGCTTTTCCTTGTGTTTGTGCATTTGGCAACAGTGCAACCTTCCCCCCGCTGCCTCTTATTGTGAGGTGCATTCTTCAACATGATTCCCCTCCTTGCCATTACCCTCTTCTACAACTTAATGCTAACATTTTCAGTTCTCTAAAGAACCAAAGAGGAAGCAAATGTCGATCCAGTATGGTTGTGACCCTGGAGAGCAGAGACCTCCCAGGTCCTCCTTATATACCTGAAAATGTTAACATCCCTTCTGCTTGGTCAGTGACTCCTTGAGAGGCTGTTGTAATGTGTCAGAACATGTCACACAGGTCTTTACATTCCCACCTAGATGCATGGTGTCCGCGCACATTCAGCAGCTGGGGCTATGGAGGTGGACCAATTGACTACAATTGTACTAACCAGCTCTTTGGATTGATGTTGGCAGCCAATTCCAGCAATTAACTCTGTATGTATTGAGGCATGTCTCCTGAGTGTTCTAAGGGTTTATCACATTTCTCATGGAAGCAACCACAGGTTTGCCATGCACATACATTTACCAAGGAGTTGCCTGCACCTCTTTGTGCTGAACAACATGTTTGCCACATTTGCCCTTTACTTTGCTGTGCCTTAGAAGTTTTAAACATTTGATGCAGCCGTTAGTTTTCCAGAAGCAACTATTATGCCAGTTCCCCGTCTTAAACTTTCTGACATGTGTTAAATGTCTGCTGTGAGATCACACTTGCTAGGTTCTTATGTGAGAAGGTATTTTCCCCATTAGGTACAATCTTCCAGTTAAATACTTTTAGCAGTGCTTTTTTACAGGGGTACTGCAGGGGTACCTGCACCTTTCTTCTTCTTCTTCAGATGTTAAAAGTGTGTCACTTACTGTAACAACTTCATGGTGAGTACAGGCACCTTTCTTTCCTTAAAAAATGCTCTGCTTTTAAGGCATTATTGTTCCTGAGTTGCTGAATAGCTTGCATTAATGTTAATGAATGGAATCTATGTTAATGATTTCAGAAACAAGTATTAATATGGTTTCCCCTTACTTAATTGCTTTAGTAGAGTTCATCACTCTCCAACAAATACACTATACATGTGTGTGGTTTGGGTTTTTTGCATAGGACAAAGTCTCTACCCATTTCTAACGCCAAAAGACACCCCCCTCTTGTTTTGTTCTAGACGTGAAACTCATGACTACTCATTGAAATACTGTAGTGTGTACAGACTTTAATCTTGTAGTTCGGCCTTTCCCCAACTGGAAGTCTAACAACATCTAGAGGGCACCCAAATAGAGAAGATTGTTGTACAATGTACTAGAATCAACATATGCTGAAGTTCCACATTTTTTATATATTACCCTATTCACATGATTATCAAAGTGTATAGCAGTGAAAGGCAAAATATTTTCCAAGTTGGTTCTAAGTTTTGACTAGTAAGTTCTGTGCCATGCACAGGATTCATCTTCTAAAAAGCCAACATGAATACTCAGCAAGCAGTTGTTGCATGTGCTGCTTCAAAAGCAGCACATGATGGTAGATGAACACAATCTGCTCGTTATGGGCTGGTAGCCAACATGCAAGGCTTTCCCAGTGTCCCCAATCCTACCCCCCGTGGCTCTTCTATGCTTGGTGGGGCACATTAATATGCACTGAATAAGAGAATGAAGGAAGAAATTAATGGTGGAAGGGTGTGTTGTAAATCTCTTTGGTAAATTTAAACATGAGTACATTCAGTGTAGTTATGTACACATCATGATGTTGATAGTGCTATTATTGGAGGCATGGTTAAAACGATCATGCAGTCTACTCAGATTTGCATTGTTGTATTCCCCAAAAACATTTTTAGGCCCAGCCACACTGATGTAATTATAGTACCTCTATTATGTGAAAATTGAGTGTAATCTATAAGAAGTGAGAGTTAAATTCTCTGTATCTTGATAAAATATTTGATTCTTTAAATGGAATGGTTATAATTTTGGAGTCTAGATACAACCATTTTTGCCACCTTTGTTTAGCACACCCCCTCCTCCCATGTTAGCTTTTTGAGGTACTGATTAACTTTGATTCCAAGCAAGGAAATTGGACTTTCTATCTCCATTCTTGAATAAAAGGAAAAAGAGTATATCTAAGTACCAAAACTAGCATTTCCCTCTTGTGTTATTACTGTTCCTAACTGCATCACCTTCCTTAAACTTCACTGTGATGTGAACAATGATTAACTCACAGCCACGTGTGATTGAGCTTGTGCTGAAGGAAAACTAGTGACCATTTGCTTACTTGCCATTGGGTAAACAATGGGGTAAACAAACTTTTACCCTACCCTACCATACCCTACCCTACCATAAAAATTGCAGGGGTCCTATCTCCTTGAACAGAAGATCCAATCCAACTTCATGCACACTCAGCAGTTGGGGCTGTGATATATGGACCAGTTGGATGCAATCAGTTATTTGTCTTGATGTGGTGGCCAAACCCAGTCATCTGCTTCCCATTCCAAATTGCCAGTCAGTAGTATTGCAAGTATTTGCCAGGCTGTGCATATATAGCTTTGGCTGCCACATCTTGCTGGGAACCTTATTTGTGCACACGATTTTGTCCAAGTTTAAGAAATGCATGCTAATCATTCTTCCATGTACAGATGATTCTCCAAGCTCATTCCCTCCCCATATACTCCAAGAAAATAGAAAGCATGTTACATTACATAAAATCTATTGAGCTCTGCCACCCTGCCCTACTATGCAGAGCCGGCTACTTCTCACTGATTGTCTTTTGCTGTTGCTCTCTAAAAAGAAATAAAAATGAAGAGCCTTGATTATTTTTTCTACCACAGATTCTTTCCAAATATATTCTATGGCACAAATGAGAACATAGACTATATACTGCCAGGAGTCAGTAAATGTCAATAATGGCTAAGTGTTTCCTTTATATCACAGCGATTTAGCATAAGCTTCTTGGAAACAAATGTCTTCCATAACTGTGCAATATTTAAGTACATAGTCAACAGTGCTATGAAGATTAAATAAATGTCAGTGCTACTTGGGTGCTCAGTAACAAGCTAGATTGACTGAACTTGCATAATGACCAGTTTGGCTGAAGCAGATTTCCTTTCGGAGGGGAGCGGGGGGAATGGGAAAGAGAACAAGGGAAAGCAGTTCATTTCATGCAATCTTCTCCAGGTTAATTTGTATGGATTATCACCATCATGTTTGGATCTATATAATAGGAGATAACTCTAGAACAGCCTTTCCCAACCTGGTGCCTTCTATTTTTATTATTATTATTATTATTATTATTATTATTATTATTATTATTATTATTTATTATTATTATACAACTCCCACCATCCCTATCCATGGAGGATGCTGGCTAGGATTGATGGGAGTTGAAGTCCAACAGCATCTGCTGCAGTGCACAGGGTTGGGGATGTCTGCTCTAGAACAGCAATTGTGAAGTGGTAGTATTTAAGCTGTCAGATATTCATTTAGAAGAGTGGGTTGCTGCTATTAGTAGATGATGGTACTTGAGCAAGATAAGTGTGCATCATTTGTAGTTTAAGCACTTGGACTGACAGGACAATAGTAGGTTATGTGGGTGGGACCGCCTCAGACCCCTGAAAATTTGGGAAGGAAGTTGGTAAATCATGCTGTGGGGTGGGAAAAATATTTTAATTGGTGTTGTAGTGTTTGATGATTCATTCTTTGGATAGCATGAAAAGTGTGGGGTAAGAAGTTGAATGCTGCTGCCATTAAACAGTGGATGGCTTAGCATATGTTGAGCTGTTTTGAAACACACACAACATAAAGGAATTGTACTGCTGGGTGGGCCAATGTGGAATGTTCTGTATGAGCATAGAAAATACTTGTATCCCAGGTGAAAGGGATGATAGAGAAGATTGCTAAGTCATTCATGATTGTTTTTGGACAGAAGCCAACAGGCCTTAATGTTCTTGCATGAGTGCACAGGTGGTGTGTTTCAGAAGATGCCTATTTGCATCAAAACCTCATCAAGCTGAGCTGGAGGTGTATTTGATATCCTCTTCTATAGCAATCTCAGCATCTGGCCTATGCCTATATTTACAGCTCAGTCTGGGTGGGAGGGAAGGGGACTCAGCGCATGTCTACGGGAAGCCACTGGGCCATGAAGACAAGTGTCCTAATTCTGCAGTAGTTGATAAAACAATCTTTCTGGCACAGTTAATTCAGACACGTTGTTGGGAGGGGTGTTGGTTGCTGGGGAATTTCCTTTCACAAATGCCCTGGGAAGCAGCTGTTCAGATGTGAATAATAGATTTGAGATGTGTGAAAGTGTCCATGTTTCTGCCTTGCCAAAAAGTGGCATTGCATGTTCCAGACATTTATCTGCAAAAGTAGTTTTTCAATTTTCTGCAATTGTAGGATTTTCCAAATGGCTAGCTAACATCCTAGCAGAAATGGGTATAATTCCCCATCCAAGTGCTGTCAGTCCGGCTATTGCATTTGGCTGCTCAGCTACAACTTTTCACCCTGTGCATTCTGTGTGGTTAATTGTGCAACAAAACATGGTTTCTTGCCCCTATCCTTTCTTCAGAAAGTACAGTGTAAAGTGTTATCTTTACTAGAAGCATTTACTTGTAGTGGCAAATACATAATCTCTACATCAGGAATCAAAAATTCTGAGACTTCTGGGGATAGGGTGGTATATAAATTCTATTATTATTATTATTATTATTATTATTATTAACAACAACAACTCCTATTCAAAAGGCTTCTACCAAAAAAACAGCTACCCACTCACCAGCATATAAACATCCCCTCACCCCATTTCTTTTCAATTCTGGGTCATGATGTGACAATTGTAGAGAGCAGGTGGACTGGAAGAGGAGTCTGTATTACAATAAGTTCAGATGCGTCCTATAAATAGGGGAGTGTACCCTTTGCAGGGGAGGGCCAAAAGGGAATGAGTTCAATATCCATTTTGACCTGGAAGGCGGGAGGAGAATCTTTCTCAAATGGAGCAATCAATCATCCCAAGGAACCATTTCTGAGCACATCTGTGGGCTTCTACCATACATCCTGTCTCCCTCTAATTGTGGCAATTTCTGAAGTCCTCAGTACAGTTTTTCATTAAGCCCTTGACAGACAGAGATCCTTGTGCTTTAAAGGATAAATGTTGATAGCTCTATGTCATAATTGAAGCTTTAGTAACTAGTGCTCTTTGAGTGAACATCATAAAAGTCTTGTGGCTTTGCCAAAACAGATGAGAACTTCTCATTGGGTTTTTTTGTTTTCGTTTCTAGCTTGCGAGCACCTTTAAAAGAAGTCCTGCATAACTTGAATCCAGTCAGTAATATAGTGTGATAGCTCCTCAGACAGGTGGCTAAAGCCAAAAGTTCATTGCACCTCTGTTGGGCTCTCCTACATGGCTGGGAGACTGTGTTGTGTTTAGCCATGTGTGGTAGACTTGGCTTTTATAAAAGGCTTCCTTATGTGAGGCACACAAAAAACGTTGGTCAGAATGAGTGTTTGAGCTTCTTGTTGCTCAGCGGATAGAGAATTACCGTATCTGTAGTCTTTCTGTTTTTTGTTTTGTTTTTTCATAATGTGACTTGGAAACTGTGTCCCCAAGTCAGGTGCTATATTGTCAGATGTTCTCTGCTTTTGATTCATCTGTTTCATGGTGCAGAAGGCATATGCAATATGACTCTTGTAGAAACCAAATGTGTCTGTGGGAAACTGCTGGAGGCCTCTGCTTAGTGGGCACTCTGCTTTCTTCCAACAGTATTGGCAGATGATCCAATGGCTTCCAGCTTCACAGCAACTTTTTGGTTCAGAGATAGGGCACTGTGAAGGGCCTCTGGGTAAAAAGGCGTGTTGCATGAATTCCCTATGTAGAGATTTCACATTCCACATTATGAAGTCTATGCAATTTCCACTGTAGATTGCAGGTGTTTTGAGTTGCACCAGCTACACATTGGATCTAGTTTTCAATTGCAGGGCAAATGTGTTGCAGATGAAGTGTTGGATTTGAACTGGGGAGACTTGGGTTCAAATCCTGCATCACCCCTGAAGTTCAGTGATTAGCTCAAGGTCACTCAGTATGTCTCACCCTAACCTAACTCACATGTCTGTTCTTAATGATAAGGACCTCATGTATTGCTGTCCAAAGTTCCATGGAAGAAGGGCAGGATGATTTACAATGGGTGGAGAACGTGCAGCCCTCTGAATGTTGTTGAACTACAACTCCCATTAGCCCCAGACAGCATGACTAATGGCCAGAGATTATGGGAATTGTACTACAACATTATCCACAGAGCCATAGATTAGCCAGCCCTGAGACAAAAAAGATGTGGGAAAACGGCCCCTGGTTTGGCAGCATTAATGTTAGGCCATTAAGCCAAGATGCTATTTAACAGACAAAGCCCCTAGCTTCCAGTCTCCTGCATAAGAGCCTGTAAGAATTTCATAGCTGCCCATCACTTTGCATCTCCATCAGCTGCCCTGTGGTATCATTGGTTGCTATGTCTCGGCTGGAGCTTGTCATTCATGAGCTGAGAAAAATAATGTGAGGGTTGGGGGTGGGGGAGAAAGACACAGAGAGAGAGGGGGGGAGGGAGGGAGAGAATGAAACCTATCAAAATGATCTTACGTTTCATTCTTGTAGATACGGAACTGCTTCTGTTCCAGCTGATTGCAGTCTTGACATCTGCTCAGCTGGGCCAGAATAGCTGCTGCCAGCGCTGTAGAGATTAGAAGTGGAAAGACCATTTTGGGCTTCCTAATAAATCGTTCCTGACTCCCAGTTGCATTAAGCCTGTTTCCTTCCAGCATGTCCTTTACTGCTGTGCTCTGTCTGCTGCAGCCCTTAGTGACTCAAAGAATGTTTCCTGATTGGGGTCTGATTGGTCACTGCCCACCATTAAGGGATTTGCAGGCGACTCAAATAGCCATTCCCCAAAACTGAACTCGAAATGATCGGCGGCTTTTCCTCCAGCTGTGTACTTGCTGGCGCTAGAAAGGAGCCCAGATACAAATGTGGGGTGCCTTAATAATGCAGGCATATTGAAAGGAGGGAGATTGCTCTCTCCTCACCATCCCCTAAATAAAACACATGCATTTGGAATATTAATTCAGCTTGCAAAGTGGTAGCACTGCTCTTTTAATGTTGGCCTTGTGGTGGCAGCAGCAGCGCTTCTATGGGATTGAACAAGTTGGTTGCTCTGTGTGGAGAAGGCGGGCAATCAGATGAGGCTTGTTTTCTGGCTCCTGCAAAAAGGAGGCAGTGATTTGAGCTCTTGGCAGGAAGGAGCATTGCCTCAGACCTGTGACCAAAGTTCTGGAAAGCGATCATGAGAGAGATTAATGTGGAGTGCCCCCGTATGTTTTAGTGGGTGGGTTCACTGTTTATTGGGAACCCCTGAAAGTTGGAGGTTGGAATTCCTTCTTGTTGCTTGACTCAGGCTGACAGCCTTATCTCAACAATGCAGTAATTGTTGGTGTTGAGTAGGGACAGGGGATAAATTGGATTCAGTTCACATTTGCAGGTGAACCTACCTAATTCACACTTCATGACACAATGTGTGAACTAAAACATAGCAATCCATGAAAATTAGCACTTCTCTGTGTGTTTCTACCAGGGTAATGTGAGCATAAGAATGTATGCATCAGTGAAAAATAACATCCAGAAATACATTATATTAGGGGAAATTGCTTTGGAAAAATGTGTATAATTAGACCACATTCCATACAAAAATGTGCATAATAGGATAAATTACCTTTAAAATGCTAGTGAATTTTCATGAGGACTTTAAGAAAAGAAACTGCAATGTGATGCAGAAATGTGAAGAACTGAACTTAAGACAGGGAAAGTGAGAAATAAAAAGCGACAGATTCACCATCCAAAGTGCTGAGGCAAAAAGGAGAATAAGACTGATCAGGCTTGCAGTTTACATCCAAACTGTTTCTTTTTCCATTTTCCGTTTTCAGCTACTGCTCTGACCCTCCTATCTTTCATTAGGGCTGTGCCTGATTTATTTAATTTATTTATTACATGCATAACCCACCTTTCCTCCAAGAAGGTGGTTCTCCCCCTCTATTTTATTCACATAACAATCCTGTGAGGTAGGTTAGGCGGAGAGACAGCGACTGTCTGAAGGTCACCAGTGGGATTCATGGTTGAGATTTTTAACCTTGGTCTCCCACGTCCTAGTCCAATACTCTGAGCTTTGAAGAAACCTGATCCATAATTGGTTCACCAAGCAGGCCAAATCTCTCTTCAGATTTTCCACACATTTGCCAAGATCAAATAAGGGGAGAACTTTGGTCCTTCAGATTTCAGTGGCACACTGCACAAGGCCAAAATTTGACATCCCCCCTGCTTCTCATCTTCCATTCTGCGTGTGCACCACGTCATAGTTGTGACATCTTGTGCAGGGGTGGAGGAAGGGGGGTGCGGTGGGTACGGGCCGCCCTGGGTGTCACCACTGGGTGTGTGTGACAAAATGCTGGGCAGCACTCACTGCAGAGCCTGCAGCACGCCTGAGCCACGCATCTCTCCTGGGAGTGACGCAGTGGTTTGGACGCCTGCAGGCTCCGCGCTGCCCCAAATGGTTCATCCTCCGCCTCTCCCTCAACTGTAGGGTGGCTGAGTGGGAGAAGGCAGACTCCTTGGAAGCCCTGCAGAGCATCCTGTCCTGGCTGGCCCCGCCCCACAGGTGGCTGGCCCCGCCCCTGGGTGCAGGACATGTGCGCCGCCCCAGGCGCGTGATCAGCTTGTGCCGCCTTTGATCCTGTGGTGCCTTTCTCATCTTGTTGCCCAGTGTGGGGAAACCAGTTGGGCTGCCCTAAATCTTCCTCTGATCAGATTTTTGCAAGACTCCTATGGCACAGCCACAGAACAGCATAAAAAGCTCTCATGGGTGAATTAATTGGTGCACAAGCCAATCAAAATACGGGGCAAGTGAAGGTATGGATGGCCCCTTAATCTGTTCTTCATCTGCCACATCCTTGCTGCCTTACTGATTTCTTCATTGTTATATAATTCCCCATTGCTCATTGGCAGTCCATTTCCTTTCTACTCTTATCCTTGCCTTGTTGCATCACTTCCATACAGCACCTACTACATATATAAAGAGCAGCAAGTTGTTTGCTGCGACAGGTCTGCTTCTTTGTTTTTGTTTGCTTTTTAAAAAACCAGGTTGGTGCTTTGGGGTATTTCTGAAGATAAGTGTTGACCAAGGCTTGAGCTAGGTGGCCAGCTTTGCCATATCTGCTGTTTAAATTGTTACTCCATAGTTCATGCAGTAAAATGTTGGATATTTTATAACCTTTTCTTTTTTTAACCAGTCCAGGCTGGTGCTCAAAGTTAAAGCTTCCTACTGCTTGTGAAAGGGTTGAAGTGTTGTTGGCAGCTCAGTGTCAGAAGAGCAACTCGTTTACATTTAGAAGAGAAGTCAGATGAGGCTTTCCAGGAGATCAGAAATGCTTTTGCTCTCGGGCCCCATGATAGCTGAAATGTCATCCAATGCTGCTTTAATAGCTGTAGCACTGTTCAGTTGGGTAAGTGTCTGCATTCTGTATAACACACTCTCTCTTCCTCTCCATGTCTTCAATATTTTTTGCATGTAGGCAGCATCCATCTCCTGTGCTAAGAACAATTTCTGAAAATGTTCTCTCTCTCTCTCTCTCTCTCTCTCTCTCTCTCTCTCTCGTCATGCTCCAAATATTGGTTTAAGATGTACATTTAAGATAAAACTAGGTAATGTGGAGTTCTTTCAAGTCTTCAAAGCCCTCTTTGATCAAATCAGTTGTCTTAAAGGAAAATTGCTGGTCACTTGGATTTCTGCATTTGAGGTACAAAAGACCCTTCTAAATTGTCTTCATTTCTAACATCCCCTTCATCCTTTTCCTCTCTCCTCCCTCTGACAAAGCCTCACACTCTATCAGTGCTGTATCACTTGCTATATATGGGTTCTGTATTTCCACTCTGCCTCCATTGTACCTTTTTGATCTCTAAAATGCTTATCTTTTTAATACAATGGGATCATACCATAGGGGAATAGGCCACCCAAACAAAATGAAAAGTATTGTGTGTGTGTGTGTGTGTGTGTGTGTGTGTGGTGGGGGGAAACAGCAGTCAATGTACACCATGCATGGGGAGAATAAAAGGCTGTGTGATTCTGCAAACTGGCTCAATGCCCTTTTGTTGCCTTTTGCAATGGTGCCTACAGCCTCCTTTCATCCTGAGACAGAACGCTGCAGCCTTTATATATATTGTCACTTTACTCTTCTGTGGGTATTCTGGAAACATCTTAAAAAGTCAAATCATAATACAAAGTGACCTTGACCTGGATTCTTCTTACTTTGCTTTCTGCTGCCCCATTTGTACTGCCCACTGATTTCAACTTGCCGTCCAAAACATCTTGCCTACAGAAAACCAAGGATTTGTGGGTGGGTGCTATTCTTGGATGCTTAGTTTGGCATAGAGATGGAAATGATGAGCTGCTGGTTATGGATATCGTCGTTTTCCCACTGCAGCCCTGGTTATGTATTTATTGTGCAACCTACCATGCTGAATTACTAAGCAAATCCTTCCATTGATCTACATGAAGCAATCTTTCAACACCCTTTATTTTAGCAGCTGTAAGCATATTGTAGTTTGGCAAAGGTGTCCATTTGCACATGTTTAAATATGTGCATTTAGACAGTGGCCTAAGCATAGAACTGGGATCATACTTTGGGGGGGGGGGGAGAGAGAGAGAAAAGTTGCAGAAGGGAAGTACTGTCAGTTACCTCCCCTGCTGCTGCAAGCTATTCCAGGGGGACATCTTCCCTCTTCTAATAATAGTGAACTCAGTTGGCGAGGGTCAACATAATTGGAGCCACTGAGACCCAAGAGGGAAGGCATCAACATGCTCAGGAGAAAAATTTAAAGCCTATAGGAGCAAATTCCTATTACCACCACCTCCAAAATTTAAAAATACAGTGGTACCTTGGGTTAAGAACTTAATTCGTTCTGGAGGTCTTCTCTTAACATGAAACTGTTCTTAACTTGAGGTACCACTTTAGCTAATGGGGCCTTCCACTGCTGTCGTACCGCCGGAGCATGATTTCTGTTCTCATCCTGAAGCAAAGTTCTTAACCCGAGGTACTATTTCCGGGTTAGCGGAGTCTGTAACCTGAAGCGTCTGTAACCTGAAGCATCTGTAACCCGAGGTACCACTGTACCACTGAAGATTGAGCATGCTCAGTAGCCATTGAACATCAGTTGGAAAATGGGGTGAAGACAGAATCCTGGAAAAGAATATGGCTGGTTGGAACTCTCCTTTTAGGTGAAAGATACACTGCAGACAGTGCTATTTTTCTAGAAGAAGGAGTACCAGAACTCACCATTAACACTTCCCTCATTCTCTTAGAATGGCAATGGCACCCATTTTAGCAGTGTCAGAACCCACCTGAGAGGTGCCAGAACTGAGTTCCAGCTGAAAAAAACCCCTGACTGCAGGATTGTGGTTTGTTAAGTCCTACATGTCCACGCTCAGTGGTTCAAATCCCCACGATGGGGTGAGCTCCCATTGCTTGGTCCCAGCTCCTTACCTTTACATGTCTGCTCCAGCTCAGCATTGCATGCTTTTCTCTTTTCTCAAAACACTGTGGTTTTAAGAGAATGCACTTAGTCCAGGCCTTTACACCAAACTTTCCTTTGAATCCTTCCAGGCTGAGACAAATGCTGAAGCCCTGTTCTTGCCTATAAGAAAATTAAGCCATTTCAACCAGCCCAGTGCACTTCACGTTTCTGGAACTATATTGTGAACAAGCTGGCAATAATGTCGGACCAGCACAAACTGCAGGATGAGTTGATGAAAGTATTTATCACTAGGCTCTATGGCACTCAAACTTTAAATTCATAGTAGATGGGTGGTAGATTGCTGTGGTAGATTGCAGACAGCTGAAGCCAAGATGCAATCTTGAATAAATATTTTGTCTAGCATCCTGTCAATTTTTTTGCGGCCTTTGGATTTTTGTGTGTATTTATTCCACCATTAGCCAATCTGTATTCTGTATGGTGGAGTTGGTGCAGAGAGTATATTTAAAATGAATGTGGGGCAGGTGTTGCTTTAAAGGTGGTGAAGTTCAATATGTATGTGGGGGAAGTGGATGTCTGCATGGGTGGATGAAGACAGACTCCAAATTGTAAATGGGGACATTGACCTAGACTGTGGCTCAGCACTAAGAGTACTTGCTTTCCATGCAGAAGGTGCCAGATTCAATCCCTGGCACCGTCCAAGTAGGCTTGGGAGATGTACCGACCTGAAAACCTAGAGAGCTGCTGCTACTCAAGTGTAGTGAAAGCAATACTGAGATAGGTGGGCCCAATGCTCTGAGTCACACCTTCCTATGTTCCTGCAAGAGAAGTGTATTAAAATAAGGGCCATTTCTAAAATGGAGAGCAAACTTGTAGATTTAATTGCATTTCTTTAATTAAATGGTTTGATTCTCTCTCCCCTTCCCCACCTAAGCTATCTTGGAGATCCTTCTCAAACAGAAGGAGGGGTAGAAATTAAGTATTCCTACCCTTGGCTTAGGGATGTTTGTGTTTTGCCACCTGCTTTTGTTTCCTTCCATTCTGCTTTGATAGATTCATTTCTGTCAGACAATGCAAAAGGGAGGTGTGACTTGCGTTTCTCTCTCTTTGGAATGAACCCTTAATCTGCTCATAATTACATTAGAAATTCCCAATGATTAAAAAGGTGCTGCTGACATTCATTTGGCCCCCGTGCATTGAGGAAGCAAGCAGAGGTCCTGAGAGGCAATAGACCTGATTGATGGGCAGGAGTGTACAGAATAGCAATTTTTTTTTTTGTCTTGTGTGTTTAATAAAGTGGTGATTGATGACAAAATACGGGCCAGGGCCCCCCTGGCTAAGAGGCCAGGAGAGGCAGTTAAGCACCGAAGCTGCTTAACTTAATGAGGCCCTGCAATAAAAATGAGGCATAATGAGTGAAGTATAATAGTGCTGTTATGTTTATAACTCCGCTTCATTGGCAGAGAGCTGACTCTGTGGATATAGAGGAAGGATTTCTGTTGGGTGCAACCTCTGTGGATGGCCAAATCCTATAAATCTTTATTCAATTTCAGTGGCAAAGAGGGTATAACAACTAATCATTGTGCTCTGCCAGTGAGGGTTTCCTTCAGATATCATCTCATCGGGAGGTCCATTTCCTATGATGTAGGAATTAGGCCTTTAGCATGGTGGCACCTAGCCTTTCACAGCTCCTTCCTAGTATATATTAGTCAGACACCATCTCTGTGGCTCCCATTGCAAAATCCTCCTTTTTCAGCAAACCTTTTAAGTGGGGATCTTTTCCCATTCTCTCTCTGTTTTGTGTTTTGGATCTGAAATTTATTTTAGTTGTGATGTCTTTGTTTTTATTGTTCAGATTGTTTTTATAAATGAAATGGTACAATCGTTTCTTGCTGTGACTCAGTTTGATATATTTTATGGGAAACAATTCATAAATGGAAATCAATAAATAAAGGTGGGGGTTGATGGGGGGGAAAGTATTGGTCACAACTAGGGATAGGCAGTTGTGTCAGTTTCTCTCTTTTGTTTTCCCACCCTTAGGGTGTGTGCATAAAGTGCATTTGCTGCCTTCTTCAAGTGCGTTTTTGGATCAGTGTACTGTAACATATTGTTAACTTTGTGTTGCTGTTATAATGTTATTTTGGAGTTTTGAAAGCACATAGAGCAGTTATAAGCCCCCTTACATTTTGCAATGCATCCTGAAGCGCCCCTTGCCTTGGTATGGAAACTGAGAGCACATTCTCTGTGAACCTTCTGTTGGGGAAGGTCTTATGATGTTGTTGGGCTGTAGGTTCCACTAATAGTTTGCTCTTTAAAAGGGCATGCGGAAACTGCCACCAGTAACTCTCTTCTGTACTTGAAAGCAATGGGAAAGAGGCTGGCTTCTGTTATAGCATTTATTATTTGCAAGTACTTCTCCCAGTTCATCCAAATCCCAAATAGTTCCCTCCTTTCAGAAGAGAGCTAAGCCACATAACTACACAGTTCACAGACTACCCCTTCCAATGTGACCTTTGGTGGTGGCAGAGGGGTGGATGGGTGCTGAAGTGGGAAACTTAACTTTGGATGTCCTGCATCATGTATACTCCAGCATATCCAAGTAGGGCTGGGAGAGAACCCCTTTTGAAATCCTGGAGAGCCAGTGCCTGTCAATGTGGATAGTACCAATGGCCTAATTTGCTATAAGGCCTCTCTAGTGCAGTGGTGGAAAGCTCTGCATTGCTGGAGCAGTCAAGGGGTAGTAAGGGCAAAAAGGGGGTGAATAGCTGTGCCGTTGCTTCTCTAGAGCAGATGGGGGGAAACCTATGGTCCTCCAGGTGTTACTATACTACAACCCCCACAATCCTAGGCCATAGAACATGTTTGCTAGGACTGATGGGAATTGTAGGTCAGCAACCTCTGGAGGGTCAAAGGTTCCTTGTTGCAGCTCTAAAGGCTGATGCACTTGAGGAAAAGAGGGCTGAGCATATAAGAAAGCAAAAGATGAAACCATGATCTTAGTTCTGAACTATGGCTAATCCAAACTATAGTTTGACATGAGTTTGAACTGAGCATCAGGGGCAATCACAAGTTAGCCTCTATGGAGTGTGAGGAATTTCATTTAGTATTTCTAGACTAGTTGTCCAAAACACTGGTTTTCTTAGTGATATAGGGGAACTAGTTAATTGCGTTAGAAAAGACCTAGATTGCACCTACAGTATGTCCCAAGACTGAGTGCCTGAGAGGTGTTGATTCCCTCATAAAACCAGTGTTCAGATAGTATCATGACAATTGCCCAGGAAACAATCCCTTGCCATATTTCATTCCCTTGGTGATAGGTAAGAGAATTTCAGATGCATGGAGAAGGTGTGTGTGTGTGTGTGTGTGTGTGTGTGTGTGTGTGTGGTGGATTAGCACAGTCATCCTAAAGCAGAGTCTTTTAAAATGCTGTTAGTTAAACTTCAATGACTCCTATTCTAATAATGAGGGGAAGAGAAACTAGCACTCTAAATGATGCATGTCGCTCTTGAAATGTGTGCTAATTGAAAATAGATATTTACTTCAAATGAAAATGTAATACAATAAAAGGATGGGTTTGGGAACTCCACGCATGAAGCAGCAAGCATTTCTGAAACCTCTTCATCTGATCTGTAATTTTTTTCTGTTCATGTGTGGAGGATCAGGCACCTGCGTGTCTACCTACATCAGAGTTCTTATGGGGGAAGAACAGGAACTCTGTTGTGGAGAACATGGTTTGCATGCTAAATCTCAAGTTCAGTCCCCGGTATCTCAGGTTGAAGACCTGTGGTAACAGGACTGCCTGAAGCCTTGGGAGACCAACTGGAGTGGATAGGCAGATTGCTTAACTCCTCATAAGCCAATTCCATATGTTCTCCTCCATTTCTTTGGGGTTACTGCTTGAAGACCAGTTTCCACAGTACTTGAGGGAGGGCTGTAGGGCTATCAAACAGCCGATCTAGCTGTGGTTAGACACTGGCCAAACATAAGTATTACATTTTAACATTGCTTTTTTCTGGGGGGGACGCAGGGGGACACATACCCCTAAACATTTTGTGAATCTAAGTTTGGCCTCATTGAGGGGCAGTGTTTCAATATTAGTAGGAAAATGAGAGTACCCCTAAACATTTTTAAAGGAAAAAACCACTGCATTTTAAATGGATTTTATATATGTATATCATTTTAATTCTATTAATGTTTGGTTGTATTTTTCTGTATTTAGTCATGCTTGTAAGCCGCTTTGAGTCCCAGCAGGGGAAAAGGCAGGGTATAAATAAATATATAAAACAACAACAACAGTGCTTTGAAGAAAAGGTGGCACAGGGGAGCTACAGTCAAGTTTCTTAAGGGCAGAGGGAGGAAGAGAGAGTGAAAAAAAAATGCAACCAGTCTTGACAAGGAGCCTACTACCTGTTGCATTAATTCTGTGGTTTGAAGCTACATCAGGGGATTTAAAAACAAAACAAAAACCCTTAGCATAGGGGGAAGGAGGGATATTTCTATTTGGACTTCAGCATATGGGAAGGGGAGGTTTTAACCCTTCCCAGCTGTGATCCAAGGGCGCGCACACCCCCCTCTCTGCTGTAATTAGCAATAGAATAAAGCTATGTTCATACTGATGAGCATCCTTCCTCCTGACCAGGACTATTTTCCTAGTTTATATTTTGCCACTATAGTGTGTGTGTGTGTGTGTGTGTGTGTGTGTGCGCGCATGTGAGAGAGAGAGAAGAGAGAGAGAGAGAGAGAGAGAGAGAGAGAGAGAGAGAGAGAGAGAGAGAGAGAGAGATGCATATGTGTATCCTCATTTGCACTATCAATGCACATGGAACAGCTTTGCCTCTGTCCTTCCCACCTGTCAATCAGACTCCTAGAGGCGATAGCAGCAGCCTTTTCAAGCCAGTCTGCATCCAAAGCTGTCTGATATGTGACCAGCTTCCAATAAAGGTTAAGCTGTCAATGCTCCGAAGCAAAAGGTCCCACCCTACAGAGTGTCTTCCATTGCACCCACCCTGGATTGAAACTGAGCTGATTCTAATCCCATTATGCATAACTCCCTTGTTTGTTTTCTTCTTAGGGATGCATTAGTATACATTTGCATTGATTCTGTCTGATCATATGCATAGAATTCAAATTGAAATAGGGTTGAATAGATTTGAATATTAACAAAGCATTTCTTTTTCTTCTTTCTCTGTTTCCATTTGGAGTTTGAAATAGGCAGCATTATGGTGGAAAGAAGTAGAGTTTCTGCCAGCAGAAGTGTCCTTCTGTCCTGCTAGAGATACTGCAGGTTCCTGCCCTGGGATATGGTTGGAAAACAACCCACACAGAGCAGGTGTCAATATTAAGTAGTAGTTCTCCATGGAGTAGATTAAGGCGTGGCAATCTATTTGGGCCCTATGTCCACAAATCAGAAAAAAATTGGCTACTATAAAATACTTCTTTCCAGCCTTATTTCAGCTCTATGGGTGCCCATGGGGGCCACATCAACACTCCCTGGGACAGATGAATGAACAAGCAAAGAAATTCTATTGAAAATAGATAATAGTGGAAGCAAACCTGTAGCAGTAACACATTACTCAATAGAGAGCCTGACCACCAAGAAACTGTTGGGATAATTTCTTCTCCTCTGGATAATTTTTGCAAATAAAAGATCCTCATAAGTTTTCGGCTCGCGAACAAGATGAACAGCTTTGAGACAATTTTGTGTGCCAGCTATAGTCGAACGAAGGTTGGTCTCTCAATCTACTGCTGGTTTGTGCATGTGTTATGCTAACACTAGTACTGTGTCTCCTACTATGTCTGCTTTTGAGTTCATCATAACAACTTCTTATGCTGGCACTCTTCCTAATGAAACACATTGGTAAATGTGTTCAAGTGTTTGGAGACTTGGTCCCAATGGCTCCTGCCTTCTGGGAGTCTTCTTTGCAATTTCTCTCTCTCTCTCTCTCTCTCTCTCTCTCTCTCTCTGTGTGTGTGTGTGTGTGTGTGTGTGAGAGAGAGAGAGAGAGAGAGAGAGAGAGAGAGAGAAATAATGATGAATCTAGTCCCAATTGTATAGTACATCTGGGGAGCTGCATCAGTAGGAGAAGCAATATTGAGCTTCCTGTGTCCTTCCTAAGCCTGTCCAGTGCAGACATGCTCAAAGCATGTTGAAGAGTTTGTCTACCATTTCCTGATGGCCCTTCAGCCTCTCTCAGCTGTAGGACCGCAGCTGAGCTCATTATTAGGCAGTTTTTCATCACTTGTTCTTCAGCTGTTTCAAAGATCCATTGGGACTAAGATGAGGTGTCCTTGTCTTGGGAGCTCTCCTTTCAGTAAGCACTGAAGAATGCACCTATTTGTGCCATAAGGAACTTGCAGAAAGCCCCTTGGTATGATAGGTTGCACATTTGTGTGGGTAAGAGATAGTTTATAGATAGCAGTGACCTCTTCCTCCAGAGGTCACTGCTATTTCACTGTTCTCTCTTCCCATCCACCCGCTTCCTCCCCTCTTCCAAGGGCAGCACTCTTACATTCTGTGTAGGAATAAATGGCAATCATTCACTTGTATAAGAAAGTGGGGAAATGTATTTGGATACTATTGGGGTTAGGATACCTCTGGTGACCTGGCTGTTGCTAATAACAATCAAGGGTGCGAATGGTGCTGTGGCCTCTTGGACTTGCCGATCGGAAGGTCAGTGGATCAAATCTGCATGATGGGATGAACTCCCGTTGCTCTGTCCCAGCTCCTACCAACCTAGCAGTTCGAAAACATACCAGCATGAGTAGATAAATAGGTACTGCTGTGGTGGGAAGGTAAATGGTGTTTCCATGCACTCTGGCTTCTGCCATGGTGTCCTGTTGCACCAGAAGCAGTTTAGTCATGCTGGCCACATGCCCAGAAAAGCTGTCTGCAGACAAATGTCGGCTCCCTCAGCCTAAAGCGAGATGAGCGCTGCACCCCATTGTTGCCATTGACTGGACTTAACCATCTAGGGGTCATTTACCTTTACCTTACCTAATAACAATCACATGAATTAAGAAAGGAGCTTAATTCTTACTTGGCTCTTCCTGGGAACTGTTTTTTGAGAACAACTATTTACCTGGATGTTGTAAGCTGATACACCATTATGTAGTGCTTATTGCTAATGCAAAAATTGCATGCATTGCTTTCTTTTTGAAATGGTAAGAGCTGCCTTTCCTTTTTTAGTATGCAATTTAAAAAACTAACTTCTTGGCTTTTATCTATGGATCAATAAATCACTCTTAGTCTTGCTTGATCTCTCTCTCCCCCCCCCCATTTCTTTTGTGCCCAGAGATGCACATGATCTGAACTTGGGTACAAACACCTAAAAGTCAAGGGAAATGTTGCATACTGGAAAAAAAAAGTTTATTTAAATTCTTCATTTTATTCTACAGGAAGTTCTTCATTGCAGGCTTTGTTAAGAATACCTATAGGAGTTGGGTTCTTTGTTCAAGACTCTCTAGCTTGTCTGCCAGCTTTAGGTTTTATCCCACTGACAGAAAATTACATTTTCTGGGTTGGTTTTTCTTCTCATTGTTCATCACATTTCCCCCTAATGTAGCTGCAGAAACCATCTGCGGCTGCATTTATAGTCTGCTCTGCAGCATTCTTGCTTCTTGTCTTCTCCCTTTTGCACACAATAGGCACACCAAGGACAAAGTGCATTTTGCAACTTGATGCTGACAAAGTACCATGGATCTTACTTCTGCCAACTTTTGAGGCAAGGATAAAAAGCCATGCTGAACAAGAAAACCAAATGTCTCACTGTTGGAAGCCTTGAGCCAAAGTGTCTTTTTCTCATCAGTGAGAAAAGAAATAGCATGGAATACAAAAGGGAAGAGGAAATGGTGAAATTCTGGTGCATGAGTGAAATTCCCATTTTTGAGAATTTTTGTTGCATTCATAAAACAGGATCAGGACAATGGTCCATCTTGTCCAACATCCTGTTCTCACAGTGGCCAACCAGATGCCTGTGTGAAGCTTGCAAGCTGGACATGAGCACAACAGCACTTTGCCCACCTATGATCACCAGCTACTGATATATTGGCTGGACTTTCCGAAGTTCAGGAGGCACAGAAGCTGCCTAATGTGCACCTAAGACCTGTTAACTGTTTCTAAGCAATGTACAGTGGTACCTCTAGTTGTGGACTCGATACATTCCAGGGTGCTGTTTGCACCCTGAAAAGTCTGCAACTAGAGCGCTGCTCCTACGCATGTGCGTGGCATGGTAGAACATTTCTGTGTATGTGCGAAGCATGCAGATTTCTTCTGCACATGGTTTGCCACATCTGTAACCCGAAAAGATGCAACATGAAGCAGACGCAACACAAGGTATGACTGTATTCTTACCATTAAAGAAAACAGTGCATAAAAAATAATGCAAAATCACTGATGTTTTACATATCCTCTAAGGGCAGTCCCCATGCACAATGCAGTTTAGTAAGGAAGTCTGGATGTTATTAGGGCATGGATGGTTGTGGTATGGCTATCTTTGCATAAAATAGGCTACAGGTGACACATCAACCTAAGATGGAGAAAGCCATTTCATTCATTCTAGAAGCAGAAATTATTCTTATACTCATAGGTCTGATTCACCCATATTTAAATGTCATTCCATGGGGCAATCCCATAGGTATGCCCCAAAGCATATGGACCAACATTACCATTGGAACATAAGAAGAGCCATGTTGAATTGGCCAAAAGGCCCATCTAGTCCAGCATCCTGTTCTCACAGTAGCCATCCAGAAGTCCATGGGAAGCCTGCAAGGTGTACATGACCATAACATATGTCATTTATGATTGGAGGACTCTTCCACATGGAAGATTTTAGCAGCCTATTGACCAGGTGAAGGAATTAAGCATGGTGATAGGTATGGCAATGACATATCTGCATCCACCCTTCTTTCCCCTTTTGTTTAACTACCATTAAGACCCACTTTCCTTCTGTGAATTAATCCAGATCTGGAAATGCCACTGACCTCAATCACAATCCAAACAAATGACAGCCCTCCTCTGAGATTGAAGGGCCATTAAAAAAAAAAAAGTCACAGGTCTTGGCGTTTCAAGAGAGAATGCTGCACAGCAAGCCAGATAAGCTCATTTGTTTTACATTTTGCAACTTAATGAGACAGAAATCGCAAGACAGTTGTCATACGTAACAGAGATTGCTGGCTTGTGTCTAAATAAAGTATGAGCACTCCTGCAGCAGTTGACACCATTCACAATAACAAGAGAAGGGAATGTGACATCTATTGCCAGGTCTTTAAAATGCTGTGATTGGGTAATCCTGCATGGACAAGTGCTCCCTATTACTGCTGATTAGCACAGATGGGCCACAGCACCCAGTCAACATGCTGTGCTATCATGGAGGAGTAAATGTTGCTGTGTTCCATTACTTTCCCTAGGTTCATATTGGACATTAGAAATGGCAACCTTCAGAAATGAGATGGGGAGCCTCTCAGTCTTCTTGAACTGTGGCTGGACTTAAACTCACCATAGTTTAAAGTCAGAGGGGAACTTGAGCATGAAGTCGCCCAAGTCAATAATACATTAACAAATCAATATTGTAATGCAGTAACTAATGTTGTGTTGGCGGATTGGCTCAGCTGCCCTAAAACCATACAAAATGTCTGCATGGGGACAAATGTGCTTAGAAATGCAAATTATCAACCTCTGTTATCTCATTCAGATACAGGCGAAGATCGCTGAGCCCATGAACCCTTTCTTAGGCAGAGCTGGGTCATTGGTACCTCTAGTCCAGTATTTGGCCATACGGCTGGCCACTGTGACAACAGAATGCTGAACTAGATGGGCCTTTGGTGTGATCCAGCAGGGCTCTTCTTAGGTTCTGAGTTACTTAGGAGTAGACATCTGGTCCTTAGTGTTTTCCCATCTGGCAATAACATCACACCTGAACCTTCTCTTGGATGTTGTTTTAGCCCAGGGGTCTGCAACCTGCGGCTCCGGAGCCGCATGTGGCTCTTTCACACCTCTGCCGCGGCTCCGGGGCGGATACTAGTGAGGGGAGGAGGCGCATCGTGTGCTCTGACACTCCCCACTGTGACGGGCGCTGTACTGGCTGTGACGTCGCATGGGGGGGCGTGCGTTAGTCACACACTGTCCCGACGTCCACCTTCCCACCCGCTGTCAGATCGCGGCTCCAGAGATATATTTGTTTTAAATGTCGCAATGGTTTTGCGGCTCCCAGTTTTTTTTCCCTTTGGAAACGGGTCCAAGTGGCTCTTTTTTGTCTCAAAGGTTGCAGACCCCTGTTTTAGTCAGTAGTCCTGGATGGAGCATCATGTACTGTATGCCTGTTTTTACATACATCTCTGTGCTGCTAAACAAAGAAAATGAAGTTTTCTGAGTGTTGCACATAAAAACCAACATGAAATCAAAAGTAAAAACATAAAAAGGCAAAGCTCCAAAGAACATAGAAGCTGGGTCTCATGGCAGCGTAACTTGTGTAAATAAAAGCATTTTAAACTGGCATCTAAAACTAAACACAGCAAAGATGCTTGCCTAAATACTGAGAGGGGAATTTCCCCAAATATAGGTGCTGCGATGCTAAATGGTCCACTACTTTTGGCTGCCAAACAGATGTCATAAGGGTGAGCCATTCCCAATGTTCCCCTATTTTGAAATCTGGGCAAAAATGGAGGGAATAATCATTTCCTAAAAGGCCCTTAAATTATTGTCATTTTACAGTCGGTTTCCTGCAATTTGTTTCCTTCTCTTCTGCTTCAGTGCCATTTCCCCCCTCTGGTTAGGACTTTCAAGTCCTTACAGGTTAGTCCATCCCAAAATGCTCCCAGCCAATCAAGGAACATGAAGGCTCCAAAGGGCTATGTAAGCCATCAGGTTTATCAACATTAAGTTGCTGAGGGAAACCCAAACTAATTTGGAGTGAGTGCAGGGCTTCTTTAACTGGCCATATGTGTTTGTAGGAGGGGGTGTCCATCCAGTATACAAGCTGCTTTATTCAAAGTCAGACCATTGATTCATCTAGCTCAGTATTGTCTACACACTGACTGACCAGCAAGTTCTCCAGGTTTTTAAGCAGAATTCTTTCCCAGTCATAGCTGGAGATACCCAGAATTGAGTCTGGGGCCTTCGTAGGCTACAGCCATTTTCTTTTCTCTGCATGTGTCAAGTTCTGCCTGCAGTCTCTCCATGACCCTACAAACTGAAACTTAAGAATGGGAAGCCAGCCTTTTAGCTCTCATTAGTATGGTTGCTATTCAAAGCTTTCCTGAAGAACTCTCTATAGGGTTGTTCAGTTTAACTTTATACTACCTATACTGTAATGTCCCAGTATCTGGAACATAATCATTTTTATTTCCATCAGCTCATTTGCCAGCAATATTCAAAATGAATATAGGGAAAAAAACACGTAACAGGGCTGTTTGTTACCACCATTCCCTTAACAGCTTTCCTTTTGTCTTCACTGGGTATTTAACAATTCTTTAGCTTTGCTAGTCCAGGAAAGACAGCTGTATTGTTCCATGATGTGATATTTATGGAGCCATTCTCTGTTTGTTTTTTTCCCTTTTAAAATTCCCATCTTCACTTTGGCCATATGCAAGGATGTAATACAAATTGCTGCATTAGTTGAACAATATCCTGTTGCATTCCCTTGCTGAAAACTAGTGCTTTTTGGTGGCTTGTTTTCAGGCTTTGCTAGCAATTGGATATTCTTTCAGAAGTGGGCATAAAGGGCTTGAGTTTGTCTTTTGGCAGTCTTCCTGCTCCCTTGAGTTCACTCCAAAGGCAGGTACTTAAAGAGAACACATTGCAATAAGGAATGGGCAGCGCACTGTGGGGAAAAAAAAACGACGACAAACGATTAAGATAAAGTGGGCAATATTATGATGCAATATGGAAAACCACGCAATAAGTTTTCATGTTAATTTCACTTAGTTTAGTTTCTGCAACTATACAGTGGTACCTCAGGTTACATACGCTTCAGGTTACAGACTCCACTAACCCAGAAATATTACCTTGGGTTTAGAACTTTGCTTTAGGATGAGAACAGAAATCGTGCAGCAGTGGCACAGTGGCAGCAGGAAGCCCCATTAACTAAAGTGGTCTTCAGGTTAAGAACAGTTTCAAGTTAAGAACAGACCTCCAGAACGAATTAAGTTCTTAATCCAAGGTACCACTATATAATATTTCTACTTCTGGATTTCAGCAAGGTTTAAAATGATGGTACCATGTGTTGAGCAGAATATAGACCCTTCTGATTTATCTTTTTGTTTAATTTCTAGATTCACCCTTCACCAATTCTTGATCCCAAGGGTGGGTTACAACATAAACATACAATACCAATTTCATTAAAGCAACCAGAATGAAACAGTATTACAATTAAAACATAAGAATAAGAAAATATACAATCTTAACTAAGCAACAAAGAGACACCCATCATTCTGGGTCAACTCCCAGCAAAGGCCTAGCTGAACAGGTGTCTCGTCAACCAGAGGCTCCATAAATTGGGTGTCACCACAGGGGACACCATGTCACCTCACAATGAAGGACTTCCTCTGCAGATCCTAATACATTAGCAGCCTATTGTAGTAGGAGACGCTTCAAGTAATTTGCAGTATTTTTAAACCTCCCCCATGCACTGAGAATCTTTCTCACATTGTCTTGTGTGCTGAGGGAACCCTGCATGTCTGTGCACACACCATGTGTGTTGCATATTCTGTGACAACAGTTTCTTTGGTGCATCGACAAAGCCTTTTGAACCTGTGATCCTGCAGTGTACATGGAATTATCCCAGCTGTTTCAAGGGGAAACTGGTTGTGGAGGACAAGCTGTCTCATTTTTTCAGTGAAGCTTGGCCACCATTTATGATCTCTTCATTGAGGAGCCTCAATCCACAACTTGAAAACCATGGATGTATAAATTCTAAGCATCTAACAACACTTGATGCAGGTTGCATGTGTATGGTCTGAAGGAAGCTTGTGTTAATGTTTGAATGAACATGCTTACAAGCCTTCATGCATTTTGGAGCCCTGATAACAGAGGACACTGAATCATGTCGGGATTTCTTAAGTGTGTTTGACTGAGTGCACTTAGAACTTCCCACCATTCAGACTTTCCCACTTAGTGCATGAAAGTTTGCTGGAGTTCACAGTGGGGAATGCATGGAGTTGAATTGTGAACAACTTCCTGAATCCCCTGCCCTCACTTGCCTAAATAGGCCTTGAAACTAATGGGATTTGCTCAGTTAACAGGATTCTCATATTAAGTTTTAAGTGTTTGTGCCAACATTGAAATCCCTTGTTGAGATGATTCCTTGATTTCTATTGTCCTATTAGCCAGCATTATTTTACCTGTATGACTGTTTATCATCATATGACTATGCAACTGGATATCCCTTTAGCTCCGGAACATCCATTTGTTCCAAAGCTTGCACAATGAGAAACAACTCTGGCCTGGATATAGGAGAAATTCATCTGGTTGAAATCGTGATCTGTTGTTGGTTTAATTGCTTAGCAGAGGTGGCTAACCATTAGTAGTACAGCAACATCTGGAGGACCAAGCCTTGTCATTCATATTGATTGGACAGACTGGCTGCAGCTGATGGGAATTTGAATCCAGCAACATATAGCAGGCTAAAGGTTAACTGCCCCTGTTGTACAGTAAAAGGAGAAGTTCAAAGCAGACCATCTGAATAATGCTGTAGGAGACAGCTCATACATCTGCAGTGTTTTCTATACTAAGCAGCATGGTAATGCAGTTAATTCTGCACAGATGGAATGATGTAAGAAAAGGTGATTTTTGCAAGTAGTTTTTCTAATAAAAAATAGACTTTCAAAGTGAAGTGCCTATGCCCCTACTTAAGGCACATCTTAGAGTGAAATCTGATATCCTCAGTTCCTGCTTAGAGATAATGGATCCCCCTCATCCAGGTTCAGAAATAGTTCAGACTACTAAATTATTTGCACAGCTGAACTAAATGCAAATTGGCACTGTGAATATGTGAAATAATATTTTAGACATCAGAAATAACAAATATGAAAGTGGACAGCTTTACAAGGGGAGCAGACAAACTTATGGATTCTAATAGAGCCTAATGCTCCATGGCTGCCATGATGACTATATTACCTCCTCTGTCAGAAGTACATGATAACTCTGGTTGGTGGAGACATAAACAGGAAAGTGCTGCTGTTCTCATGCCTTCCTTGCAGGCTTCCCACAGGCATCTGGCATATTCATCCATTCCTAATTACTGAAACAACATATAAATAAAAAGGCAGCTATCCTTTGACATTTGCACTTATCTGAATTTGGTGATTTGGTTCTCCAGCCAACCAATGTGAACAAAATTGTATAGGATAAGAAAAATGTGCGCAAATGCTGAAGAATGTTTACGAGTACTTGAAAAAGAAGGAGCAAACCGTTAGCCCACTAGTTTTAACTACCCATTAACAAACCATTAGACCATTAGCTGTAACCACCCATTAGCTTTAACTACAAAGTTGTCAATCTGGCTGAAACATTGTATAATCAGCCCATTATTTCAGCAGCGACCTGCATGTTAATCAGTTTTTGTCATTTGTCACTGATTGCACATTATTGGGCATGTTGACTGACTACCAGTTGCTCCTGGTATGTTGGTTTTGGCCTGTGCGTTTTGTAACTCTTCCTGTACATGTGCATCTTCTCAATGCATGTAGAAGATTGCATGTGGAAACACCTTTAAGTACCAGCTGAGTGGATTCCTGAGTTTCTGCAAAGTTTCCCACCCCCTCCAAATCCTTAACATGAATTTGTTCCTACTGGATGCCTAAATATTATTATTTATTATTTTATTTTGCATTTTGTGTTATCCCCACTGTAGAATACAACAGGGTCTCTATGCTCAACTCACTGTGCTTTATATCTATTTGAGAGCTCATACTATGTGAATTATAGCTATCCTGCACATCAGTTCTATTGGGGGACTATGAGTGCTCATATTTTACCTGTAAGATGAAAATTAGAGGGAGGCAATATGCTGAGGTTGGGAGAACCTGACAGTGTTGCACACAAATCAATATTTTCAATCTGACAATTCCCCTCCCCGCAAGTAGTAACCCTGGCTTATTAAGATCTCTGAGAGCTGTGAGATGCTGTGTGTGGCACCACAGAGCAGCTGACAGGATGTCAAACTGGTATCTGCTCACTAGTTTTTCAACACACTTTTTTTTTTTTTGCAATTTTTACTTTGCACAATTTTAGATATTTAAACTTTCAAAAACTATTCCTCCCCCCCCCCACACACATGGCATTGTCAATCAAACTAATGTCTTGCACTGACATATGTGTGTGTCAAGTAGATTTGTATCAGGGTTTTCAACTGCATGTGAATCAGGGCTGTGCTTTCCTCTTAGTGCATGGATTGATTGATTGATTGATTGATTCAACTAACATCCTGCTTATACAGAAATCCCTGGATTTTGTATAGTAAAAATTAAAAACATAAAAAGCCTACAACTTAACCACTACTTAGGAACTTTTAAAGCTACCTTATACAGTGGTACCTCAGGTTAAGAACTTAATTCATTCTGGAGGTCCGTTCTTAACCTGAAACTGTTCTTAACCTGAGGTACCACTTTAGCTAATGGGGCCTCCCACTGCCACCGCACCGCCACCGCCCAATTTCTGTTCTCATCCTGAAACAAAGTTCTTAACCTGAGGTACTACTTCTGGGTTAGCGGAGTCTGTAACCTGAAGCGTCTGTAACCTGAAGCATCTGTAACCCAAGGTACCACTGTACTGAATCAGACCTACAGCCCATCTAGCCCAGAAAATGGGATGGGATGAAAACAAATAAACAGATAATAATCTTCGTATTCCTTCTTCCAAACTCTAATAAAATTTATGCTTAAAAAAAAGGATGAGAGAAGGATGAGAGAGAGAAAAAGGGATGGGATGGGGGTACCTAGTTCTTTTCTAAAGGAGCATAAACATTTCAGTGGAAAAAATGCTCCCCCCACCACTATTGATCATCTGGTGCCTCACAATCATTTTTAAGATGGCAAAAGCAAGAGATGGCTAAAAGTCAATCAGCATGCTCATGATAAGAGGTCACCATCCCTTAGGATTCAACAGGGAATCTGCTTTTGTGCCTGTGACAAATATATTCTTTTGTACATGGAGAAAAAGCAAAGGTGGGCCGAAGGATAATGCTTTCCATATGTGTATAGATCAGGCACGTGGGTTCAGCAGGCCTCTTACTATGTGTGGCAATTAACAAAATACAAATAAATACCATAAGCGTTATTAAGGCATTGCTGTTTCCAACCCGTACTGTGTGACTGGGATGGAATGCATCAGCCTCAGTTTTTCCCACCAACCTTTCTGCATTTGAATGGTAAAGTCTGAAGGAGATTTGTAAGCATGTTTACTCAGAAACACCCTTCAGACCCTCCTAATCAATGTAAGAAGGCTAGACTAGAGAGGCCAGAGCTCATGTGTAGCTCCTACTCATGTTTGGATTCCATGTTCAGGATTAATGTCTCAACGGAGTGTTGGGTTTGCTGATGTCCCATAATAGAGTTCAGGTTTTCTTAGAATGGAAAGCCAAATGTCAGGCCAGCCACGACATAGCTGCCATGGCCAGTAAAATTCAGCTCATCACAGAATCAACTAGCAGGTTCAAAGAAGAGGCAACATTCTACAGGAAGGATCTGATTACCAAGTTATGGTAACCATGATGCAATTTGACCGCTAGCATGTTACGGATAGCATACCATTATTGTTTAAAGCATTGGCCAGATATGTAATATCAAATCTAGATTGACTCTTTCTGTTCACCATTAAGATTTATTATCCCTTAGGATGATATTGAGCAAGCCTTCACGTCACTCAATATTCCTCGCTCTGGACAATAAATCATGATGTTGTCCTTGGCAAAAATCAATAGCTCCTTAGAACCCCAGAGTCTCAAACTGTGACAGATCCCTTATGGGTCCATCACTGTTTCGGCTATAAATCTTTGCCTGCTAGAATTTAAACCCATGGCTCCAGAACTTTCCTAGGGAATAAGCTAGTATGCCTGGCTTTCTTTTTCTTTTCTTTTAGCAAACTGTTTTATTTCAAGAAAATGTGCAAAAGCCAAGCATAAATATAGCCCTACATACAAACACCAACAATATTTCTTTCCAAATAAATTAAGCAATTCCCTTTTTGGATGCATCCAACATAGGGACAGTTCTATATTCACACTTATACTCTATGCTGTTCCAAAGGTTCTTCCACCAACCTTTCTACAGCTCCAGGACAGTTTCCCATTTAGGCAGGTAAGAGATTTGCCAGCAATGACATCACATGGGCAACGATTCCTGCGTTGCAGGGGGTTAGTCTCATGACCCTCATGCAGTGGCATAGCGTGGGTTGTCAGCACCCGGGGCAAGGCAAGTAATTTGCGCCCCCTAACCCGTGGATTTGCGCCCCCTAACCTGTGGATTTTAGCACTCGAGTCTCTTCCACTAGATTAGTTAAAGAAACCCTTACCCCCTAAGCACATGTATTGTTTGCAGTGAGAGAGAGTGAGTGAGCCAGGTAGGGGCAGAGAGCTGCAAGTGCGAGCGCCCCCCCATGTTGTGCCCGGTGCGGCCGCCCCCCCCTGCACCCCCCATGCTACGCCACTGCCCTCATGGTCCCTTCAAACTCTACAATTCTATGATTCTATGAAATCTAGCTCTATAACATTCTGATGTCTCACTGTCCTGGACCCTGATTGACTGGGATCACCCCTGTGAGTAATGCAAAAAAGAAGAAATTGGGAGCAGGAGGAAGTACCGAAGCAGAAACAGGCAGGAGAAATACTTACTCTTTGAGCATTTGGGGAAAATATTTCTGTACATACCCACCCCTGGAAATTGGACCGAAAATAACAAATACCTAACGGGATAAAGTTCGATGCAGCCTTAGTTCCCATCACCAAGTGAGCTGCATAGCTTGTGATAACAGTTGCCATGTTATAGTGGGTTGCATTGTATATAATGTAAGTAACCAAACGAAACCTATGACTCAAGTTAGTTATGACTGATTTCAGTGGGTTCACTCTGCATATGACTCAGATGTGTTTCTTTTTATATAGTGCCACCAGGCTTACACAGATAATTACAGAAGTGTTAATGTATCTCTGGTGATTTGTGATTTTAATTTTACGGCTTGCAACCAATGCTATGCTCAGAGTAGATCCATTGAAATTAACAGACATGGCTAAATTAGGTCATTTCAGTGAGTGTACTCTGAGTGCATGTTTGTTGGATACAAACCTATGCATTTCTTTTTTTGTGTGTATATATATAACTGCGGTAAACTGCTTTGATTTTTTGGTGAAATTGTGGTATAGAAGAATTTATAAAATAAATAAATACTAAATTCATAATTTGGATGCAGCCCAATCAAATTATTATCTGTGAGATGGATGTAACATTTTAAAAGCTGTTGCTGTTTCAAATAAACTGTTCTGGGGCAGAGAAGGCCAATTTCAACCTATGTGCTCAAACTTTTATATGTATGGGCTTGCTTGTGGCAAAATGGTGGCTTGGGAAACAATACCCCAGTTTTTTTAGTAGAAATACCCCAACACTGCTTAACCTTAGAAATGCCATCTTGCTTCTCCACCATGATTTGATTGTCATCTTGCTGCAACTTGAGAAATCTGCATAGCATAAAATAAGGCACTCGCTTTGGCATTTTCACTGAAGTGATTTATCAGCTGAACTGGTAGGGAGTTTGATGAAGGAAGCCCAAGTTGGTGTCTGTTCAGTGCACCAGGGAGGAATTTGCAGTCTGTTGGATGAGAGAGAGAGAATTCTGTGACCACCTGTGGCTCTTCAAGACTCTATGTGTTGGAACAGAGAACTCCATCTGTTCTTTCAAGCATATGTTTGTATTTTTCTTCTCCACCTTCTTTTGGAAAGCATCCATTGACAGGAACTCCAGGGTGCTCCAAGCTGTCATTCATATTATAGGTATATGTCCATAGCCCTGAAAATCTTTTAAGAAATCAGGGGAGCCTTTTGCAATTTTTGATAATTGTATGAGATAAATTGTTTGGATTTGAAAATATTTCCTACTTTATCTTTGAATGACACTGGGAAGCTTGGGATCAGTAGCAGTTAAGGTGGTGTATATACAACAGCTCATGAGACAATCACTCAATAGTGTTGAATTAATATATTTCTTTATCCGATGATTACATTCTACAGTGAAACAGGGCTTCACTGGTGTTCCTTTTTGCCTTCCTGTAGCAGTCTTTCTCTTCTATTTCACCAGAGGTTCTTGCTTCTAACATCAACTTTTCATCATTGTCTGTTCTCTCCCCATCCCACATCTTTCAACCGAACAAAGGTTTGAATGGGAAGACATTTTGATTAAGCATTATGAGTCATTCCCTTCTGGTCAAAAACAAGCAACAAAGGGCTCATTCACTCACCACCTATGGGCAAATATCAAAAGAGAGTTGGGCAGAATCTTCCCAGTATTAAGCATTACCTCTGCTTGCTTCAATTTTGCACGTGCCTTTAATATATGCATTTTTGTACATACTGCTTGGCTGGAAAACAGCATTTCAACAATAGAGGTGGGAGGCAGATAGTTATTGGGCTATGTTTGCTTTTCCTGACAAAGTTTTTTGTGGTTCTTAAAACAAAATAAAAAAAACCCCTCTGGTCAACTCACATAGAGTAGGCATGGGTCACTGGCATAATGGTGCAATTTTTGTTTTGTAGAACATGGAATAAGTAGCATGCTTATAGGAGGAACATAAGATCCTGCTGGAGCACCCAGTGGCCCATCTAACTAATAGCCCTGTTCTCACAGTGGCCAACAAGATGCAAGCAGAATTTAAGCACTTTCTCCTCCTGAGGTTTCAAGCTATTTACTTCCTCCAGCTATGGAGGCAGAGCCTAGCCATCATAACCAGTAGCCACCAATAGCTCCTTCCTCCATGAATTTGTCTAATTCTCCTTTAAAGTCAACTAGGTTGGTGACCATCACTACCTGCTGTGAATATGAGTTCCATAATTTAACTATGAGCTGCATTGAAGAAGTTCTTTCTTTTACCAGCCCCAAATCTTCCAGCATTCAGCTTTACTGGATATTGAAGAGTTCTAGTGTTGTGAGAGCAAGAGAAGAACTTTTCTCTATCTACTTTCTCCATGCCATGCATAATTTTATAAACTTTTATCCTGTCACCAGTTACTTTTCTCTTAGTTTAAAGGTCCCAGACACTGCAACCTTTCTTCACAGGCAAGTTGCTCAATCCCCTTGATTATTTTAGTTACCCTTTTCTGAAACTTGGATAAAGTTTCTATATCCTTTTTGAAGTGAGGCAACTAGAACGATATACAGTATTCCCAGTATCTTCTAAGATCTGAGGTCTCATTCCTGGTCAATCATTACCAGCTCAGATCCCTGAGCATATATGAAAGCAGGCAAGATTATGAACTTTACATTTTGCTTCTTCTTCTTTTAAAGTTTTAGAAAGTGGCACAAGTTTTGGGAGGCCACACAGAACCGAATTCATTAGGTGAATTTTGCTGTGTTGCTACTGAATACCAAAGCAGTATTAGGTCGTGGTAGAAAATAAGTGGAATAATTTTTAATATTCTGCATGATGTTTGTCTACCCCATGCTAAGATGAAAAAGTATTTTTGTTTGTTAGAAATGGGAATAGCATGAAATTCAAAATATAAAATAAAATCATGTCTTTATTAAATATATAGAGAGAGTTCCTCATGAAGGTAGCTTTATGCTCCACCCCTCAATCTTGTATTATTCAGAAATTGTTGGACTCTAATTCCTATCAACTTACCCAAGATCGCCAGTGGTTAGGGATGGTGGAAGTTGTAGCTCAGAAAATCGGGGGGCACCAGCTCTGGAAGTCTGGCATAAAGGAACAAGGGAAATACCTGCTTTAGTTGATCAGTATTTGTGGCAGCAATCCAATGCACATTTAGGAGTAAGCCCTATTGAACATACTGTGATTTATTTCTGGGTAAAGATGGCACCATGAATGTCGTTTTCATTTGGAGTTAGCCATCTTGGATGATTTGAAGTTGCTTGATCTGTACATTCTGGAACCCTGGCATATATCCTCCAAGGGGGAAAAAGCAAGGCTGAAAAGAAAAAGAGCCAACCCAGCTCTTCAGTAGCTGCCAGAATTGGGCAAATGACTCACACCCACTCTTGGCATGTGAGCATAGCTGTCAACGTTTCCCTTTTTTTAAGGGAAATTCCCTTATTCCAAATAGGATTCCTCGCAAGAAAAGGGAAAAGTTGACAGCTATGCATGTGAGCCAAACAATATCTGAGAAAAAGGAAAGAGGCAAAGCATGTGAAAATACTGTTGCACTCCACACCAGTTTCTGGGTGGTGTGAGATTCCAGGGGTTCCATGTGCCTTATCTATGGTTTGTATTTCCTTTCAGAAATGAGGCACAGCACAGACTGGTGTCTTTGTGATATATGGCTTATTCACACATATTCAACTTGAGCTTATGATGGAGGAGTTCACAGCATCAACATCCCAAAAGGGTCTTGCTTCTCCCATAGGCACAGCCCTGGATTCAAACAGACATCAACCATTGCTTTCAAATATTATTCTGGTTTCTTCGTCACATCACTGTTTCCTAACCTAACCTTCTAACTCACATTGCTTCTAACTATGTACTCTCACGTGTAGTGGTTAAGAGCGGTAGACTCGTAATCTGGTGAACCGGGTTCGCGTCTCTGCTCCTCCACATGCAGCTGCTGGGTGACCTTGGGCTAGTCACACTTCTTTGAAGTCTCTCAGCCTCACTCACCTCACAGAGTGTTTGTATTGGGGGAGGAAGGGAAAGGAGAATGTTAGCCGCTTTGAGACTCCTTCGGGTAGTGATAAAGCGGGATATCAAATCCAAACTACTACTACTACTATTCTTCTTCTTCTTCTTCTTCTTCTTCTTCTTCTTCTTCTTCTTCTTCTTCTTCTTCTTCTTCTTCCTGTTGAGGGAAGGGCCTCACTTATCTAATGTCTCCCACCAAGTCCCTTTGATCCTCTTCTCTTAATGGCCCATCTCCCAGGCTATCATCTCAAAATGAAACTAGCCTGTCTTAATTAGCTTTTAAAAGAGGTCTAGCACATAACTTAGCACCCCAGGGTAGCCTGGCTATTTCCCCGGAATTAGAAGACTTTGATTAAATTCTAACACCAGCTATGTCAGGGGATTATTAGTGGTCTGGCACCCATAAACTCATAACAGTATAAAATATATATGCTACATAAAAAGTTTCTGTTCTCCATGCTATTGATGCTAAACATTTCATCTCAATCCATTTGGTAGACCAGGAATCACATAATTGGCAAACTAAGAATGAACTAAGAATGTAGGAAGAGCCCCTAGAAGGGATGGAACACCTGGTGCTCTCCAGATGTTTCTGGACTATAACTCCCTAATCTACTCCTTGCTAAGATCAAAGGCAGAAAAGAATTTTGTTGGAGTTGCTTAGGAATTTGGTTATACTGTAAAGCCACAATGTATTCTTGAAGTTATGGATAGAATACAAGGATAGATGAATCTGTTGATTTCCCTTTATCTCAGTTTCTCATCTTTCCAATCTTGAATTTAGTTTTCAACATTTTTGCATCAGTTTCTGCATTTTTTTAAAAGGCCTTGTGAAAATGCACAATTTTTATGCACCCTTTACCCTAATATAGGCATTTTATATGCATTATTTAGTGGGAGAATTGAACTGCATCACAAATTTCAGAGAAGTGTGAATTTTAAAGGATAGCTGTATTTCAGTTTGTATAGGGGTTTTTTTTGGAAAGTGTGACTTAGGTAGGTTTGCACTAAAATCCAAACTGAGAGCTGAATTCCTACCAATTTCTAATGGAATATATCTCAGTTGAGATGCCAGATAAGACTGGGCAGAGAAGGCTTATGATTTGTCATAATGAGGCAGAAACTACTCTGCTTCAGTATTGGATTCCACTCTTATGGAGATTCACAAGCTAAACCAAAATTCTGTAGCCATTAAGCTATCTCTCCCTTTTTGCCGCTTTGCTGGAAGACAGCCAACTTAATGTAAGTATTTTTATTCTTTTGTAGTTGACAGTTCAGATGCTTCTTACAAAAGAGGGGGAGAAAGAGAAACCCTCTGGCATTGCCTTGTATCTTTCTTATCATTCGTCCCTCTTCTCCTGATTTCTGCCTTCCAGAAATAAGCACTTTCTGGCTGGCTGGATAAACATCCATCTGCCATCCTTCCCGCCATGGCCAATAAATCAGCAGTAAAAAACAAAACTATATCAGTTGTCCTGTTTTCACCTGTATTCTGCTTTCAACAGAGTACACCAATATTCCACATTCTGCCAGTGGTTTATTTTATTTATAGACTAGAAGGATTCCAATTAAATACTCATGAGCAGCACTTTCCCCCTCTTCAGACACTGAGTTAGGGTACCCTTTTCATATAGTACATGTCCACTATATATTCACTATACGTGAGTCACTGGACTAGTTCCTCACCTGTCTGCATTGTGAAACAGTATGAGTAAGTGTCAGTATGATGTAGTGGTTAAAGAGTTGGACTGGTGCCTGGGAGACCAAGGTTCAAATCCCCTCTCAGCAGTGAAACTCACTGAGTGACCTTGGGCTAGTCACAGCCTCTCAGTCTAACCTACCTCTCAGGGTTGTTGTGAGGATAAAATGGGGAGGAAGAGGAAAGTTGGGATATAAATGCATTACATAAATAAAACAGAAAGGATGCTGGGAGTGGGCAGTAGCTTTTGTGTGATCCATCAATCTATTGCTTTCTAATTGGAGGCTTCCCATATTGTTAAAACCGTGTTTATGGAAGACAATCTTACTCGGCTATGAGTGATCACCAAAGAAGAAGAAGAAAGAAGAAGAAGACACCTATTATAATTATAATGCATCTATGTACAGACATTCTTGTGTCATCAATGTAGCATGCAGGTCAAGAGCATGAGTTCTGAGTTGGGTAATTGCATCCCCTCCCACACAATTTTAGTTTAACTATGAAGTTGCTGAGTGTCATGTTCTCTTACACAAGTAGAGAGCTATGATTTGAATTCATCTCTTTAAAAACAAAACAAATAAATGTTAAATTAGGTGTAGGGGGGTCTCCATTTTTTCATCAGAACCATGGTTTTGGGAGAAGAGGAGCTTAAACATTTCCCACTATGACTACTCAAAGCTGCTACTAATCCCAGTGTGGGAATTTGGGGTAGTACAGGATGCATTATGTTGAAAATGTAAGGCTGCACCTTCTTGCCCCTACCTGACCTATTTATCTAGTAGAGGAATGGATAACCTGTGGCACTTGGATATTTGTTTGACTACACCTCCTGTCAGCCCCAGCAAGTGTGCTAAATGATAGAGGATGATAGGCATTCTAGTCTAGCAATGTCTGGAGGGCCACAAGTTCCCCAACCCTGATCTAGTACACAACAAAAAATTGTAATAGAGATGAACTCATTCTCCCCCCATCACAAAGTTCTGTATATGCTTTATATCTCATCTTCTCCAGATGATATCTGAATACTTGAGTATTTTCTGAGTATCTGATACTCGACTTTGACATCTGATGACATTTGATTTTGGTATTTGATAGCTGGCATGCAATATTACTTAGAATTTCACTGTGCTTGAACAATAGCTTGAGACTTCAAAGGGATGGCTGCCATGATCAAAGCCATATGATATGCTAACCTGTCTAAAAACCCACATTCTGAAATAATATGTAACTTAGATATGACTTAGAAATTTCACGTTCAATACTTGAATTGTGAAATTCGGCCAAATTTCTAATAACTGTGAACATTTGTTTTAGATTCCACATGGTGGAACCTTCATAACTGATATACATGCAAAGGATTAATATTGAACTGCCTTTGTAAAAGTAAACTGTCTGATTTGCTTCGGACATCTCTTGGAGCTCAGGTTTTGATTCATAACAGAATTAAACATTTAATTGTCAAGCTACAGCTTGAGAGAGACATGCATGTATTGCTACGGGCTCTAATTCGCGCCAGTAAAATAACATCCTACAAATGAAATGTAGTAATCAATTACAATGTTTCCTGTGATGAAACTCTCTCTGCCTTGATAGCTGATGGATTGATTTCTCCCCCTTCCCACCCCATGCGCTCTCATAGCAACAACCAGAAGGAGGAGAGCAAAGGTGGGAGAGAGAAACAAGAAGAACATTATTATTATTTTTTAATAGTTTCTAATTTTTTAAGGATACACGAAGGAGCTGGATATATGATGAAAGATATCTGCAAATCAGAACAAATTGCAAATAGGCAATTGAGCTGGCACGCTGGAAAGCTGAAAAATAAACAAATTAGTGATTTGATGCATTGAAGGAAGAAGAGAGTGAAAGAAGCCCACAGCCACTGTACTCTTAAAAACATTGATTTCTGCCATCACTTGTAAGCATTACTACAACAATGGTGCTCCAGGAAGGTGTCCAAAATCTGTCCTTACAATAGTTCAGTGGGTGTTATTTTATTTCTTTTGTTGTTCCCAAATTGAATGAAGAATCTCCATTACAGTAAACACACACACTCCATGTTCGCATCCGCATTCTCTCTCTCTCTCTCTCTCTCTCTCTCTCTCTCTCTCTCTCTCTCTCTCTCTCTTACACTCACCCATCCTGAAACCATATGTCATTAAAATGCTTAGATGAGTGGAAAAGGGACTGATGGAAATCTGGGGAGACAAGGGAGATGCCAGCAAGCTGAGACTTTGTCAGATGGAATGATTTTGACATTCTAAACACTAACACAAAGAGAAAGATACAGAGATAAGGAAGGGGATGAATGGGTAGGTAGACATAAAGCTACAGAAGAGTTGAGAGGGGCAACACAAGGCGGAGGGACCACAGCATAGAGATGGAAATTGTTCTTAATGGCCTAATAAGGCAAAAGATTGCAAAGATCTTCAAGTCATTGAGAGCAACAGAGGTTTGAGAGAAAGGATGCACAAATCTGTCCATTTCAGTTTTTCTCATCTTATATTCAGCTCACTACATTTCTGCATACATCTGTGATTCTTTTTTTTTTAAAAAAAATCAAATGTCCAAATGAAACTTTATATTTTCTCCTAATATATATTTTTGGATGCAATTTTGCCTAGTATATTCCTTTTTCCAAGTAATTTCCCCTTAATATATGCATTTTCGTACACATTATTTGGTTGGAGAACTGCATCATCAAATTCAGAGAACTGTGAATTATAAAGGAGTGATCTAGGTTTTTGTTCCCATATTGGTTTGGGAAGTTCATATCTGGCAAGATCGCATTAAAAAGAACTGAACAAATGTCTCCCACATCATTATTTGAGAGTTGTGCTTAAATTGAAGCTAACTCTCTTGTGTGGTTTCCCATAAATCATCTGTACTTTTCACTTGATTACTCTCCCTCTTTTGCTCTTTAGGCCCATTTTCTCCCATTTGTTATTGCTTAGGGGTATTGTTTTAAACCAGTGTACCTCAGACTTCTGATCTATGAGATACAGGCACCTTTTTTGGATTAAAATCGGAAGCCTGTTTCATCATTACACCAAGAGATACCATATTCTCTGTTAGCCCCCCCCCCTCTCTCTCTCTCTAAATTTCAGCACTTCCAAAACTGTTTTAAGAAGACGGCAGTTTGTACAAATGAAAGTCGAGAATCTAGAACACATTTTTCATATTCCCCAGAAACACTTGGTGTGGAAAACCAGGAAAAGGGGTTTAATGTGACGTTAGAACAACAATGTGTAAATCAAGCAGTTTCTCTCTCTCTCTCTCTCTCTCTCTCTCTCTCTCTCTCTCTCACACACACACACACACACACACACACACACACACACACAAACACAAAAACACAAACAAACTGACAGTTTAAAAGCAAAACAAAAATCCCCAGTTTGCTTCAAAATACCAACAAAACATAGCTCTTTTATTGAAACAACAGTAGGCAAATCCCAACTGCAGTTATGTCAGGGAAGGGAAGATCTGACACTGGATAACATGCAGAAAAAGATAGGAAACAGAAAGTAAAAGCAGCCTTTGATACACAGCAAAATGTTCTGTTTTCTTATCAATTGTTTCAAAGTCTTTTGGGGGAAGAGAAGATTAATGCCAAACTAGAAGTTCAAGTAAGCAACACAAAACCCATGAGTGTATTGTTCCTGATTGTGTCTGGGGTTTTTTTCTTCTTAAAAAAACACCCAAACAAACAATTTGGGGAGGTGTTGAGTTGGAATGGGAGAATTTCTTGAAGGAGAATGTTTTCTTAAACTTCTTGATACTGCCTATTCTTCTAGTCAGAATACAAATTTATGCTTCCTCAGCTGCTCTTTCAACCTTGGAAAGATGGGACTCCCCAAAAGCATTTTTGGGAGTGATTGAATGAGAAATTGATTTGATTGGAGTTGGGTGGGCTGGCATGTCTAATGGGGTTGCCTTGCTCTGCCTTCTACTAGGTTCAGCTTTTGAGTAGCAACTCCTGCATTTTGTGAATACAGTATCTCTTAGGTTTTGGAAACTGGAGCTCAAATATTGGGAGCCTTTGAAATTAGATTGCTGTATGATGGCAAAGCAAGACATCACAAGGCAATATAAACTGGCATCTGAAAAAAAAAGTTAAGGAAAGGCATTCATTTGTAAGGGGATTACTTCAAGCAGCAGTGAACATAAGGGCCATTATCAAGAAGTGTTGTTGTTTTTATTTAAAAATGCTAACATCAATCTGGTAAAAGTTCATATGCAATGACAAAAATATGAATTGACTACCTTCTCCTGTACCCCAGGTGCAGGTACAAATCCAGATATGTTATTGATATTTCTTGTCTCTTTTTGGTTTTTTAAAAAATTGCCTTCATTTTTGTTTTGTTTTTTGAAAAATTGCCTTCATTTTTGCTCTGGTAAACCAGCCTGTCATCTTAAAAAGCCAATGCATTTCTAAGCCTAAGAAAACACACTGTAGATCAAAATAGGTTTGTCGATGTGCAAAAAATGGGGCGGGGGAATGAAAATGGAATGGCCTGACAAAGCGAAAGACAGGAAGGCTGGAGGGAGGAGGGAGGAGAGATAGTATGGAAAATGAGACTGAGAAGCTGTGAAGGTGTCAGAGTCGGTTTGTCACATCCTGGATCAACTCAAAGTGAAAGAGTAATGGAGAACCAGAGGCAGACAGTGTCTGTCAGGGTGATTTAATTTGTCTTGGAACTGAACCTCAGTTACAAGAGGCTGCTTTGGATGGAGCAGATAGTGACGAGGGCGGGGGAGCAGGGGGAAGGCTGGACACACTGGCATTTTGGAATGATCCAACTTGGTTTGGCTTTGGGGGGAAACAACGGAGGAGAAGACTTGATGCATCCATCATGCTCACTTTCAATAAATTGGAGAGAGTGGAGGGGAAAAGGGCACACAGAATATTATAACAGCTCCACAACAGTGTCCAGTTACCTTGCATGGATTCATCCTACAGTTTTTGCATTGCAAACCACACAGTAGTGCGCTCTCTGTGTGTGGCTGTTTAGTAATAGCCATGAAGGGTTGCAGCTTGGTGATACAGCAACTGTTCTATGTGCAGGAGGGTCCCCGGTTCATTCCCTGGTGTCTTCAGGTAGAACTGGGAGAACCTCTTTCTGAAACTCCAGAAGAGCAGCTGCCAGTTAGTGTAGTCAGTATTGAGCTAGATGAGCCAAGGATCTGACACAGTCTAAGGCAGCTTCCTGTGTAAAATGCCCTACCCCAACTTTTCTCCCCTGAAGAGGGTGCATAATTTTGTGCACAACCATGGATAAAACACATTATTGTTGAATAAAGTAATAGTGTTTGCCTCCTCTCTTAGCCCACTGTTTACTTCGTCCACCATTATCAACTAGAGTTGATCGTATTAACTGACCTGAAATTCCTCAGAAGACAATTCTCTGTTGGGAGAGTTCTGTCACCTCAGTGGCTGCTCCAGTTTCACTGTCCACAAATACTGTGGACAATTTTGGGAAGCCATTTTTGTTTGACTCAAATAAATACCCATTAAAGACTTAGAATTGACTTAGCTGCCTGTTGAGTGCGTACCGCTGCTGTACATATTTCTTAAAAGCCCCCTGAAATTATTGCATAACATACTTGTTGAACTTTCATGTGGGCACACCATTCAAACCTAAATAAATAAATAAAAACCTTGATAGTCTAATTCCTCATGACTAATTTAACACCAAGATGCTTTCTCTCCCCTTCAGTACACTTGCTTCTGCCTGGATAAAAACAATACAAGGGTCCACCCCTCCCTTTCTCTCTCCAGCAGGGTTTCAAATAAAAAGATTTATAATTAAGCGAGTAGATTTTCTTTTGCCACACTGTCCTAGATTATGAGAGAGTATATTTATATGCAATTATGAAATGAACAGTATTTCTTACCCAAGTGAAGCTTTAAAAGTCATTATGAATCCATTAACTCAGCAGACCTTACAAAAGGCTTTTTTTCTTCATCTATTGAATTTATTTTAATTTGAATCAGATAAGAAACTTTCACCCATCTTATACTTTAATGCTCCCATGCTGTGTTAGGAAGGGGCCACGTAGATCATTCCGCAGATGGTTTAATGTGCCACGTTTGCTGCTGATGTCAATGGCCACACAAGAAGGTTGGGGCACTGCACTGTGGTAAAACATTTTCCCTTATAAATATCAGTTATGAACATTCATTATATAAATTTCTTCTGCAGTTTGGCTTTTAAAATTTGCTTTTATGTCTTCCTATAACCTCCCTGTGAAGACATCTTAATGTCCACCTTTCATTTTGGAAAAAGAGGGGCTTGTTTTGCTGAATACATTGGTAGCATTCAGATTCATACCGGCTGTAGACGTAGGGAAGTTAGTTCTTGGTGGGAATCCCCACCCACACCCCATAATGTTAACAACAACTGTCCCATTTAACAAATCCAATGTGTTTTTCAAAACACAAATGTGATATGGGGGGAATTTGTTGTTAGCATCCTTCCATCTCGAAAGACAAGAGAGTGCTCCTCTGGGGGTGAAGTGAAATTGCTGCATTAGCAGCACCAAAGTGCCTGGGCAGTGTGCAAGCAGGTCCAAAGCTGCAGAGCTGCAGAGATGACAAGACTGCCCACTCGGCCTCATTGATGTGGACCAAAGAAAGGCAGAGCAATATGTTTGCATTAGCTTGGCTTCAGGGGTTGCTGGAAAATGCCAAACAAGGTGCAATCCAACTGCCTTAGGGACTCTGCTTCGGATTTGTGTAGGGCTTACTCCTTAGCCTTTTCCTCTCCCAAAGATATCCCACAAGGTAGCAGAGGTTTAGAGTTTTCCTTCTCCTAGATGAGCTTCCTTCCCAGGTTGGTGAGCCCCATCTGCCCCTTACCTTCCTCTACAGCACATGCAGAAACCACCTTCTTGACCATTGTACCCACTATTTGTCTCATCCGCTCAATCCACCAGAGCCTGTCTTTGCATAAAGGGGTGATATGTGGAGTTATTATTGGAAGCTTAAAGTCTGCTCTATTTTAATAGCCCCACCCCCTTTTACAACTGCATTAAAAAAAATACAATCTCAATGAGTACAAAGGAAAATAAGACAATGGCATTGCCATCAGCATTATCCATTGAACAGATGGTGCATTTGTCCTGAGTACTTGCTTTGAAGTGAGCATATAGAAGGTAGCTACTGGGTGTTCTCCACTTCTGTGCTTTCTCATAGAGGCTGTTCTATATTCCTGGCAGGAGTAGATTGGGACTCACTGACTTGTTACATTGATGTAGGTTTTCTTCTTTTTTATGGTTGTATGTCTTCCTTTGTTCTTGCACTTTGGAACGCTTTGCCTATTGATACATTAGGCAGACACTTTCATTCTGACACTTGTTAAAAATGTCTTTGTTTAGGCAAACCTACTGAGACATGTAATTTTATTAGGTAGAATTGGCTTTTAAAATCTGTTGACTTTTCTCTGGTTTTTCGTCTACTATTTTTAAAGACTGTTTTGATTGCTACATTTAATGACTGTTTTAAACAATTTTAGATAAACTGCTTGGAGTTTTTGTTGATTAATTGGTATGTGAAATATTGCTTAATAAAAAAACAAACACAATTTGTAGTTCAGTTGGGTTCTATTTCACTTACTTGCATAATAGAGTAGCATATAAATGTCATAAATAATTATTTTTCTGATGTCACAAAGTGTGGAAAGAAATGACATTCAGAGAAAGGCCAGTTCAAAATCTCCCTCCTCCGTTTCCCAAATATATTTATTTCCGGTGAAATATATTTATTTCCGGTGAAATTTATTTCCTCCGTTTCCCAAAGATATTTATTTCCGGTGAAAAGAAGCAGGCAGTTTTCTGGGCGGGTTGAAAAGTATAAAAAAGGAAAATTCCCTGACATTTTTGAGGAAGAGTTGTTTGGTTACTTTACTGGGTCTCATCAATAAGTGTTGCCTGTTGGAAGCTATGGAGAGAGCCTTGTGCTGCTTCACTCCAGCCACACTTCCCACAATGCCTTGGGAGTGTTGTGATATGCTGTGATGTAACCTTGTTCACTTTCAAAGTTGAGGCACCACAGCGGAGAAGGCTGTGCTGTGCATTGTTGCCCACTGTTCCTCTGAATTGAGAGGCAGATCTTAATGATTGAACAGGCTTGCATGGGAGTGAGCAGTCATCCAAGTAATCCAAGCCTATTTTGGAGTCTCATTGATAGACTATCTATTATGTTATGATTGAACATGGCTGTAGATCGTGACTATCTAGGAGCTACAGTTTACTTCAGTGGTGGGGAACCTATGGCCCTTCAAATGTTGTTCGATTTCCATCAACCCAGTCAACATAGCCAATGTTTAGGGATTATGAGAGTTGTAGTCCGGCAAAATCTAGAAGGCAATAGGGTCTTTAGCCTAGGTTAATGTCTTGCACCTGCCACTAGTCAAACATTTGCAGTCATTCAGAAAAGGAATCAAACTCCATTTTGCCTTCCTTTAATCAGTATAAGCCCGACGTGAACAGGGCTTCTATTGTATATGAACATTTGATTATTTTCATGAATGTTCTTAACAGTATTCCCTCTCCCTTAAATATCTAATGGGTTTTGTTGTATGCAGACCTCATTTTAGTGTCACCCCCCCCCCCAAGTGTGATCCACATCCATTCATTGAAGAAACTAATTAAACTCTTAATGGTTGGACAGCTTATTTGTGCCTGATGGAGATGAATTATGCTTCCTCTTTGGTCTGAGATGTAAGCAATTTCTTCTCTTGTTTTCCTAACATCAGGGTGCAGTCAAAGGCTTGCTCCAAGCTCTGCAACATAAACTCCTATAACCTGCTGTCTGTTCTTCTGCTTCTCCCCACCCCAATCTTTACATTAAGGAAATTGGCATTCTCTACAGTAGAACCAGATAGTTGAGGGCTGGAGACCCTGCAGCCCTCCTAATGTTGTTGGAATCCAACTCCTGTCACCTACAGCCAGCATGACCAATGGTTGATTAAAATGAGAGTAGTAGCTCTACAACATCTGGTTTTCCCCTTCCCTGTGCTTGGTAAAGTGCTTTGTGTAGCTCACCACATATATAACAAGCCAATCAGTAATGCTACATGATACATCTACCCTGCACTATAAAGCGCAAACTTCAGGGGGGAATTGAATTTTTGAATTCCTGCACACATTTAAGAGAGAGAAAGGGCATTCCTTTCATGCACATAACCTGCATGTTGGAGGAGCAGAGTGTAGAACCTTTTCTCTAATAGTGCGTGAGTGTGTGCTTTTCTCCCCATCGAACACTCCCCCCTTTTTTGCACGAAGGAAGCATTCACATTTTCAGACCTCTGTAGCCTCTGTGATAAAGTGCAACAACTTCTGGAGGGTCACCAGTTCCCTGTTCCTGATTTTACTTTCTACAAAGCATCTTGCAGCCTCCCTGGGTGATTGCACTTCACAGTCTAAGTCCAGAATAAGACATCCTTCTGTAGCTCCTCCCATGGGATTCCCCCCCCCACACACACAAAAGGGTGGGGAGGAAGCATGGACATGGGGTGAAAACAGGTGCAATGCAAGGTGCAGAATATAAGAGAGAGGTGACTGCAGAAATGGGATTGGGAGGATGAAGACAATTTGGTAGTTGCTTGGGGTGAGAAGGGGAAGCTCTAGGGCAGCCTTGGTCCCCCAGGTGTTATTGAACTACAACTTCCATCATCCCTGACTACTGACCATGTTGGCTAGGAATGGTGGGAGTTGCATTCCAACAACATCTGGAAACCTAAAGTTGAGAAAGCCTGCTGTAGGAGATTAATATGTGGAGGAATGGCAGCAGGGGTGGTGAGAGGCGAGGAGCCCTTAGTACTTTCATAATATTTTGGAATGCCTGTGTTCCAGCCCCTTAAACCAACCCTACTGAAACTCATACAAGTTGGAAGAACTCAGCATCTTTTTTTTAAGGATCAGGCCTGTCATCCTGCAGACTCTTTTCTTCCAGAAGCATAGTGAAATGTGACAGTGGTTTTGAGAAACAGAAGAATCTAATTTCCTTGCTCATCACTCTTTGCACACATAGATGCTTAGGAACACATACTACATTGGTAGGCCACTGGCACGCACCTCAGCTATCAGTTTTGCTTAGCAGTCAATTAATAAGAAATTAATAGGGGACAGTGTGATTTATTACTTGGGTTCTTAATTATTATGAAAGGCCAGTTTCGTAAGAGAGGAAGCTTTGAAAGGATAACTGCTAGCATCTGTCTCTGAACCTCTTTCAGCTCCAAAACTTTTGAATAGCATTGGGGGGGGGGAGAAATAATTTCATTAAAAATGGATTAGAAGCATTGAGCTCCCCCCACTTTTTTTAAAGAGAGAACTAGAGGTTGGTGTTGTTTGTGCAGCATGAATCTAGCCTAAGTACAGTAGTATGACACGTTTGTTTGCTTTTGCTATGCTGTGTGTTGGTTGCAATTTCATTTTAACAGTTTAGGACTTCGAGTATAGAGTTAGAAGGGAACATGATTGTCATCTAGTCCAACCCCTGCTCAATACATAATTTACAACACAGCAGAACACCTCCAGCATTGTTGTCAGATGGCTGTCCATCGTCCGCTTAAATCCCTCCAGTGACTTCTTCCTGAGACAGTCAACAATGCTTACTGTGAGGAGGTTTCTCCAGGTGGTTAGTCATAACCTGCCCTGTAACTTCCACCTCTCACTTAGGACTCAGCTACATTATTAAGGAAAAAGACGCTTTATATGCGTTATAACACTGTGACACCAGATGATGCTATGGGGTCCTGTCTTTCACCAACGGGATTTCCATTTATGACATTTACAATGCATTTAACTGAATCACTTTTTTGATGTGTCTGGATCCAGCCTTAGTGGTGGAGCATCTGCTCTGCCTGCAGATGGTCCCAGGCTCAGCCCCCAGCATCTTCAGATGGGGCTTGCAACCCTGCAGAGCTACTGCCGGTCTCTGTAGGCAGTACTGAGCTAGATGAACCCAACGGTCTGATTTGATATAAGGCAGCTTCCTATGTTGCTGACATTGTGCTGGCTTTGCACTTATATCACGCTGACAAATCATACTCAGCTGTAAAGGCTTTTAGGATCAAGACACCAGTGTGTGAAACTCCTGTCATGCATGCCCTTCCCAGAACTGATCAGGTTTAGCTTTAAATGTTAAGCAACATCTGTTCCCTCCATCCTTGCAATGTTTCTGGTGTGTTTTTGGCACTCAGAAGGCTGTTCGGGGGAGGGTGGGGATGGGGGTAAGGAGATAACTCAATAGATAATTTGCCTTGTGCATGTTTTTTAAAGCTCCTGTTTAAATTGATTCAATCTCCCAAGGTTTTAACCACCCTTAATCTAGACTAAATTCTCTGCCTTTGGCTGCAGACTCTCTTAGCCCTTATCACGAAGATGCAAATGTTGAGAGGGGAGTAAAAGATGGAGATTCAAGAGCAGCCTACGATGACGAGACAGCTGGCTACTCTCTGCATATTTGCTTCCTTTTCTCAGATGAACACTTATTTAAATATTTATGCAGAATTAAACCTGCACCTCTTGAAATGCCTTTTGGCTCAGACCCTTTTCCCTTGTCACCCCACCCGCCAAAACACTGTCTTCCTCACTATTCAAAATCCTCTAAAGTACCAGCCTGTTTCTTAGCAGGAGAGATGTGCCTAGCATCCAAACAATGCAATGTCAGTGTTGTAGAAAAATTTCCACTGAGGGCTGTTACAGGTTGAAGTAAAGCTAATCTATGAGGCCTTCCATTCCACTAGCAGGAATGGGTTGTGCAGATTGTATATAATATTTCCCTATTGCATAAGCAGCTTATGCCACCTTCCCCCTCATGCATTGTGTATTTAGAGCAAAACTGCTACCGGGTGGATTGCAAGCTCATTGCATTTTTACATTCTGGACCCTAAAATCATAGATAGGAGCCACTGGAAAAGCAGACAATAAGCAGGTGAGCTTGAAATTCAGTGTCCTGTGGATGTTTATTTCCTTGTTTTTAAAGCAAGCATCTCTTATGGCTGAGAAGATACTGTTATATGATTATTGACCAACCATTGCTTTGTTAAGCAGTTCACTGTCCAATACATAGCTCAGGATGTGCAGCTGATGTTTCATAAATGGAAGTTAATGGGTAAACAGAAGATCTCATGACAACTGGAAAGATAACTGTTTTTGAACGAGATACCCCACTCTCAATCAAAGCTTGGAAAAGCTACCCCCATCCAGCTGAGGGGGAGAGTCATGTAGGGAAAAGGCTTGGGAGCACAGGGACATCCTGCAAAGCAGAAGCCACCCCCTCCCTGGGAGAAATTGGGAAGTCCAACAAAAATGTATCCCAATTGCAGAGAAGTCCAGCTAAAAGATCTCAACTCCCATTCTTTGCTTGTATGTTTATAAGCAAGCTGAATGGAGCATGGAGGTATGTGTGTGCATATAAAAATCTCTGTTTTTGTCTCTGACATGTGGGCCCTGGAAGTTTCACCACAAGAGAATGTGGCACTCACTCTGAACACTTTCCCTCTTTACAACCGGAAGAATATTTCTGGATCTATGGGATGCTGCTCAGTGTGTTGTTGTTGTTTAGTCGTTTAGTCATGTCCGACTCTTCGTGACCCCATGGACCAGAGCACGCCAGGCACTCCTGTCTTCCACTGCCTACCGCAGTTTGGTTACACTCATGCTGGTAGCTTCGAGAACACTGTCCAACCATCTCGTCCTCTGTCGTCCCCTTCTCCTTGTGCCCTCAATCTTTCCCAACATCAGGGTCTTTTCCAGGGAGTCTTCTCTTCTCATGAGGTGGCCAAAGTATTGGAGCCTCAACTTCATGATCTGTCCTCCCATTGAGCACTCAGGGCTGATTTCCTTAAGAATGGATAGGTTTGATCTTCTTGCAGTCCATGGGACCCTCAAGAGTCTCCTCCAGCACCATAATTCAAAAGCATCAATTCTTCGGCGATCGGCCTTCTTTATGGTGCTGCTCAGTGTACCAGCCCACAAAAATAGTCTAGGAAGGGTGTTCTGCAGTTTTTAATCATCGGGTTCCATGCATTGCACCCAAGAGAAACTTATATGTGAGGTTAAAAGTGAAGGGTAAAGGATGGGCTGTGTGGGAATGATGAAGAGTGTCTGTGACATGCAAGGCGCATGAAAGAAATGGGGGAAGGCAGCCAGATAGACACCTTTAATCTTTCACATTAACTGTGTTTTCTGGCTGTGGATTTGGGATGTGGCTGGTGCCAGTGTAGTTCAGACTGCAAATGAAAAAGGGGGAAGGATTGGGGGGAGATCATCAGTGTTCTGAGTGGATAATGCTTGTGTTGGGTGTGGGGAGGGAAGCAAGGAAATCACCGACATCTGCTCTCCAATTCAATCTTCGCACTGATCTCTGCTTGAACCTGACAATCCTTTCTCGCTCATCCCTAAATCCCACCAATCTGCCATAGTCGGCCACCCTTAAACTACATATCCACATAATCTGCCTATCTACTGAAGTCACCACGCAAGCACACACACGCACGCGCGCGCACACACACACACACACACACACCCCACCTCCCAATAACAGGCAGGCTTGTTGGCTTACTCCAGGCAGCTCAGAGGCTTTGACATCTGCTTTTGTGTGTCATTGCTCCAATGGGATGTGGTGTAGCAGACAATATTGATGGCATTCAGGTTGGATCATGCATGCACGTGCTAATCAGAATAAGCAAGGGCCAGTGGGAGGGGGAGAGATTCAATTACACCATTTGAATTATGATGAGTGATTGTGTTGCTGGGAGGTAAATAATACATTTGTGAGCTGACCTTCTGTACAGACCGCTCTGGCTGCTAGAACAGAATGTTCTCAGCAGGCAGAGTAAAACAGGAGTGGAAGATGCAGATTACATGTATTGCTGTCTCCTCTCTTGCCAAGCTTGCTTGACCTTCTGATAAAAGTACTGAGCTGATATATGCAACCAAGATTTTGTGGCATGTCTTGGTCTAAGAAGCATTTGTATTCAACTACTGCCCTATCATGACAGCCAAATCTGGATAAGTTTATGGACTTCTGCTGTCAGAATTCCAGGGATTTCAAGTAAAGATAAATCAGCTCAACCTTTTACAGTCCAATGGTCACATTCCCTTCTGGTCAATATTCAAAGGACCACCCACCCCTTGGTGGGTGGAGCAAGAGACAACGGTGAGAATTTCACCTTTGTACAGTAGACGAGTTTTTTCACACTCAAACATCCTTCTACATCCTCCCTCCAGGCAAACAAGAAGTATTATCTGACTTCACAGACACATTTTTCTTCTAGCAAAACCACCCAGGCATATGATTTTAGTAGGTATAAGGGTTTTAAAATTACAGTTTTAAAATTCTTTTTATAGGGTTTTTTTATGCAACTTGTTTTCAGTGTCTATTTTTTATTGGCATTTTAAATGAATATTTTAGACTGTCTTGAAAACTGCTTAGAGGTCTTTTGTTCCAGCAAGCAGCACATCAGTTTTGTTAAATAAATAAAAATAAAATAAGTAACATTGAAAGCCAAGGTAGCTCATATGGTGTTTTCAGGCAATTTTCTTCAAGGCTACTCAGCCAAAGCGCACTTTCCACATAGCCAAGATCAGCCTAGATTGACTCAACATTGGGACTACTGCTCTACTTGTATTCAGTAATTGTTGCTCACACTACAGGCCCAAGTGGACTGGGTTCCACTCACTCACCTCTGGGCTTCATGCCAAAGCATACTGCCTTTCCTGGAAGACATAATTTTGTATTTTAAGAATTATGAACCTAAGGCTAACATGTACATTAGGGTTGTTCAACTTTGGGTCCTTAGTTCTTGTTGGACTACAACCCCAATCATCCCTAGCCAGCTTAGGCAGTGGTCATGAATGATGGGAATTTTAGTGCAGCACCACTTGGGGACGCAGAGTTGAACAATACCGATATAAAATACTCTCTGGAGCACTGGAGGAGCCTCCTTGCTCAAGGCAGCTGAAAACTGGAGAAACGTGATATGAACTCATCATAAGAGGTATTGGGGTTGCCCACCCCCCACTTCTTGAATACTATGTGTAAAATCTTCTGCTGCACTTTTTAATTATGTTGGAGAAATGAAAGTCACAATAAAATAAATGTTGTCCCCTTGTTGGGCATAAGAACCTAACAGGGTGGTTGTCTTGGCAATATCTTCAGTCTTATTAATTTGTTCCAGTCATCTTCTCTTCCACGCCGCTACATTCTTTGCAGCTGTAATCACTGCAAAATTGTTTAAACCTCCTTTTTGTAAAGGTAACCTTTGCAAATCTTATGTACAAGCCCAGCAAGTAAGAGAGTGCGTGTGGGGGGCCGGGGGGGGGGGAGAGGACAATGACAGAAAGATTCATTACTTATTAACTCATAAAAGTAGTAATATTCAAAGCTACTTTAGTACCAAAGTCATGTTCTCTTCAGTTATTCTGCATAATTAATTATAAAGTGATAATTTGTACACCATGATATTTTCATTCCAACATGAAAGTGAAATACTCCAACTTGTAACAGCCTTGGGCAGGAGAGGAGATGAGAAGGAAGGGGGGGGTAGAGAAAGAGAGCTCCAGAGCTGTCTCACAATTGAACAAAAATCTGCATTACAGGCTGGTCTGTTCAGGCCAGTGGGGCATTACTCCACCAGCCTCGGTCAACCTCCACCTGACAACCTTCTAACAACCAGTTGTGTTACAACCAGGGAGGAGACATTGGCTGTCAGCCTCCTCTTCCCCTTACTTAGTCATCATTATCCCCGTGTAAAACTGCACGGAGATGGATGGGGACACAACTAGAATTAGTTGGCTCTTCCTGCAATTGGCTCTGGCTCTACATTCCTGTCTTCTGCCCTGCTGGTCCCAGTCAGCACCAACGACCACTGCAAACCTGGCTCCAGTGCCCAGGTATTCAAAGGAGGAAGCGGGGGCTCAAAGTTATTAAGGCTACAATCCTATACTCACTTAACCTAGGAGTAAGCTCCATTGAACGCAATGGGGCTTGCTTCATAACGGACATAGGAGGGATAGGATGGCCCTGGAAGATAGTCGGCCATGAAGTCCTTGGTGCAAATGCCAACCTTGTGGATTGTTGGGTGGCCTGAAGGAAGCCCCAACCACTCAGCATCAGTGTATAATTTGAGGGCAGTATAGGTCTACTTTCCATAGCTGATGTTGGGATTAGTGGGAATGCATGTGAAGTGCTTTGAGCTTGAAGAAAATCAGTATATAAATGGTTGGTGGTTATTAGGTTCATGATCCCATTGTGGCAGAGACTCCTTGGTTAGAGAGAGCATAAAACCCCCCAGGGTTAACACTCTGAGCCTGAGGGAGGAAATCCAAGGCAACTTTCCTTTCACTTTTTTTTCTAAAGCAGAGAACACAACAAATTGCAGTTAATGCTTTGCCAGCGTTTTGATATAACTGGCAGTGCCCACTGATAACGATAAAATGCACTTTGCTAAGTAGGTGGTTCAGAGTGTCCCAATCTAGAGTTCAGTGTGCTAAGATGGATCTTTGCTTCTTACTCGATTGATTGCCCTTTGCCCCCTTAGTCACTGGAGGACAATACCATGTCTGGTATTCCATTTGCAGTGCAGACTGTCTATAAGTTACTTCAGTGTGATCTTCTCAATACCCAAGATTTATATGTGCTCTCAAAATAAATTCAGGGGCTGTAATTGATTAGAGGGATCCTAGAAGTATGTGTATAGATAATAAAGAGGGTTGTGTGGAAACTTGCAACCATCAGTATGTATTTTCAGCTGAAAAAGCCTTCCTTGTTTGACTTTTTTTTTTGCACTCCTTGTAGACTTGTTCTCTTTGCCCTCACTTTTCTTAAGACACATCAAAGATAACCAAATCTGATTGGATATTGTAGTACCATGATGTCATCCTGACTAATCCCTGAATGAGGTTGACCTGCCGTGTGATGAATCCTAGAAGCAGCCAAGGGAAGAGTGTTGATGAACAGTATTTTAAAAAGAGTGCAAACACGTGTGTTTAATTGTTTTTTTTAGAAGAAATTTCCATCCTGACATGACTTGTAGCTTTAACCCTAAATATCGAAAGTGGAGCCCTTTCGGCACAGCACTAATAAGTGTTCTCCAGCAGACTTTTAATCTGAGTTGCTGACTGTTGCCCCAGATCTTGCTATCCCACATTGGAGGCTGGCCTGTTATCATGATAAAATAGGATTTGCAATTATGATAACGAATGGGCCTGTGGCAGCAAGCCCTTTTATCACCATGATCTGTTATCGCACCAAGTCCCAATGGACTCTACTTCAGAGCAGGGTGACAACAGGAGCTAAAAGAGAGAGTGTGATAATTAGGCTGCTGGTAAGGTTGGGGATGGGGGTGGGGGGAAGGGGAAATGCTTTACAAGAGTGCATGCTTTCTATCCAGCTTTCTATCCTGCTTTGCATAATCGACTAGATAGCAAAGGATTAGGAGGAGAAGTCTTTGCATGTGCTACTTCAGACAGAATAGGGAATATGTTTGTTTTCTTAACTTTGGAGCTATGTCTCCATTCCAGATTTGTGTACGGTTTTCTTCTCCTAAAGATATATGTATAAATAAACCTTATATCATAAAGACACCACAATCTCTGCTGTGCCTCATTCCAAGAGGAAACACAAACCCTGGGTAAGTGTCTGGACCCTGGTAGTGTCACATTGCTCAGAGACTGGGGTGGTAAGTACCAGTATGTTGCTGAACTTAACCAGTGCTAAATTGTTGGTCTCTTATTGAGCATGTAGCATCTTTTCTGATGTGCAAAATGTGTTCTGACAAAATATGGTACTGGTACTGATTGCTGCTGCTATAAGGTGACATATTTCCTTTTGCCACCAGGTGAAAGTTGATGCTGTGAGCAAACAGGTAAATCTAAAAAAACAACATCCATGCCAAGGAAACACTGCCTTGAGACAGAAAATAATATTTAGAGAGATTTGAGAGAAGCATCATTCCCCACTATTTTTATCCTCCGGTTAAACAGGTTCTAGAAAACGAATGAAACCCTGTGGGAAATCTGTTTGCCAGAGGTAAAAGTGGAACAGAGTATGCACATTACATGAAACGTTCCTCCTTTTACATATAATCTTCAGCTTCATTTATTGTTTATTTTCTTTATTTAGTTCACAACATTTATATACCACTTGTTTTGTAGAGTGGTTTGCAAAAATAATCTACATCAGGAACAAGTGGGAGTGGGGACAGAAAGATCACCGTCAGGATTTGCTGCCCTGGTGGACCCTGCTGTCTGAGATACATTGCCAACTCTGTTTCTTTGGCGCCCCCCTCTCAGGCAACAAAACTTGTGCTAAACTTTCAAAAGTTCAGCAAAAGCCTAAGGTGGCAGGGGAGGGGGAAACTGTCTGCAACCACTGGTGGTGAGAATTCACTAAAACATCTAATTGGTGTAATCTGGGTGCTTGCCTTGTTCCTTTCCTGGAACAGCACACATATAGCCTGCTGGCTCATACAAACTTCTGACGGCCAAAGCATTGGTTGTGGCAGTGTGTGTGTGCATGTGTGTGTATACACTCACACATATGGTGTGTGCGCACGTCTGTGTGTGTGTGTGTACACACACACACACACACGGTACTGTATTAGATTTGCTTTTAATTAGACTATATAATTGTTTCCTTCATTCACTGAAGTTGTTTCTCCTGGTGTTGATCACTGTCCCATTTTAATGTGGAATCTGCCTGGGGCAGCTGTGAAAGCGTGTTAGATATTTAATGAACCTCTTTAGAGTGTGTTTCCTTTTTTTCTCTTTTTGAAGGTAAGGGAGTTCATGTTTCCATCAAGGCAATTGCTGCTTTCCTTGTTCAGGGATGGTAGTAGTGGGGACTAACCCTCGTGAAAATGATTTCCTATGAACCACAGTGATTAATTGTGTGACTTCTAATTGTCCTGGCATTTTTCCGGAATTTCAGGGGTGGAGGGTGATAGCAATCCCCATTGATGGCTGCCTTCCAGAATGTCTAGGGAGAACCATGCATTTGGAGTAGGAGGTGGTGGTTCCTGGAATTACCAGTGACAAAAAAAGAGGGAGAAGGATTGTTTCCATAATTGTTAAACTTCCCCAATGGTTTCACTATCCTCCTCTGGAATTTGATATGTGAATTGCAGGCCAAACCGCATTACTGATAACTTCCAGCTCTTCATCTTAGCCTTACTGTACTTACAAAGTCCAATTCTGCCCATGGATTGGCTATTTTGCAATTGGCCTTTTGTGCAACATTCTCAAGGATAAGGTGCCATTTTAGGATGCCTCTTAGCTGTGCTACAGGGTGTCCTGCTTGATTCAGATATACAGCCCATGACACAATGAGGTGGCACTACTTTAATTAAAACAATATGTTTCCTAGATCCTAACGGACTATTCATTTAAAAGGATCAGTGAGAGAGGAGGAAAGCTGGCAATTTGTTAGAGCCATGATGTCGCTTGGAGACCACAAAGCAGCACAGATTTAGTGCTCTTATGCCTAACCTCTAATATTCAAGGAGAGCTCACAGGAGCAACAGACTCTACAGCCACCTCATATGGTACTTTAATTGACATAAAGAACTGCCTTGAACTATGGCAAAGTTTTCTTAGAAACTCTGCTTCATCTGCAGAACTTCGCTCTTTAGTTCAGAGAGTCATCAGTGTTTCCTGTCCATTCGTCTACTACATAATGAGCCTATGTATATATTATATTGAGTTAAATGGATTTACTCCCAGGAAAGTGTGTACAGTGGTCCCTCGGGTTAAGCACTTAATTAGTTCTGGAGGTCCATTCTTAACCTGAAACTGTTCTTAACCTGAGGTACAACTGTAGCTAATGGGGCCTCCCGCTGCCACCGCGCGATTTCTGTTCTCATCCTGAAGCAAAGTTCTTAACCCCAAGGTACTATTTCTGGGTTAGTGGAGTCTGAAACCTGAAGCATCTGTAACCCAAGGTACCACTGTATATTGTTGAAACCTTGATGTTCAATCTATCACATCTCCAGGTAGGGCTGGGAAAGATCCCTGCCTGAAATCTTGAAGAGCTGCTGCCAATTACCGTAATGTGTACACCAGTGTGGTCCCCTCCAGTCGATGGTGGACTACAATGCCTGTAATTCTTTATAACTGCCCATGCTGGCTGGGGCTGATGGGAGTTAGAGTCCAACAGCATCTGGAGGGCACAACATTGGCTACCCCTAACACACTAAGCTATACAGAGCAATTTATTGTAAGGCAGTTTCCTATACACACTACTGAAATATTTCTTTTCAGCCAAATAAAGATGGCCATAGAAATAATAGGAAAGGTTTCACACATCCATAGAAGCAAGGAAAGAGCAAATGGCCAAATTGTAAGTATGCTCCAAGCAAGCTCCAGGTGAGGTGAGGTAACCTGTGGTGTTGAGATGTCCCAAGTCTCATATCTGAGTTGAGCATTTCTCTCTTTATTCTTTCCTTTATACTCTTCCAACTGGCTTTTCTCTTCCTAATCAAAAAGCTGAGGCTTTGTGTATCTGTTAGGCCTATAAGCTAAGGGTGGAGGGTCTCTTCCCAAAGAGCTACATGGTATTGCTTCAAGGGACCTTTCTGTTGTCAAGGGGAAATGTCAGCCACCTCACAGACAAGTCTGAGTGGGCAGTTGCTTTGAAAAGAAAAGGTGCTTGAGGAGCGCAGTCAGTGTGGGAGGTTGCTAATTAAAGCTGTTTGGGGAGTGGAGTCCAAAAGACTGAAATGAGAGAGAAGGGAAATAACTGCCCATCAACATGCATTTCTAAGCTTCTTTTTGTTCTTCTCCCATGGAGGTGCCATGCAGTTGGATTTTTAAACAATGTGTTTAAATGTAGGATGTCTACAGGGAGTGGGACTAGGGTGACAGAATGCCAGGAACCATGTTAATGCTCTTTTTCTTGATCTTAAGCTTGCCACAGCGAGAAGGCAACTGCCTAGGCTTGAGTTTTCTACGTCTGCATTTGTGCTGCAATGCATGGGGGAAACCTGAAAAAAATCTGCGGGGCATTTACCTAGCATCAAGCAAACAATGTGATTCCCAACGTGCCCTGTATTCTGTCTCCAGTAAAGGATTAGGCTGCTCTCTGCTAGAGGCACAGGACTTTTGAGCCAACAAGTACACAAGTACGCAGCTGGGCTTAACTGAGATAGGGAAGAAGAGAAAACATGGAGCATCAACCTAATTAACTTACATTATGTCATCATTCCAGTAGATGCATAGGAAGCTGCCTTATACTGAATCAGGCCATTGATCCATCTAGGTCAGTGTTGTCTACACTGACTGGCAGTAGCTCTCACAGCTTTCAGACTGGTTTTCTGCCCTACCTGGAGAGGCTGTTGATGCTACATTCATGTCTCAGTAGAGTTAGCTGCTGGATTGCTATAGTCAGTCCTTGGCATAGCCTATTATTACAAGCACTCTTCAGGTATGAAGGCAAAACACATGAAAGCATGAACTGTGTAGAGCATTCAGGGCTACCTATGCTGCCCCTGTCCCCAACATCCCCGAATGAACCGGCATCTTCAACTCCAGCCCTTCGCATGTCACACAGTGAGGTCTAGAGGGCTTTTCAAGAATGTATGGCTTAATGTGTTTAGAAGCTCCTTGACAATCGGGAATCCCTATAATGCAGGGTTCCCAATAGTGGGAAGGCTGAGTGTATTCAGTTGAATGCATCCCTTACACCAAGTTTGGGGAACCGATGGTCCTTAAGGTGTTATTGGACTCTGGTTCCCATCAACCTGTAGCCTGCTATGTACTGCTATACAGAATGACCCCACCACCCATACACCCACACACTATTTGAGTTGGGAGGGAAGCTCCTGAATAGTTCAGGACCACAGCACACCAGAAAAGGCTTTAACTCCTCTTCCCTGCATAGCTCAATTGTGATTACCCCCTCTGTGCATGTATACATGCACTCACACCTGCCTGCTATTTCAGAGTCATGTGTAGTTTGGTACAAAATGCATGGAATTCACCATGTTGCTCTAATCCAGCACAACAGTCCCATCATTCTAGTTCCTCTGTGTCTTTCTACCATGTGTGTGAAATTAAGTGCACAGCAAAGATGCTTTTACAATAGCAAGCTGCTAAACTCCTTTCTGGTTTTATCCTGGTGATTAAACTACAGTCCTAGCATGGCTTTTGAACTGGTGACCCTGAAGCTTAGCAGCAAGTCCATGTCCATTGATCCATCCTGACATCTGATCATTACAATAAATGACCATTAACGTGACTTTGGGAAGCTGCTTTCTCTGTGTCTAGTGGTGACGGATTGTCTGTGATTTTTGTTTTGTGTTCTTTCCCCCCTTTGGAGGGACAAGGCTATGATACACTGACAGTAATTATCAGGTGCCCACAGGGGCATGAAACAATGTGAGCCTTTAGAGATGTCAGACCTTGAAGGCTGAAAACAAAATGAAGGTTAGCGTTTTGTGAGCAGCTTTAAAAATCGACCAACTCCTATTTCAGTGGTGCATTGCATACAACCCTGAAATCAGGAAGTAAATTCAGTGGGACTTTCTCCTGAGTAGATCCTGGTTAAGATGCAATTGTCATTTTTTTGTTTAATAGGGAGAGATATTAAACTTGCTGCTATTTGATGCCAACTTTCAAATTGAGGAAGAATCCCACTGCAAATTTCTTTACTCAGCCATTTTTTGTGAAAATGCTATATTCCGTCTCAAACTTTGGGCACAGTCCTGCTAACCCTCCATAGGTGCTGGCTCCCTTGGGCTCTGGGTGCCTGAGCACCCACAAAATTCCTCATGAGAGGGCTGGACACCCATAAATTTTGGTGCCAGGGCCATGCATGCTGCATGGCACCCGGGTACCTATGATCAAGAGGTCAAGCTGGCACTCCCACAATCCCTTTCTGTGTAATTTCAGTAACATGGAGAGAAACAACTGAAGGAATGTGTGATGGCTATATCCCAACCACGCTGGATCCCAAGCCACCTGGGGAAGGGAGCCCTGGCCACAACAGATAGTACTTCTCTCATATACCCTGCCTTTCTCCATTTGAAGTACTCTTTGCCATCAGATAGGATATTGATTATTTACCAGGCTGCCCCTTATCAAGAAGCCTCCAAAAGTTCCATCAGGTTTCTCTGAAGCCTACTGAGATAGCATAACATCACAGCAACAGGCACGAGAGTGTTTAGAATAAGCTGAGGCCGGACAAGTTTATGAAACAAGAAATAAGTTTATGAAGATAAAAAAGAGACATGTAAAAGTTTAAGAGAAAGAAACAGAATATCCTCCATTTCCCTTTGGAGCAAAAAGCAAATTAAAATTACTTTAAAAATCCTAGGCTAGAGCATCACTAAATTTTAAGGCTTTTAACAGGATTTCTTGCTCACAAGTAGGCCTTTGTTCCTTGAAACTTTTCTCCTAGGCTTCCCCCATACTTTGTACATCAAGTGATATCCCCTCAATCTGCCCGTGTCTTGTCTGTTTTTATAGACCTCCCCTGTCAATCATGGGATACCTGCTTAAGGAACTTTAGCACTTTTAAATTCTCAATCCTTGGAGAGAGGTGTGTGGTTAGACTCACCAGCTTATGCCTTGATGCTATATTAGGCTCTGGGCACCTCACAGAACTTCAAGCTGTTCCTATGCTCCCTAAATAAGTTCCAAGAAGGTGGTTGTTGGCATCCATCTGTCTTGAGAGAGAATGAAGTGCACCTCCAGGGGTGAATTCAAACTGCTGTGTTAGCAGCACCAACGTGACCTCCCCGGGGTTCAAGCCTGACCAGTGTGTATGGAGGTCCAGGGCTGCCCATACAACGAAACCCCTCCTCAACTTTGCTGATGTGGTCCAAAGGAAAGCAGAGCAATACGTTTAGCACCAGCTTGGCTGCAGGAGTGGTCAGAAGGAGGCGTACAAAGTGTCATCCAACTGTCTTAGGGAATCCCCTCTGGATTTGTGTAGGGTTTAGGTAAAGGTACCCCTGCCCGTACGGGCCAGTCTTGACAGACTCTGGGGTTGTGCGCCCATCTCACTCAAGAGGCCAGGGGCCAGCGCTGTCCGGAGACACTTCCAGGTCACGTGGCCAGCGTGACATCGCTGCTCTGGTGAGCCAGAGCCGCACACGGAAACGCCGTTTACCTTCCCGCTGGTAAGCGGTCCCTATTTATCTACTTGCACCCGGAGGTGCTTTCGAACTGCTAGGTTGGCAGGCGCTGGGACCGAACAGCGGGAGCGCACCCCGCCGCAGGGATTCGAACCGCTGACCTTTCGATCGGCAAGTCCTAGGCGCTGAGGCTTTAACCCACAGCGCCACCTGCGTGTAGGGTTTACTCCTTATCATTTTCTTCTTCCAAGGATGTCCCACAAGGCAGCACAGGTTTAGGGCCAGAGTTTTCCTTCTCCTAAATGGGCTGCCTTCCCAGGGATACCTTCTGGCAAGGTATAAATTCCCATAATATATGCAAGCAATCCATGGCAGTAAAGTCCATTTCTATCACAGGGAGCTTTAGTGTGCAGCGGATCCACCACAAATTGGATTTTAATTAAATCTACTTCTGAATTCAGACCACATTTTCCCCCTTTGACAGAACCCAAAAAGTTGTCCCAAATTCTGTTTTAACATCCTTACTTCAAGAACCATCTGGGACCTCAACTGTTTTCGACCAAATGTGTTCATTAGAAGCATAGCTCCAGCAGCAAAGCAAGAGATTTCTTTAAATCTTGAAGCATGTGTCCTCTCACAGCTGTTACGTTTTGCTTTGCTAATTTCAATTCCTGTAGCAATTGTTCAAGGGAATGGCACTCATGGAATCAAAGGATGCCTTCCAGGTACAATCTACTGTTGCACTGCCTCTGTAGCAGGGATAGCTATATAAAACTCTTTCCTATTAGATGAGTTTGGGGTCTTTTGCTGATCTCTTTTCATGTGTCCAGCTATGAAATCCTTCTTTAGTTTTTTAATGATATGATCTTCTTGGTCTATGTTAAGTTATATTTTGCTGGAAAATCCAAATTCTTTCTGGTATGCTTTGACTAGGAAGGATGGTTAAGGAATTCAGTAGGTGTGAATTCCAGTAAAAACTGGCCTGATCCACAGTAGGGATTTATTTTTTTTGGGGGGGGGATTGTTCAATTACATATTAGTACAAACTTATCAAATTTTCGCTTTCCAAACCAATATGTGTACAACAACACAGTTGTCCTTCAAAATTTGCACTTCTTCAAGTTTTGCAGTGCAGATTCTCAACCAAAGCATGTATACCAAAAGGAATGCAGTGGTACCTTGGTTTTCAAACATAATCCGTTCCAGAAGACCATTCAAGTTCTGAAACATTCAAAACCTGAAATCTCAATAGCCGATACCTAGGCCTCAGGATCTTGTACTCAGTGGAAGCCACGTGGCATGTTCAACTTCCGAGGCATGTTCAAAAACCAAAGCATTTGCTTCCAGGTTTATGGCATTTGAAAATCAAAATGTTAGTGAAAACTGGATATAAACACTAGTGGAAATAGCATATAAAAACACATTCTCTTGGGGGGAAATGGCTTGCAAAATTGCATATATGTGGCAAATGTAAGTATTTTAAGATAAATGAGCATGGAAATGCATACCAGTTTTGTGTGGATTTTAAATGAACAAGCAAGTCTCAAATGTATGCAGAAATGGAAAAAAATCAGAAACTGAGAGGAAGTGAAATTGATGGTTTTGTCCATCCCTAATCCACATCTGCTGGACTAATGTACAGCTCCAAACATAGTTATCCAACAGCTTTCTCAGCTCTCAGAATGATCCAACTTGGCTAAAAAAAGAAAAGTTTCAGAATATGCTTTTAAACATTTTTTCTCAAAATATACATTTCTAAACATTTGCCCTCCTAATATACATTTTTAAAATGAGTGAGGCACAAAATAAGTATTAAATTGCAGATTAATTCAGAAATGGGATGGGGAACACAAGTGAAAGAGACAAAGACAGGAAATCAGTCATCTCTGCTTTTTCATATTTGCAATTCAAGTCTGAAACAGTTATGTAATAGAGCTATGTGTTGCTAGGGGCAGATAGAGTATTCCATTTTTTACTTTGGAGGGAAGTGGATTTCTGAGGTGTTCTAGAATTTGACATAAAAAACAAGCTAATGAGGGATGAACTTCACCGGGGGGGGGGGTAGTTTACAGAAGCTCACACCTTGTAACAGAAGCACACAAACACTGAATGACAACCTGCAAGCATAGACTATTAAAATATATCAGGCATGTATGGTAAAGTAACGCAAACAATAACACTGAGTAAAATGATATCAACATTCTAATAGGTGTCACAACTTGGGGAAAAGCAAAATGTCACAGAAGATCACAGAAACCTAGTATAAGGACAGTCCCATGAACTCAAATACAATGAAGCCCAGGCCAAAAAGTGGGTTGGGGGCTTATCTGGAACAAACTTGTAACATGCCCCTCTGCTTGCCTATCTTGCAGACTTGACAAGAAAGATTCTGCACGTTTTGAAACTGAAGGATTGATTGGCAGCAGGGTATGAAAATGCATGTAGAAATTGCCTGTTAGGTCATAGGTAGTCAAGGCTGTAGAACTTGTTGATTATATATTATATATATATATATATATATATATATATATGCAGGTTTTGGTGTCCTCGGGTGTCTTCCCGTGTAAAAGTTGGGGTGTCTAGGCGACGTTTCGACGAGGTCTCACTCGTCATCTTCAGGCTGGTGCTTTCGGCTTCTTGTTACTGGAACAGAGCAGGATCTCAGTGTTTGAGTTCCTATAAATACTGTTGAGGGGGTGTGGTGTATAGCCTCCAATGTTCTGGGCAGAGAGGAAGTTCCCAGGCTAGTGTGCCTTTTCTTCTTTTGTTCCTTAATTACTTGAGGGATATCTTGAGTGATTTCTTGAGTGATATCCTGAGTACCACTTAGGTGGGTCATTAGGTGTGGATTAGTTGCTAAAGTCTTTGTGTCTTGACCTCTTGAACTTTGTGAAGAGTTTTTCTGAGAAGATGGCTGTACTGCACTTAGTTGTGCTCTGGCTTGGCTTCGTGTATAGGGGCGAGCTGTGGTTTTGTGGCCTGTGTCAGCCAGATCTGTGTAGGGATTGCAGGGGGGTGCAGCATCCGGAGGTGCCACCATGGTTTGGCTACTGGATGGTGTCTGTAATTTATCTGTGGAGAGGGTCTGGGTTTGGGTCTGGTGTGGTTGATTGGTGATGGCGTTCTGTGTGCCTCTGGATCTGGTATCAGTTTTTGTGGGGAGGGCTAATTTCCAGATGTCTGGCAAGCGGGATGTGTCGTCACGCTTGTTCATGTTATGAGGGTGTTTCTCTATCTTGATGGCTTCCATGATTATTCTCTTGTGGTGATGTTCCATGTTAAAGAGCAATTTGGAATCTGCAAAATTAATTTCGTGTCCTGTTTCTTTCATGTGTTGGAAAAGAGAGGAAGTTTTTTCTTCTTTTTTGACGGCATTCTTGTGTTCTGCGATACGTGCATTTATTCGTCTGTTTGTTTGTCCAATGTACGTGGCTGGGCAGACTTTGCAGGGTATTTCATAGACCCCTTGGTTTTCCAACTGGATTTTATCCTTGGGGTTTCTGAGGATATTGGCTATTTTTTGGTTGGTGCAAAAGGTGCAAAAGGCTGTTTTGATATTGTGTTTATGGAGGATTTTGCTAATTTTATCTGTAGTGCCCAGAACATTGGAGGCTATACACCACACCCCCTCAACAGTATTTATAGGAACTCAAACACTGAGATCCTGCTCTGTTCCAGTAACAAGAAGCCGAAAGCACCAGCCTGAAGATGACGAGTGAGACCTCGTCGAAACGTCGCCTAGACACCCCAACTTTTACACGGGAAGACACCCGAGGACACCAAAACCTGCATTCCTGTACCCGTGAAAATCTACGAAAGCATATATATATATATATATATATATATATATATATATATATATATATATATATATATTGTTGTTCATATTAGTAGTAAATAGCAGCTTTATTGAAAATGTGCTTCACACCAACAAAGAGGCACATTGGGGTAGCCATTGGGGTTCCCCCCAGATGTTTTACAACACCTCATATGATCCCTATTGGCCATATTCTGTGGGAATGACGTGAGTTGTAGTCCACACCCTCTAGAGGGCACCTTGTGGCTGTCCCTGTTACAGAAGCTTGTTCAGTTCTCAGTGACTCGTTTTACCAGACAAAGTCAATGGGCTGCAAATCTTAGATACACTCATAGGAGGCAAAACCAGCACTCACCCAAGTTACTGGGTTCACTTTTGACCCACTCAACCAAAATTGTCCCGTAGCTATATAATAACCCACTTACGTTTATTCAGACCCAGACAGAAAAATTGGGAAGAGGTATTGAGCTCTTTGGGTTCTTGCTGCCTGTGGCTCTTCAGATGTTCCTGAACTCCTAACTTCCAACAGCCCCTGCCACCAACATAGTATATGGTTGAGGCTGGTGGGAGCTAAAGTCCAACATTATCCAGAGGGCCCAAGGCTACAATGTTTTGCTACTACAAAGTTGATCAAAACATTTTCTTTCTTTTTTAAGTGACTTGTTTCAACTTAGAAGTGGAGGGATGGAAAGCTTTATGTTAACCTCCAGGGGGAAATGGGACATAATGAAGAGAAAACTCTCAGAAAAATGTTAATAAAACTTCTGCAGGGCAGACATAAAAAAGTAAAAGGATCTTCATTTTTTTGTCTCTCCTTTCACAGCTACATGCTAATAACTAAGAAGCAAGTGTCAAGGGATGTTCACTGCATTATTGGGCACCTTAAAATACATCTGCCTTGAAGTCTGCCAGGCGTTTTGTTCTACAAAGCATATGGTTTAGCAGATAAAATGATTTTTGACCTGGAGACCTGAACTGACAACTTTGAAGGCACACAAAAAAAAACAGGATGGCTCTGTCTGTCAGTCCCATTTCATCTCTGTGCTGCTTACTGACATTTACGTGCTTGCATCGGGGAAAATTCTGCATCAGTGCCCCAGCCCCTTTGCAACACTCTCTTGGCTCACTGAGGTTGTATGTGCCGTGTACGGCAGCTTGGCAAGAAACCTGTTCTGATCTCTTGATTTCTGGCTAGCTGCTGTCCATTGGATGTAGAGAAGCTGCCTCCTGTATTGCTTGCATCCCTTGTGTGGGGGCCTCATGAAATGGCTGCACACTGCTTTAATGGATGCAAAGGAGATGCCTGCTGCTGTATATATAAAGGGCCACAGCTCAGTAGTAGAGCATCTGTTTTTCATGCAGAAGGTCCCCAGTTCAATCCCGGGCATTTCCAGGTAGGAAACTCCTGGTGAGCTACTGCCAGTCAGTGTTAGACATTACTGTACAGTACTGAGCTAAATGGACCAACGATCTGGCTCTTCATAAAGTGGATTCTTATGTTCTTGTGCTCCTTTGTGGCCACAACCACCCCATACATTAAAAGCACTCTTATGCCCCTTTAGTAGTCATTTGTCATCTGCCCCTTGTCCCAATAATCCTGGTATTATGCCAATTAGCTACTGAGCTAAATTGAAGGTGCTGGTTTTGGTGTATAAAGCCCTATGTACCTTGGGACCAGGATATCTGAAGTATCATCTCACTCCTTATATATCCAATCAGTCACTGTGCAGGTGAGGCCCTCATTGGACAGGTGTGATCTATGTTGTCTTTTTAGTGCCTTCTGAAGACCTTTTTCTTCCAACAAGCCTTTCAAGATGAGATCATTTGGAGTCTGCATCTGTGTTGCAATAGTTTTAAAGATTTTTTTTTAAAAAAAGTTTTAATATTTGTTGTTTGCCACCCTACACTCCTTTTGGGAGGAAGGGTGGGGTATAACCATAATAAATAGACAACTAAGAGTTTGTTACTGGTACTGAGCACTGTTAGGAGACTCCCTCACAGACCTGTAGTTCCCAGCGTCCTTAACAATACAGTTTCCATGATTCTTTTGGGAAGTCAAGTGGTATAAGAGTGCTTTCAATGTATGGTGTGGATGTGACCTCTTGCTGAGATGACAGGTTCTGCCTGAACTCTTGTGGTGAGGCATCATTACACCAGCATTCTTGGGAACATCCACCGTCCACCTACAAGTGTATGCAGTGCTCCATGTAAGGGATAGCATTGTGGTTTTGTTTGTTTTGTTTGTGTTCCTGTAGTGGGATGGATGGCATGCAGTTATACTGGATCCAAATCAGAAATGATAAAATAAAGCAATCCACTTTATAGTGTTCCCTTTATCATGCAAAAATATGTACATGCCTGTGCACACAAAAAGCCCTAAAAACTTAATAGCAGCAATAGCAGCCAAGCAATAACAATAAATCTGCATTATTTGCCAGAGAGTTCCCGCTTCTCTCTGTTTTTTTTTTTGGCATTGTCTTATTGTTGACATGCCCCCACAAGGCTTAAACCATTATTACAGCACTACAGTTCTCCTCCTCCTCCTCAGTGGCTGCTTCCAGGGAGGTAGTAGGGCCATCTCCACCTTCAGGATTATATAAAACTGATTCAAAACCAGACACCTCCTTAACAAGCTGTTCTCTGATAAGTAAAAGGCTAATTCTACTATGCCACAGTTACTAGTGTTAAATGATGCCTTTGTGCATATGGACATATGTGTCCAGGCACATTGCAGATGTACCTGTGAACATTTGTACAGCTGGAATGTGTATACAGCTGGAGATGGATAGTTACATAATTGTATTATTTAGCATTTCATAAAACATTTACACTTTTATGGGAGGGGCTAGTAATGCACAGGCAAGGTGTGGCATGAGTGATATGGGAAGTGCTTAGCTGAGGGAGGGAGTATGGAGATGGAGGAAAGGGTTGTTTTCCTCATGTTCTTTCCTGTCCACAAATGGGAAATAGCCAGGCAGAAGTTGTGGAGGAGTGGAGAGAAAATATGGGCTGCAAATGAATTAGGAGGTGGACATTTGGACTCAATGACATTTCAGAAAGACAGTCAAAGTTCTCAGCAGGGCAAAGCAAGATTCACAGCAAGGATCAAAGGTCTGCCCTTGGATGTGTTAAAAACTAAATTGCAAAAAACTAGTCTGTGTTGGATTTTTCTTAATGCCCCAAATAATTCAAGTAATGTATATTTCCAACACAAGCACCTCTTTTTAAAAAAGTGGTAAATTTGTCCTTTTGACTCTGAAAGGCGGATCTGATTTTAATGGCTTGTAACTATCACTCTGTGTGAACAACAGATGCTGTGGATGAGTTATTGCATATAGTCTAGAACACCAGGTGTGGTTGGGAAGGGGAGCAGACTCTTTTAACTGGTACATCTGGCTCTCAAACCTTTCAAAAATTTGCACCATGTGAACCATGGCATAGTGGCCCACATTGTGAGCCACCAAGAGGGCACAGTTGATTGGGCAGCATAGAAATACCTAAATAAATATGTGCAAGATGATTACTTGCAAGGGGTGATTACTCCTAGCGCCATCATTGGTTTGCCCACAGATTGTGCCCTGTGCTCCCACATTCCCATTTGGGGGTGCATATATGCAACTGAAAACTCCTATTGTGCAGAATTGCTGTTTATGCATAGAGGAGTCTGCACATGTAGAGAATTGTGTTTATAGGCTCCCTCTTCAAACCTTTCTCTAAATGCATGGAAGCCAAGGGGTGGAATGAAAAGGGATGTTCATGTTGGGCGTAGGGCCAGCTGGCTCTATATTTTCCTTGAATATGTGGTGCAGGGATGGGCCATGGGTCTCCTAGATGCTGTTGGACTCCATCTCTTATCAGTCCTAGCCAACATGTCCAGGTGGGCTGGGAGTGATGGAAGTTGTAGACTGAACAGTATCTAGAAGGCCACACATCTGCGATCCATGAAGTAGTGCGTGGGTGGCTAACTTGAAGCTTTCCAGTTGTTGTTGGACATCTGGAACTCCCATGAGCTATAGTCAGCATGATCAGTAGTCCAGCAACAACTGGAGGGCCACTGATTAGCCACCCCTGATACAAAGAGTTCTTCTGAAGTGGGCATCAAGCTTGTCCCAAACCATATACATATTCAGTGGGTGCCATTTCAGAATTTTAGGCTAGAGTAAGATGGAAAAAAATCAACACATTTTCTTGTATGCATTCAATTTGCATCCATTTTGTGTGGTGTGTGTGTGCAGGGTGTGTGTGGTGTGCATTAAACCCTCAAAACTACACGGTGTTGTCAACATACGTCAAACAGGCATCCTGTTTTGAGCAAAAGGAAATGTTAGTTCACCATAATCTTTTAGCTGTTTACAACATGAGTCATTCAATGGGTATAATGAGTGTGTTGGCAAAGAGATACAAATGCTGCTGCAGAATAATCATTTTTGGTCTGAAACGTGGAGTTTGGGGTGGGCCTCCGCTTTGGCAAAATCACTGGCTTCTGACAGCCATAATGCAAAAGGTATTTCCTACACTGCGTTCTAAAGCTGGCAAGAAATGTCTGGTGTGTGGCTTTTGAAATTATATTACAAACATCAATACACAGGAGGTAATACATATACATACCTTACCGTAAAGCGGAAAACAAATAATAATGGTTAAATATTTCAATGCTGCTTCCACAGGGGAAACAAATACAGTAAGCCCACAACTTACATGCAGTTAACAGGTTTATGCACATCACATTAAAAAAATAATGATGATGAAATGGGTGTGGGGTTCCAGGAAAAATGACTTTGGCAATCCCGCCCACCATTGAACCCAATGGGTTTGGACTATAAGCATTTTAGCTTCAGGTACGATCCCTGAAATGTAACTCCTGCAGAGGTTGTGCCTGTAGTGTATTGCAATCTGATCCCCCTCTTCTCTTTATTACAACTGCCAAATCAGGAAGCAGAAGAACATGAGAAGCTACCTGAGATCCAGCGCCGAGGGCCTTCTGGCGGTTTCCTCACTGTGAGAAGTGAGGTTACAGGGAACCAGACAGAGGGCCTTCTCGGTAGTGGCGCCCACCCTGTGGAACACCCTCCCTTCAGATGTGAAGGAAATAAGCAGCTATCCTATCTTTAAAAGACATCTGAAGGCAGCCTTGTTCGGGGAAGTTTTCAATATTTAATGCTGTACTGTTTTTAACATTTGATTGGGAGTCGCCCAGAGTGGCTGGGGAAACTCAGCCAGATGGGCGGTGTATAAATAATAAAAATATCATCATCATCATCATCTGTAGCTCAATGCCAGGGCATGTGTTTTGCATATGGAATGCCCCGTCTGAAGGAGATCTGGGGAAACTGCCCCCCCCCCCAATGTTGTTAGATTACATCTGCCATCACCTCTGAGTCCAACACCAACTGTAATGTCACTGATTCCCCAGTCCTGATTCAAGCAATTTCATTAGCAGGCCTGATATAAGCCTCCCCTTTCTCTGTCTTAAACTCTTTAGATCTGCTGCCAGTCAGAGTACTGAGCTCAATAGACTAATAGTATGATTTAGTGCATACAGAGAGAGGTGGGTGGAAATAAGCATGCTCTCCCCCCATTTATTTATTTTTTATCTACACCAGGGGTAGTCAACCTTTTTATACCTACCACCCACTAATGCATCTGTCTTGATGGTAAAATTTCCTTACCGCCCACCAGTGCTTGATGGAAGGAGGATTCAGCTTGTGCCATAGAACCCCCTACCACCCACCTAAAATCCCGAAATGCCCACTAGTGGGCAGGAGGGACCAGGTTGACAACCCCGATCCAATCTACACCTTTCAGCTTCCTATATTCATCCTGCATTGCCCTTGTTAGTAGAACCTTGTACTGTATCACTGTAGAGTTTACACATAATGAATGTCCGACATATTGGATGCTTTTAATATTTGTTTGGAGTCAGACAAAAATATATTTAATAGGCTGCTATTTATTTATTTATTTATTTATTTATTTATTTATTTATTTATTTATTTATGAATCAGCATAGCCACTGTACTATCTAAACACTACACATGTTTCCCTGTCTCTTTTCCTAGCTAGTGTTGTATCCATCTGCCATTGGAACATCATTTTTCAGGACATGTTACCAAAGCTGTGTCTAGCTGATTTATAGCTTATTGCTTGTCAAAGAAATAAGCCTATTTTTTTTGCCCAGTGGGATGCACATTAAAGATAGACATTGACAATGGTTTGAAGCTCTGGGTGATAAGCCCACCCCACCCCCAACCCCTTACTGCTTCCCAGAATAAATTCCCTTCACCCAGATGTCCAGCCTTCATTATCCCTCTGATATGCACCAATCTCTGTATGGGAGTGTTTGATAAGTTCAGTCATTGAGCAGATGATAGCTTAAAGGGGGGGTGGTGTGGTGAGGAATTACTCACACATCCCTCCCACCCCCCTTATGACAGACATACTGTATTTATTTAAATCTACACCCATAAAGCCAGTGGTATCAGAGAACAGAAGCTTTGCTAAGAACTTTTAAGCAAATGTTATTAGATATGACCTCTTATTTATGAAAGGCTTTGCATCTAAAAATCTGCTAGACTGCAATTGCTGTAGCAAAAGACCTGCATTTCCCGCCTGCAAATATCTCAGCTAGCCATTTGTCTGATTAGACCTTAGGGTGACAGCGGTAAGTATCCAAAAGCTCGTTTTAACCAAATAGCACAAAATCAAATAATAAGTTTCAGGCTGGGGGTGTGAGAGGAACAAGATGGAATGGCCATAAAAAGGCAGAGCTTTTTTTACTTTCAATATTGTCTTAAGCCATTGCAGTTTCTGCAAACTGAGCTTTGAAATTCATCATCCAGTGTGCAATGTCCGCCAGATATTGCTTGATATAAACATCCTGGGGTATTTTACTGTTTGCAAAAAATATATTTATATGGGTCAGGAAAGGGGGAGGGAATGGAGCAACTTTTCTTTCAAAATCAGAAACAGATTCTGCAATCTGCTCCCTCTCCACATCCAACACAGACTTTGCCAACCTGGTGCCCTTCAGATGATTTCAGGCTACAACTTGCATCAGCACCAGCCAGCGTGGTCAGTGGTGAGGGATGATGAAATTTAGACTTTCACAGCATCTGGAGGGCTGCAGGTTTATATGAATCATTGGTGGCACGTTCTTAACAGACATTGTCAGTATCTGCTCCTCAGATCTGGAGTACTCAACACATGTACTCCACCACAGATTACTCCCTGCATACACATATGCCAGTCATGTGATATTTTGTCAACGCCAACCAACCAATGAACTCATTGCAGGGAGAAATAAATCAGATGCAGCAACACAGATGGAAGGCAGGGGGAGATCAAAACATTGCAGGGTGGGTGGAAGCATTCATCATCTTTGTTGAGCTTTCTAATTCATTAGCAGTTTTGGTTACTCAATGCTTAGGCCTTAATCTTTAATTAAACACACAACCAACATTATGTCTGGGCTAGGCTGAAAAGAAGTGGTCTCTTCTTAATAAGTACGTAACTATGTCCCCTGCATTGTTAACAGAAAGTACGTTAGACTTCAAAAGTTTGTAGCAAGTGTTAATTGCAAAAGAGACTTTGTGTTGGTTATTTCTTCCTCTTGTAAATGCACAGTAGAAGGCTGTAAGGCTTTTCTTTTTTAAGATAATAATGTCTTAAACCAGAAGCATATTTATAGTGCCCAAATGACACTTATTCTATGTTTGCTAATTAGTCTACGTTGGGGACAGAGTATTAGAAAGTTTACTCTACTGAATGAAAAGCTCTGTGCGGGGCTTTAGACTTTATATGGCTCCTCAACTTTTTGTGGAGCAGTTTTAACATATTTCACAGGGTTAATCGTAACGGGACCCCTGGCCATTAGGTACAGTCGTGGCCAGCTCGGGGATTGCGGTGCTCATCTCGCTTTATTGGCTGAGGGAGCCGGCGTACAGCTTCCGGGTCATGTGGCCAGCATGACTAAGCCGCTTCTGGCGAACCAGAGCAGTGCACGGAAACGCCGTTTACCTTCCCACCAGAGTGGTACCTATTTATCTACTTGCACTTCAACATGCTTTCGAACTGCTAGGTTGGCAGGAGCAGGGGCCAAGCAACGGGAGCTCACCTCGTTGTGAGGATTCAAACCGCCGACCTTCTGATCAGCAAGTCGTAGGCTCTGTGGTTTAACCCACAACCCCACCCGCATCCCTGGGTTAGCTAATAGCAATTTGGGGAAGGGCCATAGTTCAGTGGTAGAGCATCTGCTCTCCATGCAGAAGGTCCCAGGTTCAATTTCCGGCATCTCCAGGTAGGGCTGGAGACACCCTTGCCTGGAATACTGGAGAGCTGCTGTTAGTATAGAGAGTACTGAGCAAGATGGACAAATGATCAGACTCAGTGCAAGGCAGCTTCCAATATGCATAATTATATAATCCTTTTTGGAGATCTTTTACTGTGGGGCCAGGAGCCAGTGTCTGCCAAAACGAGCTGAGCTGTCCTCTGAAAAGGTTCAGGAAAAAAATGGTTATGGAGATTCTCTAAGATTCAGGTCTGATAAAAGAAAGTACTTCTTCACTCCCACAGGAGGCAGTGATGGTCACCAATTTGAATGGCTTTGTTAAAAAAAAATTGGGCAAATTCAGGGAGGATACGATGGCCATGCTATTTCCTGCTTTCACAGGGCTGGCTCACCTATTCACCAAGTGGCTCCTGTATAGGCAGCAAGGGGGAGGGCTGACAAGGAAGCGGCAGATCTGACCTCCAAGGAATGCACTGCAGCCATTGCTGCCGCCTCGGTGTAGCAGCAGCAGCAGCAGGGATTGCACATCTTGGAGTCCAGAGCTATTGCCCTTGTGAACCTGCCACCCCTGACAGTCTCCTCACCTTGCCTTATGGATGAATCAGCCCTGCTTCTAAGTACCAGTTGCTGGAAACCAAAGAAGGGGTGTGTGGAGAGTGCTCTTGTGTTCGAGTCCTGCTTGCAGGTTTGCTACAGGCAGGTGATAGTTGAGGAAGTGGAGGCCTGACGGAACTGAACTTTCAGTAGAGCAACTGATGGAAGTTGATATTATTATTTATTAGATTTGTGACCTGCCCTTTGTCGTATAGCCCCAGGGTGGGTTACAACAATATTAAATTCAGTCAAAACAAATTACAGTTAGAGTAATAGGGTGAATCTATCCACTGACCTAACTTTCTATCTACATAACAGCTGGCCATGGTGAAGAGGAAAAGCTATGCAATGAAGGTACCAGGCACATCTCTGTGAGGAGGGGATTCCACAGTTTAGGGGCTGATACAGAGAATACCCTATCCTGGACCACCACCTCCCAAGTTTTTGAGGGCAACAGAACTAGGAAGGCCCCCTCTGCTGATCTTAGGGAAGGAGATAGCCTTTAATATATTTGAGGGCTGCTTGCAGTATCTTTACTTAGCAAATTTTACTTTTCTCTGCCACCACCCAAATTCCTTGGAATGGTGCTTTAGGAACGGGGAGGCAACTCCACTGATTACCCCTCTACACACACACACGTATCACAATGTCAACAATAATTAATATTATAAATCATGGGTAGGCAACCTAAGGCCTGGTGGCCAGATGCGGCCCAATAGCCTTCTAAATCTGGTCCGCAGACGGTCTGGGAATCAGTGTGTTTTTACTTGAGTAGAATGTGTCCTTTTATTTAAAATGCATCTCTGGGTTATTTGTGGGGGCTGCCTGGTGCTCTTGCATAGGAATTAGTTCATTCCCCCCCCCCCAAAAAAAAATAGTCCGGCCCCCCACAAGCTCTGAGGGACAGAGGACTGGCCCCCTGCTGAAAACATTTGCTGACCCCTGTTATAAATGAATGAATGACAGGCACATTTATCATGCAAGCAATGACTAGAGGACCCCTCTCCCTCCCTCCCCCCTCTCTGTGTGTGTGTGTCTTTTTTTTTTTTAAGGGAAGCGAGTTTTCAACATTCTCAAAAGCTACCTCGCTGTGCCTTTAGAAGTCGCAAAAAGCCTTTCTCTTTTAAAGATGGTTTTTTTTCCTTTGTCAGCTTTTCTCTTGCAGAAAGAGAAAAGTGAGTTTGAAAGGAATATTAAATGGAATGCAGGAAGCATAAGCTGACTGTGTGGGGTGGGGGCAGCTCTCCCCATCACCCGTTAGGGCTCTGTGTCCCATATTTCTCTCCTTAAGGCGCATCCTTTCCCCACCCTGAGTTGATTTTCTTCCCCCCTGCTTCTTCCCCCCTTTCTTTAAACTGTCACGACATCCCAGAATAATTAGTTCTTTGCTCCCCTTTTCCCCCTTTAAAGTTTCTTTTTAAAGCCTGTTGTACGCATTTCTTCCACCAAAAGTACTCTGATGGGGCTCAGTATCCCTAAAGGTATGTAATCAATACAAAGCCTGAACCCATTGATACATATTTCTGTCTCTTAAATATCATTACAGGAAAGATTTCAACAAGATCACTGCACATTATGCTTTAAAGTTTGACTTTAGAAGAATGCCTGGTCTTTGCTGAAAGGCACCAGTAATGGGTTTCACTATCTTCTTGGGCTTAATTTATTCTAAAGACTTTGGGGCCATTATCTTAAATCTCTTTTCATACCCCCAACTCCCCCCAACTGGGGGGGGGGACGACGAAGACGACAAAATAACATCCTTCTGAAGTCCAGAGCTTCTGAAGAACATGCCATTGAATTACTTTTTTAAAAAAGAAAGAAAGAAAGGTTACTGGAAGTTTTAAAAGTTTAAGTTCTGTATTTAAACTGTATCCTGTACTGATGCTTTATCCGCCCCCTGCCCCTCCGTTTTCCCTTTTTTGTTCTTCCCTGTATAAGTCTATAACAAAAGCTTGATATGATTACAGTGGTACCTCGGGTTAAGAACTTAATTTGTTCTGGAGGTCCGTTCTTAACCTGAAACTGTTCTTAACCTGAAGCACCACTTTAGCTAATGGGGCCTCCTGCTTCCGCCGCGCCGCCGGAGCACAATTTCTGTTCTCATCCTGAAGCAAAGTTCTTAACCCGAGGTAATATTTCTGGGTTAGCGGAGTCTGTAACCTGAAGCGTATGTAACCCAAGGTACCACCGTACAATTTTGGGGCTGGTCTCCTCAAGCAAACTTGCATTATTTGGCAAACCTGTTTCTGAACTGCACCTCTTCAAACCACTTCAATTTTGTTGTGTGTTTGCTCCCCACAACATTTCCCCCCAGTACCTAGAAAGCTAGCACATCAGGGAGAAGTCTTTGCTAAAAGTCTTCTTCCTGGCACATAGTTTATACTTGAAGGTGTGTTGCATGTGGTAACATATGGTCCTCCAATCACAACACCTGCTGTCTGAAGTGATCAGTTGTGTCACAAGATCTGCCTGTTATATTACAGCTATTTAAAAACAAGTTCCCTGCAAAAGAGGCTTCCATTGTCCTTCTTCACTCTATGGCCACTTAAAGCTTACCTTTGAATTTCAGTCTCTACAGCGTTTTGAGCTTACCACATCATTGTGATGTGACCAAGGATGTTGTGTGAGTGTGTATGTTCCCAGTTAATATTTTTCCAGCACTCTGCAGCCTTCCCAGCTTCCTGCATTTCCTGATTTGACGAAGTCCAATGGGGCGATTTGCATTGTGATGCCTTCTCCTGGGCTTTGATTGAAATTGAGGCACACAGGAAGGCTGAGACCACTGGTGAGATAATTTGTGGAATGTCAGGAAAATACACACTTAGATAGCAACCCTTAGCAACCTGGAAAGTAAGGTAAGCATGGCAAAATCCCTGCAACTAACCCATGAGAATTTCACTGAAATATTCTCTCCTCTTTGATAATTTTTGAATGCAATTTATTTTCTCATTAATTGACAGAGAATGGTCAGTGGGGGAAATGCAGAAAAAATATTTCAGTACAACACTAATTTGTATAGACTAGCCACCCGCGTGTCAGGAATAGGGAATGTGTTCTTTCCTTTTTTGCTATTTAGTCTAATTTGACTTAGGGTAGACTGTTTTGAGATGCCTTCACTGTGTGCCTCACTCATACCTCAACCCATATTATAAATTAATTTGAACCAGAGTTCCCAGCACACACACACACAGCCTCAATGCAGAATCTTAGGTCTGGAATATATGAAATAATTGTAACAAAAATTGCCTCTGAACCTTTACAGAGTGTGTTTCCCTCGCCCCTGAAGAATTCTAGCAGCATCAATGACATGGAAGCAGTGTGTGTATGTGTGCACCCAATGGCAGCAACTTTGTGATAACTTCCATTTGTGGAACAGCCATCACCAACGTTCTCCTGCTGCCTCAGATACAATGCACTGAAACTGCCAGGTTCAGTCCATGGCATCTCTGGGTCAAGGGTGCCAACTTGAATAAAATATTTTTTGGGTGGGGGGCAAACTAAATGCCACTAGGGATTATAGGAGTTCAACACATCCAGAGGGCACCACATTGGCAACCTTTAGATGGACTGGTGGTAAAAAGGTAAAGGTAAATGACCCCTGACAGTTAAGTCCAGTCACGAATGACTCTGGGGTTTCAATGCTCATCTTGCTTTACTGGCCGAGGGAGCTGGCGTTTGTCCGCAGAGAGTTTTTCTGGGTCATGTGGCCAGCATGACTAAGCCGCTTCTGGTGAAACCAGAGCAGCGCACAGAAACCCCATTTACCTTCCTGCCGGAGTGGTACCTATTTATCTACTTGCACTTTGACATGCTTTTGAACTGCTAGGTTGGCAGGAGCAGGGACTGAGCAACAGGAGCTCACCCCGTCGCGGGGATTCGAACCACCAACCTTCCGATCGGCAAGCCATAGGCTCAGTGGTTTAGACTACAGTGCCACCCATGTCACCACACCATCACCATGCTACCTGGTGGTATGACTTGATAAAAGGCTGTTTCCTAGCTAAGGGTTGGAAGGTTATATCTGCTAAAGGTTATAATCCCTCTTGGTTTCTTTGAAATTCTTTAGCAAATGCAATTGACAATCCATTCTCACCTAGTAATAATCAAATAAATGTGGTGAAGATTTTGCTAGGGCTGAAGAACGATTCCTCCCAATTTTTGTGCTCGGGTTTTAAAGTTGAGCAATTCAAGGCTGCTGTTTTGTCAAAAGGATCTCGCTTCCTCTCCTCTGTTCTGGGTAGATTATAGCCCTGTAAAATGTACAGGGAAGAATGGGAAAATACCCCCAGCCAAACTTGCTTTCATTGTCCCAGTCACATTTTTGATATTTGCTGTAAGCCATGTGCTCTTCTGGGAGAGGGAGGGGAGAAAAAGCATTTGCAAGATAAGTAAAGGGAAAATGTAATCCCTGGGTGGAATGAAGGGTGCTTTGAAATGAATGGGGGATAATCCTTTTTGTTGTCGGTTACAAATGCACTTTATTTCTGCATTATCTGAGCGGTAGAATACCCTGTTCACCGAATCTGTCGCAGCGTTTTCTCTTTGGTATTTTATAAAACTCAAGTAACATAACAGTGTTATGGACCTGTGAACTCCTCATTGGTGTGACGCCAAGAGGGTCCTTTCATTTCTTTTTTAAAATAAACAAACTAGTGAAATGGATTGCAGCCATAACCAGGCAAATAAGCAGAGAGAAGACAGGTGAACAAGATAGAACATGGACCACATTTATTGTATTTGTCTACAAAGACCTTGGGGGTGACAAATCTGTGTGGGTGCAATAAAATTCTCTTAACTCAGCCAGACTTGTCCATGTCCCAGGACAGTGGTAAGATTAGTTCCTTCCCATAGTGCCATCCTTTCTGGTGGGTAGGGATGCTTTGCCGATTTATCCTCTCTTGGGGCCCCCACAACTCCAAACAGGTGGTAAAAGTTAGCCCCAGTGCCAATCCTTACCCTTCCAACAGAAACCAGAAACCAAATCTTGTGATAATCTTTCACTGTAAAAATGGCCTAATGGTGTTCTGCTTAACTGTAACCTGCCAAAATGTACTCAGATAAACCTTGTGAATGGTTGTTACCACTAAGGATGCTCACCAGCCCCCAACAATTTAGCTCTGGGTAGATGAAAGACTAGCCAGTTGTGACAATCTGCAGATAGGTTTAAAAAAAACCCTACTCCTTTCCAAAGGCAACTGGCAACTTTCCAACCCTACTCCTTTCCAAAGGCAACTGGCTAACACTGCATTGCATAAAGGAAGGGAAGGGTACAAAAACTGCTATGACACCAGAGCTGGTTGGGGGACATTCTCTCACTGATGGGACAGGTCATTATTTCCCCACTCCTGGAGGGCCAAATTTGTCAGGTAGGATTGTTCTCCACTCAACCAGTTAGCAAGCAGAGAGTGCAATCCTGCTGACTGCAAGGGGTCTGCTTTGCCAGCATTTCCCCCAGGGGAAATGTACTGGGAAAACAGACACCAGCAAGTCTGAATAATGTCTTCCAGCCCATCAGTTGGCTTTACTCAGTGATCTCAGCTGATGGACAGGTAGGCATGGTTTCGGGGAAAAGGCCTTGCAGGCTCCCTTGTAGGCCAAGACTGGCACATGGGCTGGAAGTTCCCCACCCCTAAACTAAAGACAGCCCATGCCTCTGATAGTGCTGTACCATATGCCTTATATGCCAACTTCAGTTGCCATTCCTACTCTTCCCCAGAAGAGCCAAAAAGCTGGCCCCTGCCCAACCCCATCAGGAGAAGCCACAGAATGCAATTGCTGTTATGATAGGTGATGTGGGCAAGGACAGCAAAAATAAAACAGGAGGGTGGGGCACAGAAAGCTGAAATAATTCCAAAGGAGAAATTAGTTCTCAAAAGTTCCAACCAACTGTTAACATTTATTATAGCTCAGTGTGTTTCAGAGACATTGTAAAGATAATTAAAAATGGGTAGAAACCTTTGACATCTAAGTGAAATACTATATAAACTGGTTGAAATATTTGAGACATCAGTTATGACTAGTCTTCCCTCAACCTAGTGACCTGCAGATGTTTTGGATATTTCACCATAAAATTGTTTTGGGGCAGAAAGTGATAGGTAGAGGAGAAAGCGAGGGCAGGAGGAGATGAACAGTCAAAAGTTTTTTTTGCTTGGATTCCCAGAAGATATATCATCTTCACCACTGTTGTGGGAGCATTTGATTTGATGTTTGAAAAGCTGTTTGATAGCTTTTCACAAGTTGAGCATCGTTAAGCAGGCTTGATTGTCAAGAAATAAAAAAAGGTGACAGAAGGAAGCAGCTTCATGGTGTGAACCCTAGGAACAACTTCAGAGAGTCTGCAGGCGCTAAAAAGGAAGTTCCGTTTTTCAAACTTCAACCATCTCAAGAGGATCCGATTGTGCATGACACCAACTCACATGTCTTAAAAGTAAGGGCCATGCTATAGTAATTTTTTTTCAGATCCTCTCTCCAAAGCAGGTGTTAGATAATTCAGTAATTAGTATGCACATCTAACTCCATCACAGCCTCTGTTGATCTCTCAATTATAGTTAGCTGGGTCCTCTGCCGTTTGCGGTAGTTAATTAGAGCATTATTGAACAGCCAGGCTTTGCAGCCAAGCTTTGCAATCAACTGACAGCTCAGTCCTGTGTACTTAGAAACAGTTTAGTCCTTGACCTGTGCATATCAGGTTTGAATTGCAGATCCTAGAGGGAGCGACTCACATCTCTCCCTGCAAAATAAACCTAAAATGTAATGTTTCCATGAAGAAAGAGCAAGAGTATATTTTTTGAAAGCAATTTTCAGGGCAATCCCATTGGATGCTTTCATCCTTGACTTTGCAGGATGCATCACATGCTTAAGAAGAGGAGGCAGCATGAATGTTAAAAAGCAATGCGAAAATGACAGCTTAACCTGGTCTCTTTGAGCCTGGAAAACTTATTCACTTGGCACGATCTGCAGCACACATTGAAGGTGATTTCCAACACTGGATATGCCCACAGAAGACCTATTGAAGTCAGTAGGCTTAAGTGTAATAATTTCAGTGGACCCACTCTGTGTAGGACTACGGATTGCACCCAATTTTAATCCTACCAGGGGAAATGCATTGAAATTAATGGACTTGACCAACTTAGGGTCATTAATCTTCATGGATCTGGTCTGAGTAGAACTCAGTTAGGTGCAACCCTAATATTGGCTGTCACTCAATATACCATATGTGTGGGAGAGGTGCTCCTGGATGTCATGGACTGGTTGCATGCAGAGGAATGGTGGGAGGCACCAGCTGGGGAACCCTCAGGAGAAGAAGGCTCAGAGCCAGGGGATTGGTGTTGGGACAACTATGAGTGGTCAGAGGGAGAAGAAAGAGAAGACTGGAAGGATGAGGTGTCAGAAGCTGGAGGGACAACAGGGGTTAGTGAGCAGGAAGAGTCTGTGTCAGAGTCGGGTGCAGACTCTGAGGCTGAAGCAGAAGCTGGAGAGAAAGGGGGTCAAGAGGCTGCTGCAGAATCCAAGGAGTCTCCCCCACCTGCTGTGACCAGCTCCCCTCCCCCTGGTCTCCAAGAATGCACAGAGAAATGAAAAAAGCAGAACAGAGATTAGCTGTGTGCAGGCTCTGTTTGAGACTGTGTGGGGAAAACCCTGGAGAGGAGGAGACTTAGAGAGGGGTGGAAAGGCAGGGACTTTCAGTCCTCAGAACTGTTTCATTGGGTCAAGGCTTACCAGGATGGGTTGCTGAGACCACTAGGCCTGAGTTTATTTTTATTTCCTTGAATAAAGAGCTAACTTCATTGGCACTGGTGACTGATTGCTTTAATGCTGACCCGCGCCTGACTCCAACCCTAACATTGTGCTTCAGATCACAAGTGATTATCACTCAGATATGGCTTGAGATTAGTTTTGCTCAACTAAACAGCTCTCTCTCTATGTATAGAGAGAATTTTTTCCCCTCTAACATTGATGCTGCTGGAAGTATGGGTTTAAGTCAGGAGTGGGGAAACTGAGGCCCAGGAGTCAATGTGGCCCTCTAGCCCTCTCTGTCTGGCCCATGGGACTCTCCACAGGCAACACAAATTCTCCAGCAACACTCTCTTGAGGAAATGTAGACCTGGGGTAGTCCTGAGGGCCAGATCAAGAAGTCTGGAGTACTTCATTCCTGACCCCCTTCATATCACTGACCCACACATGGAGATTCTCCTCCCCTATTCTAGTGAGAAAGATTCTCACCCACGTTGCCACATTTTAAGAAGACTGTGAAGCCTTGAGGAAATATAAGTAAAAGAAGATAAAGAAAAATAAAACTGGTGAAGATTAATATAGTACGGTTGAAGTATCTAGTCTAGGCATAAGCTGCAGGAAGGTGGTGGTTGATTTCTACATCATCCCACATTGCCTCTAGCTGAGAATGCATTCAAATCAAGTTACTCTTCTACCCTGCCGAGGCCCTCGAAAGAGCGCTAAAGAGTGACAGAGGAGGCACGCAGAGAATTAGGGCTTTGACGTCTTGCATCAAAAGGGCGTCAATTTCAAGTAGTTTTATCACTGACCCACACATGGAAGTAGCTGCTATTACACACTGGAAGCAGAGCTCGGGGAAAGAAATAAACAAAGAGCGAAGATTTAAGAAATTAAGAAAGCAATTTAGAAGAGGATAATTAGATCTCCCTTTTGCACCACATTGGGAAAATTAAATTACATTTTTATGAAGGTGTATGTATCCTCTCAGAGAAGTATTGTGGAGAGATTATATTTTTTAATATTCGTTTTCCTTCTACTATCCCATCTTTCTCTTTTCCTTTGGCTTCCAAGGAAGTGGCACTTTTTAGCCTTCAGCTGTTGCAGGCGTTCATCTTCAATAATTGCATTTGCTGCATAAATTGCGAACAAATGCGGAGAATAAAATTAGTTTTAAAAAACGAGCCCAAACGGCAAGCCTCTAACAAATATCAGATGGAAGGAACCATTTGCTTTCATTTCAGAAACAGATGAAAAAGGCAGGGAACAAGCCAATTTTATATTTTGAATTGTTGAATGTAGTTGGAGGTACCCTGGAAAGGCAGGGCCATTTTGGGCAGAAGGGATGCACCAAATCTACACTCAGTCATAACCCAAAGTGCAACATGATGAGCCATATTCCATATTGTCATCTTCAGAAGTGGCATCCAATGTTTCTGAGTCATTGTTACACAATGCAGTTCTATGCACATGCACTCAGAAATCAGACCTACTGTGTTTTATGGGACTTAGTTCCTGGTAGATGCAAATAGGGTTGTAACCTTCGTTTCCCAGAACCTACTTATGGCTCACTCTTTCCCCAGGGTAAACCTAGGCAATCAGCAGACATTTAACACTTGGATAGGCCAAACTCCACATTTTTGCTTCCCTTGGAGCTACTTTAATAAAACCAACCCTTTGAATGCTGTCATCATCACACTCTCATCCCAAAACACAACAATAGGAACTCTTACTTACAAATAAAGAATATATTTTTATTCAGACTAAGAGTGGTTCAGGCACAGCAGCAACCACAAGGTCCAGAAGGCAAGGTCCCAAGATACATGAGCAAAGGTAAAGGTAAAGATAAAGGACCCCTGGATAGTTAAGTCCAGTCAAATGCGACTATGGGGTGTCCAGCAGGCCAAGGGAGCCGCCATTTGTCCACAGACAGCTTTCCGGGTCATGTGGCCAGCACGATTAAACTGCTTCTGGCACAACGTAAGCCATGACGGAAGCCAGAGAGCACAGAAATGCCATTTACCTTCCTGCCACAGTGGTACCTATTTATCTACTTGCACTGGTGTGCTTTCAAACGTCTAGGTTGGGAGAAGCTGGGACAGAGCAACAGGAGATCAGCCCGTTGCACAGATTTGAACCGCACAGGTTCAAAACAAATGGAAGCTATGAGGATATCCCAACAGTTGACACACCCCTGCTGCCAAGCTTTTAATGATGAGGCAGGGCAGGCTCACTTGTGGGACTCTCTTGCCCTCTGTGCCTACTGCACACATCATCAGACTGCACACACATACTCCACCAGGGTAGTTGCATCTGATTCCATCTACAAAGGTGGTGCCTGGTTCTCAGGCACAAGACTGACTCTTGCCCTTCTGCCTTTGACTCTGATGCCATTTCCTCCTGTTCAGTTCCTCCCTCTGGCTGGTCAAATACCTCCACATTCCCTGATGAGGCTGTGTGCTCCACAGGAGGGGCAGGGGAGAGAGCCAGTAGATACACTGCCCCCCCTCTGATATCTGCTTTCCCTGAATGCCCACCTTCCAGTCCCCCATCTGCTCCTTCTCATCTTGTTCCTAGGCCTGCCAAATCATGTCAGGTCCTACCAAAGCCAAAAGGCCCACAACAGTAACCATCTCTGTTCCTCTCCCTGTGTTCAGCCATGCATAGAGATGTGGATGGTTGGTAATAGCTCCATCCACATCTATGGATGGAGGAGAAATATGCAAACAGAAATGCAGCTAAAACACTGATGAATTTGCTGCAGAAATGCAGAGAACTGAATTTAAGATTGGGAAAAATAAGAACCTTGGAGAACTGAAACAGGCAGATTCTTCCATTCTAGTCAACTATGATGGCTTAATTGAATGTCTACATATGGAGGAAACGTCTTGTTGAATGCCAGAGACAGGGGGAAACAGCAGGGAATTTTCATGAACTTCATGCCCCATTTGTTGGCATCCAGCCAGATTGCTGCCTACTGTTGGATAGAGGATGTTAAATTTGACAGACCCTTTGTCCGGTCCAGAAAATCAGGGCTTTTGCCGATTTGCAGTTGTGAGTGGGACACCATTTCCCAACCATTCTCATTGGCCTCTGTGATCTCTGTGGTGCAGTAGGTTAGGAGGTCTGGCTGTTAAACAGAAGACTGATGGTTCAAGCCTGCCCAGGGACAGCTTTGGGCAGGATTCCTGCATTGCAGGTGTTATGTCCCTTGGGGGCCCTTCTGACTCTCCAATTCTATGATTTTATGATTGTATGAAACACTAGGAAAAGTAGCAATCAGGTCCCACTTCCTATACCTCTCTCTCTCTCCCTCTCTCTCTCTCTCTCTCTTGCCTCCAACTCCTCCTTTATTGGATTTCCAAGCTGATTTTGCTGACTTTTATTTAATGAGGTTTATTGTTTGCTCTGCATAATTTTCAAAGGCTTGTCACCCACTTCGAGATCGCCTTCAGATCTTTGGCTTGCGGAAGGGAGGAGGAATCTTTGAAGCTACCTTCATTAATTCAGTATCTAGTTTCCGTATTTAACACCGCACGTGTTTTGAAGCCACCGTGGAAACATCTAAGAAGATTCCCCTCGATACCACACGTTACAAAGAGCACTTATAAAATAGCTTGGCTTGCCATCGTTGGTTGCATTGTGTGTGTGTGTGTGTTATATGAATATCGAAAATATTGCTGTGCCACTCTGATTGTGGCTTCCCACAGCTAGAAATGGCACAGAACAAAGATTCAATTTTAATTATCAGCAGCTCAATTTCCCCCCACTATTGAAAGCGACAGATGGAAAGAGGAAGGACATACACAAAATAAAGAGCAAAGGCATTTATAAAGTTGTCTCTTCTGGTATTTGTAACTTGAGCATTTGTTGCTTCTGATGGAGCACTATGGTTTTTGATTGTGCTAATACTTGTGTGTACTTGTTTGCAGTTCTCTTTCACTCTTCTTTTCATTCCCTTCATTTCATACACAAGCTTCTTTGAATATCCATTTTAATAGGGATGAGTGAATATGTCAATTTCAGTTTCTCTCAGTTTCTCCATGGTTACGTTCAGTTTTCTGCATTTCTACTTCAGTTGTGGGGGTTTTTATTTTAAAAAGTCCTCATCAGCATTTTAGCGCACATTTCTCCTAATACATATCCATTTTTTAATGCAGTTTTGCCTGCAGTGGCTCCCTGTTGACTGCCAGTCCCAATTCAGTGTACTGTTGTTTACTGTTGAAGTCCTAAAGCCCCAATGCGCCTCTTCCCATATTCACCTGCCTGGACCCTAAGATTGTCAGAAGATGCCTTCTCTGTGTGCCATCTTTAGGAGAATTACAGTGTGTATATACAAAAGAAAGGGCCTTCTTTGTGGTGGTATCCCAGTGGTACCACCTGGTGCTGAAACTATAGTCTTGTTGGCTTCAGGTTAAAACATTTTTATTTGGCCAGGCAAATAATTGGATTTAGTTTATTCTACGTTTAGCTGGGTGAATAGATTTACCCCTCTTAATTTTCTTGTATTGTTGGTTTGTGCCACAGTGTTCCTATAGTGTTTCTTTGCATATTGCCCTGAAATCCATATTTGGGTGAAGTGTGGTCTGTCGGTCTGTCTATCTATCGATCTTTCAATCTTTAAAAACATAGAGAGCTAGAGAAGGAATCACAATAATGGATTTTAGGTCTAGCATTCATGATTTCCAAGACACCAGACCATCACCCTATAGACCCTAGCAGCAGGTTCATAAGTCTTCATTTGCTGAATCATGACCTAAACATTAGAGTTCATAGAATTGTAGAGTTGGAAGGCACCACCAGGGTCATCTAGTCCAATCCCCTGCAATGCAGGAATCTTTCCCCCAAAGTGGGTGTGAACCCACAGATTTGAGATTAAGAGACTCATAGCTCTACCGATTGAGCTACCCCAGCACAACAGTTGCACTACATGACCCTTGGAGTCCCTTCCAACTCAATAATTCTACATGGGTTGTACCCCGATCTAAAAGGTAAGTCAATACTATTGTCCTGTCCTTCTACCACTCCCTCTCTTTTTTTTAAAAAAGGGAAAAATGAAAATAATGTAGGGGAAAAATGGAAGGAAGCAGAAAAGGTAAGAGGAAGAGAGTGAGGAAGTCAAAGAATAAAATAAGTAACCAGAGTAGGACAAATGTGGACATAAATGTTTGTTTGTTTTTAAATAGAAGTCCTCGCCCCTGCTCTATTGCAATCTGCAGGAATATGGAAGGATGATTTACTTTTAAACCTTGCTGCCATTCCATATTGCCAGTAATCCTTCCATTTAGTGTGTGAGTGTAACATACTCCATATCATTTTCTGTGGGGTTATTCTCAGTGATCAGCTACTATATAAGCGTTCCCCCACACCAATTAAGTTTTTTAAAATGCTTATGTAAAATATATTCCACTGCCCTGTCACAACTCTTCCTTGCTAATTCCTGCAGCATGTTCTTGGAGCTAGCTTGCTCTTGGGGCACTTTTAGCATTAAGAACAGATGTTTGTGAAAAGTGTATGTCCCAAGGCACTCTGCTGATGACATTGAAATAAGCCCCTGGTATTCAGGTGAAGCAAACACAACTTGTAGTCAATGGAATGGAATGGTTCATAGCCTCAGCTTTGTTGGAGGCTACTTGTAACTGGGTTAGGCTAAATGGTTTTAGCCTAGGAGTTTCCCATGTTCTATGACAGCTGTTTCCAATTGGATTTGAACACACTGATAATTTTTGCTGGTGTTCATGGAGGACTCTGGGGAAGCTAACTGACAAAGGTTGCAGAAGACAATGGTGTTCAACATTCTGATACATGCTGATACATTTTTAAGAGCCCAGAACGATACGTAAATTACGTCTACTGCTGCCACCACTCTGGTAAATTTCACTTTCTACTGGTTCTGGGTATTAATCATGCATTTATTTTATATACAGTACCTCGGCATTATGTAGCAATTAGCAGACGTGCTGCTAATTAGTTTTACATTGTAATGCAAGTCCCTCTAAACTTTTAAGTCATAACATTTCGAGCAACTGATGACTGCAAGGTCAGTTTTTTATTCGGCACAATAGCCTTAATACTAATGAACGCATTTGATATGCAGCAGAGTATTGCATGTTTTCCCTTGGTGGTCATTAGCATTTATCATTGGACACTTTGTTTAAATTGTTAGTGAATTCTGTGTGGCCAGGAAGGAACACATAAATACTCCCAATTAATTTTAACTGAAAGCCTGTCCTAGTGGTAACAGTGATTGTCAGTGGCTGATGCTGGCATTCTTTACAAAGACTAACCTTAAGGGTGATGTTCAAGTTAGCTTTACTCCAAGTAGACTTAATTAACTTAACTTGGTCATCTTAATTTATTTCAATGTGCCTATTTTGAATAACTTAGTTGAATATCGCTCTAAGACCAGAACTTCATTTATAGGGAAGGTCCATAGCTTAATGGAAGTACAGAAGGTCCTGGGTTCAATCCCCAACATCTCCAGGTAGGGCTGGGAGAGAACCCTCCTTGAAACCCTGGAGAACCACTGCCAGTAAATGTAGACAACGTAGACATGGACCAATGGCCTGATTCTGTATAACGTAGCTGCCTATGTTTCTAACCTAGAAGATCAACAACTGTAAATGGACCTAGTGTGCTATTCCTAACAGAAAAATTAGAAGGTGTCACTTCATGCATATATGCAATAATTCCATCATCTCCTTTTCTCGATCATATATTGCATCAAGTTGGAATATATCTATATCTATATCTATATATCTATATCTATATCTATATCTATATAATAAAATTGTCCAGTGGCACATTAGAGACCAACTAAGTTTGTTCTTGGTATAAGCTTTTGTGTACATGCACACTTCTTCAGATACATTGAAACACAAGTCACCAGATCTTTATATATAGTGGGAGGGTGGGATGGGGTTTTTCGTACTACCCTCCTGAGATTCAACAATCCCAAAGTCTGGTGACTTCTGTTTCAATGTAACTGAAGAGGTGTGCATACACACGGAGGTTTATACCAAGAACAAACTTAGTTGGTCTCTAATATCTCTCTTGACTGCATCAGACCAGTATGGCTACCTACCTGAATCTAGAAACAAGTTGGAATGCACTTGTTAAGGGTTGTTCAAAAATCTCTACCAGGCCAACCTATTACGTTGCCCAAGGCAGAACAACAAATGTCCCCCACCCCTACCTCAAGTCAAGGTACATTATATCCAAGTCTTGTCATGTTATTTTATCATCTGAGTCAGAAAATACAAGAGAAAAGATCCATAATGGGTGGATCTACTATAAAATTAATGAAGCTTGGGTTTCAGGGCCCCTAATCCCAGAGGGCCCCCCAGAAGCAACTTTAGTCTACACAGCTTAAAAAATTGGGTCTAGTAGACCCATTTAGAGTCACACAACTCAAATCTATTAATTTTTTGTTGTATATATTTCAACAATCCCAAACTTTGGCACAGATGTCATGGAACAACGCCACTGAAGAAGACAACAGTGGCTAGCCAGACCTCGTTGCTGGTTCCAAAGGGGGCCTCATAACAGTTCAAGCTTCTGAGCCCCCAAAATGTGAGTCTGCTACTGCCCACTGCTGCAAAATAACAAACAGTGTAGTAACTCAGAATTTGTTGCGCTTTTATTACAACCAAAATGAACTATCTGAGGAGACTGTTTCATTCTGTCTGATGGTGAAGCCTCCAAATAGCTTCCTAGCACAGAGGTGGCTGGTGCCTTTTAGAACTGGGGGAAGGGGCATAAGGTGGAGCCAGAGCCAGTGACACGCAGAGCCATCTCATTCAAGGTTTACCCCCATCCTTCTCCCTGCCGAGTTTTACAAGGGTAATACTGGCATGAAGAAGGAAGGAGCTGACAGCTGGTGCCACACCCTGGACAGGTTGTAAATAAGGAGGTAGGCAAGTGGGAGCTGGCAGAGCATAGACTGAGCTTGGTGGGGCAGTGCCCCATTCATCCTAATGGACCAGTCACCATTGCCCTAGCAAAACATCCAAGGGTGCAGGAGAGCTTAATCCTTTTTTTTTTTTTTTGGTGGAAGGGATACAGGTCGGAGCGAAACAATATAAACTTAAAGCGTTTGCAGATGACTTAGTTCTGACATTACAGGAGCCAGAATCTAGTACGAAAAGAGTACTACAACTAATCCAAGATTTTGGTCGGGTGGCGGGATTTAAACTAAATAAGCAAAAAACTAAGGTGTTGGGAAAAAACTTGACAGATATTGAGTCGGAACGGTTTCAGAGAGAGACAGAGTTAACTGTGGTTAAGAAAGTTAAATACCTAGGGGTAAACATAATAGCAAAGAATCTGAGTCTGTTCAAAGATAATTATGAAAAATGTTGGTCTGAAATTAAGAGGGACTTGGATAGCTGGTCAAAATTGAAACTCTCATTGTTAGGTCGAATAGCTGCTATTAAGATGAATGTATTGCCAAAAATGTTGTTTTTGTTTCAGACATTGCAGATTGTAGATAAAACGGAGTGCTTCCGGAAGTGGCAGAAAGATATCTCCAAATTTGTCTGGCAGGGCAAAAAGCCCAGAATTAAGTTTAAGATATTAACGGACGCAAAAGAAAGAGGGGGCTTTGCCCTGCCAGACTTAAAGTTGTACTATGAAGCCGCAGCTTTCTGCTGGCTAAAAGACTGGCTACTTCTGGAAGACACGGACGTGCTGGATTTGGAAGGTTTTAACAATGCATTTGGATGGCATGCATATTTATGGTACGATAAGGTTAAGATTAACAAGGTCTTTAAGAACCATATTGTCAGAAAAGCAATATTTAATGTCTGGACAAGATACAAAGACTTATTAGAGAACAAAACACCGAGGTGGCTGTCACCTTTGGAGGCTAAGGCCCGAAAAGGACCCAATATGGAGGCCAATTGGCCAAAATATTGGGAAATACTAGAAAGGGATGGAGACAATTGGAAACTGCAGAGTTTAGAGAAAATGAAAGATAAAGTGCGAGACTGGTTACACTATGCTCAGATTAAAGAAGTGTTTAAGATTGATAAAAAGTTAGGATTCCAGGTGGAGAAATCGAAACTGGAAACAGAACTGTTAGAACCTAAGACCAAGGTACTTTCAAAAATGTATAACTTGCTGCTGAAATGGAACACACAAGACGAATTGGTTAAATCGGCTATGATAAAGTGGGCCCAGGATATTGGGCACAACATTATGTTTGAGGACTGGGAAAGGTTATGGACCACCGGGCTGAACTTCACAGCATGTAATGCTCTGAAGGAAAATGTAATGAAAATGATATATAGATGGTACATGACCCCAGTGAAATTGGCTAAAATACACCATTCGTCTGATAACAAATGTTGGAAATGTAAGGAAAATGAAGGAACATTCTTTCACCTCTGGTGGACCTGCCCTAAAGTGAAGGCCTTCTGGGAAATGATATATAATGAGTTAAAAAAGGTATTTAAGTATACCTTCACCAAGAAACCAGAGGCCTTCCTTCTGGGCATGGTCGGCCAGAACGTGTTAAAGAAGGACAGAACATTTTTTATGTATGCTACAACGGCGGCAAGGATACTTATTGCTAAGAGCTGGAAAACTCAAGATCTACCCACACTGGAAGAATGGCAGATGCAGCTGATGGACTATATGCAACTAGCTGAGATGACTGGCAGAATCCGCGACCTGGGAGAGGAGAGGGTTGAAGAAGACTGGAAGAAATTTAAGATTTATTTACAAAAGTACTGTAATTTGGTTGAATCCTAACAAGGAAGCCAGAGCAGAAATAACTGTCTACCATTAAATTATAATTTTTTATTTGAGTTTAATCTAAATACTGCACTTAAGATCATAAACAAGATGATAATTTGCTTGGAAAAATTCGTTTTTAATGATGAAGTGGAAGCGGGAGACGTGAGGGAGTCCACAATAGAATGAAAGGATGTTATGAAACCTATTCTGTTTGTTAAATATGTATCTGTAAAAAATCTTAATAAAAATTTTTATAAAAAAAAAGAGAGAGCTTAATCCTTTTTATCCCCCGCTTAATAGGGTTCTTTTGTGCTCATTGGAGTTCCCATTGTCAACAAATTCAATTCTTTCCATCACCCTTGATATTTGTACAGATTTCCTCCACCTTCATTCCTTCTCTCTCCCATCTAATCTACACCCTCCCCTTATTAGCAGAAAAAAACCCTAACATTTACAGCAAGCTCAGTGGGCCATTTGAATAGGTTCCAACTCTAGGAAAACCTCTGGGGCAACTTTTATTGCTTTTCATTCCTCTTTTTACCCATGGGAATACTTGAGAAAAGCAAAACAAAATGAGGATATATAAGGAAAATATCACCACGTAAGTGGCAGCGTTTGCATGCTGCTTAGGCCATGATGACTATTTCACAGGGCAGTTGTTCTGTTGAATAGTTCAATGTGGGACAACAACTTAAAAGGCCATGAGATGTGCAAGAGATTAATAGAAGGGCTGTCTCTTTCACAATATTTATTTCCCAGCTGCATCTTTGGAATATCTTCCAATTCGTCACCATAATTATGAGGATTATGATATATTACGTGTGAAAAATGTTTAGAAGAACACAGCAGAAATCATTCAGTATGAGACATAAGGGTTAATTCTTAACCTTAAATCGGTAGGTCTACCAACTTAGAGGGAACAGGCAGAGATGTTTCATAGCAACTAGGGAAGGTGGCATGACCTTTACCAAGGTGCTCACATAGATTGTCCAGCTGAGGGACTTTCCTTGTTAATGATAAGCTGAATCTAAGCCTGTAAAAAAAGGCAAAAATCCTCTGATTCTTTGTGCTCAAGTTGTATACTGGATTTTTCCCAGTTTGTTCAGTAAATGTTTACCAGGGTTTTCTTTCTGAACTTTGCTGCTTTATTCCAATACCTGAGGGAATGTATTTCCTGCTACCATTGTACCATTGCTATTGTTCCTGCTATTTCATTGTGCCATCTACAATAGAAGCTAGAATGGTGATGGTGCCATGGGAGAGGGAATTCCTGGTGGTGGCACCCTGTCTATGGAACTCCCTCCCCGGTGACATTTAGTCTATCCTCGCAGCTGACATCTATAGGTAATAGTTCAGGATGTTCCTCTTTCTCCAAGCATTTGGGACATGAAATGTATTGTTTTTAGGGTTTTGTATGGTACAATTATTTTAGATTTCTATTAAGTTGCTCTGTGCTTCAATATGGAGGAAGGATGGGGTATTCAAATATGAAATAAATAAGATTTGGTTCGAATGCATGGTTGTGTTTGAAGAGGAAGGAAATGCACAGGCCTCAGACTTGTTGTGACTCTTTGTTGTAATGCTTAAACCATGGTTTAGTGTTATACATGAATGCAGCCAGTGTCTTCAAGCAAAATCAGCACACATGCATGCAGTGTTGTCAATAAACTGGTCCTGCAAAGTGGTACCAGCCACTTCCATGAATCATGAGATTGGCGGAGCTACAAAACTGAGAAGCACTTTCTGTGTGCTTCTAAATGTGGAAATAAAGACTGCCTACCTTGACTCTTGGCACAGAAAATTAGGATTAATTTGCAATGCATCTGCTGTCCTCGTCCCCTTCTCCTTCACTCTGTTGCTGCATTTATCTCTAACTCCAAGGAAGCTGTTTAAATGTAAGCATTGGTTGCCTGGCCTCTTGCTGAAGAAGTCCACTTCCCTTTTGAGTGCCTGTTTGTTTCACCCTCTTTTTTTTTTAATCGTAGGGTGCCACTCGCCTTGTTTGACAAGTGCTTTGAGATGTTGGATGAAGGGTGCTGCATAAGCATAAAGTGTTACATGCTAGTTCCTTAGATGTTTGTAAAGCTTCTGGGGGCATCTGATTAAACATACCTCTGTATTTGCTCTTCCCTTTCTTCAAGGCTTCCCGAAATCCACGCATCTTTTATTTGCAGCCCATGCTGTGCCTGCTTTTTGTCTCCAGTGTTTTGTGTGTGTGTGTTTGATCCTCGTCTTCTCTCTCTTCTCTTTACCACCCCTCCCCCCAAAAACCTCAATTCCTCCTTCTCTATGGACTTGAACTTTTTTGATTAGTCTCTTTCATGAAACATTCCCGTTTCCAAACATGAAAGGCCTGATCACAGCTGCTCTTTGCCTCTTCTTTTAGTAGAGAGCCTTGAAGCTTCACTCCTATCACACAACCTTCTTTCCCTGTGTAGTTTGCTTTTTGATACTGTACGAGTTCTGTGAAACCAAACAGTTTAACCAGAACTGCAAAGTTTGTGATGCAAAGTCAGGTCTGACCTTATGCCCCAAATGGAAGAGACTGAGTTGCCACTGATATGTCTCCTGCATTAGGGATCACAAATATGGTGCCCTTAGGCACCAGTCTCCTTCTCAGTAGCTTCTATGTTGCCTGTGAAAGGTCTCACTAAATATCCCCTAAAATATGAATGATGTACAACAGATGTACAACAGACTGCTCGGATCCTATTTGCACTGGTTTGGCATTTCTTACTTTGAACATGCCCACATTTCATTGGATCCCAGGACTTGACACCCACTGTCTCTTCTCTTCTGAACAAAGGAGAGGTGCAAAAAAACCTCTCTTTGGGAGTAGTCATGTTGGTGACTGATAACTCTATCAGTCTTGGTAGATCATGGGAACACTTTAAAAAAGTGTATCTTGATTTCAGTAGGGCTATTGACAAAGTACCCCATGATATTCTTGTGGAGAAGCAGGTAAAATGGGGGCTGGATAAAGTAACTATTAGGTGGATTTTTAGCTGGTTGACTGACTGAACCCAAAGTGTGCTTACTAATGTTTCCTTGTCATCCTGGGGGGTGGGGAGTGATGCCACAGGGTTCTGTCCTGGGCCTGTTGTTGTTCAACATCTTTCTAAATGACTTGGATGAAGGAATTGAGTAGATGCACATCAAATTTACAGTTGACACCAAACTAGCTGGGGTAGCTAAAGCTGCAGAAGACAGAGTCAGGATTCAAGATGACCTTAACAGATTGGAGAACTGAGCCAAAACTAACAAAATGAATTTACAAATGTTCTGCGCTGAGGCAGGAATAACCAGCTGTACTACCAGGATTGCTAGTAGTAAATGTGAAAAGAATCTAGGGATCATAGTAGACCACAAGCTTAACATGAATCAACAAGCTAACGCCATTGTAGGCTGCATCAACAGAAGTATAGTGTCCAGATCTAGGGAAGTAACGGTACTGCTCTATTCTGCCTTAGTCAGACCACACCTGGAGTACTGTGTCCACTTCTAGGTGCCACTATTTAAGAAGGATATTGACAAACTGGAATGTGTGCAGAGGAGGGCAACCAATATGGTAAAAGATCTGGAAACCAAGCCTTATGAGGAATGGTTGAAGGAGTTGGGTATTGTTAGCCTGGATAAGAGGAGACTGAGAGAGGATATGGTAGCCATCTTCCAATACAGGCAGCAACCATTTTATTCACATCCAAATGATGCATGATTGCCAACATGTGGGTCCTTATTGAACCTGGAAGAAGGAAGAATGGGGGCATAACAGATATGGGGAGGGGGGGGAGAGAATTCCCATGCAAAATGGTTGTCACCTTTATCTAAAGATGGAGCAAACTTGTTTTCTCCTGCTGTAGAGGGTAAGACCTGAACCAATGGCTTAAAGTTACAAGAAACTGTCATGGATGCTTTAGTTTAGATTTAGTTGCATTGCAGGGGTAGACTAGGTGACCCTAGAGATCCGTTCCAGTTCTACAGTTCTATGATTCTATGAAAATCCCAAATGTGCCCACTGTCTCAAATGCAACTGGTTGCCCCTACCCATCTACTAAGTGGTAACATTGCTCCAAGCTTCTGTAACATCTGCCAAGTGTTAGTGAGAATGCTATCTCTGCATCTTCCTCTCTCGATTTCTAATTGGCAGTAGATATGTCCAGTGTGTGTGTGTGTGTGTTTGTGTGTGTATTATTAGATCAAATTACCTGACAGAGCATGAACACTTTCTTGTTCTCTATATGGATATGAGCAGCAGAACAAGGAGTATCTCCCATACACAGCTAGCGGTACCTTATTTTCCTCTATCAATGCACTACCACAGTTGTCCTGTTGTACCCCAGTTGTGCCAAGGAAGTAGTGGAGGTCCTTTTTAACACACCTAAGAACATCCAGCAGTCTGCTCTTTCTGTGTGTGGCTGTATCCTGGCTTCTTGGAGAAATGTTGTATGCACCAGGGGAAGAATGAGATACTGTATGTTTGACTGGGAGAGGTTCTGCTTGACATAAACTGCCTGATTGCATCTGTCCACATCTGCAAAGCATAGGGCATGGATCAGGACTATATCTTGTCACCTGTAACTAGACAATAGTGGTATAAATGAAAAAACCTGCCCTGACTAAAGGCTATAGGTTTAGCAAAATGGGCTTCTGTGATTTAGCCAAATTGTCTGCCACAAGAGAGACTGCACTGGGTTGTATTTCTTCTTCTTTTTCTTCACAGATAGAACTTTTCCATTAACTCTGTGTCAATTAATGATGAGCCACTCTGTACAACATGGGCCTTTTGGATGTGCTGTTCTATGTTCTCTTGCTAGTAGAGGCCACATCTCTCTAAAGCAGAAAGCAATGTCATACCTCTTCTTCTGGAATGTGCTGCAAAGTTGTGACTCTAATGGAGCAAAAGCCTGGCAGTAGGCTCTAAATGCGATCTGTTTGGAACTTCATGGTGAATTTTTCACTCTTCCATGCAAATGTGACTCAGTCAGCCTTCATTCTTCTGAATGATTGTACCTATGTCTGCAGGCTCCTTACATTAACTCCCTTGAACCCAAGGACAGTCACCAACAATCTATGTGATCCAACACTTCAGTTCATTAATAGCAGTAGCCCTCTGTGGTTCCTGTGTGGTTCCAGTGCTTTGATTCTTTAATCAAAGTAGCCCTCTTCAGGCACTGAGCCTTACATAAAAGGGCAAAGAATGGGTAGTGGAGTGTGGATATGTGTACCTACTCTGCCCACAATGTCCCCATGAATACCAAGAATACCTGCTCCACCACTGACCTTCCCACATTGAGTGGTCAAGAGTGGCAACGTGGGGCAGCATCAGCATCAAGGGGGTATCATGGTCAGGCATCTGCCAGGGCCCACTTCACAGGAGGGGACCCATGGACAAGAGACCTCTGGACCTGCTGCAGTGAGGAAGTGGAATCACTGATAGAGGACAGATCTCTGGAGGAGGTCTTGTTGAAGGGCCCTGCAAATCCCAACATGCACAGGGACATTGGGGACCAATGCACATGCCTCTTGGCCTCCTGAATACTTTCTACCCCTGCATGTCTGAGCTGAAGGCTTGAGAAGGCTTCACTCACACAGCCCACACAGAGTGTAATATTGCAGCTGGAAATAAGAACAGAAAAGCCCATTAGAATGCTCCCAGTTGTAATTCCTGCATACCATAAATGCTGCCGGCTCCTTTTCCATACATAGGCAGGTCCACTCCATTTGTATTAATAAGATCTCTGCTTCTCCTCCTATTAGATGCATTGCAGCTGGAAGGTGCTGCTGTAGAGGGAAATAGCAAGTGTGTCAGTTAGCTGAGCACTTGCTGTCAATGGGCCCATCAATCCCTTTTTGCTCAATTGTGATTTTCCCCCCTTCATATGTGTGAGTGGCAGCTAGAAGGCTCTGACATTTTTTTGGCACAAACATCCAGCCTGTTATTACGCTTCCATTAACATTTTGATAAACACATGATGCAGAACCAAGAAGGGGAAAGGGGGGAAAGTAATTACATGCCATCACATTGCTGCCTCATCTAAGAAAAGTTTACTGTGTAATTGTGCTGTGATTTATCCAGGTATAATGTGCATGCCACTCTGCAAAGGCTCTCTCTACCTCACTCCCCTCTCTTTCCAAGTTTACTTATAAAGATGCAAAATACTCTCTCTCTCTTCCCCATGGGACTACATTGGACTAAAATAAACCTGGCAATATAATTTAGCTTTCCATAAATATTCGTAGACATTACGGTGGAGCACTTCTTTGCATAATAGTTATTTAATGCTTAGAGTAAATATGCTGTGTGTTATATTGGCTAAGCTATCAAGCACAACTTTCTTTTGACGACGGGGACAAATAGCATTATTGTTGTTACTTAGCTTTCTACATTAGCAGAAGAGGCCCTCTCTGCTCTTATATTTATTTCAGTGCTTTTCACAATGACATTTTACAATAAAGCGAGTCTTGCTGAAGCACCTCGCCAATATATTGGCTCTTCCTCTCCTCTGCTCTTTCTAAAGGACTCTACTCCTGTGGCGATGGGAGAGGTATTGTCTAGAAGAATAGAAGTAATTCCAAATGGGATTTTATTTTCCTTTCTACAAGAGCCAAGCATGAAGGAGTAAAAAAACAACGACAATCTCATTCATGTTCATTCAATAGGCCTTCCCATAGCAATGAAATATTGTGAGATGGGAATGAGAGGGAACACACTTGTGTAGTCAAAGAAAATCACTGAAGGAGACTATTTGTTTGGACAAGGGATCTGTGTTAAGTGTGTCACCAGGTTTCACTGCAAACTGCCACCAGGACCAAACCCTTTCCAGAAAAGAGACAGGGCTGCTTCTGGAAACAGCCAGAGGTCTGCTTTGATTCCACAGCCCAAATATTGTGCAGGGTTGTGAAGGTTGATTTGTAGGGTAGTGGGGAAGAGAGACTCCTGCTTCAATGCAGGAGGTTTGGAGAACTAGATAAGCCTTCCTCCAAATGTTGTTGAACTCTGACTTCCATCAGTCCTGGGCAGCATAACCAATTGTCATGGGCAGCATGACCAATTGAGAGCCAGTGTGGTGTAGTGGTTAAGAGCAGTAGAGTCGTAATCTGGGGAACCGGGTTCGCGTCCTCACTCCTCCACATGCAGCTGCTGGGTGACCTTGGGCTGGTCACACTTCTCTGAAGTCTCTCAGCCCCACTCACCTCACATAGTGTTTGTTGTGGGGGAGGAAGGGAAAGGAGAATGTTAGCCGCTTTGAGACTCCTTCAGGTAGTGATACAGGGGGATATCAAATCCAAACTCTTCTTCTTCTTCTTCTTCGATGATGAGAGCTGCAGTTCAGCAACATTTGGAGGGCGTCCCATTGGCTACCCCTGCATTAATGCTCTATCAATCAGTTACTCGTTGTATTATGCTAACTAGAGAGGTTTACCCACTGGCATCTGCTTCTATTTTATTGTGGCTGTATATCTATACCCTGGGTTATGTGGGAAGATGGGAGTTGTAGTCTAAAACATATTGAGGGCATCTGATTGGGGGAGCCTCCACTCCCTATTGCTACTGTGAGATACTAAAGAGAAGGGAATCCCCGATCTCTGTCAATGCACAAAGAACTCAACTCAGACCACTGGTCAGGTTGTCTTTCCTAAGTTACAGTAGCTTTCTAGTCTCAGATGGAAATCTGTCCCAGCCTTATTAGCAAAGAGCCTTTTAATCGAAGATTGGACCTGAAACCTGTATCAGTGGTCTCCAGCCTGTTTAGATTCAGGATGAACCATAGTTCAGTGAAAGAACTTAGTTGCAGAAGAGCCAACTAAGGTACAATGTCTCTGCCCAAGACACTGGACAGAGCTTGGCAGCTCTGCCTCTTGGAGTTGGCAATATTGTACTAGATGGGCAAATGTCTTGGACTTCCATGTTTTATTCATTCAACTTGTAACTTGGAAGCCCCTTCTGACTTTTTGCCATATATGCCATCTTCTCTTTGCACATCTATCTCCTGCTTTCTCTTTTTCATTTGTCCACCTTAGATGGAGCAAGACTTGGGGGCAGGGTGGGTTATGACCTACGAGTTGAAGCCTAATGGTTTCCAGGACTAGCATGCACAGTACCTTTGAAATGTAGCCCCTGGGTGCATTGCAGCTTCTGTAAAAATAAGTGAGATGTTTACTTTTTCCAGTTCTAAGGAATTACAAGCAACCCAGGAGAGAATTGCTAGCAATAAAGCAGCTAATATAGCAACTTCAGCTGCTTCCTTGAAATGATGGGTGCAACCAAATCACATCTGGTGTATAACCACATTCTTCAGTTTATCCTGGGTGCTAACTCTTGTTTTCATGCAACATCTCTTGACTGGGCTCCCTGTCCAGAAGAGAGTGTGCCTTTCAGTGCCCTCTGCACAGACATTGACAGTAGTAGTGGAGATTAGAGCTGACTGCGATTTAACTGCATGCATGGAAGTGTTAGTGGAACGGGAGGGGCACAATAAGTAACTCTGACCTTGTTCAGCCAGTGCCTTTGGTAAGATGTATTAAAGATGAACCGAGTGGTGTGCATTTTCAAGTGTGTTTAATGGTTTGGTAATGCAATGTTAGTATATTATTAATCTTCTAAGAAGATTGGCATTAACTCGGCTTTAACAACTAGCCTCAACAAATATGTTAACAGGATGTGCCCAGGCTTGGGCACAAGAACATCTGTGTTCAACATCTGTATGTTTGTTATGATTATAGGCTTGTGCCCTATATACAGCTCCGTTGAAATTAGATCTGGTATTTATACCTTTGCACATCTGCAACAGAGTAAATCCCTAAGCCCTGTGGCCAATGATAAAAAGGAGAGAGCTGGAGATAGGGTGAAATCATGTGTAGTGCTTGAACACTTTCTGGCAATTCTCATCATATTTTTGAAAGTCGTGGAGCTATTGAGCACACACAATAGATTTTGTCCTTATTTGTTTCTGGTTCGAGTGAATCCTTGCCCAACAGCTTCAGTGAGTCATACCTATATAGAATAACAACAACAACAACAACAACAACAACAACAACAACAACAACAACAACAACAATAATAATATCATCCCACCTTTCCTCCAAGGTGCTCATGGAGCTCAAGGTGGGGTACATAGTTCTCCCACCCCCTCCATTTTATCCTCACAACAACCCTGTACAATAGCTTAGGCTGAGAGACTGTGACTAGTCCAAAGTCACCCACTGAGCTTCATGGTCAAGTGGGGACTAGAACCCTCATCTCACATGTCTTAGTTCAACACTTTAACCATTACACCACACCAGATCCAAAGACCATGGGATGCTTTCAGACTACATGTTAACCCGACATAGGGGAGATGTGGTGTCCTTCCCAGGTTCCTAGTTTTCCTGTTGCTATTCTTTTTTCTTGCATTGATGTCCCCTTGAAGAAATCTCTATTGCAGTTAATTAATTCATTAGCGGGTTTGACTGCAATTCCTCATAGTTTGAACAAGGATTATGGGCCTCTCTTTCCTTACGAGAGAGGTAATTGTTTCTCATTTGATCAGCCTGCTATAATGCTACAGCAAATATGAAGCCCCCACCCCACCCCATTATTGTGCAAGTTCTAATCTGGTGGACATGTTACAGACTGCTTAAGCAGAGCTGGAAAGAAGGAGAGAAGATCTAGGGTGAGGTACTTCTGTCCGAACACCCTGACAGGAGGGCAGGGAGGTACTGTTGGGCCATAGCACTCCTCAAATGGTGGTCTCGGAGGGATCACACTGATGTGAAGTATGCCATTGGGTGATCCTTAACCTTGGTTAGCCCTGTCAAATAATCAATCAGCAGATGGGCTGTTTGATACAGTATGCACACTCAATACCTGCACCAAAACTTGCTGACATCTGTAATCAATAAAGTTGTGGCCTGTTTAATCCCCAAATGGACCAGAATCCCTGACCACAGACCACACTGACTAGGGCTAATAAAAGTTGCAGTACAACAACCTCTGGAGGGCCACACGTGTCCTGTCCCAGGTTTAAAGAATGAGAAGGAATGCCAAGCCTACAGTAAATCCTGCATGCAGGATGAGACCCCTACAAAGACTTGGAAGGCTGGGAAAGGCTGCTCTGCAGACACAGATGAGAACAAGGTGTTCAGTATTGACCAACATCATTGGAAGTCTCTGGGTTGGGTAGACCTGACATGGAACACTAAGGGCTTGGTGTTCTGTCTGTGGCTGGCCATCAAAACTGTACCTTCAAGTCTGAGGTCCCAGAGCACAGAGACTCTGAACTTGGAAGGTCTAGATTTGTCTGCTGGGCTGATCCTGGCATTCTATTTCTTTTCTGCCTTTACAAAATTTTGAAGGAGCAGACTGATCCTGTTTAATGAACTGGTCACAGAACATACATACATACATACATACATAAACATTCAATATCCCACCTTTCATCCAAGGAGCTAAAAATGTGGCATATATGGTTCTCCTTTCCCCCATTTTAATCTGCATGACAACCCTGTGAGGCACCTTAGGCTGAGATACTGTGGTTGGTCCCTAGGCACTCATCAAGCTTCATGGCTCAGGAGGAATTTGAACCTCCGTCTCCCAGGTCCTAGTCTAGCACTCTAACCATCGCACCATCTCTCAGTGTTGAATTATTGTTGAACACCTATCCGTTTCTAAAGTCACTAAAGCCTGGAGTGCCACTTCACTTTTCAGCCTTTGTGCTGTTCCCATCATAAAGGGACGCCTGCTATTAATAACTACCGGTCCCAGGTGCTGTTTCCAAGCCGGATTTATATCCTGCCTCCTTCCACAGTCTTCACAGATCTAGCAGTGTGGTATAAATGTGCCTCCTGACATCACTAAGCTCAACATTTAGTAGTTTGTTATACCCATCTCCCCAGTGACACCCCAATCTCCCCAGCAAGCCATTACCAAATTGCTGCAGATAGAGGATTTATATTTTTCCTTTTGTTACAAAAAAGTCTCCTTACCTAAAGTCTTTTTTTTCTGGCAGCAAATTTGCATTTAAATGTGTGTTACTTGGAAAGTATTACTGAATTGCAGTGTGGTATCTTAAAAAAGGTTCAAAATGCATTTTTCATATACTTTCATCCTGCTATTGGTTTGTTTTTCTCCTATTCCCTCACTAAAGAGACTTCTTAAAATACTTTTTTTTTTTTTCTAAGGGAAATGGAGTCATTTCTTAGGGCTGGGAAACACTCCTGCTGGAGATATATGCTGTTCTAATATGGTCTTTAATGGTGGTTTTAATGTCTTTGTTGCCTATTTTTGAATCTTTGGTTCATTACTTGGAGAGAGAGGTCTATACATTCTTAAATCAGTAGCATCCTTTTAGCTTAAGATGCTATGAACTAAACCTACACCCTTCTACAGCCAAAGCATGTGCTCTCCTCCTGAGTTCTGGCAATTCCCAAGCTATATGGCAGGTGGGAAAATGGCCCAGTTCCTCAGTTCCTCTGCTCCAGTTCCTCTGCTCGAAATTTCCACTGCCCCAAGCAGCTTTTTAAGGGAAAAGGGGGGTCTGTTGGGCTACCATCACATGAAATGAGGTATTTGGTCCTAGGGAAGTCAGCTGTGAACCAGAAAGTTCTTGGTTCAAATATAATCTGAATCATAAATTTGCTTCAGTTGCCTTCTGTCTGACTGTCTGTCTATCTATCTGTCAGTCTCACCCCATCATTATACTATATGGCACTGGTAATGCTGTCCTGCCTTACAGGTTTGTTGTAAATGTTTCTTGAGAGATAATGCACATGAAGAGTTTTGAATGCTCTTAAACAGGTATATAAATTCTAAATAGAATGATTATCTTTACTGGGAGTTATGCTAACTGCAAAGATCTTCATTAAGACTGGACCAAAATGATGAATGCCACCTAGAATTTTTTAAAAGGCTTATTGAGCTTCTGCCCTTCTCTCATAGTTGCTCTTCCCTCCCTCCCTCTTACAATGACAAGCTTGCAAGTAAAGTTGGAATGAAAGCACATGTAAGAGCTGGCCCCCTTCATTAGTTTAGCCTGCGTTGCTGTCTGTGGAGGGCACTGGGGTTGCAAAGGCTGCCCTAGAGTAAGTCCTTGCAGCTTTTTACAAGATTAATGTACACTGAATGCAAACTATAATGAAACCACTGCTTTATTGTGTTGTTATATGATTGTGATGGATTGTTGTTTATGTGCTGGTTGGTTGTGCTTTTTTTTTTTAACAAAGTAATAGTTTAAATAGTTTTTTTTCTGTTTGTGTACTCTCTGTTAACTGCTATGTTGAAGACACATTTCTAAAAAGGAGGATGCAAGTATATTAAAAATAAATGAATGAACAAGCTTCTTTTGTGTGGTGTTGGAAATTATTACAATTAATTTATTAAAGTGTGATTTACAAATAAGATAACTGAAATCACAAAAACAACAAAAAATTAAAGAAGACTAAAAACCTAAAAATAATAATATTGCATTCATATTAAAGACCCATCTAACAAGCAGGGAAAGCTTGTAACAAAATTGTCTTCACCTTTTTTCAGAAAGTGGAGATAGTGAGTGCCTATCATATCTTGACAGGGATTATATTCCACAGATTGGTTAGGGATATACATTTTGTTCATAGGCGCCAACTCTAGGGGGCCAGGGGCCATTGCCCCCCCCCAATAATTCTCTTACAAGGGCCCAGCGCCCTCAATATTTTTCGCAACCAGCCACCCTCCTTCCTGCCTCCCTCACTCAATCTGCTGCCTCCCCACCCCCAGCTGGTTGCTACTTTCTGTTTCCGACTTGCCTCCAGGACAAGCAAGGGAGAGAACAGTGGCCACAGGCCTGGAAATGTGTGCAGTGTGTACCTGACTATCCCCTCCCCACATGGCTGCCAGTTGCTCCTTCCTCTGCTTGCGCCCTTGCTCCCTCCGTGCAGCTTGGCACGGAGCAGCCCAGCAGGATTGCACAGGCAGGTGGGCAAACTAACAGAGGCAGCGCTGTCCTGTGGCAGGGACAGCAGCCCCTTCAGGGACCACCAGCCAAAGTACCACAGTAGCTGCCTGAGCACCGATGAGCATGTCTGACCAGGAGGCCTAAGAGAAGCTGGTGATATTCTGGGGGGAGGCAGCTGACCAAGGGAGGGAGAGAGAGAGAGAGGCAGGCAAAGTGGCCATGGTGCCACTGTGCCTGCCTGGGCACATGCTGGCCCAACCCCCAGCTCAGAATGAGCAGGGTGTGTCAAGGCAGCAGAAGCGGAGAGTGGGGCAGGACAAAGTGGCCCCCTCCAATGTTTCGTTCACACTGGCACCACTGATTTTGGAGGCACTGATTTTGCTCATCTCCATGATCCTTAAACATAACCTAAACTCAGGGCTATTTCTCTCCCTCCACCCCATGTTTTCTCCCAAGCTTGACTCATAAACTGAACTTCATTATGTTAAATTTAAAGCCACCCCAAATGACTACAAATGAGCCTTCTTCAGATGTTCAAGCTTCACATGAATAGGGGGAGAGCAAAGATGAGCCTGCTAGCTATACACTCACACACACACACACACACACACACACACTTCTCCATCCCATCATTTTTGTGACCTCTGTTGCCTTCCATATGTTTGGAAAGGACCTAATGCAGCAGGGAGTCTGTTATACTGTACTCATGTATTCCCCCTCAAAAAAAAAGGATAATAGGAACTGTAGTTCGTTAAGGGTGCTGGAGAGTATAGTTTTGGGGTAAACTATTGGTTCCCTGATTTTGGGGGGTGAATTGTGAAAGGTAAAGTGGTATGAATGTGCTTCAAATGTATGGTGGTGCGGATGTGACAAAAGCCTCCAGGAGGAGCAAGATATCAAGATCAAATATGGATGAGTGAATCCTGAAATGTAGAGAAGTTTAGAGAAAATGTTGGTTGTTTAAAACAACAACAACCTTAAATGCAGGCCTCTGTGGCACTTGACATATTTTTAAAAGATTACTACAAGTTATTGATTTTGGCAGAGGCAAAACACAGCTTTTAACAGGGCCCTCAATGCACCTACCACATGATAGCTGGTTGCTGATGGGGTGGGGAGTTAGGGCTGCACCTAATTCTCTAACTCTGTCTTAAAAGTAACAGAGCCTCCAAAATAAGGCACTGCATGCTCCATTCCCCCTTTGAAATAATGATACTGCCACCTCCCACTCTCCCAATTAACAATGGTGGTCCATGATTATGCCTTCTCTTTGTGTTGTCCTATAGATCATGTTTATTATGTTGATACAAGCCCTTTGATATTGTAATTGTGATGTACACATTATGAAGACAAATGTGTTGAGCTTAATGAGAATGGATTGCCAATAAAAGCTGAAAACAAGGAAAACGTGTTCAGTTTTTTGGTGTTTTTTTAAGCAGTAGCCATCTCATAGGGGAGGGGAGGGTTGTTGTTTTTTAGAAGAAAAGGGTTTGGGATAGAGATTTTGGAAGAAAAGCACCCTGAATGCAAATAGTATATTACTAGGCTGGTGGTGCTAAATTATTGACATCAGTAGCTTCTTAATTACGAGAAGAGAGAGAGAGAGAGAGAGAGAGAGAGAGAGAGAGAGAGAGAGAGAGAGAGAGAGAGAGGTCACCTTGAGTAGCTTTGCATGGAAACTGCTGTGGGCTCAATAAAGATGAGAGGAAAGGGCAGTCACTTCATGATAGATCATGAATTTGGCATGCAAATTATCCCAGCATCAAACTTTGGCATCTCCAAGTGGGCATGGAAAAGACTTGCACCAGTTAGCTTGGATTGGATTTCCCCAACCTGATGCCCACCAGATGTTGCTGAACTTCAACTACCAACACCCTTAGCCACCGGCTATACTGGCTGAGGCTTAAAGAAGTTGAATTCCAAAACATCTGGAGGGCACCAGGTTGGGAAAAGTTGGTTCAGACAGTTTTGACCTGGATGGGCCAGTGTTCTGACTTGGGAATATAAGAAGCTGAGAAGTAGTCCTGCAGTCTACCTGTTTTTGTTCCTGGGGGATCTGACTTTGCATAGGCCACACCCTAGACCAGTATTTCTTGAGAAGTCCATCTGCAAAGGCCAGTTCGTTTATCTGCTCCGAGCTTTGTTTGTCAGTGAACAGAGGACGTTTCATATGCTAGAGCAGGACTAGTAAGGTTTCAGTTGTTGCGTTTCCATATGGCACCGTATTTGGGAAGCAACATTATTTTCATCCCACTGCTCTTCCCGGTGGACTGCAAACATCTTTGTTTCCTGTTGACTAAAGAGTGCCTCATTTTGTTTGGTAACACCTGTTGTGGGGATGCAGACGTCCCCTGCCTGTCTCCTGAAACTTGGCAAAAACTGAGGAAATGGGAATCCCTCACATGCTGTGTTAAATAAAATGTTGAGAAGAAAGGAACATGATTTTGCATGCAACCCTTAAGTGCCCATTAGAGAGAGATAAATGATGAATCTGTGTTTTTGTGGTCCTTGTCACTTTCTCTTGTGTACATGCCTAAGCTCATTTCACCTGTTTCTGTGTGAAACAGCATTTAAATTTGTATTTAAATATATATATTTAAATGTATTTTTTTCACAAAATATGCATTTCTGAGTGCCTCTCTTAATGTACTCATTTCTAAATGCATTTTCGAACCAATAGCTATATCCCAGAATTTAGAGGAGAATTTTGAACCAATAACTATATCCCAGAATTTAGAGGAGATTAAATTCCAAAGGATGGCTGTGTTCTGATCCACTCATTAGCCTGAGAACTGTGGATTGGGTGTGTTTGTACTGGAATTTGCAAATAACTAATTCCTCAAGCATCTCCCATATGGCCCCATATGGGGCCATATCAGAGATTCATGGGCTTCTGAATGTATCTGAGCAGAAATGGTGACTATTGTTGTTTTGGAGACCCTTCAGTTTGCCAAGAGTTGCCTATTCAAGCAGGCTACAGTGCTGATGCTGGTGGTCATTAATGTGAGCTAGAAAGTTCCTTAGTTCAACTTCAGTCCGCCATTAATTTATGATGTGGTCTTATCCGGGACCAGGTGTGGCAAACCTTTAGTCCTCTAGTTATTGCTGAACTACCACTCGCATCATTCCTGGCCATTGGCCACACTTGCAGGGGCAGATGTGAGTTGCAGTCCAGAAACATCTGGAGGGCCAAAGGTTACCCACTCTTGACCCAGGCAATCTCTTTTATTTTCCTTTGCCTCCAGTAACCTCATCTGAAATATGGTGATAATTATACAGTGGTACCTCGGGTTACAGATGCTTCAGGTTACAGACGTTTCAGGTTACAGACTCTCCTAACCCAGAAATAGTACCTCGGGTTAAGAACTTTGCTTCAGGATGTGAACAGAAATCACGCAGCAGGGGCCCGGCGGCAGCAGGAGGCCCCGTTAGCTTAAAGTGGTGCTTCAGGTTAAGAACAGTTTCATGTTTAGAACGAATAAACTTCTTAACCCCAGGTATCACTGTACTGGCCTACATTACAGCTGTTACCCGTTTGTCAGCTCTGGGGAACTTGGACTCTGTTTTGTGTTTGTTTTGAAACATGTTTCTAGACCTCAGGATTAAAAACAACAAAATTAAAGGAAAAGAATGGGGAAGGAATTAAAACGAGGCAACTGAGGCCAACCATTGGAGTGCTAGCAGACTGGATAAAAGCGCCTAACAACTATTATTTCAATTCAGTAAGAGAGATCCATGTAATCATTCAGGGTTAGTGTTATTTACAGGCATTATTTCTAGGTATAAGCCTATAATCTTAGAACAATTATCCTTGGTATAGAACTTCTGAGTGTGTGAGAAATGTAGGTGCTCCTGATCATGGAAGAGGGGATAAACCTCACCACATTCTTCCAAACCATTATCCTAAGAACCAAACTACATGTTATGTTAGCTATGTATCATTTCCTGCAAGTGTAGGAGATTTTTTTTATATATAGAAAATTGCAAATTTAGCTGGCCCTGTTGTGATTGAGACCCTAGCAAGTGGTGTATGGAGTCTTCACATGCTAAGTTCCCAGTTCAAATAACCCAATTCCAATGCTCCAATTGAAGTGAATGTGATTTTTCCCCCTCAGTGAAAATTGCAAGTCCCTGATTAGGATCAGAACCACAAGGGGGGGTGAGGGATAAAGAGGTTTTTTTTTTGTTTTTTTAAACTAACATACATACTAGGGTCCTGATTTGGACACACACCAATTCTGGTAGTGTGTGTGTGTGTATATATATATATATATATATATATATATATATATATATATATGCAGGTTTTGGTGTCCTCGGGTGTCTTCCCGTGTAAAAGTTGGGGTGTCTAGGCGACGTTTCGACGAGGTCTCACTCGTCATCTTCAGGCTGGTGCTTTCGGCTTCTTGTTACTGGAACAGAGCAGGATCTCAGTGTTTGAGTTCCTATAAATACTGTTGAGGGGGTGTGGTGTATAGCCTCCAATGTTCTGGGCAGAGAGGAAGTTCCCAGGCTAGTGTGCCTTTTCTTCTTTTGTTCCTTAATTACTTGAGGGATATCTTGAGTGATTTCTTGAGTGATATCCTGAGTACCACTTAGGTGGGTCATTAGGTGTGGATTAGTTGCTAAAGTCTTTGTGTCTTGACCTCTTGAACTTTGTGAAGAGTTTTTCTGAGAAGATGGCTGTACTGCACTTAGTTGTGCTCTGGCTTGGCTTCGTGTATAGGGGCGAGCTGTGGTTTTGTGGCCTGTGTCAGCCAGATCTGTGTAGGGATTGCAGGGGGGTGCAGCATCCGGAGGTGCCACCATGGTTTGGCTACTGGATGGTGTCTGTAATTTATCTGTGGAGAGGGTCTGGGTTTGGGTCTGGTGTGGTTGATTGGTGATGGCGTTCTGTGTGCCTCTGGATCTGGTGTCAGTTTTTGTGGGGAGGGCTAATTTCCAGATGTCTGGCAAGCGGGATGTGTCGTCACGCTTGTTCATGTTGTGAGGGTGTTTCTCTATCTCGATGGCTTCCATGATTATTCTCTTGTGGTGATGTTCCATGTTAAAGAGCAATTTGGAATCTGCAAAATTAATTTCGTGTCCTGTTTCTTTCATGTGTTGGAAAAGAGAGGAAGTTTTTTCTTCTTTTTTGACGGCATTCTTGTATATATATATACTTTCTATGATATGCTTTCTTTTTTGAATTGTCATATATTACTGGAAATCAAGAAATACTTAACAAAATAGTAATGCCTGCACTTTAAAGCCCAACTACATAATAGGCACAATTTGGTCTCAAGTCTTCAAGGAATGGTGTATCCAGCCGGTTGGACACAATTTCCTTGCCCCTGCTTCAGAAATAAAAGTTGCATCTGGTTATCAGGCTCAGGATGAGGCCCATTCAGCATACAAAATGCAAGCTGATTCAAGGAGTCTTCGCAAACCTTCTATTTTTGCATTCTGTGCTTCCCTTTGCTTCCATCCATCTGCCCACCCAGAACCATGTAAAAAGATGCACTGGTAATTACCTAAAAAATTGCTCTCATTTAAGTTTCGTATCAGGAGCTTTTTGAGCGTGTGAGAAAGAATAGAGGCGGTTACGTTAATTTGCAATAAAAAGTATATGGTTGTTACCTTTTCTGCAGCAGTCCAGAAAGAAACACATTTGGAATCTGCGCGTTCAATAAACAATTCCGGCTTGCCTGGAAATCTGTTTGTTTGATCTAGTAGGCAGCTCACCTGGAAAGTTTAATGTCATGTTTGGCCTGTACTTGACTCTTTATTCTTTTTACTCACTTTGCCAGTCCCAACCTTGCCCCCCTCCCCACTCTAAAACGGTTGTGTTATGTGAATATCCGTGACTTAATTTGCATTGCATTAAAGTAAAACATTTTAAATTTCTTCACAGCAGAAGTAAATCTGACAGACTTTATGGAGCTATTATACCTGCAGGTATTTTATACTTTTAAAAATACATTCTTGTCAAGCTATCTTAATTATATTATTATATGTACTTTTGAACTTCTTACCCATTCCTGGATGATATATGTTGTGCTTTTGACAGCCAGTCCTAAAAAGCTACAATTTATATCAAAGTTCTGTGGCTGAACAAAGATGTATCTATTATGGATTCAGAGGGAATTTATTAATTTTACTGTTTTTTGGAATGCAGTTACTCATTGACGTGGCTTTTGAGCCTTAATTTTCTAACTGCATGATTATAAGGAGGAGTGGGGAAATAATTACGTGTATTTAAAGCTTTTGGGGAGGCTGCTTTGTGCTCAGGAGTTGAGAATGCATTGCAATGGATGGGTGACTAACTCCAAATTCAGTCTAACAGAAATGCTAACGCCCTTCTGCAAATATTGACAAGCTATACTGTCAGTGCTATAGTGCAACTGATACATGAAATTGCCTGCCTCCAGCAGGTCATCAGAAGACAAATGCTGAGCTTCCAGGAAGGATTTGTTTGCATGGTGTTTGGGGTGAAGAAGAGAAGAGTTACTGAATGACTTGTGTAGTCTTTTTGTCGAATCTTGAAATCCTGAGCTCAGCGTTTTGCAACAAGTTTCTAGGCCTCATGATTAACTATAATGGTAGAAACAAAAAAGGGAGATCAAACACTGATGTCTCATCAGGCTAAGGAAACTCAACAACTGTAGTCTCAATTTAGGAAGAGAAATCCGCGCATTGCCAATCCTTTTCAGATCCCATGTTAAGACCTTGGTGGCTGCTCCCAGATCCTGGAGCTCCCTCCCTGGAAAAGCTAGACTGGCTCCCTCCTTGTTATCCTTCTGGCAGACATTTGAAGACCTTCTGACAGACATTTGAAGACCAAACAGGCTTTTGGAAGTGACAACTGTTAATGAAAGAAATGGAGTCCCAACAGGGAAACAGACATGGAATGAATGAATATATATATATATATATATATATTTGCTTTCGTAGATTTTCACGGGTACAGGAATGCAGGTTTTGGTGTCCTCGGGTGTCTTCCCGTGTAAAAGTTGGGGTGTCTAGGCGACGTTTCGACGAGGTCTCACTCGTCATCTTCAGGCTGGTGCTTTCGGCTTCTTGTTACTGGAACAGAGCAGGATCTCAGTGTTTGAGTTCCTATAAATACTGTTGAGGGGGTGTGGTGTATAGCCTCCAATGTTCTGGGCAGAGAGGAAGTTCCCAGGCTAGTGTGCCTTTTCTTCTTTTGTTCCTTAATTACTTGAGGGATATCTTGAGTGATTTCTTGAGTGATATCCTGAGTACCACTTAGGTGGGTCATTAGGTGTGGATTAGTTGCTAAAGTCTTTGTGGAAGCCATCGAGATAGAGAAACACCCTCACAACATGAACAAGCGTGACGACACATCCCGCTTGCCAGACATCTGGAAATTAGCCCTCCCCACAAAAACTGACACCAGATCCAGAGGCACACAGAACGCCATCACCAATCAACCACACCAGACCCAAACCCAGACCCTCTCCACAGATAAATTACAGACACCATCCAGTAGCCAAACCATGGTGGCACCTCCGGATGCTGCACCCCCCTGCAATCCCTACACAGATCTGGCTGACACAGGCCACAAAACCAGCCATCTTCTCAGAAAAACTCTTCACAAAGTTCAAGAGGTCAAGACACAAAGACTTTAGCAACTAATCCACACCTAATGACCCACCTAAGTGGTACTCAGGATATCACTCAAGAAATCACTCAAGATATCCCTCAAGTAATTAAGGAACAAAAGAAGAAAAGGCACACTAGCCTGGGAACTTCCTCTCTGCCCAGAACATTGGAGGCTATACACCACACCCCCTCAACAGTATTTATAGGAACTCAAACACTGAGATCCTGCTCTGTTCCAGTAACAAGAAGCCGAAAGCACCAGCCTGAAGATGACGAGTGAGACCTCGTCGAAACGTCGCCTAGACACCCCAACTTTTACACGGGAAGACACCCGAGGACACCAAAACCTGCATTCCTGTACCCGTGAAAATCTACGAAAGCATATATATATATATATATATATACACACACACACACACACACATACATACACACACCTTTCAGTCATAAATCTCAGGGTGGTTGACAACATAAAATTACAGAATTAAAAACACAAAATACATAATAACCAAAAATAACAAAAATAACCAGGGTCAGGCCCAGGCCCATGACCTGAAACTAGGCCAGGGTCAGGGTCCCTAACAATGGTTGTTTTTTCTAGTTATTTCCCTGGTTATTTTCCAAGTGGTAACTGGGGAAACATACAATTTGTGAATTTTCGGGACACTTATTCACATGGCAAATATGCACTGGTTGACTGATTGATTTGGCAGTGGAGAGTCACAGACATTTGTGGTACCTTTTATCTGAAATTATTGAGCTGGATTTCTTAAAACCCCAAATCAGAGCCAGCATGCTTCATGTACTCTGTATCACTAAACAGCTTTCAGCTAGCAAATGCCTTCCATGCCCAATAGCGCTGGATCTGAAACAATAGCTTTGAAGTGAGAGGTTTTATCACTAAAGGTTTTGTTTTTGTTTTTAAAGTTCCCCAAGATTATGCTGGGCTGTAAGGTTAGAACTTTCCAGACGCCAAGGAGGTCTTGCCAGACCGATTGCTGTGGTATCTCTTCGGTTTCCCCATTTCCATTTAGCAGCAGGTGATTGCATGGCTATGCAGCCGCTCATAGACTCATTATATCTCCGTCAGCTTCCTGGCTGATCGGTTCCAGTAGATGGGAGGTTGTTAACTAAATTGGCAGCAAGGTGACGAAAACATCTGTTGGTTCAATTGTAAGCTTGCCAGCCTTGGCATGTGCCTCTCTTTGTTGGTTCCAGAAGAGTCTTGAGTGTAGAGAATTGTGGAGTGGCAACGAGGTGAAGCTGCCTACCCCCCCTTTTTCTGTGAGTTTCCTGGCACAGCAAAACAAAAAGGGGGGAAGCCAGTTACCTTCTCCGTATCAAAGCCAGCTTTCTTCCCTTCCCTCAGATTGTGAGGATCTATGGAGCTGAAGCTTTGCCTTGCCTCTCCTCCTGACCAATGATGATTTAAAAGCAGGTTGAAAGAATCAGTTCTTCTCTATTTCTATTGTCCATTATGGCCAGTTCCCAAAAAGTAGTTTTTCAGTGTACTTTGAAAAAATTGCTGTGTAATACAACAAATGGCGTAGCAGAGAACCAGGATTCACTCTTGGGCTGCATTCTTGTGGCAATTTAATTCATTTTCATTTGAGCTTTCACATGATGTAAAAGCCACTTTTGGATTTATAATGGAATGCAGTTTAGCTTTCTTTTCCATATTATTTGCAAATGGATCTTCCCTGGAAACAAATAACATGTTGACTTAGGCTATGTACACACCATAGCTTTAAAGCTTATTCACAGCAGTTTTCCAACTGCAAGACTTCTGGGAACTGTAGTTTACCCTCACAGAGCTGCAATTTTCAGCATCCTTAGCATACTCCAGTTTCGAGGATTCTTGGGGGAGGGATGCTTCAAATGTGCTTTAAAAGTGTGTATGCAGTGTATGTCAATAAACAAAGTGCATTAGTGCTCATGTGTCATCATGGCAACCCTTATTTCTGTCTTTGTGAACAAGGAATAGGATGTGAGAGATGGTGCTGTGTAATGAGTAAATCCATTTGGCTCCTATGATCCAGAATTGACTCCTCTGATGGTGGTTTCTCCAGACCTCAAGTAAAAGTCTTTCCAATGCCTTCTAAATGAGATCCTGTTAATTCATTAGAGGAGGAGAATGCCTTCTCTAAGGCATTAGAGGCCACATTTTCATCAGCATTTACAGTGAAAGTGTCCATTCCTACTGACAATGCCATCTTTCCCTGAACACATGATGCATCTGGAACAGCTAGTCTCTACCTGCTTTGCTTCTTTCTTACAATTAATCCAGGTGGTGGGACATGGCTGGCACCTTCCTCAGTCTCAGTTTTGCTCTTGTAAAAGGTAAAGGTACCCCTGCCCAACAGGGCCAGTCGTGACCGACTCTAGGGTCGCGCGCTCATCTTGCTCAAGAGGCTGGGAGCCGGCGCTGTCCGAAGACACTTCTGGGTCACGTGGCCAGCGTGATGAAGCTGCTCTGGCGAGCCAGCACCAGCGCAGCGCTCGGAAATGCCGTTACCTTCCTGCCATAAAATGGCACCTATTTATCTACTTGCACTTAGGGGTGCTTTCGAACTGCTAGGTGGGCAGGAGCTGGGACTGAACGATGGGAGCTCACCCGGCCGCGGGGATTCGAACCGCCGACCATACGATCGGCAAGTCCTAGGCACTGAGGTTTTACCCACAGCACCACCCACGTCCCGTTTTGGAGGTACAGACACCTAAAACACAAGTTTAAAAGACATACCTGCGAGAGAGAAAAATGCATTGTCCCTTACCTTTTCTAGGAGCTAGTTAAAAAGACCCAGCTGAGCCAGTTTTCCATCTGGTTGGCTGGCAACCCAAGTTGCCTGGCAAATTTGGATGGCAGGGTTTTGAACGGGTACCTTCTTTTCATGCACATACATGTACTTAGTAGTTTGCTTTTATTTTCTGCACATAATGAAGAAAAACTAGGAAGACATGACAGAAAGTTGTAAATGATATATAAAATGAACAACAAAAAAGCTTTTTCAGCACACATAGCGCAAAGATATTATAGGCAAAGCAGGGGAACTAAATATGCTCCCTGACCACTTTTGTTACAGACAAAGCTTTGGGTCCAGGGGCCATAGCCAGGCAAAGGGGGGAAAATCATTCTGATTTTATTTCCCCCAGGTTCCATTTAACTCACTCCTCTTCTCTCCCCAGCCAAAGCTGACATATTTGGGTCAGGGAGGCATTCCATACATTACCAGTGGCTCCATTTCCCAAAGGAAAACCCTCCCAATTAAGTAAGCTTAGAAAAGAACTTGACAGCTCAAGTCATTCCTATTCCCCCAGTTGGCTGTAAGAGCCCCAAGCCAAGCCCATGCTTCAGGTTGTTCTCCAGACTAGCCAAACAAGCAAGTAGTTGCGACTGTACCTGTGCACAGGAAGTCTTTGTATGAAAGGTTACAGGAGAAGGTGGTTTATTCACACCCAAGGGCTTGTCTTGAGCCAGAAATGAAGCAGTGTCTCCAATGAGCCACTAGGAAGTGACAGACACACACACCTCTCTTGGATATTGCAACCCCCTAAAATCCTGGCATTGACTTAAGACACACATATGCGCATGCATAGACACATCAGGTTTCATTATAACCAAATAGAACGTGTGATCATAGAACTGTAGAATTGGATGGGGCTCTGAGGATCATCAAGTCCAACTGGCTGCAATGCAGGAATATGCAGCTCTCCCATATGGGGACAGAACCTGCAACCTTGGCATTATCAGCACCACACAGTCTAACCAATTTATGGAGTTTCTGAGTGCAGGTGACACAGTCCAATAACTGTGATTTTGATTGGTTTGCTTTAAAATGTAGAGCAAACAAAATTATCCATCCCTAGTGTGTGCCAGCAAAATTCTGCATCATTTGTGTGTGTTCAAGCTACATTTGATGAGTAGCACTATGGTGGTTCTTCCCAATGCTTGTGTTGTTATTTTTAAAATAAAAACCAGAGAACCTCAAGTTTATGTACTCCTTGGAACTGGACAGAGAGGCTTGGAATTTCCAGGCACTTGAACAAATAACTACTGAACTATTCAAAACTTATTCCATGTGCTGCTTATTTGGGATACGCAACTTTTGCTGCAAGTCCAGACTATTTCCCTCCCAATCCTTAAGCAGAATAGAATATACAATTTTTGGGGGTTATGCTTGGTTATCTCCTGGACCATTCCATTATTTTAAGTTCCATGGGTGAATAAGGGATATGTACCACAGTAGAAAGTATCATTTTTGCAGTATATCTTATCTGCTTCCTGCATCCATAAAGCAATACAGTAACCATAGAAATTTGATGTGTAATGCTGATGGATTAGCACTGAGTTTAAAAAGAACTGCTCATATAGCAGGAAGTAATGCTTTCTCAATAAAAGTATGGTTGTGCATTAGGGTTCGGGTTAAAAACTTTGGGATGTAGGAACTGTGTGTGTCAGTGGTACACCGGGAACGCGAATGGCACTGTGGTCTAAACCACTGAGCCTCTTGGAATTGCCAATCAAAAGGTCAGCGGTTCGATTCCATGCAATGGTGATGAGCTCCCGTTACTCTGTCCCAGTTTCTGCCAACCAGCAGTTCGAAAGCACACCAGTGCAAGCAGATAAATATGTATCACTGTGGCAGTAAGGCAAACAGGACCAGGAAAGCTGTCTGTGGACAAACGCTGGCTCCCTCAGCCTGAAGAGAGATGAGTGCCGTATCCCATAGTCAAGTTTGACTGGACTTAACCATTCATAAGTCCTTTACCTTTTTACCTACACCAGGGGATATTCAGTAGTCCAAGCATGGTCTCAGCATTGAAGGAATGCCAACCTCAATCAAGGAAACAATCAAACCATAATAAAACAAATTCAGTTAATGATGATGATGATGAATTTTGTGGCTTTTACCTTTTTAAAAAAATGTTGTGGACTGCCCTGAGATCTATGGATGAAGGGCAGTATACAAATTTAATAAATAAATTTATTAATAAATAATAACATAATAATAAAAAGGGGTAACACTAGTTCCTCCTGTGACCATACTGCAAAGTTTGGAGGCTGCAAAACTGTCAATGGAAGCAGAAACAGGACTTACCCTTAGCTCAGACACATCTTGCTAAAGCAGAATGCCTGGGCTATAGGCTACCTGTCAATGTGTGAAGGCTGGTAAATGAGAAGTTGCCAATGGTATAAAATAAGTTGGGTTTTTAATTCCAGTTAAAGTTATCCCTCAAGATGGGGGGAAATGTTAATTAAATGTGCTGTTGCCATCCATTTAGCTATTGGCAATATCTAGACGGGTCTATCAACGTGCTAATGGCTGCTGCTTAGAAAAAAAAGAAGATACAGGAATGGTGTTTGCCAAGTTTCACAGGAAAGAGCAATCATTATTTGTTGTAATTCTAGCCTGATTTGCACTTCACACCTTTTGTCAATGGTGATATAGTAATTAGTATATTGATATTGCAGTTGTTCAAAGTACTCATCTCAGTAACCTGTGCAACAATCCCGGGGGTTGCCCAGCATATTAACACCACATGTTTCCCCCTGGGAGATTGACCTGGCACCTACATTTAGATCCTTTCATTGTCAGGTGAGGACCTTTTCATTCTCCCAAGCCTTTAAAAACTATGCTGTTATTGTTTTTGCCCTTGAACCAGATTGCTTCTGCTTGTTTTTAAATGCTGTTATGGATGCTTGTGCTGGTTTTTAAACAGTAAACTGATTTTTTTTTAATGCTTTAATTAATGGATAATGCTGCCATTGAACCCTGTCCAAACGCTGTGTGAACTGTGCAGACGTGTTAGTTGGTTGGGTGGTCAACAAATGTTCTAAATACAAACCCCCCCCCAAATATTTCAGGTGGGAGGGGGCACCAGATGTGGGAAAAGAGACTGAATTCTAGTGGTTTACTGAAGGGCAGTTTCTGATGAGAAATAAGAGTACTAGGATTGTGCTGAATATTTTTCTAATTTTGGTGTTCATTTCAAAGCAAGCATGTTCAGCAAAGCTAAACCAATCACCCCCAAAACTGATGATGTGGTGTAGTGGTTAAGAGCGGTGGACTAGTAATCTGGGGAACTGGGTTCGGGCCTCCGCTCCTCCACATGCAGCTGCTGGGTGTCCTTGGGCTAGTCACACTTCTCTGAAGTCTCTCAGCCCCACTCACCTCACAGAGTGTTTGTTGTGGGGGAGGAAAGGAAAGGAGAATGTTAGCTGCTTTGAGACTCCTTTGGGTAGTGATAAAGTGGGATATCAAATCCAAACTCCTCCTCCTCCTCCTCTTCTTCTTCTTCTTCTTCTTCTTCTTCTTCTTCAACAATAAGCACCTTCGTACTGCCCTGTGCAATACTTATCAGTGCTGCCTTTCTTAATCCCCTTTGTTCCTGGGTAAATTCGTTTCTTTGTCATTAGTCTGACTAGCTGTGGCAACCCAAATACATTTGCTTGTTTATTTGTTTTAAACATTTCTAAGCTTTCTTTTGATTATTTTTTTTAATCGAAGAGGATAGCAAAATGTAATACTGAAAATGGATGCAGCAAAACAATAAACAGAAGATGTTAAAATTTCATATATTTTTTTAAGTACAAATGATGAACAAAGTAGGTTTAAAGCAGTCTTCAAATTAGATGTGCTTTTTTGACATTATTCACATAATCACAGGAGTCAACAGAGTCAGTTGAACTGAAATGAGGTTGGGAACAGTGAAGACATAGATGGGAAATGTTGCCAAAAAGTATCACCAGTCAGAGGGGAAAGGGGGGAGTCTGGATACCATCAGGTCAATACAAATAACGCTAAATGAGAGGTGGTTTTTGACAGTTTGTGAAAATAAGAACAAAGCTTATGTCAGTAGTTTTAGGTCAGCCTTGTGTTCCTTCTTTTTCTTTTTAAAAGAGTGATCACCAGTTTTTTTGATATCTTTGTCTGTTTTTATGTCTCTAATGGTGTGCAGGAACAATATCTGAAGACCGGGCTATAAAACTAGAACATGAAGTTGATTTAATATCCTGAAGCTGTTCACAATAGTTTTCCACTTGAAACAAAAAAAAAGTGTTTATCAGGCAGGTTGGGGTAATTTGACCCTCCAGAACTACAATACCCATCAGTCTGAGTGTGCATGGTCAAGGGTGATGGGAGTTGTAGTTCACTAATGTCTGGTAGGGGCACAGGTTAGCTAGCCATGTTCTTGAATACCTCCTGCTTTGTTTGTTGTCTTCCACAAAGGGACCACATGCACCAGTATAACTTAAATTTGTATCATCCAAACAAAGTCAGTGTGAGAACCTTTGCCTGCTTTATCTGCTGATCCAAATTAGTCTGCAACTTTAGGGCTGTAGAAATCAGTATGAAAATAATAGAATCATAGAATTATAGAGTTGGAAGGAACTGTGAGGGTCATCTAGTTCAACTCCCTGCAGTGCAGGAATCTTTTGTTCAATGTGGGTTGCAAACCCACAGCCCTGAGATTAAGAGTCTTGTGATCTAAAGTGTGTTCCAGGAAACCTTAGAGTGCTTTGAAAGCTGATCAGGTCAGCATTCCTCCATGAGAAGCCTGGTAGTAATGATTTAAGCTTCTAGGAAAGTCTGTTTACCCACCACTACCAATCTTCTCTTCATTAGAGTGTTGGGTATGGGCTACAGCCATGGTAGGACAGGTGCTGACCTGTAGATGTTGTTGTATTCCAACCCACAGCGTTCCATTGGCCATGATAGCTTAAAATTGCCACCCAAATTGCCACCCAAAACCTATGGAGGGCACCTCTTGAACACCCCTGCACTAAGTGATACAACAGGAAGGTCTAAAAGACTATGTGCCATAAAACATACCCCAGATTAGAATCCACGGCATAATAACATAATAAGAGCCCTGCTGGTCTATGTGGAATGTCCATCTGTTCCAGCATCTTCTCTTCACAGTGGCCATACAGATGCGTATGGGAAGACCGCAAGCAGGACATGAACACAATAGCAATCTCCCTGCTTGTGAATCTCAGCAGCTGATAGTGCCTCCATCTCTGCTTTTGACATTCCAACAGTATGCAAGGTTTATGTGGAAGATAAGGCAAAGTTTGAAACACATTGCTTTAGACCTTTAAAAATGCTTTCCTAAGCCTCCCCACCCCCCGCTTGCCAGAAAGTGGGAAGATGGGAGGATCCAAGGAGTGAAATCATGTGAACTCAGGGGGTTATATATATATATTTACCAGTCATTAAAAATGAAAAGAATCCTTTCTCATTAATGTTGCAAATTACAAGCCATAGATAACTCATTTAGATGACAGTTCACAAAATCAATAAAAACCCAGGTTTGTTTTGAAAGCTGTATTGCCTAAATGCCAAAATACATATTTTTTTATTCTTTTTTTGGCAAATTGCTTGATTTACATTTGAAAAGATCAAGCCTTATTCCTTCTGAAAGCTGAAAGGTAGGGTGTGGGTAGAAACACACAAAGCAATTTAAGCCTCCTTTTTGCAGTTCTGTATTGTGTATAATTTGATTGAAATTGATAGCAGGCAAAACTCTCTCTTGAAAAAGAAAAGAAACAACATTGCTGCCGGTATAGCAAATCTTTAAGCTTTTTGCTAACTTTGGAGTGCTAACTTAATTCTCCCTGAGGAGTACTATCCCCCGCCAGAGGGAACATTTTCATTTCTGATGAGGATTTGTAGAAGGCAAGTGGTAATAGGCTTGTGCTATACAAATCCTATCTAATTCAGCCAACATAGTCTTCCTTTTCCTGGAAATCTTGTCCCTCCCCTGCCTGCCCCCTCCCCCCTGCTAGAAATCCACAATGTGAAAATTATTTTTTCCTCGTTAAACCCCATAAATCATAAAGATTAAGTAATAATCTGATAATATCTGTGAACTGTGGGTTTTGTTTTTTGCAAAAAAGAAAGTGAAATCCAGGAAGATATACTATGAGGTCAGCCATCAAGAGTCCTTAGGAAGATATACTATGAAGTCAACCATCAAGAGTCATACCATAGCTCCTTCTGGCCAGGTGTTTTTGACAGCTCTCTGGTTTTCAGGCAGGAGGTTTACCTGGAGATGCTGGTGACTGAATCTGGAGTCTTTTGCATGCAAAGCTTGTGCTCTACCATTCAGCGACAGCCCTTCCCCACTCATACCATGCAAACATGGGACTTTGCAGTGGTTGAAGGATACAGTGATGGGGAATCAGGCATCCTTTAAAAGTGGTCTTGGCAAGAGGAACACAGTGGCTGTGAAAAACTTGTCATTAGGCCAAAGGGTTACCTAGTCTTGCTATGTGTCAAAAGCTGGCCTGGGTCAACTGCCTTCTGTTAGTGCATGCAAGCACCTGGAATATTGGTGCATAATTCGTCTGTAAAAAGCATTTAATTCATTGGTCTTTAATTGATGGGATTCCATGCCACAAGGTATGCTTAGCAATGCACAAGGGAAAGCTTCCTTTTGTGTGTCCTGAACCTATTGCCAATAGGAAATACTGGACAACACCAGGTTCCAGTTATGTTGAAGAATTGAAGTAAGAATTGCTGCTGCATCGTCCATGAATCAGTAAAGTTATTTCAACTTTCCACACTCACTGTCCATGTCTTCTCAGATGAATTCAGTGTGGCTTATTCCTCCTATAATACATACTCTAAACCTGGGGGTGGCAAACCGGTTTTCCATACCCTCTAACATTCCTCAGATGAAAATAGGGACATTTCTCACCCCCCTGCAACTGACTTTGCACCCTATTCTTTGACACCCTTTTTTGCCCCCCCCCCAAACCCCTGCAGAGCATTTCCTATCAGAAGAAGGGCAAGTGCCACCACCACTATACCAATGAGACACAGCACACACAAACTCCACCGTCCTGAGAAAACCCCTCTTTTGTGTACACAGGCTGTACAGTTGTCGAATGTCACACAAGAGTATCTGTACTAGTGTACAGCTCAACCATTCACATGCACAGGTACAAAGAGTGTACACTCCTTGAAGGTAGCATATGAACACCCTTTAAATGGTCATCAGATTCCACCCCTAAGATATGTGAAGGGAGCTTGAGATTTCCTCTCCAGGCAATATTTTTGAGGAATTTCAATATTTTTGAAGAGTTTCAGTAAGGTTTTAGAAGTCTGTTGGCAAATTTGCTTTCTGAGTAAATTCAGAAGTTCATGTCGGACATGAGTAGGTCTTTTGCGCTCTTAATCTACGTGTGTAGATGCCCCTTGCCCGTGTGGTGCTGTGCATACCTACAGTTCCTTCATTCAAACTCACTGCCTGCTTGAAAAATGAAGGCATGAGACTCCCGCCAGAGGGAAATAGATTGTTTTTGATTGCTATTCATCTATTATTTTAGAAAGTAAAATGAATAGAATTTATGCAGGTCACAGACATTAAAGGGCCTATTTTATATCAGTTTGGGAGCACTTGTCAGCTTTGATTTATTAAGTCAGGTTCCTGGTCTGGCCACCAGTTTCTGTGTTAGCAGTCTTTTTGATAATGGATAGGCCTCACAGCTGAGTGCTCTGTGATTAGACTCCTCAACTATATGTTCTTAAATAAAGGCATCACTTTTGGAGAGGTGGGGGGCACTGCTCATTTTCCTCTCTCAAACTGTTTCATTTGTCATCTCCTGCCGAGGTTTTCCCCACTTCTCTCAAGTTTGTTTTCGCTGGCAGTGTCAGGGAAGGTAAATGGAAGGCATCTTTAAGGGTTTTCGTTCAGAGCCTGCTACCACCCTACCTTGATTGATTAAATGTCACAAGGGACAAAAATAGATGAGAAGGAGTGATCTAAACAGCATTTCTGAGAGACCTGGTTTGCTGTGCTGCATCTTAGAGTACTACTCCCTTGCTCCCGTTGTGTCAGCATTTTTATCACCAGACTTCATTTCTTAGCTGAGTATATGTGCAGAGAACATGTTTGTACAGTCCACCAAAGAGAAGGAAGGTGGATCATGGTTTGGACTATTGCCTAAATGCATGGCTAGAGATGGGGGGGGGGGAACGCTATCCAGGTTGCGTTTAGAAGTGAAACCAAACCAATTCACACTTTCTGAAACGATACACAAAGTCAAATGCAGACATCCCTCGAAATTTGCTCTTCTCCAGCTGAATAATGTATGTATAAAAATGCACATACTAGGGTAAAGTGTGCATATATTAATGCAAACAACACACAAAAATGTAGTAGGGAAAACCGGTTTGCAAAAAGGTGTAGATCTGGCAAAAATTGTATTCAAAAATGTGTATATAGTGATGAATTTTTATAAACACTTTTTTTTTTTTAAAAAAAAAGAACAATGCAAGCTGATGTAGAAATGTTGAGAACTGAACTTAAGACTGCAAAAATGAGAAACCGAGGGAAACAAAATTGACCATCGCTATTAATAACCTTTGCAAATGCTTATCTTGATCTGCCTTACAATTGTAGCATAATGGTTTGGAGACAGAACGGTGAACCAGAAAATCCCCGCTCTGACCTTGTCTTTGCCACGGACTCTTAACCTTTACTAGGTTAGGCTATTTGTCTGTCCAGCCCAGCATTGTCTGCTCTGACTGGAAGTGGCTCTCCTGGATCTAAAATGAAGGTCTTTCACATTACCTGCCATATGGAACTTTTAGACATGAGATTGTTAGAAGTGAACTTTGGACCTCTGCAAGCAAAGCATGTGCTCTACTGCTGAGCTATTTCCATTTCCCCACAGGTAGCCTTAAGAAAGTTTCTGGGCTGTATTCAACAAACCTTTCTGTCAGTGCAAGGACTTCTGGCTGTGCAATGGAACAGAGTCCCTCTGACTCTACAGTTATGCCTTAAACCTGTTCTGAAGGTTCCCCACAGTCTCCCAGAGCAGATTTGGAGAGGGAATGGTGTGTGCCATGGGGAGATGAGGGGGGGCGGGAGTTCAGTTGCACAAGCAGAAATCCTTTCACTAATGGAGCGAGAGCACTGGCTACTGCCCACTGCCTTTCAGCCTTATCTGTAGTATGGGGAAAACAATACAAGCAGACTTTATAGGGTTCTTGTAAGGGAGATGCAACATGTTTTGCTAAGTGACTTCTGGGCAATCTCTCCCCCCCCCCCATTTTCTTGATTTGGAGTCCCAAAAAATAGGAGTTGTCTTATACACGTGTGTGTGTGTGTGTGTGTGTGTGTTATACACAGAAAAATACAGTATGCACACCTTAGTATCTAATGCACATGAAAATTCAGGTATTTAGTCCCCATTTGTATGTAGGTAAGTATTTAATCGCAACATTATTACAAAATTCGGAGAAGTGTGACAAATGAAGGATTATTGCGTTCTGATCTGCATGTTAGTCTGAAAGGCAGTCACATTATACCAGAATTCACAGAAATAAAATTCCGCAAGTATTCCTATCAAATAGAAGGCAGGCTCAGGGATGTTCCGATGCTACACGAGTTATTAGCCCTCCAAAAATGTTAATACATGGGCTGAGGTGCTAAGTGTTGTTTACCCTTAACTTTCAACAACAGGGCTGAGGAACTTGTGATGCTCCAGGTATTGTTGGACTCCAACTCCCATCAGTTATCCAGCATGGCCAAAGGTCAGGGATGATGGGAGTTGTAGTCCAACAACATCTGGTTTCTCTTCCCCTTTCAGCAGCCTTGTTTTGCCATGAAATCTCATACCTCTCAAGGCCATATTCCCGCTAAGCATGAGATGAGGGTAGCAAATAAATAATTACAACAGAACACTGTCCCTCCTTACCCTTCTTTTTCATAGGACAGATCTGCATCACTGCAGTTCCAGATGTGTCTTAATCGGGAACGATTGCAATGCTGAGAGAGTATTAAGAGAAATCCGGTTCCTTGCTGAAAGAAGATTATCAGGGGTTTATCTGCAGCTGATAATGACACTTTGTCCTTCTCTAGCACCCTTTGGTTTGATAAGGCATAAACACATTCAATTAAATATTGTAGGGCTTTCTATAGCAGCTTGTAATTAGTGTTCCTAAAGCAGGTAGATGCACGATAGTTATTCATGTGAATAATGGAGAGCTGGATAGAACCGGATTGGTGGACTTCATATTGGCTTCATATTATTTAAGAGGACAATGAGGCATGGAGTTGATCGCTGAGCATTGCCAATATAGGAGTTTAACAAATGTTTAATGTGTATTTATGTATCTGAAACATGTAAAAATATTTTAGAGTGGTCAGGTGGAACCTAGATCTTCGAGAATGGAGGGTATTAGATGAATAGAATACAGCAGTACCTCAGGTTAAGTACTTAATTCATTCCGGAAGTCCGTTCTTAACCTGAAACTGTTCTTAACCTGAAGCACCACTTTAGCTAATGGGGCCTCCTGCTTCCACCGCACCGCCAGAGCACGATTTCTGTTCTCATTCTGAAACAAAATTCTTAACTTGAAGCACTATTTCTGGGTTAGTGGAGTCTGTAACCTGAAGCGTATGTAACCTGAAGCGTATGTAACCCAAGGTACCACTGTAATAGAATCATACAATTGTGGTGGTGAAGACCAGACCACCTCAAACATTCGGAAAAGTCAGGTATTTGCTATGGTCTAAGTCTGGTTTGGGGACCAGCCATGTGTGCCACCAGTTTTGTGATGAAATGGGAGTCCAGAGAGCGCTCTTAGTTTGCACAGAACCTGTGCGAAGTGAGGGTGCCCTTGAATACTGTACTTTGGGGCAAGCCCTCATGGCTGATTCACACATTCCCTTATTTATTTATTTCACAACATTTATATACCTCTTCATTGTATTAAAACCAGTGTGACTGTGTCACAAACCCACTGTATTCCTATAGGGTTGCTTGTATCTCATGGGTAGCCTGAATAATTTGAGTGCTTCCTTTGTTAGCATCATAGGCTAGGCCACTGTGACTGTAGAATGCTAGTGTGAGAAGGATACATGAGCTTTCCGCATCCATAACTTACCGATATAAAACAGGAAGCCAATCCCATAGGAGAGACTTTGCAGAGAAGTAACTCTTCCATGAAGTCATCATGTGAATGTTCTCTTCAACTTGTCCATGAATAATTTCTATAAGTGCTTTTCAGGGTCTTCCAACATGCAAATCCTACATAACAGTGACTTGTTTGGTTATGGCAGAATACAGGATTTGAATGTATCCTGAATGGCAATAGTCCTTATGGTTCAATGGGGAAGGGACGTAGCTCAGTGGGAAAAGCATACTATTTGCATGCAAAAGGTCTCATGTTCAGTCCCTGGCATCTACAGGCATGGTTGGGAAAGAAACTGAAACTCTTGAGAGCTGCTGCCAATTAGCAGTGTAGATATTGCCTGGCTAGATGATCCAGTGGTCTGCTACATTATAAGGTAGCTACCTATGCTCCTGAAAACATGATAGGGCTGTACCCAACATTCTCTGTCTGCTAGCACTACGGCTCTTGCACTAGAAAAGGGGTGAGCTTTAACCCTGCACAACAGAGGAATTCAGTGCAATAATTGTGCAACAACTGTCAGCAATCTGCTTATGCATTCTCTTGTGCAACATTGTTCCAGTGGTGCAAAACATTTCACCAGCGGATCAAATACGCAGCTAAGTTACGTTAACTTAATGCTATATTGGATACAGCCAATAGTCTTGGGTAAGCAGGATAGGTTCTTAATAGGACTGACTGGTGCCCTTTGTTTACATTTTAAGCTGCATTTTAAACTGTATTCTAACTTATATTTTAATCAACTGGTTTTTTTTGGGGGGGGGGTTGTTTTTGTTTTGTTTTTAATGTTTTTACTGTATTTATTTTCAGTGTTAGCCACCCTGAGCCCAGTCTTGGCCAGGGAGGGCGAGGTATAAATAAAGAATTGTTGAGTTGGAAGGGACCTTGAAGGCCATCTACCCCAACACCCTGCAATGCATGAATCTTAACACGCTGTCCCCTATCCAATTTGAAACCATACTGGACCCTGCTTAGCTTTGCAGATGTGCTAGCAATTTTATTGCTGCACAAGTAGAATCATTGAAATCAAAGAATCTAACTTAGTGATATCCATTTACTATAATGAGTGTATTCTGGGTAGGTCTAGCAACCCTGTGTGCTTTCATTTTACCCCAAAGAAATGTCTAAAAGGGATGATAGTGCCTGTAACATATGTTGAAGAATGCAAAAGCATATGTAAGTGATGATGATGATGTTTACTGCTCTGTTTTCTCAGTGCCTAGCTTTTACCATAACAGATTTCTCAGTATGGTTTTCCCTAATGAGTAATTATACTTTAGGGCTGTGTATTCTTCCCACCTTCATTCCTTCCTTGCTCTTTTTTACTCTCTCTTCTGTAATGGAAAAAAAAAGCTAACTAAGAAAAAAACCTCCCTAAAAACCAGGAAGCTAGAAAATCCTCTTTGAAGTAATAGTGTATGGAGAGGATTTATCCTTGTCCACTTAAATATTCATGACAGCTTGCATTTCTGTTCAAAAAGACACTTGTTTATTTAGATAAGATTTAATTTATTCATAATTTACCTAAATTTGCAGGAGCGTGCATGTACATTTTAGCTTATAAGCAGCATAATACATAAAACATTATTGAGGCATGCAAATTACACAAAAACACCATTTGAAACTGCCGGCTTGTTTTAGGCAGATAACTAATTTCTTAGCTCAAGTAGAGAGAGAAACACAATTGCAGGGGACTGTTGCCTGGGATGCACCAATTCAGAATTATGCTTCTTTTAATGGAAGAGGCACGGCTTTTTAATAGGGTCGCTCTGGAACCTAGATTCATGTAGCTTGAGCAATATTTATTCTCTAGTCCTTTTGTTAGCTGGAGGCACAGCCAGGACTTCTAGCCTTTTCTGAAGGGCTTGAGTTTGCGTCAGTAAAGCTGGTACATCAGGGCTGGGTTTTCTAAGGACAAGGTACCCACAATGAACAACAATTTCCCCATAGGCAAGGCTGCAATTGAAGAGGACTCAGAAACTTCAGCTAGTCCAAAATGCAGCAGCCAGATTACTGGCTAGGGTTCCATTTAGATATCATATAAACCCTATTTAAAACAGCTGCACTGGTTGCTAGTTTGTTTCTGGGTCCAACTAAATGTTTAGTGTTTACAGCCCCAAATGACTTGGGTCCAAAATACCTGAAAGACTGCCTCCTTCCCTATAGACCCATTTGGGTGCCTTGGTAGTTCCACCCAGTGGTGTAGCATGGGGGGAGTGTCCAGAGGGACATTGACCCTGGATGCAAAATTCTGAGAGGGGTGCAACCAGGCACCCCCACAACAGGCTCCCTCAGTGTGGCTGAGCTCCTGCCACCTTCCAGAGCCACAGGGAGGCATGTTGCACCTGGGAGTGGCCTTTGGGCCTGGGGCAGCAACTCCTTCTCTGCTTGGCTGGCAAATGGATGCCTGTGTGCACCCCATCCCTGAGCTAGCCAGCAAGGTTGGGCCATGTCATTCTTCCCTTTGTGTGGGCTCTGAGCTTCCCCTGTGGCTCCACCCTAGCTGCCCAGTCCACCAGGGGGTGCAATGCTTGCCCCTTCCCAGGTGTTGGCAACTCACGCTGTACCACTTGCTCCACCATCCTCAGAAATCCGTGTTGCTTTTCAAAGAAGTTGGTTCACACAGACAGCTGTGAGTCATCCAAGGTAGGGAAATCAAGTGCATTTGTGAACCAGTCTAAAATTCTTCTTTGGCATAAGTGCCAGATTCACAATGGAAAGTTTGCAAACTCCTCCCCCCCCCCTTCTCTAAACCATCAGAGATTCAACACTGCACTGCTCTTTACATTTCAGTTATTAATTATCACTGTTGCGATTTCCATCTGTTTGCTTACGTATGGACAAATTGACATCTACTGTCACTTGTTGTTACAAATCTAATTCCAAACCTGCATGATTGTAATAGGAAATTAACTTCTCTGCAGAGAGGTTCCATTTTGTTTGACAAATTGTGCGTGGAGAGGAAAATGATACATCTATATGTTTATTAATTGAGAAATTTATAAATGTGCATTTGATGATTTTCAGAGTATTGGAGTTTTTCTAATGATGGTCTTAAATTATACAAGTCCTTAAGGGATTTGGCTAGAATATAGAGATGCAGTTGTGTGGTATACAAAGTGGTAAGTGTACATGGGCAAAGATAGCTTATGGTATATGGCCATGATGAAATTTATTCCAATAGAGATGTTGGGGAAACATAGACTATTGATTAGGCATGGGTTTTGGGTTTTTCTACATACAAAAATGCAGCCTCTTCTGTGAATAGCTTAGGGAGAAAATATTGAACTTACTCATTCGGCTCTCGGGGTTCGTCCCATTTATTTTCAATTTGTCAAATGTGGCATTGTTGCTGCGATTGTGTTTGGTGATTTATTAGGAATTTTCTAAATGGGGCACTCTGTCATTGGAGTTAGTTTAGCATTGTGTCTTTGCAGTATGATTGGTTTTTTCTCCTTTTTTTTACAAGCTCATGATAGGAACCAAAGATTTTATTTATTTATTTTTGAAAAAAGAGAAGAAAGAATGGCCCAAACTGGGTGAGCAGGGAGTAGGGAATGAAAAAATCAATGTGCTTTAAATGCGATGACAGGATGAGCTGTTTAAATTGCCTTTGCGAATTGATTTAAAACATGTTGGTAGAAACGTCTATTTCATTAACCATCTTTTCCTTCATTTCAGCAGCTGGAGTCACTGTCCCCTCCTGTCTCTCCCAGATATAATAAAAATACCCATGTAGACATCTTATTACAAGCCAGCGACAAAAATGCAGCAGCTACATAACTTGGGGGGGGGGGAGGAAAGTGGACAGGAAGACATGGGGGGAAGAAGGACCACCATCACTCAGTAGCTTGACTACAACTCCCATTATCTATCACTATTAGCCATGCTGACTGATGGGAGTTGGCTGGACCCTGCCCTTTTTGTGCCTCCCACGAAATATCCCCCTTCCATTTATCAAACAATGCATGTGCTTATTTATTGTGTCATTGCATTTGAGTTTGTCTTTACTAGGACAGATTCAAAATGAGGACTCTGGGGTGACTCATACCAAGAGGGAATACCCCTTTCTCTTGGGTCTGGTGGGACTTTCCAGGATGCATTTCCACCTAATAGAAGTGGCACCTCCAATGTGTGTGCTCACCCAAGCAAACTGCACAAAGATGGTTCCCCGAGGCAAGTGTATACTGGGTTTGGAGGGGGGGAGCATGCCCCTTGTTGTTCTTGGTTTGTGGCAATGTCTTAATGTTTGTTTTTTTGAAAAATGGAAGGGTATTTGTTGTGTGACACATTTCTTGATTGTTCTGAAAACCTATGAGCAGAGAATCACAGTGGCTTTTATAAGTGCTCTTGAGTGATCCTGTTATCCTAAGATAACAGCAGCAGGAGGAGAGAGAGGGGGAAAAAAAACACCCACTAGCATCCAAAGAGCATTCAGTTGATTTAGGAGATAGGAGAGTGGCTTTATATTTCAAAATTCCTGACTGAGTTCAGTTTTAATGTAAGGCCCTTAATACTAGTTGTACTTTCACAGAAACATCTTGACATCTGATCGGACCAAGACACAAAAGCAGAGAGAGAAAACGTTATAACCCACAGTAATAAATAACTGCATGGAAAGAAGAAATGCCACTTCTCTCTAGAGCAGGAGTGGGAAAATCTGTGCCCCTCCAAATGTTGTTCGACTCCAGCTCCCATCATCCCCTGCCAGCATGGAGGGCCACAGGCTCACTACCCCTGTCTGTGCTAGGGAAATAAGAAGTTGTCACGGCGGGAGTCAGACTAGTGGCTCATCCATTAGGTTAGCATTTTCTGCAGTGAGTCACAGCAGCTCTCCGGGGTTTAAAACAAAACTCTTTGCAAGTCCTACCTGTAAATGCCAGGGAATTGGACGTGGGACCTTTCACATTCACACTTCAAGCATGTGTTGTAACAATGAGCAGCCACCTTTCTTTACTTGATAATCTGAAAGTTGTTGTTTGCTTGCATAGCCTACCCTTCTTCCTGGAAGGAGGGGGCGGGGGCAAGATAGCTAACAATCAATATTAAAATGCAAATCAGCATAAAATAATAACTAAAACCAGTATCAATACAATACACTGCAGCGGAGTGTGTTACTTGGACTATTAACTTCCACTCCAGCTGTAAAACAAAGCCCTGATCAAGCAAATATGACAGTAGTTTGAGGGGCGACTAGATCACCACTGGGAGACAGTTAATCTTTTCAGTATGTTAGATGCAAATATATTTATTATTAAGATATGTAATCTTTGGATTCCCCCCTTTTTTGTCTTGGTATGAGTTAGTGTCAAGTTGTCTCTAGACATACTTCGGCATTACATGTATTACATTCATAACCCACCTTTCTTTCTCAAGCTGGCATACATTGTTCTCTTCCTCTCCATCTTATCTTTGCACCCACCCTGTGAAGTAGGTTAGGTTAAGAGACAGTGACTGGCCACTCAAGGTCATCCCGTGAACTTCAAGGTTGAGTGGGGATTGGAACCCTGGTCTCCCAGGTCCTAGTCTAACACTCTAACCAGTGCACTACACTGGCTCTCATATAGGGCTTTGCCATGTTAACGAAGGAGTCCTGCCAGTCCTGCCACTGACATCATTACCCGTTTTAGCAGCAGCCACATGTTGTATCTGGTTTTCTATAGTAAAAATCCAATTTGTAAGCACGTGCCTATGAGTAGAGGCTTGATGCAATCAGGGCATGTGATTGTGCAGGCATCCCGATATCTTGTTTTCCATCATGGAACCCAAGGCAACATAATATTGTTCACCGGCAGTCTCCCATCTAGGCATTGACCAGGCTCTGAACTGCTTGACATCCATATGGTGGTGGCTTTATGTGCTTTTAAATCATACCCTGTCCTTTTAAAAAAAAATCAGCATGTGTAGTCTGGGTGCATAAGGATGATAGAGCAGATATTATCTGGGCATAGACCACGCAAGCTGAGACTAAGCAAATTTGATTTTACATGCATAGGCCTTATTAAGACCGTATGCCCTTGCATGGACATCTATCAATTTTAGCGGGACAGTGGGAGGTATATTCTTTGCTCACCACTATGTGGATGAGCAAATGATTCATAAATGAAAACCTATACTCAACTGAAGATTAAAGTCCATGTGGGGATAGGCAATATGAGCTGGAGGAGTGAAATTGCACGTATCATCTTCCCCACTGGACATGCCTGCCTGACTCTAACTACAAAAGCTGAGGCTGCTGAGCAGACACTTGAGCTGAGGTATCTATTGTTTATGACTACTTTTGTTATGTTTGTAATTACAGTGGTACCTTGGAAGTCAAACGGAATCTGTTCCGGAGGTCTGCTCAACTTCCAAAACATCCAGAAACCAAGGCACAGCTTCCAATTGGCTGCAGGAAGCTCCTGCATCCAATTGGAAGCTGTGGAAGCTGCATCGGATGTTCGGGTTCCGAAGAACGTTAGCAAACCAGACACTCACTTCTGGGTTTGTGGCATTCGGGAGCCAAAATGTTAGACTCCCAGGGCGTTCGGGATCCAAGGTATGACTGTATGCACTTCTTCATGTTGTAAGCACCTTGAGCATGGGCTTAACTATGAAAAGGCGGCATACAAATAAATTTGTGTCTGCCTGTTTACCATATGTGGATGCAAAAAAATAATAATCCACATGCAGATGTAAAAATAATATAATATATATATCCAATGTTTTCAGGCCTGAATTGTTCAGTCATTAAATAAAATCCAGAAGTGCCAGTGTCATTTAGACCTACACATGCTTGACTTGGTTAGTGCATTTCATCTGCCACTATTGCTATTGGAGCCATGTAAATAATGTAGCAACTATATTTACCATGTAAATTACCTTATTAACCTTGCTGCTTATACAGTGTTTTGCTAAGCAAAGCTGTTAAAAGTCCCCATTAGTATCTCTATTTTTTAAAATAACTTTATAGTTGGTTGGGTTTCCTCGATGATGGATATGCAAGCTTGGACTGACCAGCGGGGAGGAGGGAATCTTTTGGTCAAATTCATGCTGTTGTTGTCAACGGAGCTGGCAAGAGCATACATTATCCAGTGTCAGCTCCCAGTTTTGCAAAGTGCTCGAGCCCTTTTTGGGTTCCCCTTCCTCCTCAATGGTGTCCTCCCCATTCCCCTTCATTTCCCTTATCCTTCTGATCCCAATCCTCAAAAGTGCCCAGAGAGTGAGTGCAAAAGATGTGAAGGATGCTGCTGCTGCTGCTTCTCCTCCTCACTCTATGTCATCACTTGCATCCTCAAAACAAAGCAGGAAGATAGGAAGAAATAGCCAGGTCCCTCAGGGAGTTCTCAGTGAGCTCTTTACATGAGTGTAGTAGACCTTGGCAAAATGCCTACCTGTGATGTTGCCCCAGACCATGTCTACTCTGCCCTCTGTGTTATTGAGACATTGTTGGATCTTATGTTCCTTACTCTTTGTAGGCTAATGCCCAGGGTAGCAATCATACTCAACCATGGTTAACCCAAACCATGGTTGCTGTTTTCCCTCTTAACCCTGGTGAAATGGGTTGGGTTCAGAAATAATGCAAATCATAGCTTCGCACTGCATGTATGAGGCTCCTCTCCTTCCTTTTCTTCTCCTTCCCTTATGCAGGCTCAAGTAGGAGACTGGGAGCATCCTTCTCCATCTTCAGTTTTTTTTCATTTTGGGAACTGCAATCACTTTTAATTGTGGTTCATCCTGGTTTGTAAACAGTGGCTTGGATTTGGTTTGTTCAGATAAAGCAGAGTTAAGAAACGTAGTGGCAATTTTCCTGGTCTAGGCAAAAGAACAAACAGTAGCAAGGTGAATATAGAAGTGGACTCTTCAGATCTCCTCCCAAAGAGTGTGGGGAAGGGGAGGGGGGCAAGTGCACGAGCCTGAGGCTGGTTTGTATGCATAGCACTTAACTATGGTTCAGTGCTTTGTACAAATAAAACCAATGATTTAGCTTGCTGAACTAAACCCGTCTGGGTGGAGGGTGTTTAAGGGAGACATTCATGAATCACTTGTCCCAGTGTAAGTAAACAACAGTTTGCTCAGTGCAGACATGGGTTGTATCCAATGCTACTCCCACTCAGAGAAGACTACTAACAGGTTCATTAATTTCAATGGGCATTCTCTGAGAAGAATGTAGTTGGATACACTCCATAGCAATCTCTCTTCACAAACCTGCTTTAAAGCACAGTTTGATATCCTGGTTTGTGGCCAGTACTACACCATGGCTTAAATATTTGTTTAAATATCTGCACATTGTTTAAATAGTTAGACATAGTGCTCAATGTAATGCACAAAACACAGTTAAGTATTATGGCCACATAGGACCTAAAATTGTTCCTTCCCGCATCTTCATTGCACCATGCATCTGTCTTGCTATCCAGTTTTCATGTCCCATCCCTTAGAAACGTTGATGTTATCTGTTATAGTGTGCAAGAGATAATGGATTTTCTCAACATCTGTTTTCATTTAAAATGCCTGAGCTGCCACCCCCTTTGCACACAGATCTCGCTCCCTACTTATGATGCCAGAGGATGGGAAGTGGCAGGCTGGAGCCAAAACCAAACCCTTACTAATGAACATTTGCAGCTGCTGGTGGGACTTGGCAATTGTCTGCCAGCTCTGGTGACAGAATTCATCTTGTAAAACGTACCTGTGATAAATATCAACTTGCAGTGATTAAGCGAGAGGTTGTTAATTCATGAATGGGCTTTGCACGTGAGCCAGAGGGTAATTTGATTTCCAGCGGCTACAGACTACATTATTTTCTTCCCACCCCACCGAGGAAGCCGGATGCCAAGGCTCGTAAAGCAGCAACTGTTGCAAATACTCTCTTCTTTTTTATGAGCCTCAGCTGGCTCAGGCACAGGGAAGGAAAAGTCTTGGCAAAAGACTTGAGTACAGCAGCCCAAGCAATGAAGGGCACAGTGAAGGCTGATGTGTCCCTCTTGGACACTTAGGGGGGAAATGAGGAAATCCGATAGTCTGGCAAGATGGCAGTTATTTTGTGTCACGTTAATAAGTAAGTAGGAAAAGGGTTACCGTGCCACAAAGCAAAAAGAATGTGAAAGGAGAGATCTGTATTATGATAAAGCTTTCTTTTGTGACCTTGATAAGCAGCTTGTTGCTATGCAATGCCAGACATCTATTTTCTTTTTATAAAAGATATACAGTCATACCTTGGAAGCTGAACACCTTGGTTCCCTAACAAATCGGCTCCCGAATGATTGAAACCTGGAAGTGAGTGTTCCGGTTTTGAACAATTTTTGGAAGCCGAATGTCCAGTGCAGCTTCCACTGTTTCTGATTCGCTGCAGGATGCTCCTGCAGCCAATCGGAAGCCGCGCTTACCCCCACCCCCAATGGTTCCAGGAGTCGAATGGACAGTACCTGTATGGAACCTGCATGAGAGGTGATTCTTTCCATTTCAGTTTCTCCCAGTTTTTTCCAATCTTAAGTTCAGTTCTTCACATTTCTGTACCAGTTTGCTTTTTAAAAAGAAGTGCTTGTGAAAATTTGTCCCATTTCTCCCTATACACACATATTTGGTTTGAAATTTTGCTTGATATACAAGGAGAGGAAATGTCCATGTGGCTCTGGGCAGCAGGAAACAATAGAAGATGCCTTTTTCCATTGGCATAATTATATAGACATACGGGCCAGGTTTATCCTGCCTGTCCTACATAAATTCCCAGGATGTACAGAACAACTCAACATCTTCCTACTACTCCAGGATGAAAGCCCAGATGCCACATAATCAGTTGCTGGATTTTGTGCTGCCATGATGGATATTCGCCGAAGGATGGTTTGTGTTACAAACCAGTCCTAAATTGAAGGCCCATATTGCAAGACCTGTATTCCCTTAAGTTCTACCTCTTATAGTTGTTTTAACTGCATGCCTTTTAGTTCTTATCTGTTTTAATTATCAGTTTTTACACACCCATTATCTGTGTTTAATCTCGTATTCTATTCACATGTTTTATCCTCTGCTTGTTACTTTGTTCTTATTTGCTCTAACAATTATCTGTTTAAATCCTAACTGCTATTTTATTCATATGTTTTTCTTATGCTGGTCTGTGACTGTAATAAATTTCATTCATTCATTCATTCATTCATTCATTCATTCATTCATAGATAGGAGAGCAATTTTCTGTAGCCTAATGCATTTTGTATTTTGTTTTCACTAACATGTGCATTTTCATGCACACTTTCTTCTAATATCTACACATTTTTGTGCACAAAATTTTGGTTGCAGAACTGCATCAGAGAATGTGGAAATGCAAGTGTTGACCAAGGATAGCTGTGTGTTTTGGTTCATGTGTTCTTTTATGAAGTGCAAATTATGTGGTTTTGCATTTATCTAACTCTCGTGATATGTGTGAAATGGGGGCAGAGGGAGATCAGTAGCCTTGCTAAAACCTTTCTTTTGACACCTCTCCATTCTTTCACTTGAGAAGAAACCACCATAATTCTCTCAAATGTCACTTTAGATCTTGTCCCAGATCTTATAAACTTCACCTCACTCTGTCTAATGATAGGGTGGGCCCTGTTTGCTAGGGGAGGGGTCATGGGGGAGCAGCACATCACTTTGAAGTTTAATTCAGGTGTTCTGTATCTTAGGATACTGAGTGTGTGTATGTAGATCAAAGGTGATGGATGATGAGTGCTCGGAATGGGCATCTGTTGTCTTCAACTAAGAAGCATTATGTGAATTTTCAGGGGTAGATCCAGCAAATAAAAAATGGGGGAGGCTTTCTTCTCTACAGACATTCATCAACTCTATTGTTTTTAGACATGTAATGAAAACTCATTTCTTCTTCCAAGCTTTTTATGGTCCTTGAGCTTGCTGTATTTTCACTCTGAATTGCAGCCAGTAGTTTTAGGTTGTTGGTTTTGTGTTGTTTTTTTTAAAGTTAATTAGGGAAGCATTTTTCTAAGGTAAGGACTTGCTCTCCATTCCAGTGAATTTGGATTTTGACTTACATAATGTTGTTGGTAATCCAGCAAAAAAATAGAATTTAAGGCTGAGGCAAACATTAAAGCTGTCTGAAGTTTGGGTCAAATTTTGAAAAATGAGGTGATGAAACCAAGTGAAACTGCCCCCTCTTTTGCATTTTCAGGAGATCTAAAATAGCCCCCAGTAGCAGTTGCCTTGTGGTTTGTTTTTTTAATCACAAAGCCATTTGATGGGTGGGTAGCAGCCTCTAGTAAATCAGAGCTATGAGAGAGTTCAGGTGAGTTCTTCCTGTAAAATTCCAAATTCTGCCACCACCATGCAATTTCAGAGCCTGCAAATGAGGCTCCAAGATTGTTATTTTTTGGTGTGAGAGGTACATTTGGATCCAGGTGTACCTTACTCTTGGATGTCTGACTTCCACACTATTTGTGTATGTATTTAAAAGATTTTAGGCCACCTTTAAAAGTCAACCCCTTTGAGAGTTGCTTCCGATGTACAAAAAGCACAAGCTATACAATCAAAACCAAATGTGACCACAAGTCTCCACATAACAGTGATGGGATTAACATTAACATTCCAATAAATCAGCAGTATCACTAGCAGCAGCAACCTTCAGCCCAGCATCAGCAGCACTTAACAGTCCAAACAATGTTGTGCCAAACAGTAGAAAGATAAATCCTTCGAAGAGAAAACAGTTGCAAAACAAGTATGCCTTTCAAGCCCCTTAAAATGCTTTAAACAATGGGGAAGGGCTGTAGTTTAATGTTAGAGCACATGCTTTTCATGAAGGAGGTCCCAGGTTCAATCCTTGGCATTTCCAGGTAGGGAATATTTCCTGTCTGAAAATCTAAAAAGCTTCTGCCAGCAAGTGCAGACAATATTGAGCTACATTGACCCAGTATCTCTCTCGGCTTCTTGGTTATACTAGGTTGTGGCACAATGTTGCAACCTGGTTTTTATGGTTCCATAAAATAGCCACCTCTTATTGAAATCTGTTGTGTTCCCATTTACTCAGTTAACAGGTTGTCCTTGGCAGCAGGAGACTTATTGCAATGTTCCATACCTTGCTCTGAATCTAGCCTGGCAACAGACACATTCTCATGATTAGCTCTCCCCCACCTTGCCTGCCACCCACCCACCCTGCTCCCATTTAAAGTGTAACGCCAAAGCTTGGCCCTGTAGTGGGCGGAAATGTCTCTTTCTGTTTTCCATCTCCAAAAGTTGTGTCTCAATGCAGTGAAGAGAGAGGAGGCAGATTTGATGCTTACCGAGTGGGTTTTGACAGCTTTGCACCCAGGGGAAACCTGTGCTTCCATTTCCAGCCCTGTCCCCTCTGGGCACAGAGAGCTGAGCAGAGGAGTTCACAAGGATCAGCGTGCAAAAGGAAAACAATTTGATGATGGGGCCCTGGAGTTAGAAGCATAGAGAGCTAGTCTGGTGGGGCTTTTCAGATTCAATCAGCATCAAAGTTTGGTACTGTGGTGTGATAAGTGTGTGTTTGTGCACACACAATTTTCAAAACACTGTCTAGCACTTCAGACAAGTTTGTTCTGGATCCTGGAAGGATGCAGTTAACCACTAAAACCATGCATTTATTACACAGACTAACATAACAGATATTAAAGTCTTAAAACATGTCAGCTAATGCCATCTTCAGCTGCTCCAATGTGAATTGCTGATGTGGATCAAAGGGCACGGCGGCCAAGGTTGCAGTTATGTTTGCATTGTAAAATCCAAAATGCCTACAGGGATCTCTAAATGAGATTACTACTGGTTAGTCACATGGCCTCTATTTATTCTGGCTGACATTTTTTGAAGAGACACACCACAAGATGATTGGATATTACCCTTCCTTTCTCACATTTGTGAGTTCAGTAGAGTGCCATCCCTTTGCAACTTAAAGGGAAGCTTTCATACGCTAGTTTTAGCTACAGTGGTACATCGGGTTAAGTACTTAATTCGTTCCGGAGGTCCGTTCTTAACCTGAAGCTGTTCTTAACCTGAAGCACCACTTTAGCTAATGGGGCCTCCTGCTGCCGCTGTGCTGCCACCGCACGATTTCTGTTCTCATCCTGAAGCAAAGTTCTTAACCTGAGGTAATATTTCTGGGTTAGCGGAGTCTGTAACCTGAAGTGTCTGTAACCTGAAGCGTATGTAACCTGAGGTACCACTGTATTTAGTTTAAGCAATCCAAGATGTTATAAGGCAGACTGGATTCTCCTAGCATTGCCCCCTTTTGTCCCCCATAAAACAACAATCACACACAGTCTTGTAAAAGGTAAACATAATATTTACTCACTCTGTATGCTCACTGAAGAGTAATAGATACAGCTGCTTTGGTCAGGCAGACTTAAAATGATAATTCAGTTATAAAGACATACTTAAGTCCAGTTTAAAAATGGAGTCTTAGCATGGAGCTCAGACATGCAGATGTCACATTGCTGACTTGGTGGAGAAGAGCGGAAAGAGAGTGTGTCCAGGCAGGCAGGAGGATATGTAGTATGGTGCTAGAATGTGAAACTGTGACAATTTAGACTCAAAGGAGGGCAGTCAACCCAGTGAGAGGGTTGTGATGCATCTTGACATCCTGATATGCTAGTTTTCTATTTGCAGGAAGTTTGCTTTTATGGGCTGGAAAACTCAAAAATGCAAAGTGACATTAAATACATCAGAACCTACCCTACTTGCTGTATAAAGTGCATCAATTTGCGGGTCCAGACACAGTGAGCCAAGGTATGAGGGTACCAATAATGACAGGATAACAGCTTGGGATTGAAATGGCCACAACCTTGATTGATTATAGATGTAAGGAGGCTTTGACATAGGCATTGGGTAAGTATCCTGAATCAGCCAAGGCTGATTGCTTCATTTTTAACATCTTTCTTTTAAAGAAAATGCCCTTGCTTCTTCATGTGGTCAGGGATGTTGTATTCAGCAGTACGAGGGGAGATGCTGGTCATTGGCCATGCTTGCTGGGGTGGATAGGAGTTGTAGTTCAGCAACAGCTGGAGGGCCGAAGGCTTCCCAAGATGCACTCTGGGGAAGAAAATATGGTGCCCCCACCCCCACTCCCATAACTATCACTGAATAATGCTCTTTCTATTTTGCATCCTCTGCATGGGGCAGAAGAAGTAGGAACGGTTCTCCTCGTCCAGTTGCAGAAATATCACATCACTATCTCAGCTTTATTGCATATCCTGTTTTAATAGTGCTGTATTCTTGGCTTGGCGTCCCTTTCAGTAAAGCAGAGAGTCATCCTGAAGATGCTCAGTTGGGGTCTGCCATTAAAACATTGTCAGGGCAAGAAAAAGAACCAGGCCTGTCATGTTCTAAAATGGCTCGTGAGTGCCAAGAAATTCCTTTCTCCATTAAATCTTGGCCACCTTGGTTCCCACTCTCCAAACCTCAATTTGTTTCCCATTAATACTGGGCACATATATTTTAATAAGATCTCCAGCCAACAGCAAAAGTTGAAAATGACTGCTTCATTGCATGCCAGAAGGTTCATTTGTTTTCCCCCCTCCCTAATATTGTTTTGTGGTTCTGCAATAAAAAGGGGGGGTTATATTGAGGGGGGAATTACCATTCTTCAGACTGCATGATTATTTGACATACAGCAATGGTAAACCAATCCACTGTTTCCCAGCAACGTATTATATTTATTTCAAAAGCCACTTCAGGAAAGTCATGTTCATTATGGTGGTAAATATCATGGAAGCTCCCACCAGTGTTGATTAGGACCACCCATGAATTCCTGGATGCAATCCCAGAACACATTGGACAGGGCTTTGGTTCTGCAAAAATTGACTGGATGGAACAACAAGAATTGGGGAAATGATGGAATTACAAATGTAATTGGAGTTTGGCCTCAAAGAAGGCAACATGGCTGAAGAGTATTATTTCCCCCAACATGGCACTGTGTGGCACAAAATAAAGCAGTAGCTGGGTTATCCAAGACATTTTACTGCTTGGGGCAAAGGGGAAGATGGTGCCTCCTCATTCCATTTACAAAAGTCAAACACTCTGACATTAGCGGTGATTCAATCACCATTCAATCCTGGAGATGCAACAGAGTCCTCCATTGCACTCAAGGGCAGTAGATTTAACTTGGGCTGCATAGGGCAGGCCAAGAGGTACTCACTGCACTGTTTGCTCTCCACCCCTCATCCTTTGCTGTCTAAGGTGGCTACCTGACCCTGCCTAATGATAGGGCCAGCCCTGAATGGTAGAATGCTGCTATTGTGCCAGCTCCACTCCAAACTAGATCTTCCTGGTTTGAGAGGAAAGTTCTGAGATTCTAAGCATAATCACTTGGGAGTGCTTAGAATGCCCCTTCAGCCTTTCCTTCTCAACACAGAAAGGTCTGAAGTAGAGCTGACGCATTCAGGACCACTGGGAGTAGGAAATGGAAGCAACTTGCCTCCCATCTTTAATCCTACATGCATTCACCTCTAAAAGCTTGAAATAAGGATGGGGAAGAAATTCTGTTCGCGTTGCATTTCCTGTGGACCTAATTCGCACTTCCCAAAACATTATGCAGACCAAAATGCAGCTATCCTTCAAAATTTACATTTCCAAATGTTGTCATGCAGTACTCCAAGCAAACACATGTACAAAATGCATATGATATGGTAAAGTGTGCATCAAAGCATGTATACTGTATTACTGAAAATAACATACAAAAGGATTATGGGGAACTGCTTTGAGAAAATGTGTTTAGACAAAATTGCAAACAGAAATGTATCCATCCTAGCCCGACTCAAAGCAGACCCTTTGAAATTGATAGACATGGGCTATTTCGGTCCATTAATTTTGCTGGGGCTATTCTGAGTAGAGGTTAGTTGACTATGCCCCTTTGGGTACTAAAATGTTGGTGAGAAATACTTTTTTATTATTATTAAATGCAAACCAATGCAGGAATATTTCAAACTGAACTTAAGACTGGGAAAAAATGAGAAGCTGGAGGAAACCAAAACTGACCAATCTGTGTCCATCTCTAGCCCAGAGAGGGCTTGTCTCCAGATTTGTGTTGTGTCTTATGTAGGTGCAGAAGTGCATATGCTCACCAGGAAAGAAACACCACACCAAATGAGTCTTGAGGCAACCATAAGCTATTCAATCTGTTTTTTACAGTTTTAATAATAGATATGCGTATCAGGTGGCGGGACGTGGGTGGCACTGTGGTCTAAACCACAGAGCCTAGGGCTTGCCAATCAGAAGGTCAGCGGTTTGAATCCCCATGACAGAGTGAGCTCCCGTTGCTCTGCCCCAGCTCCTGCCAACCTAGCAGTTCGAAAGCAGGTCAAATGCAAGTAGATAAACAGGTACCGTTCCAGCAGTAAGGTAAATGGTGTTTCCATGCACTGCTCTGGTTTGCCAGAAGTGGCTTTCTTAGTCATGCTGGCCACATGACCTGGAAGCTGTCTGCGGACAAACGCTGGCTCCATTGGCCTATAGAGCGAGATGAGCACGCAATCCCAGAGTCATCCACGACTGGACCTAATGGTCAGGGGTCCCTTTAAAGGTAAAGGGACCCCTGACCATTAGGTCCAGTTGTGACTGAATCTGAGGTTGCGGAGCTCATCTCACTTTATTGGCCGAGGGAGCTGGCGTACAGTTTCCAGGTCATGTGGCCAGCATGACTAAGCCGCTTACCTTTACCTTTACCTTATGCGTATCAGTAATATAAAGTGGGGAGGTTACTAAAGCCCCTTTGTGTCTCCCCACAAACAGCTGAGTGCAAAAGATGCTTCCTTTCCTTAGCTAGGTGCAGTGAAGGAATTGTGGAAGGTGGTTTGGCTTACTTTTAATTGCACACTCCCTAATTGGAAGAGAGCCTGGAAGTGCCATCTATTAATTCAACCAATGAAAAATTATGGGAAATGGCATCTTCCCCACTGATTGGCAGGCACCCAACCCCCTTCTCTGCATAGCCTATTATGATATTAAACTTCTGAATATGGATATTTGTACATGAATTAAAGCTAAATGATATCAAGACTCTGCAGTGTCCTTTTTGATTTGAAGTTATCTTTGTCTTTTGGAATAACAATGCGACAAGTTCCCAAGGGGGGTGGCACTTAATATCTCTTATGCAGAGTCAATGCTGAGACATAAGCTGAGAATCCATAACAATGAGGTAAAAAGCATTTGCACGATATTCCTCTGTGCAGCTTCACCTTTAGGAAACAGAACCTCAGATTTTTGCATTCAGGAAGACTCCCCACAGCCCCAGTTAATCCATCAATTCTTATATTGGTTCATCCTACACATAATGAAATTCCCATTTGTACTGCAAATAGAAGGGAAGCAGAACAATGTGTTGGATCTTCTGCTATTAACTGTTTTTTTATTTTATTTTTTATTTTATACCACCTAGATAACTTTCTTTATTGGGCAGCGTATAAATATTGTAAGCAAGTATACAAGCAAATAGGGCAAAGTTATCTAATTTGCACTTTCCAAAACAATGTTCAATCAGTTGTGCAGCAAATTAACCAGCAACCTGCTTACGCATTCTCTTGTGCAACAACATTCCACTTGTGGAGAACTAGTATCCTGCTAAGTGGCTTTAACAACCCAATAGTCCACATTGCCCTAGGACTACTGAACCAAAAGAACATATACTAAGGGCTCCTGGCAATGGCCAGAAGAACAAGAGAACCACTGGGAGGTTGTGCCCAGGCATCATATAAAAGGGAAGACCAACCTGGTCCCATCCATTGGTTAGTGAAAGAGCAGCTGCTGCACAGCTTTCTTTCTTCTCCCCCCCGCAATCCTTTCCCCCTTTGGCGTTATAACTATTAGACTGTGAACCTGTGAGTAGGATAGGATTTATCTTTTAATACGTGTACAGTACTTAGAACTGTTATGTGCTTTGTAAGTGGTTATTATTTAATTAACTATAAATAAGTGAAATAACAACAACATATACTGCCTCTATTGTTGGAGGAGACACAACTCTGAATAACGGTTGCTGGGACTCACAAGTATGGAGAATGTTGTTGTAGTCATGTACTGCTTGTAGGCATCTGGTTGGTCATTGTGAGGAAAGCTGGTTGGACAGTATGAGCCTTTGACGTGATCTAGCAGGGCTCTTCTTAAGTTCTTATGATGATGATAAAGATGGTTCTCTTCCTTGAGGGTAGAGATGCCTCAGTTGCTGGAGCTCCTGGGTGAACCACATTACCAATGCTCCTATGTGCCTCAGCATGCTGTTGATCAGCCTGATGGAGTGAGATGGGGAACACTCCCTCCTCTATTCTGCCTCGACTGCTGCACCCACCATTGATGTAAGAACAAAAGAGGGGGTGTGGCACAAATGTTGGGGTGGCAGGTGTGGGTTTTGGGGGTGGTGAGAGCGGCAGAGATGCACAGGTAATCTGATGCAAGCTTCACAGAGCTTGCTGATTTTTAGTTGTGTTTTCTCCAGATCTGATCCATCGTATTGATTCAAGTTCTTTGCATGCATGTCCCAGCTTTAAGGCTTTTTATCTGATCTGTGCTAAACCTCGAGAATGTTGGCAGCCTCCGTTTTGTGCTGATTTACCTATAAATGCTGCACAGTGTCAATTATTATTCCATAATCCCTTGGAAGCAAACCTTTGGGCTGCTACAAGAAACTGCGCTGTAAACTTCATGAGTTCTCTCTTCTTCTTTTTTGCAGAGTGCAACCATTTGTAATTTTGAGATCAATGTGATGATGTGCTTTGTGAATTTTAATGAATAAACCGCATTGGTGTTTGTTTGTGTTTCCCCACTTTCTGATACTTTAACAAGTAGCTGTAGCGATAATTACCAAATCTCTTCTGTATTTATAGGGAAAAGAGGGAGGGAGGGAGGGAGGGAGGGAGAGAAACTCTGCATCTTTCATAAATATCCAACTGGGCAATTATCTCCATACTGTATATGTTGTTGTTTTTGTTGGGTCCCCCCCCCCTATAAATGTTGAGATTCAGTAATTATCACAAGAACAGGATGTGGCATTTCAGCAGTAGATGCATAGCAAATAGGGATGCCACAAAGTCATTAAAATTCAGATATCTTTCCATCTTTCCTTTGCTTGATTCCTTCTCTTTTGTTTTGTACAGAATGCTGCTGTTCCCAATTAAAATAGTTTTGTTTTGCTTTCTTACTCTTCCTAAGGGTTTCATTGTCCTCCAAAGGATCTAGAATGATTGCAATAGGGCGTAGTGCGTTGTGTCCAATACTAGTCCTACTCAAGAGTAGACCCATTGAAGTTAATAGACATAGCTATCTTTGCTCCATTAATTCCAAACAGCTGCAGCTAAACTCAGCAGCTGTTTCTGAAGCTTGATCTCATCTTCTCCACCAGCTTCCTTTGGGTTACCAAAGAATGTTACGCAAGCAGTGGTTGTAGGTGGCCATTAGAAAGGGTAGAACAATATGCAAGCTAGAGCCAATGACAGGCAGAGCCAACTGATTTGAATTTTAGATTCAGGTAGGTAGCCGTGTTGGTTTGACGCAGTCAAAATATATAAAAAATAAATAAAATGTTCAGTAGCACCTTAGAGACCAACTAAGTTTGTTCTTGGTATAAGTTTTTGTGTGCATGCACACTTCTTCAGACACAGCCAACCTAGCAGTTCAAAAACATGTCGAAGTGCAAATAGATAAATAGGTACCACTCCAGTGAGAAAGGTAAATGGCGTTTCCATGCGCTGCCCTGGTTTTGCCAGAAGCGGCATGACCCGGAAGCTGTACGCCGGCTCCCTCGGCCAATAAAGCAAGATGAGCGCCGCAACCCCAGAGTCGGTCACGACTGGACCTAATGGTCAGGGGTCCCTTTACCTTCAAGGTGCTACTGGACAATTTTTATTATTTTTTATATGATTTTAATTTTGTCCCCATCCTCCTTCCTATTTGTTCTATAAAAGCAACACTGATAGTAAGGAAGAGGAAGCTGACAGTCAGTGCTGCCCATTGGTCTGCACCCCTGCACAAATTAATTGAAACAAACAAAGTAGTTCATTGTACAAAACTCACATATACATGTACAAATCTCACATATACACTCATTAGTAACGGATATGACCTCCACTATTTTTAAGCAGCATTTGAACACGGTTTGGCATGGCGTCTATAGTGGCATAACCTATGCAGAGATTGTTTTATTTCTGGCCCAACCTTTTTCTACAACGTGTATGTTCACAACACTGGGCTTGTCCACACCTCTGCTTGTCTTATGCTTTCTAGGCATGAGTGTGTGTTGTTTTTTGTTTGTCTCACTGCTTTCCCTGGGAAACCTACTGTTTACGGCTACATTGGAACAAATGCCAATCTGCAGAAAAAACTATTCACTTTGTTCTGCAGTAAAACGTGGGGTTTCCGGTGGGGGGGGGGGGAGGCGGTAAGCAGCAGGACAAGTGGAAGTATGAATGAACCCAACAGCTCAGTGGTAAAGCATCTGCTATGCATACAGAAAATCCCACCTGTAATCCACAGCAACTCCAAGCAAGGCTGGGAAAGGTTCATTGTCTGAAATTTTGGAGGGCTTCTGCCTGTCTGTGTGGTGAAGTCAGAACTCTCCTCATGCTCTCTCCAGGGAGGCCCGTCTGGCACCTTCATTATATATCTTTAGGCAACAGGCAAAAACATCCCCCTTTTCCTAGGGCATGGGTAGGCAAACTAAGGCCAGCGAGCCGGATCCGGCCCAATCACCTTCTAAATCCGGCCCACGGACAGTCCAGGAATCAGTGTGTTTTTACATGAGTAGAATGTGTGCTTTTCTTTAAAATGCATTTTTGGGTTAATTGTGGGGCATAGGAATTTGTTCATATTTTTTACAAACTATAGCACCCCACAAGGTCTGAGGGGCAGTGGACCGGCCCCCTGCTGAAAATGTTTGCTGACCCCTGTTCTAGAGCTTTTGCTAATTAAACACCCCATGACCTTTTAAACTGTGTGTGGGGGGTATTGTTTTGTTTGTTACTATTATGTATTTTTGTGTTTTTATGTTGGAAACTGCCCTGTGATCCTCCAATGAAGGGTGGTATAGAAATTTTAAATATAAATAACAACTGAGCTAAATAAAATACTGAGCTAGATGGACCAATGATCTGACTCAGTATAAAGCAGCTTCCTATGAGTGGTCAGCTTGGGGCAAAACTGATTGCTTTGCATCAGGAAGGAAAACTTGTTTGGCACTGCCACTAAACAACTTTGATGTTAAATCACCAGTCCTATAGCAACAGTCACAGTGTTCCCCTCCTCTCTCCAGCCAATAGAAAGGTTGCATCTTTTATCTGTACACAAACACTTTGAATATCTCCAAATAAGTTGCTTTTTTAGCCATGCAGGCATTAAGGTTTATCCCCCAGCATGGCACGTTTGTGTTAAGGTGAATAGGAATTAGATGTACGAATACTTCAAGGGGACGATGAGGCCCTTGTGTTGACTGCATTATCATTTATACTAACAAAAAGAGCTTAAAACGTTAGCATATTCTTTTGAAAACAGAGCTTTGCATTCTATTAAGAGAAAGGAAATAGAACCCACAGTGCATTATGTTTCCAAGCGCCTGTCAAGAAATGACGCCTGCTTAAAGAGCATCCGACTGTAGGAAAATATTCACAATTGCCTGATCCTTGTGCTGATCCCTTGACTAAGAAGTGGCAAAGTCACTTCAATTAAAATCCCAGCCATCCTGAAACTTTTCTTCGGCAACTTGCAGTTCTGAAGCTGGAAGCTTCTTCATGACCTCTCTCTCTCCCTCTCTCTTTCACACACACATACATGCACACCCCTGATTCAGCCTTTTCTGCAACATTTTTCCTGGTGTTTTTGGCTGGGCTTAGAATCGACAAATGCTGGAATTAAGTGCGCCAGAAAACTTTGGGCAGGTTCTTGTTTGCAATCTGTGGGCAGGTCAGATGTTAGGAACTGGCAGGGATCCAATGTGTGGGTGGGTGAGGTGGTGGGACCAGAGGCTGATCCAGAGGAAGGGGGCAGTAGAAGCAGGTGCCAAAATAACTTTGTACCACCTCACAATCGCATGATTGGAAAATGTGTAAAGGGCGCAGTCCAAAATATATCTGACTGGTTTTGTATATTGTGCTAATAAAAAGAGCCTCAGCAGAGCTAGCTGGCAGCTTGCTTATGCACAGCTCACCTGCATGACCAACTCCTGTCTCGTGTCCTTCACTTCAGGTTTGTGCCCCGCATGAGGCAGGAGTCAGAGCTGGAGGGTTAGGAGGGGTCTGAGTAGTCAGAGATGGGGAAGGAGGTACAGGATGTGGGGGAGAAGCTGGAGGGGAAGGGAGGACAGGAGGTGTCAGGAGCAGAGGGAGAGATGGTACCTGAAGGGAGGTGAGCAGCATCATCCCTGCCACCCCCACCCTTGCTGGAGGGGTTTGAAGAGGCAAGCACAGGTAGAAGGAGTTGCAGATTGCTTGCACTCATGCGCCGGCAGAGCACGAATTCTGTTCTCATCCTGAAGCAAAGTTCTTAACCTGAGATAATATTTCTGGGTTAGCGGAGTCTGTAACCTGAAGCGTATGTAACCTTAAGCGGATGTAACCCAAGGTACCACTGCATATGCACATTGTATGCATATATTTGGTTGCAGAACCATGTCACAAAATTCAGAGATGCAACAATTACAAAGGATAGCCCTGTTTCAGATCATATATTATTTTGGTTGGGTGCATTAACATCTGAACAGAGACAACTTTGTCCCCCATCCCTATTGCCCACCTGTAAAGTAAGCATGGCTTCCAGCTTTCGTTGATGGTTTGGTTATATTACTTATGGCTTGTTGATTTGGAGTGATTTTGTTTTCTAATGTGATGGCTGGTTTAATTTTCAAGTTTGAAGTATTTTGTTTTTCTTAAAACATTGAATGTTGTTTTCAGCAGAGGTTGTAATTAATGTTCTTTCAATAAATATCTAACTCTCTTTAATCTGCCTGACTCCAGCAATCTAACAGTTTGCCTCCCTGGAAGTTGTTTAAGCAAAGGTTTATAGACAGGGGATTTTTCTTCCCCTCACAATTTTGTTTCTACCCTGTGGGAAGCCTGGGAAACTAAACCACCTGCATCAGCTGTATAAGGGGGTGTCAAACAGGTAAAGCCTTTATCTGCTTCAGAACCATTAACTTAATTGAAATCTTATATTGATTTGGGTGTTGTTTTTTTTAAGTTGATGAGCATCTTCATCTAATTATTAGCAGGAAAACTGCATTGCAAATCCACATTGATCATGTGTATCAGCCCTTGGGACACTTTTACACTATTAAAACAAATTAGCTTTTTGTCTGTAATTACCAAGTCAAAATGTCAGTGAAGATAACAGATCGTAGAGACTTGGATCTGATTTTGCTGGGAGTCAGGATCCTAAACGATAGCAAGATCAGAGCCCAGGGTCAGGATGGAGCAGGCCATGATTTTCCTCATAAGTTCCCAGTAAAAGAAGATTTTAATACAAGTATAATAGAATGTTTTTTCCAGTGCTCTAAATGATCTCTCTATTGGTTTATTCATATATATTTTTAGCATACTTTGCGAAAATGCATTTGTGTTGATATCATCCTTTAGCCAAATCTGAATGGCTCCATCGCAATGACAGCACCCTGTTTCACTGTGTGATGTTCCTTATTGTTCCAGCCATGTAACTGATCCAGCAACCGTGTATGTGTGTGTTTGTGTGTGTGTGTGTGCGTGCAGTGATGTCGTGGCAGCAACCATCAGCAGCATTGAATAAGATTGTTGTCAAGGAAAATGTGAATATATTTCCAAGTGTGTCTGGCAAAAATTGCTAGATTTTACACATTAATCAGAAATAGGGATTGAGAAGAAAGTTGTTCCCTCTCCATTTTAAACTGAACCAACATAATCTGCTGGTTCCGATCTTACATATTTCTATAAATTTTGCTGTACTGTACAGCTTAGTTTTTCCAAAAAACGTGTATTTTAGGGGAGAATGCATTGGGGGGGGGGGAATATAAAAATTGGAAATTGGAAAAGAATGTGTATAAAATTTGTAGAAAGTGTCTGCAATTTAATGTGATATTTAAAAGAGGATGGAACGATGCTGTGTTTTAAGTGCATGAAAAACTGACACGCAACAGAAATAAGCTGCTCCATCCATCCATAATCAAAACAGAGAATATTCTTTTAGCGCCAAAGGCAGATACTGGTTTTATTTTTTGCCTCATAAGTTTTGTCTGCCCATGTTTGTCCATGCGTGTTCAGCCTCTCTGCTTCTACTACACACACTAAAGTTGGAATCATACATATTTTTTTTTAAAAAAAGAAGAATAAGATGTCCTGTTTCTTTCCCCCCTCATTTTTAATGGTTGCAAAACTGTACAGCCAGGATATTCCTAATACATGGAAGGGCTTCTGCCTTTGCTTACTCTGATTAATTTGTTCTTTCAAATCCAGCAAGCTGCAAATTTGTCATCTTTCTCTTTCTGGTTCTCTCAATACATTCTTGAACCCTTATTTTCCTTTACAGCCGTCTTTTGGGATAAACCTAATATCCCTTTGGGTGGCTGGACCACTTTAATATTCTGCACACAATCCTGCACTAAGACCCTGAGTACACCAAGGCAGGAAAGTGCTGTTTTCTGACAATCCCGAATCCCATTTTACAAGGCTTTGATGGCTGCTTAGCTTCAATCCACAAGCCAAAGAAACGTCCGAAAATACTGCAAGCCGTAGACACTTCAAAACCAGAGTTATCTGCGAAGGCTGCTTGGGCTTTGAGCTTACAGGGTGGGGAGGGGGGAAATAAAGTACTTTCTGCTTCAACACAAGGGAGGGGTAAAGTAGGGGCAGCAACAATGAAGTCCACTAGTGTGACTTTCAGCATGTGCAATAAGATAATATATGGTAATGAGGACAGGGCTGCAACTGCTGCAAGGGAATGTTACTGTATGTAACAAGAACTTATCACCACCTTTGGCTGTTGCTGCCTATTTCTGGGATTCAGTCTTGCCAGAGTGGCATGAATAGAAGATTTATATTGTATTGTTAGACTGTCAAGCCACTGCAGAGCTACAGCTTCCAAATGATAACTTTCCCGGCTTACAGAAGTTGTGAATTACATGCTTTTAGATGCCAGCAAGCAGAGCTGACAGCTGCACAGCACACAAATCTTCCCTTTCTTTCTCATCACTCCTCTCTCACTCTCACTTTGCTAGCCCAATATGGCCAGTGACTCAATAACATACCCAGAGCCTTCCCACTACTGCCATTAAGAATGGAAGGAACTTATTTCTAGCAGAGATACAAATGTGAGATAAGGAACACACAGGAATTATACTCTTTCTCCTCAGCAATGAACATGGAAGGACAAATAGGTAGATCTTTGGCGTCTTTCTTGTTTTTCTAATCTTCCACATACATTTGCAGTTTTTATTTCAAAAGTCTGCATAAAAATTTGTATACGTTTTCACACGTGTTTCTTTTAAGATACATAATTTTGCCCATGTATTGTTGCAAGGAATTTCTCCCTATGAGAATGCATTTTGGTAAATGATTTTCACTAATACATGCATTCTTTGCACATACTAATATACACAGAGATGTGTGATTTTCAAAGGGGCCGAGATATCATGTATTGGTTCATGAAGAGCAGATTTAATAGTATCACATAAAAAATGTGAGCTGAATGGATTTCTTCCCCATCCATGTACTGCTGTGCACACACAAACAAACACACACCCACACACACACCCTATAGCCAAGAGGGAAGATGGAGTGGCTGCTTTCTGCCACTCTAGACCAGGGCCATTTCCCATGTTTGTGCAGCACCAAGCACTCACCAGCAACAATGATAATGATATTTATTTTATTTATTTTTTTGCATTTTTCAGCACTGAGCCCCTGGTAACAATGACAATAAAAATGAATATTTCCACATTTGTACAGCACCAAGCACTCACTAGCCCCCAGCTAGCATGGTCAAACATCAGGGATGGCATGACACTGAGAAGCCAGTGTGGTATAGTAGTTAGAGTGATGGGCTAGGACCTGGGAGACCAAAGTTCAAATCCCCACTTGGTCATGAAGGTCACTGGATGACCTGGGCCAGCCTCGTTCTTTCTGTTTAAACCTATCTCACAGGGGTGTTCTGGGGATTAAATGATGAGGGGGAGAACCCATAGACACCACTTTGAGCTCCTGGAATAAGACTATAAATGCAATGAATAAATTGTAGTCCAACAACATTTAAAATATGAAGTCCTCTCTCTCTCTTGATGCCTCCTTCCTTTCCAGCCAGGAAGTCCCTGCCTCTCCAGTCTTTGTTCCCTGCATAGATTCTCCAAGCTCACAACACCTTTATAACTGAGTCAGAGCACTGGTCCATCTTACTTAGTATTGTTTGCACCAATTGGCAGTGACTCTCCAGCATTTCAGGCATAGAACCTTTCCCAGCCCATTGAAGAAACGGGCAGGGTGGGTGAGAGAGCAGGCAATCAGAGGAGGCTAGTGACTGAGGGAATGAGCAGGCAAGCTAGGAGGCAGCAGCAAACCTATTTGTTGAGGCCACCTGGAGAGCTGCAAGCCTGTAGGCTTCCTCTGTGGCCATGGCGAATATGCTTGCTCCTCACATACATAGGCTATGAGAGCAGCAATCCTGTTCACCAACGTTGCATGGAAAGAGGCAGCACCTGGAGGGGGAGGAAGAGGAAAAGAAGCCATTGCCCCACCCCTGTTTACACAGTGGCTACAGCAACCCTGCAGTGTAAAGAAGCAGTGGGCCAACAGCTTCCCCTTCCTCTTCTTCCCCCTCCAGGTGCTACCCATCTCGGGTTTCACCTGAGGTGGCTGCTTCATGCTGCCTCGTGGGCAGGCAGGCTCTGCACCAGACCATAAAACAATAGGTGAAATATCTAGCACATTAAAAGTTATAAATTAGCCACTTGATGTCTGGCAAGTGAGAAAATAAGACACATTAAGGAAACATCCATCTGCCTATAGAGGAACTGAAGGTTCACAAATATCCAGTATTTCCCAAAACATCAAATTTGGCCACTCGGTGTTTGAACACAGAATTTCAATTTAAAACCTATACTTGTAATGTTAAGTGTTTAGCTCAAAATACCAATGTAAGTGTTTAGCTCAAAATTAGCTCAAAATTAAGAAGAATGTTTTGTTGGGGTTTTTTCCTGGCACAAACTGATAGTCTATTCTAATCCACTGCATGTTCACATAACTACCAGGGATAACTTCATGGGATAGCATAGGCATTGCAATTTTTCTCTCTCCAGCTGTAGAGATTGCAGGTGATACCTAACTTAAATTTGTTGTTTAATTGATATCTTGTATGTAGAATAGATATGGGAACTCTCAATTATCGGCAAGGAGATAATGGCAAGCCTGCCCACCCCTAGTAAAATATGCTGAATAATCTCTTATCCCCCCAGAAAATATGGTGAACCAATCCCCCAAATTTCTATGATCACAAATAGGGTGGAGAATGTTAAGAGGCCATTGTCACACAGTTCTATTCAGAACAAAATTCAAAGGGATGGAATCAAGCATAAGGAGGAACTGGGATATTTGTCTGCACCAGTGGAACTCCAGTTATTTCTGGTAGGTTATTGCAGCATTCATTCTTTGTCAGAAGACAATTTCCATTATGAATGCCCTGCTTGGTGGGTGGGAGTGTTCTGATTTTTGTGTTTCTTTTGGAAGCATGCCACTTAATTTGCTTCCTCTGGAGCCTATCACAGGCACGTTTGGTGAACATCAACTGTTTTCTTATTGTAATACAGTCCACTAATTTGGAATGTGTTGAGGCAGCTTTGCTTGGGCAGATAGCTGGATCAGAAGTACTTTCAGTTGAGAAAGTATTTGCGATGTGAGAAAGCTCTGTAAAATAATGCACCAGGTGCCCATATTTTGGATGCTGCACCAGGCCTGGACACAGCACGAAGAACAGTCAGGCTTAGTAGCACTTAAATGATGATGCAGTGGACAGAAGCCAAATCTCAGTGCTCATACTACTCAATCAGCCTCTCTGCAGCATGTTATTTGGTTGCCTATGGAGTGCTGCTGATCTACTGCCACAATACAGCTGCAGGAAAAGACACTACAATTGCTTTCCATAATTCTCCCAAGAGTGTATTCATGAGCTTTATAGGAATTAACTTACTGCATACAAAGCCCAATACGTCTACAGGTTCTTGCTATCATCTACCCAAGATCTCTATGCCTCATTATGCCTCAAAGTTCCAATTGCTTGAAATCACCAATGGGGAGACTTCTGCCTTATTCAAGTCTTGCTTATGAGCTTTCCAGAGGCATCTGGTTAGCCACTGTGAGAACCGGATAATTCACTTGAAAAGATCCAGCAGAACTCTTCTGTTCTTATGCAATTCTTCCATTTTTTAGTGTAAGAACACCTGCTGAGTAGATGTTACACATGCTAGCTATTTTTCTGAGTCATGCAGTGATGCAGCGGTTTCACCCATGAAGCCCTAGTGAAGTAGACTCCACACACAAGACTTTGGAGATGACTCTTTACTTGCAGGATGGTATCTATTAACAAGTAGTAGTGTTTCAAGGCCAATACAATGTTGTTGTTTTTCTCCCTTGAACCCAAGAGAGGGTCTTCTTACTTCTAAAAATTACTATTATTATTACAACTCCCTCAAAGCAGTCCATAAGTTATCAGTGCATAGCTTGTCTATCCTCACAAACTCCTCCGGACACAGCATCTGCTTGAAGTTTCCACACTCAGCAAAATAACAACAAAAAACCCGCCTAACCTCCAACTCCCATCCTTCCTAACTAAGACACACTCACTTTTAAAGGGAGTTAGCAAATTAACAAGGCAATGATTCAGGATTTCTGTGGCCTTAATTGGAGTCACAAGATTTTGCAGCTGTTACATATGCTTTCTTTCCCCCAGTACAATATATTCTTTGTAAATTCATTTTCTAACAAACACAGTACAAATACTAACAACACAGCTTGTACATTCCCTCCCTGCCAAGATGTCAGCAATGACACTTTATCTTCTAAATACAGGCTGGTCTTTGAAGAGCACTAGTTGAATCTGAAAAATTGAGACATGATTTGCTTCCACTCTAAAACATGGAGCTCAAAATAGTTCTGTTCCATTGCTCCAACAGCTTGGAACGAATCATGGCATCTGGGTATGTGCAGAAAGGCCTTCTACATGGCAAGGTATTGATGGTGTCACATTGATTTCTCACTAGGGCTACAGGCCCCTGGCTATGCAAGATGGAAGTCTGGTATTTGCCTTGAATTCTGCTGAGGCAGCATTAATCCCCATCTCTGTTTTGTCCACCAGCCTTTCAGTCCTTATTTTATATTCCCACTAACCATGAAATACAAAAGTACAGCTTAAGGTAAAAGTCGTGCAATTCTGTTAGAAGCCATGGAATTTTGAGGGGAAATGGCTATCGCCAAGTGATGGAGCTTTGCATGCTGAACATCCCAGGTTCAATCTTTGACGTTTCCAGGTAGGGTGGGGAGACACCCCTATCTGAGACCTTGGACAGCTGCTGTCAGTCAGTGTGAATAATATTGAGGTAGATAAACTAATGGTCTGATTCAGTACAAGGCAGCTTCCTATGATCCTGTCCTTTTACAAATGTCTCCTTTAAAGAGAACCTGCCATTTTTGGCTGTACAGCCTAGAAGAGTAATCAGTGGAGCTTTTCCACTAGAAGCAATAGAGTGGTGCTTTACTGCTTCATCCATGTAATCATTGTGGTAAACCTAACTCAGAACTGAGTTATTCTTTCTTGGAAGTGAGATAAAAAGGGAAGATGGAAAACTAAAGCTATGAAGATGAAACAATTTAGAAGAATGGAAGGAGGGTCCCAAGGTTTTATGATTTGAGGCACCTGAGTTTTGATCGAGGTTCTAAGGATATAAAAATAGTCTGGGAACATGAAAAGTGTAGTACTCAAAGGAAACGTCTGTACATCAGTCCTGTGGACCTCTTTCACTAGGGAGTGGAACACTTTTGGAATACTGCTTTGGAAACCTATTTGGCTCACAGGGAGATGTTCAAGCCCTGGTCTGAATGGCCCCCATTTTGTGACCCTACAATTTGTGATTGGAAAGTAGACACAGCAGGGGATTCTTCCGTGAGTGATTTTCTACTATTCTACACACATAAAATATGGTCTGCAACTCAGCAAAAGGTCATGGCCGGCCCAATATGTGTTGCTGCCCAAGATGAAAAAAATGATAGCACTCCCTGTAATTCTTCATACAGAATCTGACAAGACTAGCAATGGAGTCTTACTTCAACAATGGTTCCCTCCTCCACAACTAATGATCCCAGGCTAGTTTAGGAGAGCCAGGAGAAGCCATGTGATGCACACAGCCCTCTCTTCCAACATTTCACTGCCATTGCCTCCCCACACCCACATCTGCCACCTGAAGTAGCCACACCACAGTGTCTAATGATAGGCATGATTCTGCAAAAGATGCACACTATGGTTTCAGAATGCTCCAGGTAAAAACTGTGGCATCTGCCATAAGACAGAGAACTATTTGGCATGGTGGTATGGATTATTCCTCCCCAAACCTTGTTGTTCCCCAAGGCAGGAATGCTGAGTGCCTTCATTGACTTTATCCTGCTTTGTCCCACTCTCACACCTGACCAGTTGCCTTCTCTGGGAGCAAGAACCACTTAGAGCCTAACTACACTTAACGCTATTAAGTAAAATAATTTTAAAATTAATAATTGATTGATTGATTGATTAAACCAAGCATGGGATGGTTAACGCTCCCTCTCCCACACTTGGTTTTAAATTCTTTTTTAAGGCTTGTTCACACACTACACTGAACACAGGTAGAAGTTATTTCATATTAAGATGTTTGTGTGAAAGAGTGTACACTTTTTGATATGTATCTCAACAGTACACAAGTTGAATGATACTGATGTGCAGCTCAACTATCTGGGTACCCAAATTGTACACTTGTTGAAATTATTTAATTAATTAATTAATTCACCATTACGGTAATTGGATCTTTATTAGATGGAGTCAGGAATGTGCACTGGATACAGTCTTCTAGAGGGGTGACTCTAGAAGTAGGCAATTTTTTCACAACTCCTGGTTGTTATTGTTCTCTTAAATACCTTCCCAGTTCTTCTCTTCTTTTAAATTGATAGAAACTTAACATCCTTTGTGGTGCCAAATATCATTTGCTGGAGGTGGCAACCAGATATTCTCCTTAAGGCTGCCAAGATGGCACATCCTCCAACATTTCTCTGATGAAAATAGGGACATCCTTAGGAAAAGTGGGACATTCTTTGATCAAAGCAGAAATCAGAACAACTTCTGTACTTCCAGGACTGTCCCTGGAAAATAGGGACACTTGGAGGGTCTGAGATGGGCCTGGAAAATAAGTGTGAAATGTCTGCAGAAAAAGAGCCTGCATGATACCGAGATAAATCTAGACTGGGGAGGACTGAGTTCAAATCCCCATTAAGCCACAAAATCCTCTGGATGATTTGGGGCCAGACAATATCAGTGGTCTGAAAGGATTGGCACCAGTGCTCTACATATCTCCTATTCTCTGCCTAGGATATTGTTACGAAGGTTGTGCACCACCCCCTAAGTACTTAGTCATGATTTTAGAACTGTGTGCTCAGGAGCAGAGTTGAAAACTTTTATGCTGACATTGGGCAATCAAAAGAAAAAACTGGAAGGGGGTTGTTAAATGGGCCAAGTAACCTGATCCTATGCATGTTTGATCTTAAATAAATGCCATTGAACTCAATGGGCCTTTTGCATAGAATTGCAGTCTTGTTTATAGCCTGATTAGCTGACTCCCCAAGGAAGGCAGACTTTATGTGTGCTATTGAATTATAATCTTTATCTTGCAAACCTTGATTGTGACAGTAGAGTAGCCTTACTCTTCCATTCTGAAAATGCTAAGCCTTATTTATGAAACAGATAGAGGCAATAATAGATATGAATATATATAATGAGTGAAAATACCATAAGAAAATCCTGATTAAATTGTGTTTGCTGACCCTGTAATTTTGTTTAAATATTTGTATTTGGATGCTAGTTGTGTGTGCGTGCAATTTAAAAAACATATATGTTTAGCAACTTACCAGCTTACGAATTGCAGAATTTGCGCAACACTCCTTATCTCTCCTGCAGAACCACTGAGATGGCAAAATATATTCTCTGTCTCAACAATGCTGTCTCTATTTGCATGAGAAAATTGGAAAGGAAGTTGTTTTTCTTCGTTTGCATGACAATACCCCAGCCGCAATACAATTCTCCATTTAATTTGAGATAGTTAGAGGGTGAGGAAAGGAAGGCTACACAATTTGGGATCCATTTGGCTGCAAGTGCTATTGTGGAGAGGCTTTGTTGTAATTAAAATTGATTTGTACCTAGGAAAAGACTTGGAATACCTGTTTGCTCAGCAAACCGCATGTAGTGGTGGAGGCAGGGAAGAACATTGTGCCTGAGGTCATGAAAGTTAAAGCGAACACAAAGGCAACCTCATAGGATCAATCTTGTTCAACTCTATTGGGTCCTTATTCACACAAAATTCCCACTGATGCACAGAACACTTTAGCTGAAGACTGAACGGGATCCTTTTGAACTCTTTATCTTTGGGCAGTGGGTGATGGATGGGTTACTTCTCCCAATACAGGCAGCAGGAATAGGATGTGTGTGCAAGGATGAAGATATTACACATTCTGGTTTGTTTTTATTGCAGAGATGGAAACCCATGGCCCTCTAGATTTTGCTGACCTACAGCTCCCATCACCCCTCACCATTGGCCATACTGGCTGAGACTGATGGGAGTTGGTATACAGCAAGATTTGGACTACCTCTGTATTGCATTCCGATCTTCCCGAATTCCAATTTAGCTAAGAGAATGTCTATAATGCATTTAGGAATTGGAACACGGGCAGTTTATCACAGCTTTCAGTCCCTTCCATTTATTTGGCTCTCCCCCACAACATGCCTTAAAAATGCACATGTGTAAATCAATAAAAATCTCTTTAAGAAAGTAATCTTGATACAAGCAGGCAGGCAAAAGTATCAACATTACTTCTTTTTTTGCAGTATTTTATAAATGTGCCCAGTGCAGATAAGCAGCTCACCAAATGGTAATTTTTCCCCCACCCTGGATTCATTTTGGTGCTCTGCATACTGACAAAAGTGTATTGAGTGCTTCCTCCTCCCCCTGACCATGTATTCTGATGGGTGCTAAAGTCTGAGGAGTCAAAAATCATGCAATGTGAACTGAAAGCTACTGCAAACTGTGTCACAACCTATTTGCAAACTGGAAACTAAAAGAAAAAAACAAGTCAGTGGAGGATTCCACTTTGGAAACAAGATAAGATAATTAAGAGTTGGGTCAGAAGAATGCTTTTGAAACATATTTATACTTGGAATTTGGTGGCTCTAACCCAACTGAACTTTGCCAGCATTGGACTGTACCTTGCATCAAATATCTGCTTATGTTTGAGTCACTTGTTCATTGTTGTACAATATTTAAAATAAAAATAAAATGCCCAATTAATTATATGGAAACCTGTATTATATAAGACAGTGGTACCTTGGTTGTCGAACTTAATCCATTCTGGGAGTCCATTCAAATTCTGGAACCATTTGAAAACCAAAGCATGGCTTCCGATTGGCTGCAGGAGCTTCCTGCAATCAATCGGAAGCTGCAGAAGCTGTGTCGGATGTTCAGCTTCCAAAAAATGTTCACAAACTGGAACACTCACTTCTGGGTTTGCGGCATTCGGGAACTGATTTGTTCAGGAGCCAAGCTGCTCGAGAACCAAAATGTACTGGTAATGCACCACTTCATTGTAAAAAAACTCAAAGTGGTTTAAGGTAAAGGTAAAGGAACCCCTGACCATTAGGTCCAGTCGCAGCCGACTCTGGGGTTGCGGCGCTCATCTCGCTTTATTGGCCGAGGTTTACAAAAAGATAAAACAATAAAATCAAGAGAGAAAATCACAACCACACTTTAAAACATGCAAAAGTTAAAATACTAACACAGATTAAATTACCTCATTTTTCTGGGTAAAGGTACCCTTGACTGTTAGGTCCAGTTGCGAATGACTCTGGGGCTGCGGCGCTCATCTCGCTCTATAGGCCAAGGAGTATGCAAGGCAGGAACTGCTACTGCAATCTGCTGTCTCCTCCACTTGCTCAGTGTGCCCTGTTTGTCTGAAGAGGGCTATCGTAGGGCCTGAAAAAAACACGAGTTAACCAAGTGCTGTGTCTGTTTGATATCTCTGGGAAAGCTCTTAATGAACACAAAGCCAGCAGATCTTCAAACTAGCCTGTTCATTCAAACATAATTGTATTTGTGATGTCACAGCCTCATTCCTTGAAACCAATTTTAAAATTTTAGTGGGACGGTCCTGACGGTGGATTTTCTTTTGCCCTGTGCAGGGCAGTAGCTGTTGATAGGTCTGCAATTTTGGCTGAGTGAAGCAGCTGCTAATAGCTGTCATGAGAGAAACTGGGGCTGCTACTTTATGGAAAGCATGTTCTTTTTAGTTACTAACTTTAGCCTGGAAACCCAGGTCCCCAGGAGAAATAATTGTGACCAGGAGAAGTCCCAAGTGCCAAATAAAGAGGTTCAGCCATGTGCCCAGCGTGGTGTTTAATGAACGCAAATGACAACGCAATCAAAATCAACATGGGGGAAGGCAGCTGATTAAATTCAACGTTTTGCTGCTGTGCATTTTTATACTGCTACATGGATAGAAGTTGCTGGAGGTGGGATTAGATGAGCAGATTCAGGATGAGCAGCATCCAGGCCATAAGCGACCCCCCTATGGTTCCACTTTTAAAAGGTGCTCTATCAATTAAGGAGCTTTAATCAGAAAATGGAGTTTCCATTGCGGCAGCGCATTTTGGCTTGCTAAGCTTATCAATGCTGAGCAACAATAGCAATGGGCAAGTCTCATCCTTGCAATTACCAGCTGAGTGACACAGACTTTTCCCTCCCACCCACCCACTTCTCCATATGGCCCTGGGCACTGGCAACCCACGCTACACCACTGGGGCTAGGACTGGAGAACCCATTTTCAAACCCTTGCTCTGTCATGAGTTCAGCATATGACCTTGAACCAGTCACTACCTTTCAGCCTAACCTACCTCACAGGGTGGCTGTGAAGGTAAAATTGTGGAGGGGAATATGTACTGCTGCTATTACCTGAGCTGCTGAGAGGAAGGGCAGATTATAAATAGGTTTTTTTTAAAAAAAATACCCTCCCAGAATTCACAAATTAAAACAGATGCTCTAGTACTGTTAGGTTACCAGAAGAAGGGTTCCTAAGTGACCTACACACTATAATATAGATTGCTGAAGGCCCTTTTCTACTCATTTATCCTAGGATAGCCTGTCTTGCAGTGATTTAAATGCAAATTAGGTGTTTTGTTCCTTTTGGTTAAACATACTTTAGAGAGGGGGACTGTGACACAAAAATTATCAGCGTTCAAAATGAGCCACACCATTTGAAGTATTTGAAATGGCAGGCTGCTCAATGTGTTGCTCTTTAGTGTTTATGTGCGTTGATTTCCATACTAACTACTTCACAGGCATGGGTGCATTCACACAGTGCACTTGTATAAAGCTGGGAGGGTATAAAGTGTAACAATTTCTGCCTATGGCCTTCCTTGTACATTTCCATTCCAATTGCACAGTATAATCTTTTGGGGAATAATATCCTTGAAAAAGGTGTATCCCACCTACTATCTCTGTCAAAGAGTCTTAGGCAGTTTACAATGCAATTTAAAAACACTGGGTTATACTGTTGGTCCATCTTTTGCAATCTTGTCTACCGTGACTGATGGTGGCTTTCCAGAATTTCAGGCAGGAGTCATGTCAACGAAGAGCCGAGCACTCATCTTCATTTGTTGTTCTTGTTAAAGGCACCTCAACTCTTCATGCCTGCAAATGCCTCAATTTTTAACCCCAAATCACACACACGTGTCATTAAATCAGCACAGAGAGGTACCCGTATCCTGCATCAGTGCCCCTCAAAACCTGTCTCCCAGGAAGGTACTCTTAAGGCGATGCCTTATAAACAGCACTCTGAGAAATCGTTTTAGAGCGAGAGAAGGAAGCACAACTTTCTGTTTATCACCATTTACCTTTCACTGTAATGTATTTAAGGAGGAAAATTGCCACTTACACTTACCTAGCAAATTGGCTTATTCACAGTAATAGGTTTCTCAACTCTCACTCCTGCCTGCAAAAGGTCACTGCAAAAACTTCTGCACTCCGTAGAACTTACGATGATCTTGACAGCTAGTGGGAAAATCACACGGTCTCAAACTGTAATTTCCTCATTGCCTTGAGACCTCCACGGTCTGTGCTCCTCCCTTGCCTGGTTTATTTGCTATCAGTGCCACCTGTGGACAGGCTGGAATGTATGAAGGCCCTTTGGGGTCCCTTGTTAAAACCATGCCCATGCACCCAGGAAGCCCCCTGGTTTCAGTTGAGAGGATTCATTTTCCCTTCCTTCTGGGTCAATTTTGCGAGAGCCTTGCCAGGCAGCTGTGCTCCGTTCTGCAAAGGGGACCTTGCTGTATTTTGCCTCTCTTAACCATTGCCTTAGCAACAAATCTGTCTCTCTGTTGCATTTATGGAGGTAGCTATTGGTGGTCCCCAAGGAGTCCTTACCTCAGAGTGCATTCAGCTGGCAGCAAAAACAGAGAGAACACAAACACAAAGAGGTCAACAAAATAAAACAAGTACTTTCTTTTTTTTTAAGTCCACAGAGATTTGTGGTCCTATAGCCAGCTTATGCAATGATCAAGATGCTAACTTGGAAGTGGGGGGCTGCATGAACAGCTTCTTTTAGGTTGATAGTAAGCAAATACAGTAAACATTGCTCCTTACAGAGTAAGTAATGATTGTGTATGTATCTGTATATGTATCGTCTATTATATATGTATACAAACACAAATAACAGTATTTTCATAACTTTCTTGCCAAAGTGATGCTTTTATATGTTGTAATATCCAGTTTTTATGAGCCTCTAAAGCACTAGGTTGCAGGTAGTAGAATTCCACATTTTATTTACAATATACCAAGTACAGCGGTATTTTCACCCATTTATCTAATGACTGCAGTATAAATTTTGCTACAGTGTAGTAATGAATGTGTATGTTGGGTAAGTTGAGTGTGCAAATTGCTGCAGTTCAAGGTTGTTGTATAGGTGAATCATCCATACTGCTTCACCTGCGCATCTTTACTTGAGTGATGTTCTATGGACGTATTTAGCACTCCCATTTTCCAGAACTGCTAGATTGGAGAGGTATGTGTGCATGCCTGCACAAATAATAACAGAATTCTCATAATTTTCATGCACAACTAGAGCCTATCACCCCTCATAGCAATTGGCTAAGCTGCTGTGAAGTCATAGAGGTATTTACAAGCATTTGAATTGCCTCTTTAAGATACTTATCTGCAATATTGTATTACCTTCGATTTGGTAAGTTGAAATTCACAGATATTTGCAGCATCACTAATTAAAATTGGACTCAGGCAGGCTAAAACAATAGTCCTGACACCAAAAAGCTTTCTTGGATGATGTTATTAAAACTTATAACCAGTTACCTTTTAAGATTAGCTTTGCTAGAGGTTGCAGTCCTCATGCTATCTAACATGTGTTTTGGGCACTAGAAGACTAGAGATTGATGGATTTGCAAATTTCCATTTGTCATTTCCGTTTTTTAAAGTCCTTGTGAAACTTCAACAGCATTTTTGTGCTAATTTCTCCTAATATACAAATTTATTTGTGAATTTGACTAATATGCATACTTTTTTTTGCGAAGCAATTCCCGCCAACATAATGCAGTTTAATGTTATTGTCGCAATTATATGCTTTTAATACACACTTTATCGTAATATGTGCATTTTTGTACACATTACTTGGCTGGAGAACAGCATTGCAGAGTTCAGAGAAGTGTGAATTTTGAAGGATGGCTGTGATTCATTTTGTGTATTGCTTTGGAAAGTATGAATTGGGTAGGTTTGCCTTTAAATGCTCCCTAAATTGAATTTCTCCTCCATCCCTGTAGAAGACAAATGAAAAACCTTTAAATATCCTGCTGTTCATACAGGAGAGCTACACCTCTCCCCCATCAAAATTCACAATAGAGCCAGCATAAATGTTGTCCCATGTTCATTATTCGGATGGTAAAATTTGCAGGTCAAAATGCCATAAGATAATGTTTTGAGGCTTTAAAGTAAGGAGACAAAAGTCAGGGGTGGCAGCTCCTGATATTCAAGATTCCTAGCACAGCAGATGTGGAGTGCAAACTTTTCCAGATCTACAAACGGAATATATTCTCTGATGCTTCACGGTAGTTGAATAATAATCAAGGTATCTGAACCTTTTGTACCTCTGGTATACTATTCCTTGTACAGATATCTTAATGAGCATTTTTTCTTCTTCTCCCTTCTTCTGTTTCAATCGTGGATTCATCATTTCCTGCACGGTCTAGAAACTCTGGGTTGAGAGAAAGTGGCAGAGTTGAAAGAGTAGTGATGGTGCCCTCTGAATGGGAATGTTGCAATGTCTACTTGGGTTGTGGTGTGGGAATCAGCTTGTATGACTGAATAAAAGATGATAGCAGACAATGGCTGGAAGAATGGAGATCCTGGTACAATAGACAGTGGAAATAACTTCAATTTTTGAGTTGCTGGGCAAATTGTTAGATAGCTTGGGCTTCTAGGTGCCTCTGTTGAGACTGCCATCTTGGCAGGCTCATGAGAGATGGAACCTGGCACTGACAGGGCTTATAACCAATCTTCTGCAACCTGGTGCCCTCCTGATATTCCTGGACTACAGCAGCCATGATGGCTGGGACTGATGGACTCATGGGAGTTGCTGTCCAACAACATCTGAGAGCTACAAGTTCCCCACTTCTGCTCTAGCCCAGACCACCACCTCCTGCCTGGTGCTTGCCTAATGTTGTTGGACTACAACTCCCATCATTCCAGAACTGGGCAACAACATCTGGGTGGTACTAGGTTGGGAGTTCTACTTGAAGAATCCCAAACTGGAAGCCTTTTACAGTCATTCCTTTCCAGAAGGGCTGGATGTCCTGTCCTGAATGTCCTGCCTTGAAACTGACAGTACTTTGCTGCCCAATGAGATGCTTGAAGCTGCAGTTCTGTGGCTTGTCACATGGGTCAGCGAAACAGAGCTGAGAGTTCTCTGCATCTGGCTTTCTGGTGTCTGATGCAGATGCATCAGCTTATCAGATCACCTGTTGTATATACATTTTACTGTGTTTGCATTTTTTTTTTAAAAAAAATGATTAGTTACCTTGAGTGATGTTGATATTTATCATAATACAGTGGTACCTCGGGTTAAGTACTTAATTCGTTCTGGGGGTCTGTTCTTAACCTGAAACTGTTCTTAACCTGAAGCACCACTTTAGCTAATGGGGCCTCCTGCTGCTGCCGCGCCGAAGCACGATTTCTGTTCTCATCCTGAAGCAAAGGTCTTAACCTGAGGTACTATTTCTGGGTTAGCAGAGTCTGTAACCTGAAGTGTATGTAATCCAAGGTACCACTGTATTTAAATCAGATCAAGGGACATTGAAAAACAAAACACTGAGTCAGCTGTAAATAAAATTTGCTCCCCCAAGTTTTATGGTTTAAATCCAACAGACAACAGGGTCACTTATATTTCAAAATTAATAATTCCAGTCCAACACCAGGCCTTTCAGTTAGCCCGACTGAACATTTTCCCCTCAGCTGTTGACAAGGGCAGATATTTAAACATCCCCAGAAAGGATAGACATTGCGGATGTTTTTTGAATGTGCCAGACATATTCTTTCCTACTGTCCATTGTACAACCAGCTGCACAAACTTGTGCTATCCCCTTTTCTGGGTAGTCTAACTTCACGGCACAATGAAAATATCAGATTCTATCTGTCTGATATTAACCCAGAAGTAACTGCAAGGATGGCTGAGTTTTTAATCAATAGTATCTCTTAGAATGGTGAATGGCAATATTTTGCAGGAAGAAACTCCAAGGAAAATCCTAGTTATTACATATTTTTACATGACTGTATATTTGTATATATTTGAAAGTTTTATATATGACTGTTTTATGATGGCCTATATTTGTAATGCCTAATAAAGGTCTGGTGAAGTAAGAGTGATGTTGATCAAAAGATAGGACACAAATTAGCGAATAGATAAATAACCTCTAGATATGACTGTGCCTGCATGAACTAGAGTCATGATTTCTACTGAATCCAAGATGATGGTCTGGACAATATATTTGTTCCTAGATCTAACCTCATCCCATATTTGGTGTAGAAAGCTTTCTCTCCCTGCACATCATAGAATATGTTTTTCATAGCATTTCCTTTGCTGTTGGGATAGAGGGGATGGTTTTGATGAGCCATGAGGTCACTTTCAACTATTTTGCTGTGTTATAATGGGATTTTGATAACTGCCTGACACAAACTTTATAGCACAAACACCCTTCCATGCTTGGAAGCTGGCTGGATTAAGTTGAATTTTACTCTTACATTGGCAACGGGGTAGCATAATAATGTTCTTTACATCACTTTGTGAGGTGCATCTGAAAAGTGGTATATAAATAAATAACTACCGGTAAATAGTATATTTTGCTGAACCTGAGGACAGCAGGCTAGTGATGGGGTGAACTGTTGCTCTGTCCCAGCTTCTGCCAACCTAGCAGTTCCAAAGCACACCACTGCAAGTAGATAAATAGGTACTGCTGTGGCAGGAAGGTAATCGGCATTTCCGTGTGCTCAGGCTTCCATCATGGTGTTCCGTTGCATCAGAAACGGTTTAGTCATGCTGACCACATGACCTGGAAAGCTGTCTGTGGACAAATGCCGGCTCCATCAACCTTAATGTGAGATGAGCTTCACAACCCCATAGTTGCCTTTGACTGGACTTAACCATCCAGGGGTCCTTTACCTTGTTGTTGTTGTTTAGTCATTTAGTCGTGTCCGACTCTTCGTGACCCCATGGACCAGAGCACGCCAGGCCCTCCTGTCTTCCACTGCCTCCCACAGTTTGGTCAGACTCATGTTTGCAGCTTCGAGAACACCGTCCAACCATCTCGTCCTCTGTCGTCCCCTTGTCCTTGTGCCCTCAATCTTTCCCAACATCAGGGTCTTTTCCAGGGAGTCTTCTCTTCTCATGAGGTGGCCAAAGTATTGGAGCCTCAGCTTCACGATCTGTCCTTCTAGTGAGCACTCAGGGCTGATCTTCTTAAGAATGGATACGTTTGATCTTCTTGCAGTCCATGGGTCTGCAAGAGTCTCCTCCAGCACTATAATTCAAAAGCAGCAATTATTCGGCGATCAGCCTTCTTGATGGTCCAGCTCTCACTTCCATACATCACTATAGGGAAAACCATGGCTTTAACTATACGGACCTTTGTTGGTAAGGTGATATCTCTGCTTTTTAAGATGCTGTCTAGGTTTACCATCACCTTTCTCCCAAGGAGCAGGCGTCTTTTAATTTCGTGACTGCTGTCACCATCTGCAGTGATCATGGAGCCCAAGAAAGTAAAATCTCTCACTGCCTCCATTTCTTCCCCTTCTATTTGCCAGGAGGTGATGGGCCCAGTGGCCATGATCTTCGTTTTTTTGATGTTGAGCTTCAGACCATATTTTGCACTCTCCTCTTTCACCCTAATTAAAAGGTTCTTTAATTCCTCCTCACTTTCTGCCATCAAGGTTGTGTCATCTGCATATCTGGGGTTGTTGATATTTCTTCCGGCGATCTTAATTCCGGCTTGGGATTCATCCAGCCCAGCCTTTTGCATGATGAATTCTGCATATAAGTTAAATAAGCAGGGATACAATATACAGCCTTGACGTACTCCTTTCCCAATTTTGAACCAATCAGTTGTTCCATATCCAGTTCTAACTGTAGCTTCTTGTCCCACATAGAGATTTCTCAGGAGACAGATGAGGTGATCAGGCACTCCCATTTCTTTAAGAACTTGCCATAGTTTGCTGTGGTCGACACAGTCAAAGGCTTTTGCATAGTCAATAAAGGCTTTACCTTACCTATAGCTTTTTACTTGTGCAGGCTGTGTGGCATGTATAGCTTTGATATCCAACAGAGAAGAATAGTAGGGAGGGGGCTCAAGAGGAACAGTCAGGAGACTGCTATCACTGCCCCACTGCAGAATCTGTCACTTGAGGCCATTGTATTACTTTGCCTAATAAAAGGCTGACACTGGATGTTGTTTTTATGTAGGGAGCTATAAGTAGTTGGGCCAGTCAGCAAGGCACCTTCTATGTAGTAGCCCGATGAGGCAGGGAAATCCCATAACCTTGAACTACGCTAGCCTTGAAGTGTTTCTGAGTTCCCTTTTATCTGGTGCTTATTCATTTATGCCCACTTAACAAAATCACCTTGTTGCCGAGCAAGATATACTGTGTTGTTAGCAGACCCTCTTAGCATTACTCTGGGAGCACTATGATGCTTCATAGTACTTTCTGCCCGATGGAATGTATGTTTGCACAATCCCAATGTTATGAGCAGAACTCCGGTTTAACTAACGTGGACCTAAAATGACCAAATGTCGGTCAACTCTGCATTGCTCTAAACAGCATAATAAATGGCAACAGCTTGGCTGATGTGATTTATTATTGCCGGCGTGCATAGAAAAATAATAAGCCAATATAATAGTTTTGCAAGGGAGGGATGAAGCTTTTTTATATAAATATATATATTATTCATGCTTCTATTGCTTGTTTACAGGACAGAAATGAAGTTGGCTTTTCAGGCAGAATGGGTGATGACACCTGATCTGCAGCTAGCTTACGTGATATGAAATTATTCATTCCCTATGGACAATTAAAACTCACAATTTAATTATTTTTAGTGGATCTTTTATGCTCCTGGTGTCTCCATATATTTAGCAGTGATTCTCAGTCTCTGCTCCGTGTGCTCTAACAGTCTTAAGGATTTGCACAACAGTTTCCTTAATACATGGTGAAGTCAGCTAGACTTTATTTTCATGCTTTGTATTCCAGGGTCTTGTGAACGCAGCAACACATGCTGAACTGCAGTGTAGTACATCTTTGTGAACAACGTGGCAGCCTGGGTGGAACTGCAGATTGTGATTGTAATTTGTGATCTAGCATGTATCAGAGTATTCATATAAAATTTTCAGCTTCATCTAGGCAGGGGGAAGTCAGTTTGTTTTAACTTTCTCTTAAAAATCAATTAGGAAAATTGTATTAAGGAACATTATTAAGACACTGTCATTATACTGTTATCAAACCACCACCCCCATCAGTCACAAGGTTCATTAGGTGTCTACTCACCATCTCTCAGCCTAATCTACCTCACTAGGCTGTTGTGAGGATAAAATGGGAAGGGGGAACCATGCACTCCATATTGAACTCTTTGGAGGAAAACTGGGCTAAACTTGGAATTAATGAATGTACAAACGTTGTTGGCAACATCTACTGATGATTTGGAAAACCCATACCTGAAGGAAACGGATTCATGGAATCATAGAATTATAGAGTTGGGTGACCCCATGTGGGTCATCTAGCCCAACCCCCTGCAATTCAGGAATCTCTTTGCCCAACGTGGGGCTCAAACCCACAACCCTGCAATTAAGAGCCTCATGCTCTGCTGACTGAGCTATATTGATGAAACCATGCATTCTGCATATGGCTTGGAGATTAAGGGACTAATTTGTTAGACCTTGTTTCAGGGATCAGATTGGAAGCTGGTAAAATCATTGGCAACTGTGCAGATAAGATGTAGGCAATGCATGCTGTTTTTTTGTGGGGAGAGCCTAGCTTCCTTGTGTTTGTGGGTTGGGAGTCATGTAGCCAGAGGGTATATATATTAGGGAGCCAGAGGAAAGGATGAGTAGATCAAGATGTGAACTCATGATACGCCAGGCTGGAGGGCATAAGAGATGGTAATGCTGAAGCGAATCCTTAGTTTTAGTGACTGTGTCTAAATAGGGAAAGCTGGATTGTGTTTAAATCTACATTTAGTTTGATGTACTTTTGCTGCATTGGAAGGAATGCTCTGTGTCCATGTAACCATTCTTATGCTAAAATCTTTTTCCTAATAACTACTTTTTTATCCTTCTCAGAAAACTTTTACTCTTGTTTCACAAAACTATTGTGGTCTTCTTTACATACCATCCCACATCTAGTGCCACGTTCTATGCAACCTTGAGGGTTTTCTAGGAGACGCAAAAGAGGTTGATGAGGAGCAGTCTTTGAGCGGGGAAAGCTCTTTCACCTGGTGGTAAAAAGTAAAGAGCCCCCTGACTGTTGGAACCAGTCATGGATGACTCTGAGGTTACAGCGCTCATCTCACTTTACTGGCTGAGGGAGCCGGCGTACAGCTTCCGCTTCTGGCGGAACCAGACTAAGCCGCTTCTGGCAAACCAGAGCAGCTCATGGAAATGCCGTTTACCTTCCCGCTCGAGCAGTATCTATTTATCTACTTGCACTTTGACGTGCTTTCGAACTTCTAGGTGGGCAGGAGCTGGGACACAGCAATGGGAGCTCACCAGTGAATACAGTAAGCAATGTACAGTTATGTACAATGAAATTGTGCACATTCAGCTTTATATACCTGGCAGACAAACAAACAAACAAAGGGCGAAAAGGGGGCAGGAGTCCAGGTAAAAAGACTTTGGCAATCCTACCTGCCATTGAACCCAATGTGTTTTGGCTATATGTGATTTTGGGTTTAGGTGTGGTCCCTGGAACATAGCCCCCGATTCAGTTGTGGGCTTACTGTATTCTTTGTGAATCATGATGGAAATTTCTTCTGAATGTATGTGCAAATATTAACTTCTTTTTTTATCCTATTTTTTTTACATTGTTTTCCCTATCTGCTCCTTCCCTCTCAATGATGTGTCATGGGTGATCTTTTCCAATCTCAATGAGTCATTTCAGCTCAGGCCTAGACAGAACATAAAGGCCTTTTTCAGAGCTGATGACAACCGAGGCCTGGTTGATGGGTCTACAGAGCACTGTTAGAGCTTTAGCTAGATATCTGTGCAGAGGGTTTGCTACTCTGGAATTCAGGCTATTGGTATCTGAGGAGTCAAATTAATGAAATGAAGCTTGGAAGATAAGCAGAAACCAAGCAAGACTCCTTGCTCCCAACTCAATTCTTTTAACTTTAATCTGGGGAGGGGAACCTGTGAGCTTCCAGACTTTGTTGCACTCCAGCTCCCAACAACCACACCCAACATGTTCAAGGATGATGGGAATTGTATTTCAACATCTGGAGAGCCACAGGTTCCACATCCCTGCTCTACTAATTTCAATGAAATTCTGGTAGATCTACATCAGCAGTCTTAATTATTGTGTTCTGCTTGATAGTTGTCTCCCAACAATCTGCTTATTTTAGTGAAAATATTATACATTTTTATTTCGTTTCCACAAACAACAATAGCAACAGAATTATGACATGGGAAAATGCCTCCTCATATTAGATCACTGAGGATGGATCAGGTTGGCCATTATCATAGCAGGGGTCTGCTGTGTTCCAGTAAAAAAATCTAATGGACCTTTGCCAGTATTGCCTCCAAGAGTGAGAACATAGGCTGACAAGGTCTCTTGGGTAAATTGTGCTCCCTCCCCAGACAGAAAGATTAATAGACTATGTAAAGTTTCATGGTACACTTGAATAGAATCTACCATGCAGTGGGAAATTGCGGCTAAATGATTATGTTGAAAGGAGGGGCTTTTTCCTCAGGCAGATGTTTGAAAGGTACAAGTCTGCTGCATTCTTCCAAAATGCTACCCATCATTAAAAGAAGAGAAAGCTAACACAGGAGTTACGAACCTTGTGCAGATGTTAGATGGTGCAAGTGGTTTCAGTTGTGATTTTACATGGAACTGCACCACACATGTGCAGGTATCAGAAAACACAAATAAATCTGGAGTGATCAAATCTTCATATGCATATGTGTTGTATATACCAGGTATGTACAGCTTTGTGAAGCATGGTAACTGCATATGCATATGTGGTTGTCTATTCAACGTATGTTGGTGATTGGTAGCATTTTGTAGCAATTGCTACATACCTGTTTTCTACTGCTGAGAAACAGACTGAGGACCTGCTTACATCGGCATGTATAATGAGGTGAACAAATAAGTATACCAGAGAGTGGGAATCCACTAACATGAGTACAAGGAAACAATTCTACACTGTACTGATTGTGTGTGTATGATAATGTTGCATCTGATTAGGGTAGGTTCATGAATGGTTTAAAGGGATAGGATTGTCCTTAAAGAGGAAATGACACTGGGTTGCATTCAATGCCCTTTTATTTGTGGAAGAGCTTTTAATCTAATGGAGGAGTCTGCTAATGGAGGGTTGTTGATAATTTTTTGCTGATTTCCCCTTCCTCCTTCAGCCTTATCCTCCAACCAGTGTACATCTCTAAGACACCCAGTTGGCTGCTCCAGGTTCTTCTTATGGACAGTATGGCAAGTGGGAAAGGCCTCAACTGGATCCAAAACTCTCCCCCCTTTGGGGAGGGCAGCACTGAATACATTGTTGGTTTTAGGGGAAGATCGGTTGAGTTTTGTTCACTTGGGGAACATATCTGAATGATTTAAAGTAAGATATATATGTAAGGAGTTAACCATAACCTCCTCACTTGCATAGCATCCTAGTCTGGTATGAATTTCATTTTCATCCCCCACCCCATTTCATTTTTAATTTGTATAGTGCCGCTTGACCTTGCTATACACAAGCTGCATAAATGACAACACAAAGGTCATTCTTTCTGTAACAATCCCATCCAATGAGTCACAATGAAAATAAACAACTTAAATCAATTAAAGTAATATTCAATAATCCATCTGAAATATAATGTTACATGGAAAATCAACTCTCAGAATAAGCAAATCAGAACTAATCTATAAATATGGATGTGTGCACAGCACATAGTAGAGAAATGGAAAGTGCCAAGAGTCATGCAACATGAGCAGAATGTGGCTCCGCTCTTGGATATTTTGACCCATGTAGAGCAGCACCAGATCCAGTGGTGAACTATATCATGGGTTGCAAAAGCCATGGATCAGAGAAAGCAGCTGCATGCAGGATGTAGTATGTTTTTCCCCCTCACAAGGATAGGGACATCTTGTTTTGCTGGGCTTTGGAATTATACCTCATCAACTTGCAAAGAAGGCTCTTGATTGCATTATGCGGAGAAGCCTGTTAGAGGTAGCTGGGACCTGTTTTCTTTATCACAGTTGTTGACAGCCGAGAAAGGCTGATTGTGCTCCAGGGTGTCTCACTATTAAGAAACACTTCATATTTGCCATTGCTTTTCCTTTACATAGAGGCCACACAGAGGCAGTAGAACATCCTTTCCCAACCTGCTGCCTTCCAGATGTTGTTGGACTCCAGTTCCCATCAGCTTCAGTCAGCATAGGCAACGTTCAGGGGAAATGGAAAGCTCTAGGTTGGGAAAGACTGCAATAGAACATGGATGGCAAGTTGGCATGGGTGCCACAATTGGTACAGGTGGCAGGAAACTGTGGTGTGTCATATGTCTAAACCAGAGCATGAAAGCCTGTGAACTGGCTTATATTGGCTTATATTCCCTTCCCTTCCCTGTTCTGTTGCCTGTTCCTGAGCTCAGAAGGTAGGTGTGTTGCAAAAACTTAAGCAAGAGCATTTTCAATGCTAAACACCTTTGCTCAGTTTCTGCTAGGGGGCAGCACAAACTTCCTCAAGTGGGCTGCTTAACCCAATTCTGCGCGGCACACACAACACACATACACACACCCTGCAGCCCATCCTGCTGCTGAGGAGGTGAAGCTGTATTAACAACCTGACCACATTTTGAGGGGGAGGGAGTTGGATGGAAACAACTAACATGTTTCAAAAGCAACTTAACTCTGCTTAATAGAGCATTTAGTCACACAATGGCATCTAAGCCCCCCTCCCCTGCCCTCCAAGACCTATTAGAGGCATCACACCATCTTCCAGTAGTCAGAACAGAGAGCATTATTTACAAGGGACAGACACCAGAAAAGATGAGCTATTCCTCGTACTTTGGGACAGTTGCAGCATATGGCATTCGCGCCAGCAATAAACCCTCTGCAAAGCTGACATTCCTTTTATAAAGGCAACTTGCTGCTGACATCTGCCAACTGCTAGTACATTTTTCGGTGAATGGTTTTGGATTTCAGACCTCTCCTTTAAAAAAAAAATTAGCCAACTTTGCTTCCCTACTAGAGAGCCATTCTTGAAGTAAAAGGCTAAATTGGATTTTAACTGGATTCTTCCCGGGCTCATTCTATAGCTGATGAACTCCTGTTGAAACAACTCACAGATGGCCACTGAAGAGGATGGGACTTGAAGGCTGCAGTCCCACAACCCAGTTACTCCTGAGCAGCCTGATTGAATTTACTGGGACTACTATGGAGCAAATAGCTTGCAGATTGCAATCAGGTTCTTTCATCCGCAGTGCCAGATTTATTTTTATTGAAATTCATTATCCAGATACCCAATGAAACTGGAACCGTGGAGAAAGAAAGAAAGAAAGAAAGAAAGAAAGAAAGAAAGAAAGGAAGGAAGGAAGAGAGGGAGGGAGGGAGGGAGGGAGGAAGGAGGGAGGGAGGAAAAGGAAAGGAAAGGAAATGGGCTTGGTTTTTAAGTCTCTTGTTTTCTATTACGAATTTCTGTCTACATCAGCACCAGAGTTGTTTGGCGAATCTAAGGGGAAAGGCCCATTAAGGGGAAAGTCCCAGCTCCTTCCTAGGGGAGAATGAGTTCTTCCACATACAAAATGATTTTGCTGCTGTTCAGACTCATTTTTCTTCTTATAACACTGAACAAATATGAGTTTTCAGTTGAGAGAGTCCTGTGGACGTGTGGTCTGTGCTTAACAAAACACAAAACAGTTACCTTTTGGAAAGGAAGAACATAGCAACTGCAAAAGTAAAAGCCACACCTCATTTGGAACAGTTTTAGTTGTTGTAGTTGGAGGATATGGACAAGATGATTCAAGTGTCCTCACAATCCTTACCCATCATGACTTACAAAAGCTAGCCAGAAAGGTGTGGTTGGGTTGTGTCCAGGCAACAACTCATCATGGAGGGGGATGCCACTGGCCCTTCAGGAAACCGTGGCACATCCTGTTCTCAAGAGAACTGCCCTGGACTCAAAAGTGTTGCACAGCTAGCACATGACAAGTTTACCCATGACTTTTAACACCTATATGAAGTTGCTGGGACATGCCATTAGAGGATTTGGAGAGTGGTGATTACTTGGAGATGGTAATGGGCTGCATATGGACCAATACAATGAAGCTGAATCCATATGAGATATAGCTGTTGTATGTCTCGGGTTCTTGAGTTTGGAAAGCAGCCTATGTTTAGTGTATCTGTTTCTATTGGTATTATGTGAGACATTGTTTTAAATAATATGTATGCAAATTGCCTTGAGAAACTTGAAGTTTGGGGTAGAAACGCTGAAAATAAATAAAAGCTGACTGAGGAACCAAAGGGATTGGTTCAGGCAGGATGCACTGTCCTAATCTTGAAAACAAGCCCAATGGAACAGAACAGCACTCTGGAAAGCTCCAAGTGAGCAACTTCCTCTGACAAAGTCTTAAGAGTGGAGTGAAGTCTTTTATGTTTCCAGGGCTAGCTAGAGCAACCCTCCATGGCGCCACCTGTTCCTTGAGAAGCAGAAGACCGTAAAGGAGCAAGCCTCTGGCTTAGTCACCTAACGCTCCTCCTTGTAAATAGCTCCTTTCAGGCCCTTTGGTTTTGCAGATAAGGCAACATGAGGATGAAGAGAATGAGATGGAGAGGGTTGAGGGGTGCAGGCTCTGATGATATGGGCTTCAGAGGTCCTGGCCACAAGGGATGTTGGAGAATTCCAATGAAAACAGAAGTGGAAGTGGAAATTTCCAATGTCCACTTATTTGTCCCATGTCCTGAAAAGAAATGAGTCTGATAAATACCATTGATACTCAGTGTTGTTGTTGCAAATGATATGCCTTTGACTTGAAATGAATGGGGTAGAATAATATAATCACAGTATAAATTACATAAGTTGTGTCACATAACCACAAGGAAGAGTGAGATGAGTAACATAATTTTTAGCAGAATATGAACTGCAGCAGAACAATAAATAGTGCAGCATGCATCAAATAGAGGGCAGTACAGAAAATTATGCCTCCTTCCATGTCTGCTGACCACTCAGGTGTCCCTGTCTCAAGAGTCTCCATGCTGATGTGTTTGGGCTCAGCCTCTGTTATGGTGCTAGGACCTTGGGTTGGCTTCCAGCACCTCTGCCACTGACCTGTGAGATCTATCTGGTCACCTCCTTCTCTGAGTCAGATCCCAGGCTGCTGCTGTGGGTGAGGGTCTTGTCACAGGATCTGGAAAGCTAAAACCGAATGAGAAGCAATGTTGTAGCAGTACTAGTTTAGGAAAGGCTGGGCCAAAGCGACCCAGGCGAAGAAAGCAGCAGAAATCACAAATCAAGTTAACGTGCAGCAAGGGAATTCTAACTGGACCTGCCAACCAGTCAGTTAGTTCCTTTCCCCTTTTATAGGGATTGTTGATGGCCATAGAAATAGTTTGCTTTCCAAGGAAGGGAAGGATGGAGGCGATATTCCTTACATGGGCGTTTTGAGATGGCTTGCCATGATTTCTTCAGCAACATCTTTTTCTTATCAAATCCACATATTGTTTTGCAATATGTTAGCAAGGATGGCTGTTGTTCCTCTTTAATTATTTTTTGGCATGCAACAGTAATGAGAGAATAATAAAATGTGCCGCCTAAAATGTTTCCAGTTATTGGAGGGAGGGGGACAGAAACCTTCTCCCAAAGCATAGACCTTCCTGTTATGCTTTCATGTTCATCCCCTGCAGATGGTGGGAAATGAGCCATTTCAGCAAGGGACAATAAACCAGTTCTATTGTTTATTGATTGGTTTCATTAATCAGCCGTTCGTTCCCTCAGCTGCACATTTCCATAAACATAGACTGCCACTGTTGTTAGGATGGATCCATTCCTCCATCTGCCTTTGTTACTGCATGGAACTTTAAAAACATATACACCGAGAGCCAAAATCTTGTCTCAAATGAGAGGAGACAATTTTGCAAACACACGCGCACACACACATATTAAAAAGAAGAAGAAGAAGAAGAAGAAGAAGAACTCACCCTGCACAGAAAACTGATTTCTTTTAAGAAAGCAAACACCAGAACAATAGCTGCTCTTACTTACTTTATCTCGCGTTGGCAAGTTTTTGACCTAATTTTGTTCTTCGTTTCCAACACCTGGATGCTTTGTAGCTCATTTATTATAAGTGGATTGTTTCAAGGAGGGAGGCTCTCCTCCAGATTGCTGCTTGAATGGAATGAGCAAAAGGAGGGCTTTTAAATGAGTAAAGAACAGCACAAGTGAGTTCAGTGTCAGGGGGGTGGGAATACCCAACCACCACCTGCAACTGCCAGTTATGCTTTGGGGAATCCATGCTTGTGGGAAAAGGTGAGCCCAAGGGATTGCCAAGGATAAAGAGAGGGAAACAAAGGGACAGGCTGAAGGCAGAATTCAGTGATGGCAGATGGATCAGTGCAGAGGGAAAGCAACAAATGGGACCTGGGAACTAAGGGAGGCTTAATAAGAGCTTGAAGTTCCAGACCTATGTGCAACAGCAGTAAGGGTGGGCAGGACCTGTACATTGCACTCTTAATTGGCTTGTGGCATAGCAAGGAATTCTGAGGAAGTTCAGGGAAGTTGATGGAGGGTCCAGAACTACTCACAAAGTTGCTCAAGCGCTACATGTGCAAGTTACTCTTGGAGAACTTGCTGCCTAATGAAGTATGTTGACAATGGTGTCTTACATAAGCAAGGGCTTCATAGGCCCCAAGACTAGCCAGACCTCTTGGGTCCAGGCTATAGATTGGTTGGTTGATTGATTTACTTGATTTCTATCACACCTTTTCTCCAGAGAGCTCAAGGCAGTGTCCCCTTCTCTATTTAATCCTCACAAGAACAACTCCTTGAGGTATGTTAGGCTGAGAGACAGTGACTGGCCCCCAAGTCACCTAGTGGGCTTTATGGCTGAGTGGGGTTTCAAACCTTGGTCTCTCAGGTCCTAGTCCAGCACTCTAAATACTACACCACACTGGCTGTATATTATCTGTATTATCTGGCTAGATATCACACAAACTTAAGCACTTGCTCTTTGCTACTCACACTTAGGTGAATTAGGTGAATTGGATACGGGCAGTGGGGATGGATGAATCTGTTCATTTCCAGTCTTGGATTTCATGTTTTTACTCATTAATCCATTCCACACACACACATTTATAGATATAAAACAGTAATTCCAATTCCACTTCTGAGGCATTCTAGGACAACATGGCACCCAACTTTGAATTAAAACTAGGAACAAACTTTGCTCTGAGGATTGCTGGTGTTTTTGTGCCAGTGGGGCACATTCGAAATGTTGAGGAAGTGTCATGGGCAGTAATCACAAAACAGCTGCAATGCAGGTGTGTCACAATGGCTGCTGCCACATCTAAAATAGGGTGATGTGGATATTCCCCCCCGTCTTCAGCTGCTCTCTCAGTGAAAGATAAGGCAACTACATAAGTCACTGCTGCAGTTTCAGAGAGAACCAGTGTGCCAATCAGAAGAGATGAGAGGGTGGGCATGCAATCCATTTATCCAATGAAAGATTGACATGTTTAAGTGGACATATTCAGTGTAGGAGAGGCTGGGCTAGTGTGTAGAGTAGAAACAGCAAATTGTGGATTTTTAAATAGGATATTTACTCAGAACTTTTGCAGGTTGCCATAGGTAGCTGGTGACCTCTATCTAACTCCACTGAACTTCTGGAACTAAGAAGCAGCCTATTGCAACTGAGAGGTCATCAAGCCACTTTTCATTGCTGTAATAGCTGAGACTGCTTTTGTTATATGCAAAGCTACAATCAATCCTGACAATAAAAACTCAAGAATGGATAATTTTATGCAGGACATAAGATTCCAAGCGAGCTAAAGAACCAAGCAAGCAACCTCCAAGATTCCCAACTGCTATGACATCTAAGCAAGAAGTACAAAAACAACAACAACCCTGGAGAAAAATATTTTTAATTTAAAGCAGCTCTGTGGGAGACACAGGGGAAAAAAGCAACAAGAGATGTAGCTTTCAAGTTAGTTTTGGAAATTAATTACTACTGAGGATAATTACTAGAAATGCAATATATTTACTTTCATACCCTCAAAATGGGGGATGGGGTGGGGGTTCAGCTTCGTTTTAGGGCCATCCAGAACCTTATACAGTGGTACCTCAGGTTAAGAACTTAATTCATTCTGGAGGTTCGTTCTTAACCTGAAACTGTTCTTAACCTGAGGTACCACTTTAGCTAATGGGGCCTCTTGCTGCCGTCATGCTGCCACCGCACAATTTCTGTTCTCATCCTGAAGCAAAGTTCTTAACCTGAGGTACTATTTCTGGGTTAGTGGAGTCTGTAACCTGAGGTACCACTGTACAGCAAGGTTAGCCAACATGGTGCCCTTCGGAGGTTTATGGATTTGTACTCCCTTGATGTTCTTATTGGTTTTTCAACATTTTGGGCAGTTTATAAGGCTATTTTCTCATACCTTCCAAAATTCCAGCATGCGGAATGTTGGAGGGTATGTTTTCTCGCTGTGCAATAAAGACATCCTTAATTAGGGGCTAATTGTGCTGTAATGGAGACTGCTAACTGGTTAGTGGTCCTGTGCTTTTCAGCTCTTTGGTCACTTTCAAATCTGGGCTGTGTCACCAAGAATTGCTAAACTCTTTGGTGGCTGACAAGCAGGTTGATCTTCTGAGCCAGTTGGGTGAGTCTCCCTATCATGATTGACATTAATTGGGCCGCATCTTGTCACTCCTGGGAATGAAGATGAAGGCTTTATCAAGATGGTTCTGTATATCTTCACTTCTTTTTCACCTCTTCTGTTTCACCTACACACACCTGAGGTGTGTAGGAGGCTGGAAATTATGTTGCTAGTGTTAAACTGCCTTGGAATAGATAAAGTTCCCGAAACTCATCTTACCTGAATTTCATACCAGCACTGACTTTTGTAAGGACAGGAAGGCCTTCCTGGGATGAGTCCTCATCATCAGTGTGTTGTCCCATGCCAAAGGGACAGAGCTGAGTGGTACAGCACAAGTTTTGTATGCAAAAGGTCCCAGAGGAACACCAGGTTTAGGTGCCAAATGTATCCTTCCAATACTCTCTATCTAGTCCTCAGGACTCACTCCTTACTACACACTCTCTCCTGAGGCCCTGCCCAGTCCTACCCCTCACCAACCTTGCTTTGCTTTTGCTTGTCTGCATGAAGGAGAGAAAGAGGGATTTGTGGAAGTATGTAGAAACTAGACAGGTGTACAATGGTAAAAGGAGTTTCTCTTGTACTCCCCATTTTTTTCCTCTGGCTCCACTTACAACTGGTGTGTGGCTCCTGGAAAGTTGCCCAGAAGGGAATGTGGTCCTCAGACTGAAAAAGTTCTCCAACCCTAGTGTAGGCAGTACTAAGCTAAATGGACAAAAGGGTTAAACTCACCTTCCTACGTTGCACATGTGAATCAATGTCCACTATATACCCATGTCATAAAGTCTGTTTTCTCCCTTCCAAGGATATGCAATATAATATTGGAGACTGAAGTATGCTGTGGGGCAGGGGGAACCTCAGGCCTTAGCCACAGGAATGGGGAGATTACTCACCTATATTCCCTTTCCTCTGTCACTCCCAGTTCTCTTTCCCTGACTTCAGAGAGACACAGAATTCCTTCCTCTGTCATTTACATGGAGCTTTCAAGCTGCACCCATGCCCTTTCTCCTATGAATTGCTTGTCAAAGGCCATTGCTCACAAGGCAGTGAAACGGGATCATAGGGAGCTGCCTTGTGTTAGGTCAGGCTATTTGTCAGTCTAGTCCAGGCTTCCTCAACCTCGGCCCTCCAGATGTTGTGAGACTACAATTCCCATCATCCCTGACCACTGGTCCTGCTAGCTAAGGATCATGGGAGTTGTAGGCCAAAAACATCTGGAGGGCCAAGTTTGAGGAAGCCTGGTCTAGTCCAGTAATATCTACTCTGACTGGTAGCAGCTCTCCAGCCTTTTGGGCAGGCCTCTTTCCTATCACCTGTTACCTGGCACTTTTAAATAGAGATGCCAGCAGCTTTCTGCATGCAAAGCATGTACTGTACCACTGAGCTATGCCCCCTTCCAAAAGAAATATAATTTTGTCTCATGTCCACCACCTTTCATGGACCCTGTTTCCATATTTGGGATTGAAAGCAAGGTAGGAGTTAAGGATATAAGCAAATGCCTTTTCTGTCCCACCCTCTATTTGACACATTAAATTTCAACCAGAATTTAGTTATTTGTCTTGTTGTCCACTATGGGGAACTTATGTAATTTTTGCTGACATCTGTTTGTCTTGGGAGGCAATGGAGGTGTGCACCTTTGGGGGTGAGTTCAAGCCATTGAAAGGTAGCAGCACCTGCTGTGTTTGTAGAGACTGATGCAGGAGAGACATGTTTTGTTGCAGCTGGGGCAAGTGAAGGCATCCAGTAATGCTGCTGCAGATGCACCTTGGTGTTTCTTCTCTCTGCACTCCTCCCAGCGGTCATTTCTCCTCTGGTCACTGCTATTGATACATGACTTGACTGCCTGTCTCCAGGCACTGCGGTCGTCTGCAAGGGTTTCTCACATGGCAGGGCTGATGTCGTCAGCCTTCATGTCACGTTTGCAGACATCTATGCAATTAATTACATAAATTGCTTTGTCATTATGTTATATACCATCCCATTCATTTTAATTCAAAGGAAATGCAATACAAATTGGGGAGGGGCGTAATCAATTGTGTATCAGTTGTGGACTGAAAGCAACAACAGCAAGTATGGATTGTATTCACAGGTTGAATTCTATGCCAGACCTATGAATAAGCCAACAGCAATAATTTCTGCTTCTGTTTCCATTTTTTTAAAGGAATTCTCTGACATCCCTAGTGAGGATGCTACCTGAATCTTTACCATGCATTTTGGATGATTATTCTCATACCTTATTGGGGGAAAAAACTGACTTTATTTTTAATCAGGGCAGTGTAGCCATTACCTTTAGCAATGCTAATTAATTTATTGTTTAATTAACAGATTTTATTTGATACTAAAGCTGAACCATAATTTTTTTGGGGGGTTGGGTAGCCAACTTTGATATACCACATACCTATGTAATAATAATAAATAATAGTAAATTTTTATTTATGCCCCGCCCTTCCCGGTTTAAAAACCTGGATCAGGGCAGTTAACAGCAAATATAAAACATTGATTAAAATGTGACTTTAAAACAGCATGAAACACAACATAAAATGCAGCATCAATAACAAAAAAAATATATCAAAAATTCAGGGGTCATTTTGGGGCGGGGGACTCCAGTCAGTAGAAATCAAATGATCACCAGGGCTAAGTGGCCAGTTGGTCCTACTAGGATCAGCAGGGAGACCAGGGAAGAATTTAAATGTGGGGTCCCAGAGAGGGTTTTTTCATAAAAGAGGAAAGGGGGAAAGGGAATAGAGGATCAGGCTAATTCAAATTGAAGGCCAGGCGGAATAGCTCTGTCTTACAGGCCCTGCAGAAGGAGATCAAGTCCTGCTGGGCCCTAGTCTCATGGGACAGAGCATTCCACCAGGTCAGAGCCGTCACTGAAAAAGCCCTGGCCCTGGTGGAGGATAGTCTGGCTTCCTTAGGGCCCGGGACATTTAAGCTATTATTATTCATGGACCTTAGGGTCCTCTGCAGGACATACCAGGAGAGGCGGTCACGTAAGTACAAGGGTCCTAGGGCTTTAAAGGTCAAAACCAGCACCACTGGATATGTAGCATTGGAATGTCATCCTGCTTCTGACATGGTCCTCTATACCAGTGTTTCCCAACCTTGTGCCTCCAGCTGTTTTTGAACTACAACTCCCATCATCCCTGACTACCAAGACCAGTGGCAAGGGATGATGGGAATTGTAGTCCAAAAACAGCTGGAGGCACAAGGTTGGGAAACACTGCTCTATACTGTATGCTGAGATCACCCATGTGACTAATGTAGAAAGGAAGCAGCAGCAGCAGCCATGGGAAGCAATGGCACCAAACCAAGTTGAGAAAAGGGGAATATCCACACAATCTGCAGTCAGGGGCAGGGCTGGACCCAGACTTTGGTGGGGTTTGGGGGTGTCTTCCATCTGACAACTCCCCCCCCAACTGCATGCTTTCTCTGTTGTTGCACCCCTCACCACTTTTCTTTGGAGCTCCAAGCATGCTTCAGCAATGAATGGGTGGCAGAATTGGAGCTACATTCAGCTCCCATCTATCATAGCCACTTGTAATCTTAAGCGATCTAGATTATAGATCTGCTTCATAGATCTGTGGGCTGGCTGTGGGCCAGGGCACTGCAACTTAAGGTGGTAACCACAGATAGGATTAGAGCTTAATTCAGAAGAGGTGCTGTTTCCTGCCGCTTAAAAGCACCTAGAGCCCTAGTAAATGGCAGCATGGCCAGATCAGGCTGGTGATGGGCCCTTGGGAACCCATAGTGCCTTCAGCCAGTGCCCAATCTGGTTGACTGCTGGCACTCAGCCCTGTTTAGTCCACCAAAGTTAGTTTAACTCTAATCTTGTGCTGTCCTTCACTCTTCTGCAACCTTGCTTTGAATAGAGCAAAAGAACCCTAGAGTTGAAATAGTCATTGAAGGTTGATTAGAAAACCAAGTGGCTACAGGTGGTCATCCAGCCTCTTCTTAAAACCCTTTTAATGAAAGAGAGTTGATCACTTGTTCCAGTGTCAAAACAGTTTGTGGCTGCGGTGTATGTATCCCGTTAAAGATCTGGTGTTCCTACTTTTCACGGAGGCACATTTTACAAGTGGGAAAAGTAATTCCTGTCGATAAATTGGTAAAACACTGTAAATGGAAAGCAGCTCTATAAATGCAGACAGTTTACTTGTTTACTTACACTTTACAGTTTACTTAAATCGGGCATGCGCGTGCCTGATTTAGTTTTTAACAACCCATTTAGTGCCCTTGAGTTTGATATTCCGCTCCCCTCTTCTCTTCCCCACCATTACTTCCTTCCGCCTTCGTGACATGCCTTCCAGATTGTAAGCCTGAGGGCAGGGTCTGTCTTGCTTGTTGTTGATCAAGAGCGAGCTTTTAAAATCTTTAAATAAATCAAGAAAATGCCTCATCCAAATGAGAATATTCTGACACAACATAATAAATACTTGCATTGAAAAATCTGTTTTGTGTGTGTTTGTTTTTTAAATCAATGCCTCTTTAGATGGTGACAAGTTGGTCACAGGTGGCAAATCATGGGCTGTGCCAAGAGCTTAATTTGGGCCTGCGTTAGAGGGAATTTAAGATGTCAGGTTGTACAGACCTGGTTAGAAAGAACTGGCTAAGCAGTTACCTGCAAGGAACATGATGCACAGTGTTCCCTCTTTTTATAATTATTGCTGTGTCTTTTTTAAAAAGGGGCTTTTTTAATTGAAGCTTTAGAAATCTACACCTGTGTTCCAAATCCCCTGTAGTGATGAGTCATGCATCAGGTCTTGCTGAACTTGGATCATACAATATGAAGTGGCTTTAATGCGAGGGAACATCTGCTAATGTAAGCAGTCTCTCCTTGCATGAGTAGTATAACATGGGAGAAGCTGATTCATGGAAGGTGTGCCTTCTATGAGCAGGGCACCCTGGGGAATGCAGATGTCTCTGCTCTCAAAAGCAGCCACTGCGTTTTCAGTAAAGTTAATTTCACTGATGCAGCTCTGCTTACATGATTATTTATTATGTTTTGATCAGACTCTTCTTCCAATAAGCTCAAGGTGCCTCTGTTGGCCCATATTTGTTATCTTCAGCAATTTGTGGGGTGCAAGGTCACCTCATGGCGGTGAGTCTCATAACCGCTAACCTGAATAGCTTTAAAAGCAGAGTAGACAAATTTATGGATAAGGCTAAGTTCTCCCACCACTATTGCAGATAGCATGCCTCTGTATTACAGAGAGTTGTGACTGGGGAGATCCCCCCACTCTCTAACCAACCACTTTAACCACTACGCTAGTGTTTTTCAAACTTGTGTACATGTATAGTACAAAGCAGTGTTCTTCAGTCTTGGATCCCCGTGCGTTGTTGAGCTACATCACCTCCTGATGGTGTAGCCAGTGGTCAGGGAAGATGGGAGTTGAAATCCAACATTTGAAGACCTAAGTTAGAAGAAGACTGCACTACACTAGAGTGGATCTCATGAGTAAGCCACTCATACATGTAATATCCTGGAATGTGCACATTTCTTTTCATCTGATGAGAAGTCTAACTGAAACTTGCTGCTTAAAATCTTTTCTTATCAGAGGCAGACTTACGCTGGTGCAATATGAAGCTGCCACATCAGTGGATTATGGGTGCTGGCAAAGTATTCATCCACATATGGAAAGCCAGATTACATCTCAGCATGCACTGCATGGCATCCCTGAGAAACAAGTTTGGCACAGCCATCCACATCTTCATGTTTGCCTGGAGGATTGGGGAAGATAAATGGCCCTGCATGACTATAGATGCCGCCATTGATTAAGTGGGCTAAAAGAACATGAGACAAAGGTAGCTTTGCAGCTCATCACCTAAAACTAAAGTCAATGTCTATTTGGAAGGACCTGGCTAGCCAAAAATAGCTGTAGGAATTTCAAGGTGAGTCTATATTAATTTTGGTAAGATTAGTTACATTTGGGTGGTTGTTGTTTGTCTCTAGGCAAACTCTTGAGATAATAAATGTTCAGGGTATATCTTGCAATAGCAAAAGGTGTCAGCTCCTTCTTGTTCTTCCTTGAGTAAACATGGAAATGAAGGTGGCCAGCCTGTGTACGTTTTGCATCAATGCTTTCACTTGAAATGTTGTTGTGAGAATAATCCAGTGGCAAGTGCTTAACCCCTGATGTGAGGGGGTTAAGATGCACAACAGCATTTCAGTATGCATTTCCCTGATGTCCCTTTCAAACTGAAGGAGAGAACTGCCGCTGCTGCCTTCACTGCCTACCACACACCCATCCTAATCTCTAGGCTCATACATGTGAACTCCAGACAAGTCCTAAAATTATATATATCCATTAACAAGAGTCAGGGTGTTGGTGGCAAGTCTAAATCTGTGTTCCCTACAGAGGATGTCTAAGTATGCGTGTTGGAGACTGCTAACTAATTTATTGCCTGTGGTGACTGCCTGCTTCTAAACAGGAATTTCTTTTGCTTTTAAAATTTATTTCCCTGGAGAGGCCTGGTGAGAAAAAGGAAAGGCTGGGTGGGAAAGGAATTCACCCACCCAGCACCCACCTTCTCCTGCAAAGATGCAGCCACCTGGTAGATCACTTTTTTGCCATTTCTCCTTCTTCCTACCCACACCTGTTTCTCCTTCTTATGTCCAGGTTGCCCCTAGACAGTCACAGATCACTTTGGGATGCCCAATATAACCCCCAATGATCGGTCTCAACCTGACTAGACTGATGCCTATAGTCCCTAAAACCAGTTTGATTTGGAACTTGGCCAAATCCAGTGCTCAGACTTAATAAGCAAGCACACTGCAGTTGTGCACTGCAGGATTGCAGTGGAGCTTGGCACAATGTTGCCATCCCTGCCCTGTGCTCCTTCATGGGATACCCAAGTTTATCAAAATGAAAGGGAGGTGATCTCAGAGTCACCCAGGAGCAAACAAAGAATCATTTGCACCAAGCAGGGCATCTGATGTAAATGCAACCACTACAGGCACTTCAGCTTGGAAAGTCTTCCCTAAGAGGTAGAAAGTTTGAATGGGAGGAGACAGACACTGATTTAGAGCAATGAGCCCAGCACAAACAAGGGTGGGTGGGAAACCGCCTCGCTTCTGTAACACTGTTAGAGAGCACAGGCTATTTGCTGCACCACGAAATCTCATAATCTGATTTTAATGGGCATATCACAAAACCCCGAGTGTTTGAACAATGTCGTACATGTGGGCCTTGGAGCCTTTATTCAGTTATTTTTCCCCCTCTCTCACTCCTCTCCCCTGCCCCACCCGCCATGAAAGGAAATGAAGATGAACACACATGGCTGCATCCTTGTGGAAGAGGGAGGGGGGCAAATAACCCCCCTGAGTCCCAGATCTCTTCCTCCTCCTCAACCCTCCTGCTTCCATTTACGTAGGAGTGAGCACGCTAATTCTGCAAAGCTGTCATTACCGGAGCAGCTTTGACAGGTCCATATTAAAGCACTGGAGCTGTCAGGAACATCTGATGGGCTGCCTGCTGTGGAGTGCCACTGTTTGGAGTGATCCAGTGAGGATGTAAGATGGGGGAAGAGAGCAAGAGAGAGAATGGAAGTCTCTTAACTGTGGGTATCGAAAACTCTCTAGCATGTGGCACAGGCAGCAGGAATTTGTCGCATGCCTGGGCAGGGGCTGGAAATCCCATGTGTCTCAGTGTGAAACATTATTTATTATGGCCATATATAGCCCACCCCAAGGCAGCTAACAAAACAAATTTAAAATAATAATAAAAAGCCATGGACTGCTATATATCCTTAAAATGTAAAATAAGATTAAAATCAAACCAAGAAAACAATACCTGTTTAAGGTGAGCAGTAAAACTTATTGAGAGAAAATAAATACATTTGGCTGGAGTAGGTGGAGTGGGTGGTGCTGTGGTCTAAACCACTGAGCCTAGGGCTTGCTGATCAGAAGGTCAGCGGTTCGAAACCCCGAGACGGGGTGAGCTCCCATTGCTCAGTCCTAGCTCCTGTCAACCTAGCAGTTCAAAAGCACGTCAAAGTGCAAGTAGATAAATAGGTACCACTCCGGTGGGAAGGTAAACAGAGTTTCTGTGTGCTGCTCTGGTTTCGCCAGAAGCAGCTTAGTCATGCTGGCCACATGACCTGGAAAAACTGTCTGCGAACAAACGTTGGCTCCCTCGGCCAGTAAAGCGAGATGAGTGAAAGCAACCCCAGAGTCGTCCACGACTGGACCTAATGGTCAGGGGTCCTTTACCTTTACCTTTCAGGGAGGACATTGAGATAAGTGCCAGGTGAGCCTCACTGGGGTAGGTAGTCCAGAGGTAGGATGTCACGACTCACGGACCCCTCTTCCTGGTAGCCATTTGCCACACAGCCCACACCTCACTTAATCAGTGCATACAGAGAATTAGGTTAGTTTAGAGCTAGTCCAGCCCACTCACTTTGCAGGCTGTTTTAGACAAGCATTTCAGCAATCCTCTTTTGGGGGTGGAGGGAGGTGGAACATGGGAAGATGTGAAACAAATTGCTGCAGCAGCAAGCAATACTTGAAGTTGCTGCAGCCTGGAAGCAACTCTCCCATAATCCTTTAGTTTCGCTCCCATAATTCTCCTCTGCTTACCACTGCATCATAGGAGAAAATGCCAATCATTGGAAGAAGACTCACTGTTGCCATTTAAGTTGGCAGTGCAACAAACAAGCCGAAAGGTAATCACTGTTTTGTCCTTGGGACATTACCCTTGCCAGAAAAGGTTGCCTGCCAAAGCTTTATTGCCAAGATGATGGTGTGCCCTGCTGGACGCTATAGTGAGTAGAAAGAGACCTTGGATTGGAGGTCAGAGACCCATGGGAGCAAAAAGATTACAACCTGACATGGATGTAAGCATCACAGCAGAATCAAAGAGCCTGCTTTGTGGATATATTCACGATTAAGTTGCAAATCAAGCGGAGTATTTTAAGAGCATTTGTGTGGGTTACTTTTAATATTGCATGATAGCCAAAGATAGAGCTGTTCCTGAGAATAAACCCTACAGGAGGTCCAGAAAAGCAGGGAGCTAGTGCGTCTCCCTCTCCAAATGGTGCCCCAGAAACAGCTTCCCCTTCCCTTCTAGAAAGGATGAGCCCACCAGGACTCAAACTGGCACCTGCAGAGGGAGAAGACACAGTGCTCTCCAGCTGTCTCAGAACAGATTCAGAAATTCTGTTTTGGCATGGGGGAGGGGAGCACAGTAGCCACTCTTGATCTGATATTTGCTAGATGTGGTGGTTCTGGCCTATGCCACAGATAGCCAATGTGGTGCTCTCCAGATGTTTCTGGACTACAGCTCCCAACATCAGCTGAGGCTGATGGGAATGGAGTCAAACAACAACTGGAGAGCACCGTATTGATTACCCCAGCCTCTGCACAATCATTCATCTCTGGCCAAAGGAGGAAACTGCAGTGAGCTGTGAAGGAACCCCCCTAGTATTGATTTGCAACACCTACCATAGCTGATTTGTCCAAGGCAGCATGGGATAATGGCAGTTGTAGTTCAGGAAGGCAGCCTTTCTCAACCTGTGGGTCCCCAGATGTTGTTGTATTTGTTGTTGAATTAGAACTCCCATCACCCCTAGCTAGCAAGCCAGAGCTCAAGGATGATGGGAGTTGTAGTCCAACAACATCTGGGGACCCACAGGTTGAGAAACACTGATCTAGGACATTATCTCCCAAACTTGGATGTCTACCTGTTTTTGGAGTACAATTCCCATCGTCCTTAGTCAAGGATGATGGGGGCTGTGGCCCAAAAACAGCTGGAGACCCAAGTTTGGAAAACATATGTGATACCTTGTTGACAACCTCCAAGCTACAGTGAGGCAGGTGGTACTCCTAGATTCTCAGTCCAGATCACATTGTCATATCCAGGTCAAACCTGCCTATGATGCTATCTGGCTGCTGGGCCTGTCAGCAGAGCAGAAACTGGTGCTATTATTGTCCTCAACTTTGCCTACCAGGACACCAAGCAGCCTCGTTCATTGTGGCAGCCAGAGCCATTTTTATTTCTTATATACATAAAAATGTGTGGCTGTTGCCTCCCTGCAGTGTGATGATGGGGTGATGACAGGGTGGCAGGCAGCCCAGGTGAGCTGTCTGATGGAAGGGGGAAGCATTCCATAGAGCTGTTTGGCATACCACTCTGTAAAGTGTTAGCCAACGCCTCCATGAAACATGGCTGCAATGAGGTTTAATGGAGGGGGGAGATGCTTCAGAAAACAGCTCTCTGAAGAACTTCCCTTCTTTAAAAAGGAGTAAGGGGTGAACTGTGATGGGATGGTCTTTGGGGGAATTGTGAGGAGGTGACAAGGAGGAGGAAGAGGAAGTGATGAGGTTTGGTCAGGTGTAAAGGGAGGAGGGGTTGGTCAGGTGTGGGGTAAGAGGGTTGGCAAAGGGGTTGGTGGGTTAGTGAGCAAATGTATGTATGCATGCATGTATGTATGTATGTATGTATATATGTATGTATGTATGTATGTATGTATGTATTTGTAACCATGGCTGCATCAGTCAGAAAGAATGCCTGTAGTATGGCACTGATGGAGTTAAACTAGATTGCAAATACATTATTTCAACAATCTGAATATGCCACAAGATTTGTTTTTTCCTGTATGTAAAAATTGAGATACTGCCTCTTCAGGGGATTGATTTTTCCCCTCCCCCACCCCCCTCGAATTACTCTGTCTTTGTCTAGGCTCGAAGTGAAATGATGCTTAATGGCACATTAATGAAAGCATATTAGCTAATAACACATTTTCTAACATACTTCATTGCTATTTTTGCCAGAACTCACAAAGCCTCTAGGTATGTGTTGCAAAACAAAAAGTACAATCCATCTCTTTTTGGTGTTCACATTGCTGCCTTGCATAAATCTTTCTTTTTGTTCTTTTCACCCCAGTGGTAGCCAAGTTCCCCAAAATACTCTCTATGTGTCATTATTATAAAAATTAAAAAACACACACACCCTGGAACACTTCGCAACTTCTTTTTAAATATATATATATTTGGGTGTGTGTGTGTGTGTGTGTGTTAAACATACAGAAAGCATGAGCACTCAGTGTAAATTAATATTGAGTGGCCATACTGGATTTGCCTCCATGTACTATGTGACATATTATTGTAAAAACGTAAGCAAAGCCCTAGGCTGGACCTACCCTGATCTGTAAAACGTTATTAAATATAACATTAAATAATTATCAATGCAGTTTTCCATTCCCAAACGCTCACTGCTCTACAGCGCCCTCTGGTGTTACGTTGTAATAACACATTCCTAATGTTATAAACGACGAGTGTAGATCGGTCCATGGTCCAGTGTCCTGTTCTCACAATGGCCATCCAGATGCCTATGGAAAGCCCACAAGGAGGACCTGAGCACAACAGCACAACTCCACACCTGTGATTCTCAGCAACAGGCATCAGGAATACTGCCTCTGACAGTGGAGGTAGAGCCTAACCACCATGGCTAGTGCCATTGATAGGTTTCTCCTTCATTTATTTTGCCCTTCATTCAAAGAGATCAGGGTGGTGTAGACACTTCCCCTTTCATCTGACAACTCTGTGAAGGAGACTAGGCTAAGATCTAGCAACTGGCTTAGGTTCAGTTGTGCAAGCCCTGCACTGACTGCTATGTGAGCCCACAATCACCATACTGTTCATATTTACCAAGTCAGTATCTGTCTGGGGGCATCTGTTGTTAGTAAAACATTGCCATAGTTTTGCCCTTGTCAGGGATATCCCCTATCATGTTCATTGTTTGCACATATGTGTGCTTGATATCTCTGCAGATTTCATCCCTCTTCCACAAGTAAACAAATAAAATATCCCTTGGGGCGGAAGGTAGGTGATACATATTGAGTGTGCACATGCATCTAATTATAAATGTACACCAATAGGGAAAACATGCCAGCACATTGTTTCCTTTCCATATCTTGCAGAGCCGCCCAGGGTGGTTGGGGCAACCCAGTCAGATTGGTGGGATGCAAATAATAAAACAATTGTTGTTGTTGTTGTTGTTGTTGTTGATCCTTAAAATGGCCTGTTTATACATAATGATCTCAGTCAAATAGCCATGGCTTATCAGTCTGGAATAAAGTGTATGCCTCAGCACTCCCCTCATACCTAGCTGTGGCCATGATATCCTGATTTCTAAAACCACACTTTCCCATGTTGCTGTCTTTAAAGAGCTCCATGCACATCAGGATATAAAACCTCAATGACATTAAGTTGTTTGTTTTATTTTTATTTTTTTGTTTTTCAAATAACAAATGTAAATTATTTCCCAACACAAACAGGCCATTTAAAGTTGCAAATTGCTGAGGGCATTTTGTTTTAAATAGAAAAGTATGTCAACAAGCACCTGGAAATAAATAATAAATGGATGAAATCAGTATAAGGCAAGCTGTTGCAAAGTATATTGGGGTAGCCAACATGGTACCCTGCAACTGCTGCTGGACTACAACTCCCATCAGCCCTAACCATTGACCATGCTGGCTGCAACTGACGAGAGTCCAGCAACATACGTAGGGCATTGTGTTGACCACCCTTGGAGTATGTAAACATGACACACAGAAGGCAAAGAAGGTGATGTCAGCAGTGAGTAGCAGGGTGTGAGAACTCATAAATTGATATTAGGTGTGAGAAAAATTGAGCCATAACTGTGGGATAACTACTCTTATATAATCAACATGCTTAAGTTTAATTAATACATGAATGGGTTAAGGCCACAGAGTAAGCTGTTCTGCCAGGCTTAGCTTGCTTTGGGAGGAAATGAGCAATCAAACATATTGTTCACCCTCAGTCTACCGGAGAACCTTAACGTGTGAGGAAGTCTGAGCTGGTTGCTGTAGCTCAGACTGCATGGCTCTTACAAGCCACTCTTGAGTTCCTATACCAATGATTTAGCTACTTTCACCACTGTAGCTAAACCAAGTTTTACTGCCTGTGCAACTTTTTTTTGAAAGGTGTATAGAAAAACACATGAATCTGTCCTTTGAAGAGTTTGTAAGTAAACCAATTTAAACTTACCAAATGTGTGGTCTTTTTCTATGCTAGGGGAAGAGGGAAGGTTTGGAAATCTCAAGAGAATATTGATATTTGCTGCATATTTTGTGATTTTAAATTTCTCGCCAAAGAGTAGTTACACCAAACTTAGAGCCTGGCATCCAGGAGTTAATGTGTATAGGTGTGTATGTTGTGTGTGTGTGTGTATACAATATATGTATATGTGAGCATATAGACATACATACATACATACATACATACATACATGCATACATACACACACACACCTATTTTTTCCTTGAACCAACAGCAAGTATCATCTGTGAAACTTGAAGTGCAAGGGACATTGCCGTGTGTGTGCGTGCCAGGAATTCAGAGCTAGGTAACAGAGAGAGATGCACAGGAGCCAAGAAGAGCCTGGGCAAGCCCCTTCCAAAGTGAGAAGCCTTTTTCTGCCCTTCCTGTCTCAGAGTGAATGGTCCAACAGCTAACCAAGGTGGGTGGAGCCAGTCCAGAACCTTACAGGAAGTGAAGTTCAACACGTGGGGCAGCTACACAGAGAGCCTTGATATCTCCTAATATTCTACACCACAGGAAGGGATTAGGCTATGCTGGCAGGAGTCTACTGGTTTATGGCTGCACCCAGATTATTTTTTTATATACATATATATATATATATATATAGTCAGCTGCTTGAGTAATAGGAGAAATCCCTATTGTGCTATTCCCTTTCCACCAGTGTTCTGTTGTATATATAATGTTCAAGACGCTGTTTTTGTTCTTGTTGATCTGAGAACCAGGCAGCAAAAAGGGACAGTAGCATTGCGGTTGCAATATTTCCTCTCCCTGCCGTCCTCGCCATGCCATAATTTCCTTTCTTGCCAAGGGGAAGGTAGGTGGTATTTTAGGAGCAGGGTGGGGAATCAAAAACCACTAATTGGAAATTGTATTTGCTCTGACTTGAATACCTTTTTTCTAAATGCTTAAATGCATGAATAATCTTTCCCATTAATTAGAGATTCTGAAATATCAGTAAGCAAATGCTGCCCCGCCTCCCCTTGCCCTCGTGAAAGGGTAAAGGCAGAGAGACACTTCAAATGGGTTGACGGAGCTGGGAATGGAGACAAGAAGACGGAGCCCTCCTCCCCCCCCCTTGACAATTCAGAATGTCAACTGGAAAGAAAGCATTGTTGTTTAATGGCAATTTCTGATTGCAAGGCCTAAGGTGTAGGACTCCGGCCAGCTGCTGAGTGGGGAGGAATGTAAGGGGGGGCGTTCCCTTCCCCCATTTCTGTGTTTTTAAAAGACAAGTGTCTAGACAAGCAGCTGTGTAGCATCCTGCAAGCCAGGCTGCTGACTACCTGGAGGGCTGCCTGCTTGAGCCAGATGAGGACCACCTCTTGGCTGACTTGGGTTGACCTCTAGAATGTATTCAGCAAGGACCCAGAGGTGTTTTGTAAGGGCAGTGATACTCTGCTGTGCCCGTTGTTGCCATGACAGAAGACTGCAGGTGAATTGTTAATGTGCCTGCGCTATGGACATGCATGAGTTCATTTCCCCAGGCTTGAGATAAAAGCAACGGGTCTGTTCTGTACATCGTGTTTGGGATAATGACAATCAGTGTGCAAGCCAGAACTGTCAGGCAGCTGCCAAAGTCTCAGCATCACAGAAGGGCCCACTAGTAGCAACTCTGAATGTGCTGGTGTTTACCATTTGCCCACGCAGCGTCCAAGGTTAAGAACTGAAGACAAGTCCTTCTCAATCAGACCAAAGAACCTGTCTCAGGGATGGGAAATCTCAGGGCCAGGGACCAAATCCAAGGCACACAGCCTCCTGAGTTCCGTCCTTCACCAATCCTGCTTTGCGCTATCCTTGAGTGTTTTTGCCCTGGCTCTCTTTCCTGCTTGCCTGAGTGAGACTGGAAGAGGGCTTATCAGTTTCCCATAGACATCTGGTTGGCTACTGTGGGAACAGAATGCTGGACTTTATAGGCCAGGGATGGGGATCCACTTTCAGGGTAATCCGAGGCATGAATATTGCTAATTGATAACTTTCTGGGGCCCACAAGGCAATGGTGGGTGCAGAGGTGTTTTTAGGGTAGCACAACCGGTGTGGCCACCTGGGTATAAAGGACTGCAGCTCTTCCCTGAGCTGCAGCTCTTCCCCACGTGTCTGGCTAAACTGTCTGCCCATCCCCCATTCCTTCACCTAACCCCACAGTGTTCCTGAGTTAATATACTCTTAGCTTCATAAATCCATATATGAACCTGGCCACTCTTCCCTCAGGCTGCTACAAATTGATTTTTTCTCCCCTTTCTCGGCAGTGCTATCTAAGGACACCATCAATCTATATATTAACTTGGGCTGTCAGCCTTCAGGGTGTCATAAAGCCACAGACAGCCATCTCTGTCCACTCTGAGTGAGAGAGCTTTGTTGACTTAAGGATCATGGAAGGCTCTCAAGGAAGAAGCCATAAAGCTGTGAAGAGCTGAGCTGAGGCCCAGATCTATAGAAAATCCATCTTGAGCTCCATTGCTTCTATGCACCCTGCCCTTAAAGTTCATCTGAGGTACTTGAGTGCATTCTCTATGATTATGTTGGCACATAATGAACTTTGCTTAATGTGGGGTGCTTAGCATATTTCAGCCTCCATTTGGCATGCAAAGTCTGGGTGCTAAAACAAGTCATTGGCAGATGACTTCCCTTACTCAATGAATACACACTCTCAAGTAAGATAGGGATGAAGGAACAATTTGTTCCATCCACATTCTGAAGTGAGCCAACCTAACTTATCAGTCCTTGTGAATGAAACAGATTATGTACTTTTCTGAATTGTGCTTTGCAGTTTTGCTTTTTTTAATGTGCATTTCATTGGAAAATGTGTTGAAAAACATACAAAGATGTGTATTTTAGCAAGATAATGTATACGAGATGTGCACATTTTACATTTGAATCTTTCAGGGGTTTTTTAATTTACAGAAACATGAGTCAGAACAGATCTTATGTGACACAGTATAGACACAGTATTGCTCATCTTTGCTTATACCACAAGTGTGTACGTGTGCCCTGAAAAGTATGTCCCATTGAGTTCAGAGGGGTCTAATCCCAGGAAACTGGACATAGGATTGCAATCTTAATATCGGCTCACTAATGTGAGTACAGAATTGAGGGGTAACATCTTCTCTGGCTTAATTTATCTGTAATGTGTGGTTAGATTCTGCCTCTGATTCTTTATCTATATTTGGCTGGTGTGCTGCTGACTGTGTGTCCTGGGAACTGGATCTCATCACTTGGTTAGTGTGCATAATGAATTTTGAAATGCTGGAAATATTAGTATTTGGGGACTGAGATGTTGGTGTACAGATATACAAAATGCATCAATTTAGGAGATCTAAATGCAAAAATGTGCACTCAGGGCTTTAGGGAAATAAATGCTTCTGTGGGATTTCAAAAAGTTTTGCCATCAAAACACATCTAAGTGTGTGCGTTTTGGCTTGTTTGCCATAATAGAGCACCATAGTTTTTCACATAGCGTGAACTCAGGGCTTATCTACACTCATCTTTTACCCACTCTTTCCAGTTACAGGTCTGTACTTTAAAGCTCTAGGTCCCAGCATTGAGGAGTGGGGTGGGGGTTGTCCTGGAGCTTTCCCAGCAAAAACTTTAGCACTCACTCATTTGGAGCAGACATCAGTTCAGGTTTTCCATAGATCGACATTGATAATCAGATTGATAAACCCTTAGTGATTATGGCTTTTCCCCCTCCCTCTCAAATGTTGCAAAAAGGGTAGGAAAACGCTACTGCTTTCAATAAAACCCCTAGTCCTCATACAGCAGTGGTTTGCGTGTTGAGTCCCACAATGCCACCCACCAAAAAATTCACACTTCACACATGATTTTTTGTTTAAGGTTTTTGGCATAATTTTGGCCACAACTTTATTCAAATACAAAAAAATGTGAGTGGTTGCTTAGGCATTGGTTATGACTATCTGTCCTTGCCCCAGGAACAGAGCTGACTTCCGGATTCCAGCGTGGGAAACAAGTATTGGGTGAGAAAATTAAGCTGGGCAACAGTCCCTCACTTCTCACCCTCATGTTCCGGTGGGGCTTGCACGGCCCAAGTCCGACTCCGGGGACAAGGATGAAAAGAATGGCAAGCCCCTGGATTCCTTTAATGGAATTCCCTTCGCATCATTTGGAGGGATAGGCACTTACCCCTCCAAGCACCAATTTAACCAATGCCTAACCGCCAACCTTACAAGTTGTGACGATTTGCTACGCAGTAGGCAAAAACCAAATGGCACCAGCCAATCAGCCAAATGGCAAAATTCCTACCAGGCCCCCGCACCAAGGCGAACGACCCCATGACAGGCATAGCAAGGTCAAGCGATCAAGAAAAAACCACCCTATAAAAGGGAGGGAGGGCGGGTGATCCGGTGCAAAACGGCCAAGAGGACGTCCAACGTCTGGCCCCTGTATTTAAAGACTCTGACCCCTCCTCCAAATTGGCAACAATCAAAACTCCCCAGCAATTCAATTTTAACCACTTAAAGGCTTGGGTTCCTCACCAAATTTGCCTAGTCACTGCAGGGTGGCCTGTTTCCCCAACCGCAACACGTGCTCACTGTTATGGAGAACACGCTTTTCAAACTTTCATTCTTCAAGGAACTGTTTCTATGGCTGCCAGTCTTTCAAGAAAGAACAGGGCTCACATTTGGCACCAAACCTATAGAGCAGGGGTAGGCAACCTAAGGCCCAGGGGCTGGATGCGGCTCAATCGCCTTCTCAATCCGGCCCACGGATGGTCTGGGAATCAGCGTGTTTTTACATGAGTAGAATGTGTCCTTTTATTTAAAATGCATCTCTGGGTTATTTGTGGGGCATAGGAATTCATTCATGTTTGTTTTTCAAAATATAGTCCGGCCCACCACATGGTCTGAGAGGCGGTGAACTGGCCCTCTGCTGAAAAAGGTTGCTGACCCCTGCTATGGAGGCATCAAATGCAAGCCTCACTTGCTAAGGAACAAACAGGAGTGCACCTTCAGGCTTCCAGTTGCTCCTCTTCATGCCTTTACCTATCTCGTACCTGAGATCACACATGACATCAGGTGTTAGATAGGTGAGTATGGTTTTAGGAAAATGGCCTCACAGGCCTTGTTAGGAACCATACTGGGCCAAATTAGGCCTGCAGGTTTCCCACCACTGATGTATGCATATAAATTAGTCTGTGTATTTTGCATGTGTAAATATGCAAACCTGGCTCCTTTTTTTGTGTTCCCCCGCCAATTGTGTGATGCATTTCCTCTCTCATTTGCAATGCACGAGTGACCATCCTAGCCACTCTTATTTTCTCTCTCGCTCGCTTTCTTTTATTTTACTACTTAACCACACAAACTAATTCATTATTTTCACATATAATACAAAAATCCCCCCCAAAACCACCTTTCAATTCAAGACATTTTTCACTGCAGTTTCAAACTTACTAAAAACATTTTTGCCCACAGTGTCTTTGAATGATATTGTGCCAGGGGCTTTGTGGGAAATGAGAATAGTGGTTCCAAACCACCTAGTGTTCATCACAGGTTTGCTGCTGTTGACTGCCACCAGGCCAGTGGGGCTTACCATTTTAGATGCGGGATCACCTTTGCCAAGGGTCCCCCAAACCTGTCACTGGCTATGCCAAATAGTACCCACAGTGCAACGTGCCTGGCAAGTTTAGAGAAAGGCTATATAGCTCGGTGGTAGAACACCTGCTTTCATTTCAAAAGGTCTTAGGTTCAATCCCCAGCATCTGCAGGGAGAGTTGCAAGCAGGGCCAGCCCAGAACGTTTTGCTGCTCCAGGCAAAACACACACACATGCAAACACACACACACACACACACACACACACACACACTGTCTCCTCCTCTGCAGCTGCTGCCACCTGAATGTTGCCCAAGGTGTAAAAGGAGACTAGAGATAGGTGGATGGCAATGCACACATGGGCAGACAGGCACACAGTGTCAATGCCCCTCCCAGCAATCCAAAGCCTGCCACCCTGAGTTGACCACCTCACCATGTGTCATGGTCAGGCCAGCCTTGTTTGGGACAGACCTTGCCTGAAATCCTGGAAAACTTCTGCCAGTCAGTGCTGACAGTACTGAGCTCCATGGACCAGTGGCCTAATTCAGTACAGTGGTACCTCGGGTTAAGTACTTAATTCGTTCCGGAGGTCCGTTCTTAACCTGAAACTGTTCTTAACCTGAAGCACCACTTTAGCTAATGGGGCCTTCTGCTGCTGCTGCACCACCAGAGCACGATTTCTGTTCTCATCCTCAAGCAAAGTTCTTAACCCGAGGTACTATTTCTGGGTTAGCGGAGTCTGTAACCTGAAGTGTATGTATGTAACCTGAAGCATATGTAACGCGAGGTACCACTGTATAGGGCAGCTACATTCCTAAGCTGCCTGCTTTTTGTGGGTCCAGGGTGTGGGTATAAGGAGCCTTCATGAGCATCTCACTTGACATAACTTATTTTATTATTCCCTCAATATTCCTCTAAAAAAGGTCTTGAAATGTGGCAGCTCCAATTAAAACTGGCACCATTCCTGTTTTCACACGTTTCATCCTCCAAAAAGCCCTATATGAACCCTCCAATATGAATTCTAAAAAAAAAATAAAATCTATTTTTGCTTGACTTTTTTCGACTTTTGCGAGATCCCCTTGTTCCTTACAGCACAGCAGCAAGAACAGGAAACCTCGCTTTACAACTCAATCCCTGGATAGCTTGAGCAAGAAGACTGAGAGAGCAAACTGTGTTCTCCTGCTGATCTCAGGCTGCTAAAAGCAGGTGCAGCCAGGACACATCAGCCATGTGGAAGCTTCCCATCATTTTTGCCCTTCAAGGGCTGGAGCTGTGTTCCATTACCATGGCACGTAGCAAAATCACTCTCCCATCAGGAGCCCCCTGAAACAAAATGCTGTTAAACTCTGTGCCAACAGGGGAGAGAGTCTAGCTACTTCAGTTTGAGTGCTGGCCACTGTGAGATGTCCATAGGCCATTCACTACTTTTAAGCTTTTGTGATCAATAATTGACACACGTTGGGTATGCGTCACATCAACATCACCAAAGTCTTCATAAATCCAGAAATGTGCATTACCTGGACACTGTGCAAGCCTTTCTTTCTTTCTTTCTTTCTTTCTTTCTTTCTTTCTTTCTTTCTTTCTTTCTTTCTTTCTTTCTTTCTTTCAAAATTGTACCCACATGAAGAGAGAGAAAAATGCACCTTATTTTAAAGTAATGATTCTCAATGCTATATTCAATAAATGGTTTCAAACTTATTAAAATAACACCTTGCCATTGTATATTTCTCTAGCCATTGCCTTTTTCTTGTACACTTAAGAAATGTGCCAGTTTTGCCATTAAAGCAAGAGCTCATACTTTTTCCTATCTGTGCCCTTATTATCTGTATTCTCTGTGATTCTCCATTCCTTTGCAAGATTTTTAAGCTAGAGAAGGGTGACTTTCACATTCTCAGGGGCCAGCTGATTCTCCAGAAAGTAGCCTGGGTTGGTAAAAGCATATACAGTATTGCCCATTATACAAACCATTTCATGGCTCAGCACCACTTAGCAACAAGGATTTCACAGGTGCTGGGATATATGGGGAAGATCCACACCATATATTTAAAGCACATTTGGCATCTGAAAGAATCCTGGGAGTAGTAGTTTGCTAAGGGTGCTGGGAATTGCAGCTGAGTGAGAGATAAACTACAGTTCCCAGGAATCTTTGGGGGACATCATGTGATTTTAATGTGCATTAAATGTGCTTAAACATATGATGTGAATCTGGCTGCAAACACTTACAGGTTATTGTGGCATTCAATATACAATTTAAAGAGAGATGTAACATTAGAAACTTGTATTGAGCTGCATATTACAACTTTTTTTAGGGGTGGGGTCATATTTGTGAGAGATTCTGCTTTATGGCATATTGGTTAGCATGCAGTTGGAGCTGGATAAAGTTGCTCAGGAGGCATGCTCTGTCTCCTGGGTCCCTAGTTTGCCACCACAGCTTTTTGCAAAAAAGCTATCCAATTCTGAGTTCTGAGGGGCACATTTTATTTGGTGTAGGTCAGAGCAACACTTCGTTGTATACCACAATCTTACTTTGTACAGAGAGCAAACTATTTTTGGAAGAGACACCAGATTACTCCAGGGACTGTATCTAGCCTCTGGGTTACCTGTTAGCTGCCCCTAATGTACTCAGGGATGAGTGGTAAGAACTGACCTCCAGCCTCTCCAATGTGACATTCTTCCAAATGCCAGTGGCAAAAGAAAGGGTAGAAGGATGTTGCTTAAGCAGCAAGGAATGACAAGGAGGGCCAAAGATTAATGTCTAAGGTCTCCATAATATACATACCCAGCGGTCCTGAGTCTATCATAAAAGCCATGGCTGTTAAGTTCAGGACAATTATCTAATGCACCCCTTTAGTGATTGGCACTAATAATAGAGCTGTAAGAAGAACAGATAGGAAGGGCACTTGGTGTTTTGTTTTTGAGATTTTCTTTAAGCTTGCTTTTATTTTCCCCTACAATCCAATGCATTTAATGGAGCAGAGACTTTGAAAGGTCCATATTGTGTCATTTAAACTCCCCTGTTAGTTCAAGCCACAGATTCTTCATTCCTCCTCCTCAACACATTTTTTTTCTTTCTCTTCTGTAGTCAAAGCAGTTTCCCAGAAGGCGCTCCTATGCAAATGCCATAGTTACTTTTGACATCACCAAATAATAGTTTTGCATCTGTGAATGTTGTTTGCTTGCCTTCTCGTGTTAGCTTTCCTTGAACCATGATTTAGATGTTTGCAGCTGATTAGCAATTTTGGAGCAATTTGTTGTTCATTTCTACCTTTTATTCTGCGTGCACAGAAGGTGATTGGTGGGTGGGAATTATCAGCATGCTTTGCGTCATGTGGGTCGGAGGGGGATTCTTGTAAATTGTTATTCTGATCAAAGTAAATCTGTAATTTGCATAATAACTTGATATCATTTATGAACTAGCAATGCCCCAATATAGCTCTTGTTTCACACTAACAGGAAAATTAACTATTTCCACTTTTTCCCCCTACTCCATTGTGTCCCTTTACATTGTGTACTGACCTAACAAAAAATGTGGCAAATATTTTCTAGTTTTTTATCTTTTTTTGTGGAGGGTGAGATCCCACTCCCCTGAAATATGCTTGTGCCCACAGCAGAGAGCGAAGCAACATGGGAGTGAGACTGAACAGGAACATTGCAATCACCTGGTTTGCACATCACAGTAAGCCGAACTGTTTCTTATTAGTACTGCGTGAACACACTGACTCCTGGAGAGGAGCTCACACCTGCTTTGCTCTTCCTTTATCCTTTTCGCCTAGTATAGCATGACAGCTGAACCAAGGTTTGACTTAACCTGGAATTGTGGTTCAGCTCTTCCCTACTTAAACCACCATCAGCATCCAAGATTTATTATATTTAGCTGTCATGTTGTGCTGAGCTAAAAATATGCAGAGCAAGGCAGCTGCAATCTCCTTCCTAGGACCCAGCACCTAACCCTAACCCTAACCCAACCCTAACCCTAACCCTGAATTAAAACAGACTGCAACTTTTATTGGCAATAGCTTTCACACAATTTTCTTAACAAATCAATTTTTAAAAAATCAACTTGGGTTATGTGCTTTGGGCAAGGAATGGGGAACCTGGTGAATCTCCAGATGTTGTTGCTAGATTTCAACTCCCATCAGCTCCAGACAGTATGGCCAATTGTTAGGAACAATGGGAGTTGTAGACCAGCAGCACTAGAGGGCTTAGCTCAGTTGGTAGAACATAAGACTCTTAATCTCAGGGTTGTCAGTTTGAGCCCCACATTGCGCAAAAGATTATTGCATTGCAGGGGGCTGGACTATATGACCATTAGGGGTACCTCCCAGCTCTACAGAGAGCCAGTGTGGTGTAGTGATTAAGAGCGGTAGTCTTGTAATCTGGTGAACCAGGTTCGCGTCTCCGCTCCTCCACATGCAGCTGCTGGGTGACCTTGGGCCAGTCACACTTCTCTGAAGTCTCTCAGTCTCACTCACCTCACAGAGTGTTTGTTGTGGGGGAGGAAGGGAAATGAGTTTGTTAGCTGCTTTGAGACTCCTTAGGGTAGTGATAAAGCGGGATATCAAATCCAAACTCTTCTTCTTCTACAATTCTTTGATTCTAAGCTGCCTATCCCTGCCTTTGGGCAGGTAAATTTAAGGGTGATCTAAGTGCCCAGGTGGTCCCTGCCTGGCCAGTGAAACAACTTGTTTAAAGGCAATGGTGAATAAGAGATATCCACTAGCTGGAATCTTAATTCTGGATATAACTGCATGGCACAGCTAATGAACTATTTTTGCCTTCATAGAAGCCATTGCATGAGCTATGCCGATGCAGAAGTAGTTGCAACTGCAAGCTTTGTGTTATGAACATCTCTTTGATCTGCTAGCTTCCCTCCCCCAAACACATCTTATTCCCTCTATAATCATTTCCAATGTGAGCCCTCATTTCCACCAGAAGTTTAAACATTGTTCCTTTTTATGTAGTGTGGCTTTTAATTTTCTTGCCCAACAGAAATGATTGTTTATGTTGTAAATGCCACATTAGTCTCTGTGAAATGGAGATGGAATTGATTTTCATTTCAGAGATTTCACAGCTTGCCCCAGAAGTTTCTGCTTGATTGCTGGTGCCTCTGAAATGCGGAGGGCTCTGAAAGACTCAGAGATGATGTGTGTAACATGGCATATGAAGAAATGAATATGAGGTTTGCAGCCAAAGTAGTTAGGAGATGGCACCCCGCATCTTGGCAGATATTTGCAACTGAGCATCCAAAAAGAGTCTGAATCCAGGGCTGTTGAAGCTTGCCTGCTTTTCAGAATCTCTTGTTCAGTTCTAGGCCGGCTCCTGAACTTGTTCAATTCATCTTTCCATTTATGGAAAGGTCAGCTGGGCAAATAAGTTTGCCAGCTGTGCAGTGCATGCTTTTCTTCTGGGCTGGAGGCCTGGATTCAACTTTGTCCTGCTGGCTACCCTTTGAGATCTGTTGCATCAGAGTGAAATATTGAATAATATTTCTACTAGAGAGGAACAGTGTGCAGCAGCCAGCATTCAACCCCCCTAGTGCCAAATCTGAATTTGATCAAATGTGTTTTCAAAGTGCCTTATAATGAGCTGGTGTCATGGAATGGCACCTCACAAGGCCATTCTGAAGAGTCACCTGTAAGAAACAAATGCATCATATGGGAAGTAGACCAAAGGAGGCATGGGTTTGAATCCCAGATCAGATACGATACTTGACATTTGCATATTCTCATTAAGTTGTTGTGAAGATAAAGTTACCCTGAGCTCCATAAAGCAGGTATGGGATACAACTATGATGGGGAGTGGGGTGGGGAGTGAGTGCATGTGTGTGAAATTTTGCACTGTTGCCTAATTGAAGCAATGACTGTGACTTGGCATATAAATATTGCACTCCAGTGTATGTCTGTTTACTTGAGATGTGAGGAAACCCCATATAAGGAATGTTGAAACTCTTGGCAAAACATGGTTTTAAGTCTGCTATATATTTATGCATATGAGTCATCTTGGAATGTCCTAGGCCAGACAAGAGCCCATTGGAATGAATGAGGGTGAGCACTATGTTCATATGCAAGAGAACTTGCCCAGAACTCATGCTGTACTTCCTTGGCCACAGCACAATTTACTGAATTCAAACACATTGGCTCAGTTCAGACTTAATGCTTCCTCTTCTCATCCTCTTTCCTGGGACGAAGAGACAGGTCCCCTTGGCATCTAAACATGGTTAATGGTGGTTTATTTAAACCAATTAGCCAGAACAAACCAGGATCTGAAACCATAGTTTGATCCTGGTTGGATATTACTAACTAGAGTTTTTAAACACCCCAGCTCTCCAAGATTGTATACTACAGAGGACAATAGCTTGTTTAAAATCAGAAGCAAATGTATTTGTTTAATTCAAGGCTATGGAAGGGGAGCTGAATGGAAGGGGGGTAAACAAGACTCATGTGGGCTTATTCATGCAGCATAAAACCATGTTTTCCCATTATCTCTGAACTAGCCACTGAGTCCATAAGGAGTATGAATGAACAGAAGATTGTGAAAGAATCATCATGACCCCTTTCTGATCCGCCCTAAGACATATGAGAATTATCAGTTGCTTCCTTCACCAGACACATTTAATCAGCAAGTTTCCCCTCTCCCATGGTGAAGATGAACTCCCACTGGGGATTACATGGTGAGATATACCCAATAGTGAGTGTGTGTTCATGCCTGTATATGTGGTTATGTTTGTGTGTGTACAAGAGAGAATTTGAAATGTGGCATGAGGATCATTTATTTGAAATTCAGAGAGAGATTTACTCTGACAAGGATAGATAGGACAAAGCTGTTCCTGAAGAAAATCTTGAGGTATTGTGCATCAGGCCAGAGAGAAGAGAAGCCTAGGACGCTGCCAGCATGCAAATCCTGGGGTGTATGTATGTGTTCAGATTAATGAAAAGAGGGACCAAAAAAAAAAAAAAGCTTCATCAAGCTGAAGACTCCTTTTGCATGGCAAAGTGGAGTTATTGATTTTCCACCCGTGACTGCTGTAAATGAGAAATTTCTCTGACAAAGGCAAGGCCCTTTGCTGGTTGTGTTTCTTATCTCTTTAAATATGATTACCTGCTCTTCATGGTTTCATGGTTAAAATCATAATGAACTTTGCCCAGCCAAGTCAGTTCATCACCGCAAGTGCGTTTTTGTGTGCACGATCAAATGAATTCTCTCGCCAGTCACTTGAGGCTCTATCTCTGAGCTAGAGTTTTATTGACTTACGACTAATTTTATTGTCAGGATAACTCTTCCAATCAAGATTTAAAACAAACCAGGAAGGGTACTAAAGTGCCAGAGATTGAAATCCTAATGCTTTTGATTTGATTAACATGCTGCTTACCTAAGGGCCTCGGTATGTGGAGATCTCTCCCCCGCCCCCTTTCCTTTTTTTATGAATTGGGGAATCATCTGGCCTTTGTTCACTACAAGAACTGTTTTCTTAAAGAGATAAGATTACTTGTTTTAGAGAAAATCCTCCTCCAATACCAATAGCTGCTTCTATATATTTGCTCATAGACAGAGGGGGAGAGGGGAGAAATAGATTATTCCCACTGCTTCAACCTATAGACCACTGCTAACTGTAATTTTCTTCAATTTCTTGCCGTGAAAAGCAATACCCCTCATTTTGTAAGTGCTGCTTTTTGTATTTGACCTTTTATTTTGAAAATGGATGGGGTTGCCGCCTCCCACTTTCCCCAACTTGTTGAACTATATTCCAGCTTCAAATGCTGCACAGGCATGCATTTATTTGAGTGATTATTATGGGAGTCTATTAGTAATAAGAAGATGACAGCTCATCTACCCAAACCTTACTGCCTCCAGCTGCACCCAAGGACCTAGTTTCATGTATCTTCTTTCATGGTCCGAAATTTTGCAGCCACTGGACACATACTTGGCTACTTCCAAAAGTTATGTTTGTGTCAAACCAGTCTCTAGAATGGCTCAATGCGGGTCTATGCTAGGGGTGGCTAACCTGTGGCCCTCCACATATTTTGGGATTACAACTTCTATCATCCTTGATCATTGACCACATTGGCCAGGAGTGATGGGAGCTGGTGTCCAACAACATCTGGAGGGCCATGGTCTTTACCATAACTCAACGTACCCTCATAAATCTCCCTTAGCGGGACCCTGGAGAAACAAGGAAGATGTGGCAGTGTAGTTATCTGAAGGTATGTTGGGAAAAAGTGGCCCCAATGCATACTTTAGCACTTAGCATCAACTAAATTGTTTGGATTATTGATCAACTACTTTAACATAATTTCATTTCATTTTTATGTACAACTGAAGTATGCTACTGGAGGCATTTAGAGAAAACAGTAAGACATCCCTTGCGCAGAGCAGTAGCAGACTTTGGGCTCTCAAATTTCAGTGGCGCCCTGTGCGATGCAAAAAATTGGCACCCCCCCCCCCCTCACTTCTTACGTTCCATTCTAAAGCATTGTTGTGGCACCCCCTTCAGCACAGCACCCAATGGGGCCGCACCAGTCACGCTACCCCAAAACCGCCTCTTCCCAGAGGTCTACCATCTAAAGGACATGGCGCAAAAGGAATTGAGGAGGGTGAGGATGAAAGCAAATCCAAGCATTAGTTCTTATAACAACTAGCTAGAATGGAAGGGAGTTCAAGAAGACAAGGTGCCAAATGTCGCTGGTTTCTTAAGAGAGCCAATGGAGTGGTCCTGCCTCCCTTCTCATTCTCTGCTGTAGCTTGGTGGAGTGGCTACTGCAAGGTGGCCACTGATAGAGGGAGGAGCCTGATTGAACCAGCTGATGGCAGCCTTGCTTCTCTTCTCTTCGTCTCTAGCAGCCTTATGGGATTTGGAAGGTAATCAGTGTTCTAAAAGAAGTCACCCTCCCCCACCCATCCTGCCCATGCCCCTGTTGCATGTGCGTTCGCACTGCTCATACAAGCACATCCAAACTAATGTTCCATCTCTTTGCTGCACATTTAATCAGAGTCATCCCCTATTGTTGACACAGTCAGCTCCATTTCACACTGCTACTTCTTTCTCTCATTGCCTTACGCACAACTTGAATCTCTCTTCCTCCCTTTTAATCTCACTTTCTATTAAAAAGTCTTCCCAGAGCTAATGCAATAAATTTAGATTTGCAGCCAGATGCATAGCAAAAAACTTTTGGCAGAGCACACTCCATCAGAAGACACTGCAAATGAAATATGCTTTCCCTTGGGGATTATGCTACAGTTTAATTTAATTTGAAATATCAAATTAAATTAATTCAAATGGTTATGCAGTTTCCAGGGAAAACAGACTTCATTTATGATGTTCTGCCACCAAATTGTGTTGCTCCTATCATATATCTTCTATTGTTAACCAGGAGTGATAAATAGTGACAGGAGAGAGAGGCTTCTTCCCACCCTCCATTGTTCCATAGTTCCTGCCCTTTATCAGGGCTGTAGTGAAGATTCCATTGATTCTCGCACCAGAATTCTTCTATTCTTGGACATATATGTGGTTGCCTTTAATGAATAAGACCATTGTGGCATCTGTCCCAATACTGTCCACTTCAACTGGCACCACCTAAGATAAACTTAACCATGGACACTGAAGGTGCAAAGATATGCAGAAACTACTGGCTTTAGGGAACAATCCTAGGTGCTCCCATCCCCAGCCCAGTGGGGCTTTACAGTGGGGCCCACTGTCACACCCTCAGTCCTGCTGCAATAACTGGAGTTAAAGATGGGGCAGTCAGATAATTACACCAGGCTGGAAATGGCACAGAGATTGGAAATGGCCAGTTTGGGCTTGACACGACTAGCACTAATCTCCACACAATCATGATGTTCCTTATCCCAGCGCCTCAACTGCCATTACGGAAAAGTAGATCTTGAAAAATTCTACTTTCTGCCCAGCATTAGAAACACTAAATGTTTATTTATGACTTTTAGCAACCCAGTCCCCCCGTCCAGATTTATACAAATGAAAGACTTCCTGTGCTAGATCTAGTCCCTTCATCCAATAAAGGTCTTTAGAGATAAAATAGTGAGGGAGCTGATCACCGGCAGAGTTTCACATCAGGCTGGGGAAATCGAAACTAAAACATCCTCTCAGCCTAATGCCAACACTGAAGTACAGCAGCTCAACACCCCCCCCCCCCCAGAAAAGTCCTTGGGCTGGGAACTCTCTGACCTAAAGAGGAGACTATCAATTGCAAAGGCTGGAATCTCCTCCCAAGTCACAAGGACACAGGAACAATTGGATATATCAAACAACTCAACTCATCTCTATAGCTCAGTTATATGAAACAAGTGAGATTATAATACAATCTAGCAAATGTTCGTGAATGTAGGCTGTGCTTGTGTGGTTGCTTTCCTGCAAGTTGTCATGAGCCTTGTGGAAGTATCAAAGAGGTGGTGTCAGATACTGAGGAGAAGTGAGAGTGGCTCAGAGAGTTGAAGTTGCACAACCCTGGGGAGGGTCCTATCAGGATGTGAGAGGTGAGATCAGGACCTCACAAAGTGCCTGAGCCTGGAGAGGAGACCCGTGCCCTAGGGAACAAAGAGCTGGATCCAGGGGAGGGACCAAGTCAGTTGGAAGAGGAGTGTTCTGCCCCTGGATCACTGAACACCCCTAATCAGATAGCTACTGCTGTGGAGCCACTCATTGGCACCTTCTCCTGTCAGTAAGGAGCCTCCTTCTTCAGGGGAGGCAAATGAGAGTAAATCACATGATGAGCTGGTGCAAACACTGTTTCCAGTGACATGGAGATGCCAGCATTGCCATGAACAAAACCTCACTGACACAACCTACTCAAAGGAGTTCCCACTTGACCAGTCCCTGGACTCCAGCTTCCTGCCATACGAAGTGCTGTGCCCACGCCACTCTTCAAAAGGAAGGTGCAAGAGGCATGTTGCTATTAGCATGTGGTTGGCCATGTATCTATACCTCTTACATACCTGTTGTACCATGTAACCAGTGCCTTGCCTATGTACCAATTTGATTTACACATTAAATCCTTGGGCAGAAACTGAGCTGGAAGTTCAGGTTTCTTGTCCAGCAGGTAGTGTGTGACACCCAGGAAGACGGAGGTTGTTTGAGCCAGCTTTCCATTATTTTTAGTTTACCTTATCTCACTTTTTTGGGTCTGCCCACCCTCTCGCTTTAATGTGTAGAGGAGAGCAACAGCCTCAACAGTTAGAACCAAGCTCTGTCAGAGAGTTTTACTATTGACTGGAAGTGTGGCCTTCAGCAGCTCTGCAAAATAAGTGTGATGATGCACAGAGAAAGTGTCGGAGCTTAATGATTATGTGTGAAATGGTGTGAGGCTTGGCTAAAGTCTGCTGTGAATGTTAAGCATTCTGAGTTTTACAGAGGCGCCCTTTCCTCAGTGTTTTATTACAAGACTGTCAATCGAAGCAATCCTGTATGAAGAGAGAGGCAGTTCTTCCCGTTTCAAAGAAAAAGGATTGCTGCTGGACCCGGGTGGGGCGCAGAGGAAGCTCTGCTTCAACATATATAAATAAGGTTGCTGCTTTTTCTTTTAGCAGCTGGGTCTTGATTGAATAGCTGTGTGCGACAGACAGAAATGAATCAGGCCCAGCTTCTCACCATCACAGATTCTCCGTCGGTGGTGGGAAGAATTCACTTGTTGATCATCTGTGTGTCATAGAAATAAAACTGGCATCAGAGGTCGGCATTGTTGTGAGGCAAGTGGCATGATTGGGCACTGTTGCAGGCCTGTTGCCATGCTAGACTGTGGCTGGATGTAGTGCAGAGCTCTGACACTGCTTCAGAAACCATCAAACTACGTATATAGCAGTTGCAGCATCTCCACTGCTAGCCACACCCTCACGAGGTGTCTTTTCCACCTGCTCTATCAGTCCCTGCTCCAACATAGCAGGAGAGACTCTAATATCTTTGGTGCCTCCGTGGTGAAACACGCCAAAGCTGATGATGGTATTGCTACATCCTTAGGCCAGAAGGATACTGGCTCCACAACCTCATGGGGTGGAAGGTTTTCTTAAGCTGGCTCTACATGCCCAACGAACTTGGATAGTTTCAAAAGAGAATTATACAAATTCTTGAATGATAAGGGTTATCATTGGCTACTAACTGTGGCTCCCAATGTTGCTGGACTATAACTCCCATTGTTCCTGATCACTGGGCATGCTTGCTGGGGCTGATGCAAGTCACCCCCATCTATAAGAAGAACCCTTTCAGTACAGTATTAGAAAATGATGCAATTATCATGTGATGCAGAGGTAGATGCACTAACTACTAGGTGAACATTTACCTGTCCAAAGCATTTGTGTTCCACCAGTTGGAAATAGTGATGGCTAAGCTCCTCTCAAAGGGACGCAGGTGGCGCTGTGGTTTAAACCACTGTGCCACTTGGGCTTGCCAATCAGAAGGTTGGCAGTTCAAGGCCCCGTGACGGGGTGAGCTCCCGCTGTTCGGTTCCAGCTCCTGCCAACCTAGCTGTTCAAAAGGACGTAGTGCAAGTAGATAAATAGGGACCGCTCTGGTGGGAAGGTAAACGCCATTTCCGTGTGCTGCTCTGGCTTCGCCAGAAGCGGCTTAGCCATGCTGGCCACATGACCTGGAAAAACTGTCTGTGGAAGTGGACAAACGCCGGCTCCCTCGGCCTGTAAAGCGAGATGAGTGCCGGAACCCCAGAGTTGTTTGCGACTGGACTTAAATGTCAGTGGTACCTTTACCTTTACCTAAGCTCCTCTCTGTTCAGTTCAGAAACAAGTGATGAATTATGAATATTTTAGAGGAGAGTGGGCTCAATTCTTTTTTTGAATATTCTAAATAGACTTGTAATGTTGGTGCACCGTATTAATAGGCTGCACTATATTTCATTGTTTTAAAATCTCATCTATAGGTTGTCTAGGCCCTCGATCAATATGATTTCTTATTCTCTAGGCTACAAATTATTTTTGCATTGAACTTTTTGAAACTAATGTGCTTTTCAACCTGAATGGTTTGTGTTCCCTGTGTGCCAGTTAAAATAGGTAAAATGCCCATTTGGTTATTGCACTTCAACACACATTTTAAACAGAGTAACCACATTTTTTGTGTGGGGTATGTGTTTGACTGTGTTTGTGCCCTTGAAGCTCTTCTCAAAGGAGTGTATGACACTAATAGGAGGTTCAAATATATAACTGGATCCCAATCTCAGTTCAGATCCTGTGGAAACTCCCCTCCAGATGTTGCTCCCATCCGCCCCAGCAATCATGTGCAATGGCCAGGGATGATGGGAGTTGTAGTTCAGCAACTTCTAGAGGGCCAGTGTTAGATATTATTGGACTTCAAGTTCCATCAGCCAGCGCCTTCATGGCCAGGGGTCAGGGATTATGGGAGCTGGGAACATTCATTTTTCCTATCCATGGTGTAGGAGGAAGATTCCCAGGTACAGAGATCCAGATATGGCTGCTTTGTGGTCTCAGCCTTTGCCTATGTCAAGCTCTTTGTTCATTCTAGCCACCTACCCTAAATTTCATATTATGTGTGTTCAAAAAGAGTGCTTTATTTAACATGATGCAATTTTGGCAGCCTCCCCCCCCCCCCACCTCACCAGAGTTATAAAATAACTTGTACCAAACCCACTACTGATTAAGGTAGCATTATTCAAAGGAGACTTTGAACATTCACACTTTCCTATCCGCAGGTTTGTAGAAAACACATTACTCTTGGTAGCGGGGCTGAAATATTAGCAATATCACAAGAGGTTTGGGAAGAGTACATAAAACTAGTCTCATTTTTCCAGGCAGCCATGATCCAATATTTCCTCTACATGAGCTTTAGCTGTTTTTTTGTATTATTTTTTTTTAAAGAGGGCTGCAGTGTTTATTTGTATAAACCAGGAAAATAGTGTTTGATATTTTACTTGTGTTTTCTTTTTCATTGTAAAGGGCTTTGTAAGATGAATTCTCTGCCTCATTCATCATAGGCAGTAGACGAGGGAAATATAAATATCATACAAAGGGGGTTTAGATTCCACTAAGGAATAAAAGATGAAGAAGACAATAAACAGCCTGGGTGGGTTCTGATAACCGGCTGCAAAGCACTGCCGACTATTAATACTGTAGTTGGGTTTATTTGTATAGCAACTACTTCTAATCTTTTTCCCATTGCAGTGCCCAGAACTGTATTGTCTTAAGCTATCCCTATGTGCACGTGAGAAGATACGAGGCTGCAACCTTTGGTCCATCCATCTCAGTATTATCTACTCTGACTGGCAGAAGCTCTCCAGGGTTTCAGACAGGGGGAATTCCTGGGTAATGCATACTGGAGCATACATGAACATGTATTACTGTAGCATGCTCTGTGTTGGGCTTGAAATACTGGGGATTGGGTTTGGGACCATCTACATGCAAGGAACGCAGGTGGCGCTGTGGGTTAAATCACAGAGCCTAGGACTTGCTGATCAGAAGGTTGGCGGTTCAAATCCCCGTGACGGGGTGAGCTCCCATTGCTTGGTTCCAGCTCCTGCCAACCTAGCAGTTCAAAAGCACATCAAAGTGCAAGTAGATAAATAGGTACCATTCCAGCGGGAAGGTAAATGGCATTTCCGTGCGCTGCTCTGGTTCGCCAGAAGCGGCTTAGTCATGCTGGCCACATGACCTGGAACCTGTACGCCGGCACCCTCGGACAATAAAGTGAGATGAGCGTCGCAACCCCATAGTCGGTCACAACTGGACCTAATGGTCAGGGGTCCCTTTACTTTTTTACATGCAAGGCAGATGCTCAGCCATGGTCCTTCCCTAAGAAACAGGCTGGGCCCAGTTCATTTTATGGAGGGAAGCATGCAACTGGTGTCAACCCCCCCCCCCATTAGCTGTGCTGGCCCTTCTTACTTGGATTGTTCAAATGCAACCTATTATTATTATTATAATAATTACCCATCATTTTTCCCTAACAGGATCCAAGGCAGCTTACACATAAAAGCAACTGCTAAAGACATAGGGGAAAAAATCGATCATTCAAATACAATCAACCGCTGATAGAATTAAAACCATATACATGTATAAAATCTGTTTAAAAAATATACCAATAATATCAGCACAGCACCACCTCTTTCATTAAAAGCAGTCAGTTCCCAAAGGCCCATTGGAACAATGAAGTCTTCACTTGCTGGTGGAAGGACAGCAAGGAGGGAACTAGTCTAGCTTCTTTAGGGAGGCAGTTCCAAAGTCTGGAAGCAGCCACCAAGAAGTCCCTGTCCTGCGTCCCCACCAAGTGTGTCTGGGAGGCGTTGCAGGACTGAGAGAAGGGCCTTCCCTGAAGATCTCAAAACCTGGGGAGGTACATATGAGGGAATACAGTCTTCCAAATAGCCTGCAGCTAAATCATAAACAGCACTGTGAACTGTGCCCTGAAATAGACCTGTAGCCAGTGGAACTGTTGTAACAAGGGCGTTGAATGCTCCCTATAACCAACCCCAGTCAACAATCTGTCTGCAGCTCTTTGAGCCTGTTGAAGTTTCTGAGCACTTTTCAAAGGCAGCCCAACACAGAGCATGCTACAGTGATACATGTTCATGTATGCTCCAGTATGCATTACCCAAACATGTTAAATATATCAGTATTGCTGAGGAAAGAAATGCAATCGGTATCATATGAGTGGCTTGCACTCTTACAAGTGGTATGAAATGCTGATCATAACTGCTACTGAATCAACCATAGTGTGTGTGTATGAACAGCTGTGGTTTATGGGCTCGTGCAGTGGCACTCAATGAAGACTGCATGAAACTCTTTATCTCTTTGCCACCACACGCAAAGCACTCACCCAAGAATTAACTCAATAATTAAAGCAAACAACCTAAAAACAAAAACAAAATGAAGAGCAAAAAAATCCACATGGAGGACTAGCTGAATTTGGTTTTGGCAAAAACAAAATTCCCCTCTGTGCAAATTAGTTAACAAGAAAATGAAATTACCGGTGGGATTTATTCAATGGGCTCTAGGCATATAAGCCTGTAACTAACTGCTCAATGCCTAATTTGGAATATAGGTGTACAGTGAAAAGGACTGATTATAAATTAGAAATAAATAAAATATTATTGAATGCACCCCAGAGCCTGTGATTTCTTTATCACCTGTGCATTGTGTGTAATGAAGGAAATGATAGGAAGACTCAAAATAAACAGTTTTACTGGTTTAGGACTGTGTTGTCTTGATTGCTTATTCAGGCTCCACACAGGTGCTGGTAATTTATATGCTTTATTCAATAGGTTCTTCACAGCTCCTTAGCAGGACTCCTCACATAGGCATGTGGCAGGTTTTAGCCTAATCCAAGGGAAGCAGAATGATCAAGAATATTTAAAGTGATAGTGCAGACAGTTAAGTTAGTTCACAGTGAATGCAGCAGAAGAATGGACTGGAGCAAAATATGTTATGATGTTTTGCTAACTTAGGCAAAGGACAAGCTAGCTTACATGCCCCATTCCATATGCAGCTGTTAACTGGAAATAGAATCTAGGGATGGGTAAATCTCTCAATTTCATTTTCTCTTTTTTCCCTCCAATCATTTATTTTTTTACAAAGCCATTTCCCCATATGTAATGCATTTCTAATAATATTTTAGCATTCCCATGCACATCTTACTCTAGCATATGTATTTTTGTAGCCATAACGATTTAACGGGATAAATACCTTGCAAAATTCTGTGCAAATTTTGCCTCACATATTGCACAAGTTAAGTATGTTCACCTTTAAATGCCAACTGAATCAAAATTCTCTCTCATCCATTCCTAGTTGAGTCTTGCTTCAATATTGGCAACAGGAGAATGCCCTCCAGCATACCTGAGGGCAGCTGGCTACTTTAGGGGGTACAGAATAGCTCATGTACCCAGTGGTAGAGCTTCACAAGACGGAGAAACCAGTAGGAGAACACTTCAATCTCCCAGGACATTCTATACAAGATCTCAAAGTAGCTGTCCTATTACAAAAGAATTTCAGAAATAGACTGGAAAGAGAAGTTGCTGAATTGCAACTTATTACCAAACTTAAAACCATGGAGAGACCTGGTCTGAATAGAGACATTGGATCTTATCTCATTATACACAATAAAGCTATTTTTAGCCATCTCACCCCTTGCTTTTTCCTGTAAGACCAATTGCAGTCATTAACAGTCATCAACATGTTTACCACACCTATCAGCCAATCACCCAGGCCCACCACCCTTCTGAGTGGTGACTTCTCTTTCAGTATATCTGAAGAAGTGTGCATGCACACGAAAGCTCACACCAATAACAAACTTAGTTGGTCTCTAAGGTGCTACTGCAAGGAATTTTTTATATTTTGTTTCAAAAGGTTGGTGGTTTGAGCCCACACAGGGACAGCTGTGGGAAGGATTCAATGATGATTCAAATATATGACTCTATGATGCTGACAAGAAGGGATATGGCCTTTCCAGTTGTGGCCTCCTGTCTATAGAAGGCTCTCGACAGTGAGGCCTGCCCGCAGCCATCATTAACATCCTTTTGGCATCAGCGTGAAGCATACCTCTTCTCCCAAGTGGAATATGATTGTAATGTATATTGCTGTTTCTGCGCTTAAAAATGTGTTATTTTGTTATGAAACTTGATGGGGTTAATTATGTGCCTGCAGACATTTTGTATTAGGTGGCAAATAGCTTGAAATAATAACAACAGTCTAGAAAGTTGCATCTCTTTTCTCATTCTCTGTGCAAGCAATTTTCCCTTCATTGCTCTGCTAGCAATGAGGGAGGAAACTGGCCATTTTTAACCTTGAAGCTTCAGTGCTTTGGATTTGATAGTGTACTTCCAGCAGTTCCAGAAATTCTCTTAAGGCTAAAGGGCATTTTTAGATGTAATCAATGAAACAAGTCCTTGTGAATTACTGTAAATTTTAAAGTATAATTTATGTGGCATTTATCAGTGCTCTGCCATAGGTTTTCTTTCCCAGGTAAAAATTGCTGCCTTCAAAAGGAATACCTTTGTTCTGTATTTCCTAGTTGTGCTTAAACAGGATTTGGGGGAATTCCTCTCCCCCAGCCCAGCTTAATCAGCAGTGGGCATACCAACTTCAATGACAGTATACTCAGAAGCCCTCTGTCCAATGACTTGTGCAAGTAAGCCAAACAACATGCTAAATCTGGGGTGGAAAACCTATGGCCCTGTAGGTGCTGTTGGACTCCAATTCCCATCAGCTCAGGGTGCATGATCAATAATCAGGGAAGGTGGGAGTTGGAGTCACAGGTTCCCCATCTCTGGACTAAGGGGGAAAGAAAACTACATGGTGTTTGGTTTCCAAAGACCTCCACAGTGGACCCCTCTGCCAGCCTCAGACATCAGCCAAAGACTTCTGCTCTCAAAATCTGGCTGTGTTGTAGGCCAGCACTCAAGCACTTTTTGAATGGAGAAAGGCAAAATCATGGTTCCTGATGGCTGCATAAGAAGGGCCTTGCTGGATCAGGTCGAAGGCCCATCTAACTCAGAGTGGTGCATGCTTTAGTTATCTCCCGCTTGGACTACTGCAATGTGCTCTACATGGGGCTACCTTTGAAGGTGACCCGGAAACTGCAATTAATCCAGAATGCAACAGCTAGGCTGGTGACTAGGAGTGGCCGCCGGGACCATATAACATTGGTCCAGAGAGATCTGCATTGGCTCCCAGTATGTTTCCAAGCACAATTCAAAGTGTTGGTGCTGACGTTTAAAGCCCTAAATGGCCTCAGTCCTGTATACCTGAAGGAGCGTCTCCACCCCCATTGTTCAGCCCGGACACTGAGATCCAGTGCCAAGGGCCTTCTGGTGGTTCCCTCATTGTGAGAAGTGAGCTTACAGGGAACCATACAGAGTGCTTTCTCGGTAGTAGCGCCCGCCCTGTGGAATGCCCTCCCATGAGATGTCAAGGAAATAAGCAGCTATCCTATTTTTAAAAGACATCTGAAGGCAGGCCTGTTTAGGGAAGTTTTTAAATATTTAACACAGCCAGATGGGCGGGGTATAAAAAAATATTATTATTATTACTACTATCATCCAGCATCTTGTTCTAGTAATGTCAAGTCAGATTCCTCTGGGAACCCTGCAAGAAAGAGCAATGGCATGAAGCTGACCTGAACTCTATTCTTACTGACACAGGGCTAACTAATTATTACAGCCTGCATATCGTGGCCCACTTAGAACATTTCCCAAATGCTAGCACTTCAGTTTGCAGTCAAAATGTTGAAAAGCCTCTATACTGATAGCTCAGTCTAAATCCAGGCTATGGCTATGTGCCAGTGCCACAGAATGTGCAGTGTGGATGTGGAGATGCTCCACTCATTTGAGGCACATGGGTAAGATGTGCTTAAACATTATGGTCACTTGAACAAACCACCATCACAGGGACTGCTGTGATACAACCATACAAGACAATATCAGCTGGAATCAATTTGCATATTGTAGGAGACAAGAAATACTGGGCTACCAAACCCCATTCTTACCAAACAAGCCCATCTTCAATTGACATCAGAATGATGAAAATGTAGGGAATAAATGCAGATGTATGAGGACAGGATTGCAGAGTCAGGTGCCACCACAGAGAAGGCCCTATCCTGCATCAGCACCAAATGGATTGTGCCCATTGGAGGGGCCATGATGGAGTTCTCCCACATAGAACTTAAGGCATGACTCTTCTTCTTTGGCGATCACTCGTAGCCGAGTATGATTGTCTTCCATAAACACGGTTTTAACAATGATTCCATAAGTGACTGTGGAGGCCAATTCTGGATCCACACGTCTTTCCACAGTGGGGACATTGGTTTCCGGGCAGGAGTTGATCACGGTGTGGCAAGCACATTTGGCAAGCACATTTCTCTTGACTAGGCAGGCATTGGTTGCAAGTTAACTGGGTCTTCTTTTTCCCCCTTTCGAAGTTGGCACAACATTTGCCCACCTCCAGCCTGCAGGTTACCAATCATGGGGGCCAAGATAAAACTTTGCAGGATCCCACAGCATAAATGACATGGGGCCAAGCAGAAGCTCCCCAATGCAACTTTGTGGTAGCAATCCCAGTGATAGGAGCAGAGCCATAATAGCATGGTGCCTCCATCTCTGAACCCACCATAAAGATATCATGGTATCAAAAGCCACTCAAAAGTTTAATGCTTTTAATACGTACAAAAATGTGTGTTTTCAGTTAAAAATGCATATAGAAGATTGCTGTTTCTGAGTAACATGCATATTTTTTGTGTGAGGAGGGAAGGTTAGAAAATAATACAATTTTTTTGTACTTTGGTTGAGAAATAAAGAATTTGTACATTGATGCAGAAGGAACAGGCTTATGAATGAGCACATGTGGAACTGATATGAACTAGAAAAGTTTGTTCCCTCTATCCCTAGTTCTATAGAATCAGGGGTTACCCTAGTGGAGTATTTGGGTGCCAGAGTCTCAGCTTGGCAGTGCTTCGTTAAGCCTGACCACCCCCCTTGAACTGCAAGGGTTTTTTTATACTTGGTAAATAGTCTCCGTAAATCCCAGAGTAAATGCCATGGAACTCTCAATGTGGTCCAGAGGGCAGAGGGAAGCATGTGCTGTGTTTGCTGTCTATGGAAATGATGCTTACGTTGGAATTACCTGGTAACATATGGCAACTGTCTTGTAATTAAATGCTCCACCGATATTTCCAAAGTGAACAGAATAAATCTCCCAGCAGCAACGCACAACCCACTATTGGTGGTTATTTGTCAAGGATGAGCAAAGCTGACCAGATGAACATTTGGCTCAGGGCGGTGTCTCATCCTTGAATCACGCAGTTTATTCTCTGAGTGAAGGGGAAAGGAACACTGGGAGATATATAGGTATATACATTTGAGAATGATTAGAAAGTATTGCAATAAATATTATATAATTTCCACATTTACTTTAAAAGTAGCATATCAGACACAGCTAAGCGTACTGTTTTGGGGAAAATATTTTGATTTTTCATTGCCGATTGGCATCTTTCTGCTTTGTGGGCACCAGCTGCTGCTTCATGCCATTTTCCTCCTTTTTCAAACCCTCACTGTCCTTGCTCTCCTGTTTCTGTTTCTCTGTATAATTGTGTGCACCATTCTGAGAGGCTACACTTGGGCCTGCTCTGGAAGCTGCAACTGGTGCAAGATGCTGCAGCTGGTGTGTTGATGACAACAGACTACCCAGTGCTTAAAACATGGGTCGGCAAACTAAGGCCCGGGGGCCGGATCTGGCCCAATCGCCTTCTTGATCCAGCCTGCGGACGGTCCAGGAATTGCCACGTGGATCAGCGTGGGGATTCTGATCGTTTGGACTGCACCATTCCTTCCCTCTCCCTCATACACACCGCGGCAGTGCCTCCTCCCTCCCTCCCTCCTGGCTTCTCCCTGCCCTGCCTAGAGGAGGAAAGGGGCTGGGCTTTGTTGAGTGCAGTTGGCTGAGCGCCATTTTAAGCAGCCCCTCTCCAGAGCCAGCCCTTTAGTGCCACTCATCTTCCCTCCACCACCGCCACCAGCCCCTGCCACTTGCAAGGCACAGGTAAGAAGCCACTGGGGCTTGTCCTGCGCTGTGGAGAAGGAAGGGGAGAGTTAGTGGGCGGGCTTTCCCCCCCTTCAAAATATAGTCCGGGCTCCCCACAAGGTCTGAGGGACAGTGGAGGACGGCCCCCTGCAAAAAAAGTTTGCTGACCCCTGGCTTAAAAGTTTGCACTGGTTATGTTAATGGGCCAGGTTCAAGTATCATGCATTAATTTACAAAGCCTTTACCAACTTAGGAGCACGCAAGGGTGGTCTGAGGCAAAATGCCCCACTTCTACCCTTGCGATGAGCGGGGAAATCAAGTACTTTTGAATCCCTAGTGGAGTGGGGATCTCTTTCTGGTTCTCCCCACACACACACCTAGGAGCAGGGCATTGCATTGACTCGTCCCTTCAGGAAAAGCCAGCACAAAGGCCTGCTGCACTCCCTTGCGGGATGGGAAGATCTCCTCCCTCCACACCCCCCATGGCAAAGCTGGGTTTCAGAATGCCTCCTCTCTCTTTGACTCAGTAGGAGGGGAGGTGTTCCACAGAGCTTTGCTGCTGGTCCCTCTCTACCCCTTGAGACCAGGGAGACCAGTGGTGAAACTGGGTAGCCCAACAGGCATGCCACCCTTTGGGGGGTGCTACCTGAAGTGGCCACCTCAGCCCACCTCATGGGCAGGCAGGTCTGGGTACAAGATCCCTGAAAGATTGATTGATCTTTTATAACTGAGAGATTTGGGGGAATGTGTTAGTGGTCCCCTATAGTTCAGAAGCACGGCTTGCGACTACCAGGAGCCATGGATTCAGTATTGTAGGGCCATTTCTGTGAAATTCCCTTATGACTGAAATTGGACGTGCCCTTTATCTGCTGCAACTCAGGCACTTGACAAAGGCTTTCCTATTTCAGCAAACATTTTAAAGTAGCCTTCAATTTTAGGATGGATTTTAATTGTTCTTATTCCTCATATGGTTTTTGTTTTGTTTAGTAAAAAGATTTTACTACACCACTTAGAAATTTTGAATATTAAACAATATATAAACACCAGAAATTATTATTAATAATTGCTTTATTTTTATTACAATTTTTACAAATAATATTGTAATAATATTAGAGCTACAAGATTTTGTAATATGCAGATCAAGAGTATATAGCTTTTAGCATTGGCAAAAAGAAAAAGATTAACTCACATTTTAGAAACAAATCTAAAAAATAAACTTCCCTATGGTATAAGGATAGCATAGGAATAAATTTGGATATTTTGTTAAATTTTACAATGGTACTGAACTCTTCAATAGTATAACCAATGCTGCAAGTAGCAGTGTCATAGCAACTGAAGACAAAATTAGCTACCCCAAACTCATTCATTTTCTGTATACCCCAACTCAATAAATAACCTTGCAAACCCTGTAATTAACATATGCTCGAAATATTATTAAATATATTTCCAACCCAGTAAACAACATATGCTTGAAATACTACTGTAACTCAATAATTTGTCTAAGCTGAATTGGGGTCTGAAAGATCCATAGCTTCTGATTCTGAACTTTCACTTAAATAAAAAAAATAAAAATGGAAGTTTTGTTTGAGCTGAAAGCAACTTCTTAAGTATTTCACATGCTGTTCTGATCCTTGATAGTAAATCTGTTTTTTCCCAAGCATCAATTAGCTTGTTTCATTTGCTGCAGATGATATAGAGATCTGGGTTAAATGGAGAAAAAACTATGTGTTGCAAAAGCAATATGCCTGGCAGGTGCACAGTTGAACTCTGGGAACAAATGTCTGAAGTTTTTTCTATATATTCTGAAACATTTGAAAGTCCTTTTTCAGCAAGGAGTCCTAAAAGTGTTGTTTGTTCAGTGGGTCAATCAAATGTAGAGATGCAGCCATCACTAACCATTTTTGAAACTTCTGTCTAATAGCAGGAATGTTGAACTGCTGGATCAGTGTTTCCCAGAGTGGGCAATACTGCCCCTGGGGGGCACTGGAACAATCCAGGGGGGCAGTAGTAGCCTTGGGTGCAATTGGGGGGCATTGAATAAAAGTTAGGGGGTGGAAGCATAAAGAAAGATGTGAATAATATTTTGAAAAACCATTCATACATGTTTCATCTGTTGTGTAATGGTGCTTACCACTAGGTTAGGTTCTGTTGCAGGAGAATTTGCTGTGATGCTTTCAGGAGGGAGTTGATGTTTACCTTACTGGTCCTCAGTAGGAAATGCAGATGAAAGGGATCCTCCAAGTTTTGGAGGAACCAAAGGGGAGGTGAACCTCCTTTCTTTTTGCATGTTGGTGTGGGTTGAAAATGACTAAAGGTCCCTGGCAGCTCCCTTGGGCTGATAGTCACCATCTCCCCTCTTCCCAAAGCATCCCTCAGAACAGGACATTTGTTGAGGGAGAAGATGCTGGCTGCTGGCATAGACCTGAAAAATAGTGTCTTTGCTCCCCCCACCCCAAAATAACTGAAGTAGCACTACTCCTGCTTTTGTAACTTGCAAATAAAGCTACAAAAGGATTTTGTATATCCATCCTTTCTGGGTTATTGAGAACAGCAGAGGAAATCAACCTACGTATGTTTGATACCCTCAGTCAACTATCCACAACATTAACATTTTCATTGTCGTTGTTTGTTTTTTGAATGACTTAGTGCAGAGCCCTCAATATGTTATTGGACTCCAACCCCCAATACCCTGACATTGAACTATGCTGCCTGGACTCTCATGAGTCAGAGTCCAATAGCATCTGAAGGATCCATCTTGGTTCCGTGAGTGTAGCCAAGGGGGACAGGGGGTTAGCCCCCCCCCCTGATCAATACAAATCTATGGTTCTGCTCCCCCTAACAAAAGCCTGCCCTCCCTAACAAAAATTCTGGCTATGCCCATGCTTGGTTCTCCATCTTTAGCTTAGTGTCAAGGAGGATTTGAACCTAAACAATTCGGCCTATGGTTGATATTCTCAATAAGACTCTCTGCCAATCTCCCCTTGGCTGTTATGAGTCATGAATCCTGGCATGCTGGCATGTCGCAGATATTAACATTGCACAGTCTGAAGCGATTGGAAGCATAAGAATTGACTCCTTTTGGAAGAAATCATTGTCCATTGAAATCACTGAAAAATATTATTCAAACTTTACTAGGAGAACTCTTCAAAAACAGAACATAAGCAGCAAAGATACATCCAAAAATAACCATACAATATCTTGTGCTGTCCAGCACAGAATCAGAATCTTAGAAATAAATTATAATTCCAAAAATCCAATCTCTGTCCAACCTGCCTTAGCCTGCAGCTCTTTGAGAGCTGTTATCATATGCTGTGTTCTCTGTTGCATTCAGAGCAAATTTGCAACTCAATACCTTCTTCACATGATCAAAGGTTCACTCTCAGCACTGAGTAGAAAAAACAATCAACAGGTAATCATTAACTAGTTACAGCCCAGAAAGAGCTCTTCTTGCTTTCAATATAGCCTCTTGGAAAATTTCCAAGTTAAACCTTTTCACCAATACATATTTAGGCATTCTTATTTCAATGTCAAGGACACCATTACTGTATACTTAACATGGCATCTATGCTTTGGAATTTCCTCCTATTACATAGCAGGCAGACAGTCTTTTCAGTACCTGCTAAGGGCTTTCCTCTTTCAACAAGCCTTCTAAGTGGATATTTTATCCCTGTCGGTATCTGTGTTGGATTCGAAATGATTTTCATTCATGCAGTTGTTTTGTTTTCATAGATGAAATTGTTTTATTGTATTGTGCAATCACTTTGAGATGTTTTATAGGATGTGATTTGTTAATGGAATTAATAAGAATAAGAATAAATAATTCAGTTATTAGTATGGGGGCCTACCTTGCTTTCAGATGAGTTTAGTGTCATAAGGGCTAATGACAAATTGAAGGAGATTGCTCCCATCCAAGATGAAAGAGAGTGTTTTTCCTGTGAACTTCTTCCCATCCCTATCATCTAAATAAATAGTAGTTCAGTTCTCGTGCATTGAATATCACTGACCACTTACTGCTTCGGCACAGAAAATGAGAACAAAGCTGTTTGATCCAGGAAAACTGTTCTGGAAATTGACTCAAAAACCCTTCACTGCCCCATTAGACATTTTAGAAATTATTGATGGAATAACCTTTCAGGACTGAGTCCTGTTCTTGGCTGAGGCTAGGATATATTATTGTTTAAATAACCCAGGGGGGACCAAATCTTATGGTGACCCAAATGCCATTTAAGTTTTTATTGCTTTTTATAACTTCCCCAGGCCACAGCCGTCTCCTGTTGAGAAAAAGCTTGCCAAGTTATAGGAGGGAAGGCAGGGAAATAAGCAAACAGAAGCAAAATGTTAATGTACACAAGCCTGTGGCAAGCAAGGACGGCCTTCTGCCACGGTGCCCTAAACTGCTCTGGGCTTCCCAGCTAATATTTATTGGATTTTTAAAGAACTTGTTTATTTACATGGCTTAAAACTCTCGTGACAGATAGACCTATGATCTGCTGCAGTTGAAGGCCAAATAGTCTTAACCTGGGTTGGTTTGGATCACAGCTATGAACTTGTTGCTAAAGCTGACTTGGAATTTCAGAGATCTGGGCCATTTTAAGCTACTCTGTTCTGCTAGTGGAAGGCAGCAGAAGTATTCCTACTAGCACAACAGGGCTTCCCCCCTCTCCACCTCCCACTCCTGGCCCAAATTCACTCCATATCTGTCCACTTTTCTCTTTTCTTGCGAGGAATCCTATTCGGAATAAGGGCATTTCCCTTAAAAAAATGGGAAACGTTGACAGCTATGATTCACTCTTGAGGGTCAGGAGAATCCTCAGAACAGTGTGTGAGGGTAGGAGAGGGGATGTTGTTCCACCAGGCATGTTTGAGCTGATGCAATGCATTGGAGCTCAGGGGACTATTTCCGTCTTCTATGCTTGGACATATATTGCCCCATATTTGTGTAAATGTCCTGATCCCCAGGCCCAAAGGATGGCCGATGTGAGTAGTTTGATGCAGGGGTGCCAAAGAAGGATGCCAAGAATGCCAGTGATCAGTTCAAGTGTGTTATTAGAAAAAAGTGTGAACTTGCAGAAGCCTGCAAAGACTTGCTGCCAGGCTAAACACCCAAACAGTGAATAAAATATTGGAGGGGCAGATAAGCCCCTGCTGCATAATCGATCACCAGACACAACACACACCATTTGAATGGCAATGCCCCTCAACTTGGGGGGGGGGGTAGGCCACCTCAAATATTTTATTGGGGAGCCGAAGGGACCTCGGCCCCTAGGAGTTGGCTCCATGGGTGGCAGGCATCCAGGTTTATCAATAGCTCTCCTCCCTAGGCCAATGGCCAAGCATCCCAAACCAACAGATACAGAAGTGTAGCATCAAAGCAAAGCAATAAGCCTATATCAAAGCAAGCAGTTAACATATGTGAGCTCATTCTTGCAGTAAATAACAATCCCAGGGTTGTCTTGACTACCAAGATGGCACTTACAGGCCTTCCGGTACATTTTCACTGTTTGGTTCTATGCAGTTTGTGTGTGTGTGTGTGTGTGTGTGTGTGTGTGTGTGTGTGTGTCAGCCCTAGTGTGTGTTTGAAACCAGCTCCCTTTCATGCATTAAGCTTTTCTTTGGTGTGGGTCTGCTCCTCTGCAAGAATAAGCACCTTTGACCGCACCCCCTTCAAATAACTTTTGCTTATAAGAAGCCAAGATGGGTCTTTGATCATCACGCAGAGCGTTGCTTTCTATGCTTCGCTTTCGCTTTCCGTTTCTGCTTGGATCTTCACAGACACAAGCATACTGGGCGAATTGCAGGGATTTTTGTTTTGTTTTGTTTTGGGCTTTCTTTTTTTGTGTGTGTGCCAAGCTCATGAAAGACGCTTGACTGACAGCCTTGGAGAAAAAGAGGTCTTTGTGCATTCACAGAACAGATAGCATCTAAGCCACAGAAGGGCACGTATCTTATCCGGCTGCCCTGGAAAACTGCCGGAAGGGTTCACAAGGAGGAATGAGAGGAAATCAATGTTTTGTTTGCTGTTTTTATTTGCTCTGCATCCCTTGGCCCCTCCAAATGCGGCTTCTAAGGTCATCTGTTTCAGGGGTTGCTTTGAGGTTGCTTGTCTTTCTTCCCACCAAATCCACCCACATAATGCCTTTTGTATGCTTACAGTATTTCCAACATGACAATTTGGACACACTTTAAAGACCCACACTCTTATTGAAGGATCACTGCCAAGGCCTCCAAATGCCACCATTACATTTTTCTGCAGACTCTACTCAACCTGATGTATGCTGAGCTGCGCTCGGTCCATGCATGTGCTGTTGCTCTGGAGATAAAAGATGTACTCAAAAAATATAACTGCCCTACAGTAGGTTATCAGCAGTTCAAGCCGTTCATTAATAATGGTGCAGAGCAAACTGCCTTGGGAGGTGGTGAGCTCTCTTTCACTGGAAGTATTTAAGCCAAGGTTGGATGGCCATTTGTCAGAGATTCTGCCTTTGGATCCTGTGTTGCAGATCTTGTGTTCAGCAGGGGCTTGGACAAGGTGACCTTCAAGGTCACTTTCCAACTCAATGACTCTGTGACATAGAGATAGAGCTCAGCAGTGGTTGTGTGTGCAATGGTATGGTGTATGTTCTGCAAGGTTCCTTAGCAGTAATATAGATGCATATATGATCATGAGACAGAGGATGCATCTACCCCTTCACTCAGAGAGACACTGCAATTCGATGTATGTCTTCTTAGATGTGATTTTCCACATTGTTCAGTGGGCATACAGTTGCAGTCTCATCAGCCAATAATTGGAGTAGGGGTGGGGGTGAGGGTGAACTCTGCATATCTGCAACTCCAGCTACTCAGACAAACAAATGTTTAATAAAGCATTTCCAAAAGGCTGTCAGTGATTGATCAGGAACAGGAAACCTTGTGAGTACTTTTGAGATAAGGATGCTTGGGAAATTTGATATTTGTGAATTCTGATCTGCATTGACACGATCCATGCCTCCCAGACTAATTTGAACTTATTATACATCAGCTTTCACATTTTCTGATGTAGGTCTTAGCCTCCACACCCCTGTGGTATCAAAATGCAATTCAATATGCATGTTTTGGGAGAAAATAAACATGAGAAATTTATATTTAAATGCAAAAGTTCATGCAGATTTTTATTTTATTTTTAAAAAATGAAAAACCTCACAAATTCATGCAGGTATAAGACAAAAGGGATTAACGTATTGTTTGCAAAACAGATTCCTTTACATGCATGAAAGCAATATGGACTGGAAATATGCTGATTTGCCCATCCCTGTTTCGAAAGGACCCAGTGCTGGTCTTCTTAGTCTGTCCTCAAAATACCTGCAACACTTTAGAAGTACACTAAGGTAGGGCAAAGTCTTGGGAAAGGGCTGTAGCTCAGTGGAAGAGGATCTGCTTTGCAGGCAAAAAGTTCCAGTTTCAATCTCCAGTTAGGGCTTGGAGAGACCCCTGCTTGAAACTCCGGAAAGCTGCTGTCATTCAGTGTGGATCAATAGTCTTACTCGGTATAAGGCCACTCCCATGTTCCAAAGCCTCAAACTCTGTGGTTTCCAGTTCAAGCTCTGTATCATTTTAAATTGGTGGCATCCCTTGGGTGATTTCTTCTTCGCTTCTATTAGAGAAATTTGACTTCCTGAACTTGGGGTCCAAATCCTGTTGAGACAGCAGTACTAAAAAATCCAATCATGTCAGCTGTTAAACACCTTCGAATTTGCACTGAGTTTTACAGGTTTTCTAGCATTCTCTGTAAGTTTTTTTTTTTAAAAAAAATGTTATTTTGCATGGCTTGTACTTCCAAAATGCTGATTCCGATGGCATTTAAGTTAGAAAGCTTTGAAGAATTCTGTCTCACAAAGTATAAATAACTCTTGTTTCTCCATTTACTGCTATCTAATTGTCTATTTGGTGCAGCACTTTCCAAGCAGGTTTAGCAACTTGCTTGTATTTTGTGTCCCCCTGGTACTTCACAAGCTTAATAATGCAAGATGGTAGGCAGTTTAATTACAGAAAACTGTAGCATAATTAATGACATTGTAACGGTGAATAAATTACAGTGTTCGGTGGTAATGTATAGCTCACCAGGGCAATAGCAGGAGGAGGGAGAAAGAGGTGGAAGAAGCAAGGATAAAGGAGGGGGTTAGAATGATGAAATGGCAGCTTAAATCAGGGATGCTGGGGGAGAATGGGGACAGCAGTGTTAAACACATACTAGCATTGGCTTGGCTGCACCGTGCTGTTGGGGTGTGTGTGTGTGTGTGGAGAGGAGGCAGGTGCAGGAGAACAGAGTAAATGGGCCATGGAATTGCCTGTCTGTGACATTATTTACTCGCCTCCATTAAGTCAAGCGGTCAGGGGTTTTGTGATGCGTTGCTAGCCCCAGTCATCATCTTACACTGTAGATCGTTGTTGCTGTTCTGTTTTGCTACCCTCCCCCCACTTATTTGTGGCTGCAATTAGGAAATGGTGATTAAGAAACTGTCTTTGAATGAGTTTGATTCTGGCTGGCATCAGTTCTCCAAGACCTCACATTACCATTTCTCAGGCATGCTACCTAAGAAGTCAGAAGGCATGGGAGCCAGTGTGGTATAGTGGTTAGGGCTTGAGTTGAAATCCTCGCTCTGCCGTGAAGCTAGCTGGGTGTTTTGGGTCCGTCACTGTCTCTCAGCCTAGCCCACATCACAGGGTTGTCACAAATATAAAATGGGAAGGGAGAGGACAACTTCAGGTAGTTGGAAAGCAAATGTCATATAAATGTAATAATAAATAAGTCTGATTCCAAACAAATGTGTGCACAGAACAGATCATGTCACTAAACTGAATGCCTGTAGCACTCCTTTTAAATAATAAATTATGGTAATAATAATAATAATAATTTTAAGTATTACAATCTTTAACCAAATACACCAAAGATGGTCACAAACAGTAATAACAGTAATAAAATAAAATCTATCACCAAAACACATTAATCAAAAGCTCAATAATAATTTGTATTAATGAATATTAATAAATTCATTTTGAAATATTATTAGAACATAACTTTCCACAAATCTCCATGAGATGTTGGTGGTTTCCTCCCTTTCATCTTGATTATTAATAAAATCAATAAAAGCAGGTCAAGTTTTCCTTTAAAAATGAATCTATTTCCTTTTGTTGTTTCATCAGTTTTTCTGCTAGTATGATTGTTCACACTTTGTCATGCCATGTTTCTGTCAATAGATATTAAGTATTCTTCCAGCATTTCACAACTAATAAATGTGCCATTATAAACTCACAAAAGAAGCATTTCCTAATAGGGAATTTCAACATTTTAGCTGCTAATTTTGGATCCATCTGTGTTTCCTTCTTTACTATAAAACTACATTCCTTAAACATATTCTTCCAAAATGTTTGCACATATTGGTATTCCCACCACATGTGGAAATATGTCCTCTGAGCCTTACATCCTCTCAAAAAAGTACGTGATGTTAATCCATAAATATGACTAAGGGTAATCAGGATCATATCCCAGTGGATGGGAGGGGAGTATTACCCTCCATTAATATATTAGCCCAGGAGGGCCTACTGGTGGAGGAGAGGGTTCATCAGGGGCTTTGTCCAGAGTCTCTTCAAACCTTCCATTTGGACACCATTCTCAGCCACCATTCTGGTTCACTGGCTCCTACTTGCATCAGCAGGGAAATTTGCCACATGATGGTATCACATCACTACACATTTTCAGGGGCAGAGAACAAGGCACGAGATTGCTGTTTCCAAGGACTGCTCTGCATTTAAAAATATGTCAGTTGTGGTTTCTCTCACTTTCTCTTGTTTCTTATATTAAATTCAGACTTCCTTATTTCCATACCAGTTTGCATTTTTTTAAAAATAAAATAAAATTAAAAGTCCTCCTGAAAATCTACCAGCATTTTGGTGTGGATTTCTCCTCCTACACACAGCTTTGTAGGCGATTTTGCCCAATATGCACATTTTTGCAAAGCAATTTCCCCCTGGTGTAATGAATTTTTGTATCTTATTTTTAGTAATATGTGCATTTACATGCACATGTTGCCTTAGGGTATGCATTTCTGTGCACATGATTTGGCTGGAGAACAGCATTGCAAAATTCAGAGAAGTGTCCATTCTGAATGATGGCTGTGTTTCTGTTGTCATATTGTTCTAAAAAGTGAAAATTAGGTAAATTCACTTTTAAATGAAAGCAGCTTTAAATTTCTCCCTAATCTCTAGTTAGAACTTGGTGGTCTTCTGGGTCTCCTCATGGCTGTCTTGTTAATTTTATAATAGATACAGTAGGTTTTGCTTGAGTAGGCATTCTACCTAGCAACCAACAGGTACCATTACTCATTCAGTGAGTGTGTGTGTGTGTGTGTGTGTGTGTGTGTGTGTGTGTTATTTAAATGCAAGCTTTGCAGCCTGTGCTTGCTAGGTGGCTTTTTCTTCTGTTTCATTCTTTTTTAAAAAAGAAAAAACAAAACGCAAACATTTTCCCCCTCTCTATGGCTTCAATTCTACCCCATCTGTGTTCCCATGAATTAATCAGTTGTACACCTTTCCTCTATAGCCTTCATTATCTACCTTTCAAAAAAGGAGAATGTGGCGAGAAAACATAATTAGATGCCACTTTGCCTAAATAATACCTTTGAAAACAACACAGCGACTTATGAAACAGGAAAGTAGAAACAGCACAGTTTGAACTAATGACCAAATTAAGGAAAACTTTTTTTTAAAAAAAAAGTCAGGGCTCCCCCTCCCTTTTTCCTTGCAGCGAATCATAACAAATCTAGAGTTCAGATAGATAGATGATTAGATTTTTTCCCCTCCTCTTCCACACTCAAAAATGAAATATTTCTATAATATTAAACCCGTCAAATTGATCAAAGTGCAGTGTCAAAAGATATTGTAAGTGCTTCTTCTCATCTAGTCCCCAGGATGATTGCAAATCTGAACACTTTTTTATATCTCTCCAGAAAAGGACTGTAGATTTCTAGTACTCAGTGCAGCTAAATATGAATCATGAAATGAGCCAGCTGTCCTTGGCTGAATTCCCCAAACATGCCTGTGCTTGGCACACTGAAAGCTTGAGGTTGTTATTTGATGGGGAAAGATTAGGTCTTGGATCTGGGACACTAGTGTCCCAAATCCCGCTTCTACTATGGGCTTATTGCCTCCACTCTAGCGCTATGGGTTGCCTCGAGGTCCTGTCTGAGCTGGCTTCACATGGCTGGCATCAGGAATCAGCATTGTGCTGTCTCCTGTTGAGCCCCACTGTTGTCACTCGCAGACCCCTGACCCTGCTGCTTCTCTTTCCTGCAACTGATTGGGTGCATGAGGCTGCCATGAGCATGCATGCTATGACAAAAGTGAGGACACAAAGCAGCGTCCTGCACCTGCCTTCCACCCTGCCCCTGGAAAGAAAGGGTGGTGGGAGGGAATTGCAGCAGTGACAAGGATTTGGGCCCCTTCAGGGAAAGGACCCCCCCTCCCCGGATATCAACTTGCATGAAGGTTCTCAAAAAGCAGAAACTAACATGGAGACTTCCTAACCCTCCATTCAAAGTGGATGTTGAGGGGGCCTGCTACCAATGAATAGAGAGAACCCTGCAGGTAGAGAAGTTATCTGTGGACTTACCACAGCCATTTTCTAAATGGAGCAATTACAAGATTCAGCAACATTACACAATATAAAGCTTATTTTACAACAGCTGGAGGACCTGTGGCTTTCCAGATGTTGCTGGACTCCAAATCCCATCAGCCACAGCCAACAAAATCAGTGGTCAGGGTTTATGGGAGATGGAGTCCAGCGACATTTGGAGGGCCACAGATTTCCCAGTTCTGCTCTACAGGCTGATGACCATGGAAAGATATACATGAACAATGTTACCTTGGAGCCCCAATGCCATATGTATTTTGGAAAGCAAATTGGGAAAATACAATTTCCATGCAAATTCGCAAATATGTTGCATTCTGATGAAGGGAGAAATGTGTCATTGGACTTAACCAGTCTGTTTTAGGGGTGCCAAATCCATTGCATCTATAAGCTCAACCTCGTGTCACAGATGTTTTTCTGTATATATTTTCCTTGATGCAGCCACAAGGTATTGGAGTGTCTTGCTAAAGGCTATTCTCTAACTCTGTGGCAAACTTGGATAGAATCCATAGCACTTGCTCCTTTACCCTTGTATGTGTTAACCATTTGGGTATAATGACAGATTTTAAAATGTCCAAGAAAGCAAGGGGGGTTGCCAGGATATTGGGTGTGGAGGCAAAGCAGGGAGAGCAACTAAGAAACTAATTCCTCCAACTTTACTGCTTACCAAATTAGAAACAATTTAAGGCTTTAAGGATTAAGTACCATTAATTACTGCCCAACAAATGCTGAACTACAATAGAGCACTTGTGGAAATCAAGAGGACTTCTGCATGAATGCTAAATGGCTTCATTAATGCTCGGTGCAATTTCATTGAGTGATAAATTAATTTGCCCGATGCTCTTAAGAATTACTGAGTGGAATAGCAGGCAAAAAAGTACATTGACATCAGAGCAAGGGACTGCTCTGTTCTCTAGCATGTGGAATAGCTCATGCAGACATGATGTGCTGTCAGAAAGCCTTGTCAGTTGGATGACCAGCCTTACAAGTTGTTTGGGTAATTCCAAATGAATATAGCAAGGACTGGAGACAAGGAATGAATCATTTTCGATGTGCTGGATGATACTAAATAATGAGACCGGAGTGTGGGTGAAACTTGGGCAAGCAGAATCAAGTACAGGATTCCCTGCCAAGGGTGCATCTCTAGTTGAGGAAAACATTTTCACATCCATTCATGTGCTATGATGATGTTGAATGATTAGGACAGGGTGAGGCAGTTGGGATTGCTGGAGTTGGGGAGATAGATCTTCCCAACTACTTCTCCTCTCCCTTCCAACAGATGGTTGCATGCAGTATTAGCCATACTAAGAATAGACGCATTAAAATTAATGGACATGCCTAACTTAGGTCCAGGACGCGGGTGGCGCTGTGGGTTAAACCACAGAGCCTAGGACTTGCCGATCAGAAGGTCGGCGATTCGAATCCCTGCGACGGGGTGAGCTCCCGTTGCTCGGTCCCTGCTCCTGCCAACCTAGCAGTTTGAAAGCACATCAAAGTACAAGTAGATAAATAGGTACCGCTCCGGTGGGAAGGTAAACAGCGTTTCCATGCTCTGCTCTGGTTCACCAGAAGCAGCTTAGTCATGCTGGCCACATGACCTGGAAGCTGTACCTCGGCCAATAAAGCGAGATGAGCGCCGCAACCCCAGAGTTTGTCACGACTGGACCTAATGGTCATGGTTCCCTTTACCTTTACTTAACTTAGGTCCACTAATTTAAGTGGGTCTACTCTGAATAAATGTGAGTTGGATACAACTCAGCATTGCCCACCACCACCTTTGCCAGAGACTGGGACGCAATGGTGAAAGGGCAAAAGTATGCAGAGGAACTTGTTCCATCTACCCCACCCATGAGTCATGTAGAAAAGGCACATAAGCGGGAACATGATAGAGGTGTATAATGGTGTGCAGAAAGTGGAAGAAGAGGGAAGGAGATGGCATGACTTGGCCAGTTGCTGAGATGAAAGAAAAGGAGTCTGCTGGACCAGGCCATCTTTCTGTGATTGGAGAATAACTTGCAGAAGTTATAACTAGGTTCTCCCAGGGAATACATGGCTGTTAGCAGCAGCCTGCCTTTGCAAGCGCCTTTTATGTACAAGGGATCAGATGGTGTTGCAGTCGTTCGATCAATATAAAACCTGTTGTGACAAAAAGGTTTTCCCCCCACCCTCCCAATTTGCATGAAAGTGGAGTCGGTTGCTTCATGTCCTGTCTGTCGCACACCTCCTCCGTATCAGGTTTCCATCTGCCTTCAAAGTATCTTCATTGAGTGGGAGTCAGACCTGACCAAAGATCTTACGTCTCAAGCCGTAGTCATTTTAGCATTGCACATGCTGTTTTCTCCTTTGCCACATGACGGCTGCCTGCAATCTCCACCAAGCCAGCTTCTCAAATTCCCTTTAGTACATATTACTTGGAGTTCAGCAAGATTCTGCCCATCCCATGAGACTTTTTAGTCTTCAGCTTCTTTCTTCTCTTATTGATCTTAAAAAAGAAAAAAAAACGGGGGGGGGGGGACAGTGAAGTTCCCAGTGCCTATATTAAATTTGAACAAAACGTCAACTGCAACAGGCCTGAGAGATTTTGGCAGAGGCTTTTAGTGTCTATCCATGAAATGCTCCTGTCACCTTTTTCTCTTCTCCTTTCCTTATTATCTCTTTCCTGTCTTGTCATTTGCTTTGTCTCCTCCATGGCCTTTAGGACATCTCTCCTTCCTGTGAAATTTGCTGTTAGTTTCGTCACAACATGCCACAAAAAGGGCTTGGCATTTTGAAGAAGAAATCAGGGTTCTCTAGAACTTAGCACTACAGAGCTTATAGAACTGAATCCAGCAGGGATCTTGCAGAATTCTACATGGCATCTTCTAATGGCATTATGTTTTTAATCAGCTTTCTTTACTAGGCACTTAGGGCAGGGGGTATCCATCAGGGTGCCCTTGAGATGTTTTGAACTCCCACTCTTATTGTCCCTGGCTATTGGCCAAGCTGACTGGGGCTGGTGAGAGTTTATTCAGTTATTGTTCTCATTACAATAATATCCCTCCTTTCCTGCAAGGAGCTAAAAGATGATGTGCAGTTCCCTTCCCATTTTTTCTTCTGGTTAGCCTGAGAGAAAGTGAATAGCCATGGACATCCAGTGAGATTCATGGCTGGGGATTTGAACTTTAGTCTCCCAGGCACTAGTGGAAATATCTGGAGGGCACCAGCTTAGCTACTCCTCCACTAGCACTTATCTGCCAGTAACTTCCAGGTTGATATGAAGCTGAATTTGATTTGGTTTTGGATTCAATGTCTCCCATGTTATCAGGTTACTAATGAGCAACTTTTCACCAATTACATCAAAAGGTGAGGAATCTTTTTAAGTCCAAGAGTAACATTTTTCCACACACACACCCGGGAACTTTCTAGGGAACCACATAACAATAGTGGGTGGAGAAATGAATGCAAATTTACCTTTATAATGTAAGCTAGTGGCTACTATGTACACAGTCCTCTCTATCCTGTATCCATTCAAGCAAAACCCTCAGAGTTCAAGGATACATTCCACACAGGGGAAACCATAACTGAAGTAATACACACAGCTGCCTAAAATCTCCTCCTGCCTCCAAGTTAGACTGTTAAGTCCAGGGTCTGAAATTCCTTAGTTGCACCATGGGATCAATGCAATACAGAAACCTTCCTTCTCCACATGCAGACATAGTGCACCATAATGAGAGGTATTTTGCTTATCATAATGGGTATGCCTGTCCCTGTTTCAAGCCATGCTCCTATGTGCATCGGCAAAACCCAAGTCATTTTAAGCCTGTGACTTGACAGGCTATGATGAGTGAGCTTGTGAGCAATGGGCAAGAGCTGCCTTCCTATCCAGTTGTCCCCTGATTTAGCAAATGCCAGCTCTCTGTGCCAGCTTGGTAAACAGCTGCTTACTAGCTTATTTATCCCCTTGCAATCATCAGGGGAGGATAATTTCAACTACATGCCACATCTTGTTGACAGCAACCACCTGAAAAGTTAGGGATGAGAGGGAAGTGGGGATAAAGCCAGGCAGGCTGTGAGGGGTGGGGTGGGGGAAACATGGAGGAGTTAGCACACATTGGGAAAAGCTAGAGGAGTCAAGAACACTCATCCAATATTCAGTGACATGGTGTCAAGACACAGATAGGGGTAGAACAGTAATTAAAGTAAACAGCGCATCAAAGTCTTGGCTAAAGTCATTATTTAAATAGAAAGTAAATGTAGAAACAGCTCATGTAGCTTTATGGAGAAAAAGGTGTTACCGAGAACCTTTGGAGAATATTAATGATGATGGAAGCCGAAAGGTTGAATATCAATGCCTTCCTCTTTATGACATCTGACTGTGTGGAGAGATGGCAAGGGAAGCAGACCCACCCCTCTGCTCTGTAGCTGACTAAAACTGCAGTCCTATACTCCAGGGGTGGCGAACCAAAGGCTGTCCAGGTGTCCCTGAGCTGTGACTCCCACCATTCCTGACTATTGGCTGAGTTGGCTGGAGCTGATGAGCATTAATGTTCAGTAACTCTTGCTGTGCACAATTGTAAGGCTAAATGAACACAATGAGACCCATTTGATATGTAACGAAATGTCTGAAGTGTTAAGCCTTCTGAAGTGTTCAGCCAAATACTGTACTTTTCCGTGTATAAGACATCCCCGTGTATAAGATGCCCCCTATTTTGGGGGACTAAAATTAAAGAAAACGGGGGAAGATTGTTTTTTGGGGAAGATTGCCCAAAGTTGTTGAACCATTTTTTTTGGTGGGGGGAATGCGAAAAATCACTCACCCAACTGGCAAACACTAACAATCTCAAGCGACGGTGGCCAAATTGCTGAAGCGGCAGCCAATCCAAAGCAGCCTTTGCTGCATCCACAAAGAACCCACCAAATTGACAAAACAGCCGCCAATACAAAGCAGCCCTTGTAACAGACACCATTCATCCACCCAATTGCTAGATCCTGCTTGCAGCTGCAACCAATCGCCCGTTCCCCCCTGCACTCCCCATGTATAAGATGCCCCCCCATTAACTTTATTTTTGAGTAAAAAAAACCCTCATTTTATAGACGGAAAAGTATGGTACCTGATTGGTTATTTCTAACCTTCAAGGTTTTTCCCAAATTGGAGTACTAGGGGAGGTTGGGGTCAAGGTGGGTACTCACAGTTAAGACGGAAGTGCAACATCTCAAAAAACAAGGACAAGGCAGGTCTCATAGTCTAGTCTAATCTTTGTGGTAAAGTCAAATCCAGTAGACCAACCAAGACTTTATGGGGGATTGTGATGGGAGAACATGGCAGTTGCCTTCCTCATGCTAGTGTTTAAGAACATAAGAGTGAATTCCATAGTTTAACTATGGGCCGTGTGAAGAAGTCCTTTCTGTCATCTGCCCCGAATCCCCGGGCATTCCCAGATAATTTCTGAGTTAATCCAAGATGAGCTTGCGACTGCTCACCCATTTCTTTTCTGATCTTTCCTATTTGTGCTTTTAACTGCTATGCCAGTAAGATGATGAACCCTTTGCCACATAATTCTATGCATGTCTATTCCGAAGTCCATTGAATTAAATGAGAGCTACTCTCAGGTTTGCTGTCTTAGTGCAATTCATTTTTTGGGTTAATTCATTTTTTGCCATTACAGCTGTAAGGATAGGCCAGCGAACACTTTCTCAGTTATAGTAGTAAATTACACAGAAGCCATCCACCTATATTAGGCTTCTATATAGATACAATCGTATTGGTTACTAGGACTCTGGATCATGCCACTCTGCACTTAGTTAGAAGAATATAGCTGTTGTTTAGAACATCTCCCCATATTCATTTCAAGCTCCCTTTATTCTAAATGCACTAATGGATTTGGTGGTCTTGATGAAGCCTCTGGGATTGATTGGTTGAATTTGCCTTAAAACCACAGACTGAGCCAGACCCAGTGCCTCTGGCTGCCATTGACTTGAGCTGCTCCTAAGCTTAATGGTTTGTCGTTCCCATTGACTGGGCTTCTTAGATCCTACCAAGAGGCAGTTAATACAATGGACCTAAAGAGGGGAAGAAGAATAAGTTGCCTAAGAAAAGAAGAGACCAGGGAGCCTGAGGGGGGGGGGTAACCCTTGAAAATATTGGCCCAGAGTCATGAGGGGGAAGAGGAGGAGACCAGAGGGTGGCATCTGAGAGAGAAAGCAAACTGGGCATGGCAATGATTAAAAGAGGAGAGATATATGTATCTAGAATTAGCTCTTACAGGAGGTAGTGATGGCCACCAATTTAGATGGCTTTAAATGAGGATTAAACAAATTATTTGAGGATAGGGCTAGCAGTGGTTACTAGCCATGATAACTGTGTGCTTTCATCACTGTTAGAGGCAATATGCCTCAGAATATTAGTTGCTGGGAACTGCAGGCAAGGAGAGCACTTTTGCACCCAGGTCCTGCTTGGGGGCTTTTCATAGGCCTCCGGTTGGTCACTGTGAGAACAGCATGCTAGACAATTTTGGCCTTTGGCCTGATCCAGCAAGGCTCTTCTGTTCTTTTCTTGTAAGTGCACGCATTTCAGTTAGGCTGGCAGAAAAACCTTGAAAAGGGCTTTTTTATTATTTGTTTTGTTCTGAAATATCTAGGCATGGCTCATAGGTTAGATAAGGAGAGTGCTTTGACATAGTTATGCCTTCATTTATTGGTGGCCTGTGAGATGATGCAGAGAAATGTCCAGAACTCCCTTGTGTGTGTTTGGCTCCATCCATGAAAAATTGCTGTCTGCCTCCACCCTTGGGCTTCAAGCTATTCCACTTAATACGCTAGACACTAAAATGACCCCTTTGTTTGCTTTATGATCGCTTCTGATAGTGCGCTATGCCAGAGATATCATATCTTTGATCTCTCCGCATGGATGTTAAAGCTCTCTTGAGTTCAGCAGCATCTCCTTGAGATTAATACTTCATGGCGTTCTCAGCACCATGCTGTCCTAACCCATACATCACGGTATGTCATGCCTGGCACAAGCCTCCTGCCTCAGTGGCATTGTGCTGGCAGGATAAATAACCCTTGGCTGGCCCCATTCTCTCCCTCCTGCCGCCCCCAATCACTTTGCTACGCACAAAGAGTTCAGCAAAGGCAATGGAGCCAGTATGAGGATTGCAGAGAAGCCCAATGTAGGATTCAAGGTCCATGGGGGAGGTATGGCCTGTATTAGCGAAGGTCCATAGCTCAGTTGTATAGCATCTGCTTTGCATACAGAAGACTCCAGGATCAATCCCCAGCACCTTTGTAAGGCAAGAGAGCCACTCCTAGTCAGTGTAGACAATACTGAGCTAAATGGACCAGTGGCCTGATTCAGTACAAGGCTGTTCCCTGAGTCTGTTCCTCTGTAACTAAGAGATGCCTGATGAATGTACTAAGTGACCCATGGAAACTAAGAAAATTTTCATATTTTTTTCTTAAGTCTTCCATTGCCAAGAAAGACAAGTGCAGCAGTGCAGCAGTTTCTCTGAGATGCCTTTATAGGGAACGACAAACCAATGTACCTCCAGGGTGCCCATCTGCCTCCTAACTCATTTCAGATCTCATCCATTAGATGAAAGTCAATTTTTCCACCTTGGCTTTGTTGCTATTGTTTTGGCCTAGGTGTGTTTGTTTTCTTAGGAAGTAGGGGCATGCAGTGATTTTGTTTGCAATCTTGGCTTTACTGATCACAAAATATGCATTCTACCCCCTTGATGAGAATGAGAGAAGGTTAAATGGATCTTGATCCTGTTCAATGGAAGCTTTTTACAGTAGAGGCACTCCACTGCAACCGGGGCTGCAGGAGTGCAAAGAGCCCACTCAGCATAATAGATTTATTTATTTTATTTTATTTTTTGAAAAAAGAGGGAGAGAAAGATTCTGGTGCACAGCTGTGAATCCCCCTCCTCCTCCTCTCTGTCTTGAAGAGGAAAGCTTGAGATAAATTTAACCTAGTCTCCTGGAAAATGAAGACAGCAATGGCTTCTGCCTGTAAACTCCCCTCTTGTTTGCAGGCATGCCAAGTTTACTCTTTGCTCATGTCAGATTTCATAAACCAACAGGGCTTCAGGGTGGTGGTTGTTTTTTTTAAAAAAAATTGCGGTTGGAAATTTACTTATTTAGTTCAATTTATATCCTGCCCATTTCAGAGGACTTGAGCCAGCAATCAGCAGTTTTTAAAAGGAGCAAGACATTAAGCCAGAATGCTAGAATTAATGTATAAATTATATCAAGTTGAACATTAAATCCTCCTCCACTCTGGCTGCTGAATGACAGCTTACTGAGGGGACTGTGTTTTGCTGCCCAGATGTCGTATGCATGCTCAGTATTGTGCAAAGCTCTTTGATAGTGCATTGAAATATTGCTAAGTTGATTTATCAGTGTCCAGATTTGGCTTATTATTATGAGCCAGGCCATCCAGCACTTTATTGGCTGCTCTGACTAACAACAAGTCTCAGGGTCTTTCCCAGTCCTGTTACCTGATACCCTAGAAATGCCAGGGACAGAAGCTGGGAACTTCCCTCTTCAGAAGCCATGCCCCTGTCAGTGAGCTATGGACCTCCCCCTCAACACTCTAATCTTCTACAACAATAATCCAAAGCGTGACTTTGTTTTTCAAGCTGAAATTGCAGTGTAGGATAATAAAGGGCTCTCATAATCATTAGGCATTCGTGATCTGTTTCCCCACTCTGTATTTAAATAATTAAAATGATGTGACTACTAGAGATCCATGATTATACTGTGGTCACAATAAAGCTCCTTAGCTCCCTGCTAATTTTGCTTCACTGGTGTGGCGAATGACTGGATTGCTCCCCACAAAGCTGGCAGATAGTTGTGCTCGCATGTGGGGGAAAAGAGGCAATGAGAAACACACCTGGGCGAAGTAGGGCCACTTCATTCACCGGGGAAGTAGGGCCACTTCATTCACCACCACCCCACGATTCTTATGGGAAATTGTATATAAAAATGCATCCATTAAGAAGAAATATAGCCCAAATTGCATACAGATTTCAATGCACACTTTTGAAATAAATAAAAATCACAAACGGATAAAGAAATTGGGCAGAGTGAATTTAAGGTTGGGAAAGTAGGTAACTGAGATAAATTAAGGTCAGCAGATTCCTCCATCTGTCAAGATAAATGAGATAATTTGAGATGTTAGCAGTCTGTTGTTGTTTTGTTTGTTTTTTTGGTTTTGAAGTCTTCTTACAGTGGAAGTGGTTGGGTGGGTGGGTCAACCCCCCACAGGCGATTTTGGCTTGTGTGTATTGAATGAAGCAATATGTGCATAAACTCTTTTGAGTACTAATTTTTATGCATGAAGATAATTCTACAAATGCAGAGGGAATACCCCCCCACACACACATTTTGGCTCATACCCACCCAAACAAAAATAGCAAGAGGGAAATGAAGCTGCAAGACTCATCCAAGAATCTGGCATGTAAATAGGCTTGTTTCCTATTGCCACTGGTTTGATAGGAGCCTAGGAATGCTGTCTTTGGAGAACAGCCATAGCTCAGTGGGAGAGCATCAGCTTTGCATACTGAATGTCCCAAGTTCAATTCCCAGCATCTCCAGGTAAGTCTGGGAATGACTCCCTGTCTGAAACCCTAGAGAGCTGTTCCTCTTCTGATGCACCGAAGGCATCTGATCTATGGGATCTAACGCTTCTGAAACAGACCAGGATTGTGGCTGTACATGCTTAATCAAATGGTTGTTAAAATTTGCAACACTCTAATGTGCTGTTTTACTTCCAGATCTCCTACTTATTATACTAAGGAAGTTGTGAGAAACTCATTCCTTTATTTGACCATTTATTTCTGTCTTCTTCCAATTTCTATGGATATATTTAATACCATGCAAGTGTCCCAGTACACCTCTCTCTATCCCCTCCTTTTTTTTTTTTTGCACAAGAGCCCAGGGCACTGTGATTTCATGCCAAGATCTCACACACACCCCAAAAAGCACTTTCTTTGGGGCCACTATCTTGTCAGCTTTCCAAAATGTGTATTTTTGGGCGCTATGCAAAAAAGTGTGTCTTTGGGGCTCCATGATCTCATGCAAGAATATGGCTGGGAATACATGCATCCTGGTTTTGGGACTCAACATATTAGAGGGTATGGTATATTTGTGTATCTATGCAAATCTGAACCATAATTTTTGCATGTACAACTGGGAGATTCCCCTCCCCTTAAAAAAAAAAAGCAATGATGTGCTGCACAAGGTAATTATTTTGTCCCCATTATCTTGAAGCCTCAACATGGTCCCCATTGGGAAGTGCTCATTGGGAAAGGACTATCTGGTACAGTCACCTAGCAGTCAATGGGAAAGAGCTGCTGTCCTCAGCAAAGCTCCAAATGCCATTAGAAGATTAGCAAATATTTCCCAGGGAGGGCTTCACTCTCTTTTATTTGATTGAAATATTGGGGAGGTGGAAATGAGCCACTCAGGGAAAACTATGAGCAAGAAAACCTGGGAAAGGAGAGAGAAGGTTTTTTTAAAAAAGTTGTGGTTCGAGGACCCGAACCCCGCGCAGTGGAATGAAACACAAGGACACGTGATATAAGGTTAATGGGCAAGAAAAAGCCACAACTTTATTGATTACAGCAAGTGAAAAGGTATTGGCTTAGGCATTGGATTACGTCAGCTGACTCCACCCACTCGGAGAGGGGTGAGTCTAAAAAACAAGCAAACAAAGGGGGTTTATTCACCAGTAGGTGGAGCCTGTTGATGCTAATCCAACTATAGGCTCTCCCCTGATGTCACCGAGGGTCGTGCCATGGCCTCCTGCCAAGCAGGCATTGGACAGAATACATGACCGCCGGATTCCTTTAACGGAATACCCAAAAATTGAAGGCGCAGGCAATGGCCACACCTAGCCCTTTGACACCACAACACATTATTCCAATGCCTAACCTACCCACCAATACCACGAAAGTTGTGACGATTGCTACGAGGTAGGCGAAAAAACCAAAAAGCCTAATGCCAAATGGAAAAATTCCAACCAGGCCCCCCGGACAACCAGGGCGACCAACCTAAGGTCCATAGCAAGGCCAAAAGAAAACTGGAAACCCTGCTCTAAGGGAGTGGAGGGTGGGTGACTCGCGACGGGACGACAAAAAGTGAGGGCTGGAGGCTGGCGCCGCAGCAATTCAGGCTGCTGTACACGCTCCCTTGAAGGCACCTGGTTGGGTGCCTGGCCGAGGGTGTGGGCGCCAGCCAGATGAGTGGGAGGCAGGGGGCAAACGCCCCCTGCTTGAGGCAGAGTCCAGCTCCTGGCCACAACCACTCCCCTCTCTTGCAGGGAGGAGAGTCTTTCACAGCACATCTCTTTATGTGTATCCTGTACAGATAATCACCATGCACCTCAAATTCTGCCACCAACACCACCAGTCTAAACTAGGGTGGCCCTCTAAATGTTGTTGGACTACAACTCCCATCATCCGTGACCATTGGCCATGCTGGAAAGGGCTGATGGGAGCTGAGATCTAACAACTCCTGGAAGGCCACCAGTTCTCCACGCCTGTCCTGCACAAGAAGCACACATGATTTCTAAAGGCAAAGCTATGCAAATAAAACCTATCTGCATAATTTTAATTTATGTGTGTAACATTTTCTGCAGAATTTGGGATCACAGAGCTTTCTCCTGCTTTGGAATTAGGGAGCTTTGGAGGCATTGAGAGACCGTCTCTGTGCATCACTAGCCTCAGGCATCCACCTGGGCAATGCCAGGAACCGAAGGATTAAGTTATCGGTGCCCTTCTGATTTATGCAAACGCCTGCTCAGCTTCCTAATATGAAATCAGTTCCTGTCATCATCTGTATTTTTTATTCTGAGCCACAACACTAAAACACTTGGCAGTGATTACAAATAGGAAAGTTATTTTTGTGTGTGTGCCAAGTCTACAGCATTGAAACTTAATAGCGTGGTGTAATGGAACCCTACGCTGATGTGTGGCATATTTAATATCCATCTTTCTTAGAAATAACAATGTTCTGAAATTAGAAAGGACTTTAGCAACGAAATAATTAATGTGGATAACCATCATAAATGCCACAAACGGAAGAAATACAGATGGTAGTGAACCGTGATCGCTAATACTCTAACCTGTTGTGACAGAACTTTAAAAATTGAAACCCTGTTCCCCAGAGGCCAGTGAATGGAGGCTTAGCCAGAGAGAAAAGAGAGCTCCTTTCTAATTACATTGCTCCCTCTCATTACCCATCTCCCAGTTGGTTACGCACACTCTGTTACGTGAGCATTCAAGTCTAGTAGAGCTTATTAACAGAGGAGCAAAGTTCCCTTCATTATGTTGGCCTCTCTCTCTCTCTCTTTTTCCTTTCGCCAGCCATGGCTGGTGAAGGCTACACCACTAGGCCCCTGCTGCTGTGGCGCCCAGCAGAGGTGCAACTTCAGCTGGTAGTGGTAGTGGTTGATGGTTAAGCACATGATCTGTAGGCAGAAGGTCCCAGGTTCAATCCCTGGCTTCCCTTGTTAAAAGACTCAGGTGGGTGGTGAGAAGGACCCTGAAGAACTGCTGTCAATCCGAAGGCACCATGCACTATGATAAGGTCTTTATCTCCACACTGGAGCTTAGAAGCCACAGGGCCTGCTGGATTCTGCCAAGTGTCTCCTAACATAGAATGCTGCCCCCACCACCCCTATAGGGTCATGTAAGATGTTAAGTCTGAGACAGCAACTCCCATCAGCTCCAGCCCCAGCCAGCAGTGGCGATGGGATTTGTCATCCACAAAGTCAGGAGGGCACCAGCTTGGCTACCATTTCCCAGCATAGAGAAAAGCTGCAGCTGTTGATTGTCCACATGTAGTTAATGATAACGGAGCAAGTCTATCTAAGAAAAGGTGGCAACTCTGGATATGGAAAGAACCCCCAGTGATTCATTTCATTTATATGACTACAGTAGTACCTTGGGTTACATACGCTTCAGGTTACAGACACTTCAGGTTACAGACTCTGCTAACTCAGAAATAGTACCTCGGGTTAAGAACTTTGCTTCAGGATGAGAACAGAAATCGTGCTCCAGCAGCACGGCGGCAGCAGGAGGCCCCATTAGCTAAAGTGGTGCTTCAGCTTAAGAACAGTTTCAGGTTAAGAATGGACCTCCGGAATGAATTAAGTACTTAACCCGAGGTACCACTGTATGTTTAGCCTGGGGAAGAGATTAAGGTGAGACATGAAAGCTGTTTTCAAACATCTGAATGGGTGCAACACAGAATGTGGAGCACACTTGTTACCTTTTGCTCTAGACAGCGGGGCTAGAACAAATAGGTGGAAATTTCAGGGAAGCAGCGATCAGCTGAGTATCAGAAGAAAGCTGACAATGAAAGCAATTGGCCAATGCAGCAGACTGCCTCATGAGAATGTGGGCAATCTTATGGTGGAGATGGCCATCTATCAGGGCTACCATAGTTGCATCCTGTGTTGCAGATCCTGTACTGAGCAGGTGGCTGAACTAGACAATCTCTAAGTTCCCTTCTAACTCAAGCCTATTATTCTGTTGTGTGATGTTGTTGACCATGGGTAGGCAAACTAAGGCCTGCGGATCTGGCTTCTGGATCTGGCCCGCGGATGGTCCAGGAATCGCCACGTAGATCACCAGCGCATGTGTTCTTTCCCTCTCCCTCACATGGTGGCACCAGCGCCTCCTCCCTCTCTCCTCCTGGCTTCTCCCCGCCCTGCCTAGAGGAGAAAGGGGGCTGGGCTTTGTTGGTGCCAGCAGCAGCAGCGCTCGAGTGGCCACCATTTTAAGCAGCCCCTCTCCGGAGCCCTTTTGGCGCCTCTCATTGTCCCGACACCAACGCTAGCCCCTGCCGCTTGCAAGACACAGGTAAGCAGCCACCGGGGCTCATGGTGCTCTTGCATCATCCACCCCCCCAATATAGTCCAGCCCCTCACAAGGTCTGAGGGATAGTGGACCCCCTGCTGAAAAAGTTTGCTGACCCCTGTTCATTTATGGGACCCTCCAGCTTTCACTTTAAGTAGAATTGTATGGCTACTCTAGAAGAGTGGTCAAATCTTCAGGAAGCTCCTGGACCATTGTAATCCAATACAATTCACTTTCCCAAGCAATATTTTGAAATGGGGAGTCTCTCCTGCCTACACCCTAACTTCATGGTGTTCTATATCTGCTTCTCCCCCCATTTTCTTTCTGATTGGCAAGGCAGCTGCTATGCCCAACCTGTGCTTCCCAGCACAGCTGTGATTCCTCTTGCCTGTCACCATTAAAAGCCTTTTCATCTCTGTTCGGAGCAGTTTCTCGTTATCATTTCTCCCTTTCCGATTAGGCCAATGGTTCCATGTGGTCGTTTAGCTGTCAGCCGTCCTGAGTGGCGGCCTTGCATTTCTAAACGTAAGCATGCCTAGGAGAGTCTGTTGCACAGCTGTTCTGCCAGCAGGCTGACCCCAGAGATTCCCCAGGTGCCCTGCCATGCTCTGGGAAATGAGTGTTGCAGATTTTGTATCTCACACTGGGGGGAAACAAAAAAAGGCTGCCTTTTTGCACTCCACTGGACAAATTCATGGGAAGAGGAGGGGAATGGCCCAAGCAGGGATTTCACATCTTATTAATTGTAAGCAATAAGATTTTCACAGAGTAAGTAGATTTAACTAAACTGGTGCTGGGAAATTGGCATTAACCCTCTAAGGTAGGCAGTCATTTTTAAAGTATGCCTTAAATTTAGTTTAGAATAATTTTATAGCAGAACTCATTTCAAATTTGCAGAACTTTTTTTTAAGGTACATTTCATCGAGAGCACTGGACAGCTATGCCACCTTTCTAATTTTTTGCATTGAAATTAAAATAGAAGCTAGACCCAGCTATTTGATGTTGCTTGGAGTGCTGGTATATAAAGAAAAAGTAAAGTAAGAGTAGAGAAGGGTAAACATCAGTGGTGGGCCCTATGGAGTACTAGTATAATGACAGCTGTCCAATAACACCAGGTGCTGATGCAGACCCTCATTGATGTATATTTCATAATGGGTAACATGAAGAATGTCCACATATTGCAGTCAGGGAGTGTAAAATACATGTGCACACTAACAGTTGAGCTGAACACTCATACAGTTACTATGTGCTCTGTGTTGTTTTCTGTGCTTTTTAGGTGATAGGTCAACTTGTTTGTAACATTATTTTTTCCAGTCTTTTTAATGCATAGTTTATGTTGTTTTGTGTAAACTGCTTAGATGTTTGGATGATTCAGCAGTATATAAACCCTGCTAAATTTTATAAATTACATCTTCAATGAGTGCATAGTCTTTGTCCCTGTGCACACAATAGTTAAGCTCTGCACTTCAACAAGTGTACACACTTGTTTACAAACACTTCTGCATGCATAGAGAAAGCTTGTGTCTGTGCTCATTGCAACAAGAAAACAAGCCTATAGTAAAACAAATGTTGGAAAAATACCCATGCAAGCAATTTAATTAATGGATCTGGCAATATGCTCGAGAAGGATTTCAGCATTCTATCAGTACAAGGATTTCTGGTTGTACAATGGGATTCCTCTCTCCCCACTTGTGCACCTCCTAAATCTGTTCTGGGGGTTTCCCTAACCCTTTGGAGTATATCTGTGCACAGAGGGAGGATGGGGGGGGGAGTCACATTGCATGTGCAGAAATCCTTTACTGATGGGATGCTCAGTTAGCACTTGGTTGGATGCAAACCTCAGAATTGTAATTTAAGTAATATTCAATGAATTATAGAGAATGAACAATTGGGCATTTAACTTAAAAACAAAATGTCTAGTCATTTGTCGGAGAAGCTAGATATCATTGAGGAGAGAGCTCCATTGCTGCCATGCCACAGATCTGTCTGCAATTTGATGTGGGTGTAATGCATTTTTTTATTTATTCACAACCAGTAGGAACATTATATATATATATTGTAGGGAATAGGGTGGTTAACTTTTATTTAACGTGGCTTTTCTTTTATTGACTTTTATAACATTACTCAAAGAAGAATAGATTGGCTAAGCCTCTTTCCCCTTGGCTGTATAGTCTTGTTCTATTGAATGTTCTCTCATTAATTTTGGGTTTAATTTTTCAATTTTTAATGTGCAGTGTGATTTTAAAAAGAAATGCAAGCAAAAGCCCATGACCTGAATGACCTTTAGAGGGACCTCATGTCACTGTTAATCTCATTAAATAGGGTTGTGTGCAAGCTTTTGTTCAGCTCTTGTCATTGCTTTTTCTCTAGAAACGGATGCCAGCTGAACCATAACCCTGCCCAACACTTAGCTTTGGGCCAAGATTCCTGATAGGAACAGAAAAATGAACTGATTGATCAACTGAATTAGTTGTATAGATCCAGAAGCAACATATTCCTAGCATCACTGTGAGATGGTGTTAATAGTGTTCTGCTCCATAGAGCAGTTGCATTTGAAGTCACTCAAGCAGCTAATGAATAGGAGGCTAAGAGTTGGATTAAGCCTGCGGAGATCCATCAAGTGGCAACAGTTATTGTCTGTTAATTAAACATTAATTAATTATTAAAAGGACACTTATTGAGGTTTAACTACTCTGCAGATATATTTTTTAAAAAAGTGTGTAGTTCTGACAGGTGTTAAACTTCAATAATTACATTCTTCACAACTGGTGTTTTGTTAGACTTTGACTAACTTTCTTATTAAATGGAAATCAAACCTTTAATTGAGACGCTTAATTCTAAGCTGATGGATTGGGAGTTCTGGGTCCACAGGAAGACTTGAGCCTGCCATAGGAAAAGAGAGAGGAAGGCATTTCCATAACTAAGAGAGGTGACGGTTGGTTATTCAAGGAGGGCACCATTTAAGAATCTATTTCCCCAAGCTCCTATATGCACTCATGTTAACTGGAGCTGTAAGGAATCATTCTTTTCTCATTAGGAGATTTGTGGAGGGTTCCTTTTATTGGTATCAATATGCTTGGTAACTTCTACCACATTCCTTTGTACTCGGAGACAGAAATCGGCACACTTACCCACAGGGAGAATTGCTATTTTTCATTCCTTCCAGATCTCTTTAGAAGCAAATCTTTGTGCTAGTGACAATAGTCCCACTCCTAAAGAATCACAACCCCATTGCTTAGGAAATGAGTAAACCAAATCATGTGGCAATGTTTCTTTCCTCTTAATCAAGAGAGTTCACTTACATGCTGAGGTAACAAATGAAGGTTCCAGCATGGTTGTACTTTGTGTCCACTTCCATATGTGCCAGAGGCACAAGGAATAATAATGAATCTGTTGTTCCCAGTGTAGAATGTCCAGATTTTCTTTGATCAGTGGGATCTTGCTTTTTGTTGTGCAAACAGAATCCTGGTGTGCCACCTTGTTCTCCCCAAGTAGCAACCTACACACATACCGTATAGCTTAATGTCAATGGAAGGACTCAAGCTTCCTACTCCATGGACTGGCCTCCATGAAAAGCAAGGCCTTGCCATTTGCTGCTCTAGAGGCATGGAATGTCCTTCTATAGACACACCTCTGCATCCTCCATTCAGGCAAGCAAGAGGTACATGGGCACTGTCCAGATGAGCAAAGGTCCAGCCAACAAACTGGTGCCAAATATATTGCTCCTTTAAATTAAGTATATTAATGTTGGTGTTGAATGGGGATCTGGTGTGGGGAGGGCATGTAGGTTTCCCTCTAATATAAATGTGTACATTTCCTAATTGGTTCAAGGTTCCTAGGGTCTTGACATTGAACAAATACAGATCTCAGGTCTACTGTTGCTTTCAGTGCAAACCTGGTTTGAGATGACAAGGCTGGGGAGAATTTTATATGTAGTTGTGAGATTTAGAACCCAAAGAAAATACGAATAAGATCCATGAGTCATGTCCTAAGGCATCATTCCTTCATTATCTAAGGGGACTGAAGCATCCCAGATCCCTGAAGTCAAACACTCTCATCCCCTTTGGGTGTACACACAGCATATTCTTTAAAATGGGATTCGGGGAGCAGTTCTCAAAAGGGCATGTGGGAAAGGATTTCCTAGCAACTTGCATATAAAGTGTTTTTTTTCATTTTCCAGGCTCAGTTCAGCAAGTAGAGAAGCTTCTCTTGAGGCTTTGTAGTTAGCACCAGCTTCTTAACTTTTGGCAAAGTTCTGAAAACAGACTGGGAACATGGTGACCATATGTATTTGTCTATGGGATTCTTGGAGATACTGAGCTACAGAAGGATGGTGCAATTGGTTCCTGGGACATGTCAATTTTGCTTGGGTCCATTCATAAATTTGTCCTGTCCCATTTTAGCATTAATCTGCAATTTTTTTGTTTATTAAAAATGTATTGAGACAGAAAGAGAGAGAGAGAGTTATGAATTGGGGGGAGTGTCAGGCACCCCATAATCATCTTTACATTCAGTGAAGGGTCAGAATTTGAGCAAACTCAAAAATTCCTGAATTCAGCAAGGGCACCCTCAGGAGGTGATGTAGCTGGGGAGAATCCCAAGAGTCAGAAAGAGAGACCTGGAAAGTCTGCATTTGTCCTGTGTTCCTGAGATTCCCCACCCCTGATTTACTACCATAATGGTGCCTATAGAAAACCAAAAGTGAAAACACTGCTGAGTCAGTTATGACAAACTGGGCTTCATGGCATAAATTGGTAATCTGGGAATTAACTAAGAACATTTCAAAGGTGCAGCACACTTTATGTGGCCTGTGATGGTTTTTCAAAATTTATTCCACTAAACCCGCCACTATGAAGGTACAACTATCCTTTTTGCTGTAAGTTAGGTTAATAAAATTAGTTCTGTATTATAGGTGAGGGTGCGCTAAGCAGGTGTGATGGCCAGGTACTGATGAAGTGGTGCTTTAGTTTTGTTTTTTAATTGCCTTTGCAGTGTGCCACATGGAAATAGTATGTGATTAGGTCTACATTGCATCCATATAAATATTTTTGAACAGCTCTCATTTGAACGTCTGTTCTGTTATTTCTGAGGGATGACTCAACCTGAAAGCCAGCTGAAATGTAGGCAGAGACTTTGTATGTGAACCCTGTGGCCTGCAGGCCTGGTTAATGACCAGCTAGCTGCGTTGTGAGGCTACTAAGAAGCTTGGATTAGAATCTGGCTGAGAGTCAGTAAGGCTCAGTAATGTTAAAGGTGGTGGATAAATCAGTTCTGAGCCACATGTAACTCTATGAGATGCAGATCAGTTTGTATATGGATTTTCAGAGATCAAATGCATCACTACTATTCAATGGCATAGAGTTGTTTCAAATTAAGTTCTACTCAGAGGAGACCCATTGAAATAAATGTACCTTGATTATTCCCATTAATTTCAGTGGGTCTATTCTGAGCAGTGCTAGTGTTGGATGCAACCCATAATGCCTCTGAAAATGGAGACTGCATCATGAGTAAGGGCCTTTGATAGACTTCTCCATGCACTTACCTGATCCCAATTTATTGCCATCTGAACTAGTTGGAAATATCTCATCTTGAGACAGCAAATTCCTTAAGCTCACTATGTACTGGGTGAAGCATTTGCTTTTATCTAGCTTCATTTTACTGCCAGTCTGCTTTATTGGATTCTAGCCATTATGAGAGAGACATATTATTAACCAGTTTATCCACACCATGTGTAATTTGATAGAGCTCTAACATTAGTTGTTAACTTAGAAAACTTTTAAAAGTGCTCTCAGTCTCTTTCATGCATGCATCCCTTTTGAAAATCTCCAATCTGCTACGGGAAGAGAGAGAGAGAGATGCACAGAGACATTTTAAGTCCAGAGACTCACATGCTCAGCATTGCATCTCACTGCAGCTAGCACAGCCCTCTGTGGTTGTGTCAAGGGAGCCTTGTCTCTTTATTAACTTCTGTAGAACGATGACAGGAAACTTTTTGCAGTGTCCACGCTCAGCAGGGTACATTCCCTGATGCTTTGCAGCTACCAGCTGATGCCCCAGCTGCTAAATTCAGCTTAGAGAGGATAAGAGAATGACAGAGAACAAAAGATTGGATTGAGCTCCATAGCATTGCTATTCTGGCCTCTGGGAGGGACTGTCTGAGACCGTTTAGGATGAGTTGTGTCAGCTGTCTAACCCCTCACACTTGTTTCTTTGGAGGCACCACTGAGGGACCGTGGTCTCCCACTAACTTTATCAAGATGCTGTTGTTTGGCAAACCTTTGCCAACTAGTTGCTCCCCAGATGCTTTTGACTACATCTCCCATCAGCCCCAGCCAGGGAGTTGATGTCTAAAACATCTGGGAGGCACCAAATTGGTGAAGGCTGGTCTATTATGTCTTCTTGGGATTTGCTTGTTTGCCTTTATTTTGTGTTCTGTAGCCTGTCCTGGAAAGAGTGGGCTATATACACATAAATATGTTTTAATAAATCTGTTAAGCTCATTAAGAAAAGATCATTAAGAAAAGAAAAGATCATTAAGAAAAGAGAGTAACCTATGGAATTAAAGTCCACCAACTGGGCACAGCCATAGCTGGCATTTGAGGGCAGAGAGGGCTGCCATTTGCCTCATCTAGCAAAGCTCTGCAATAATCCTAATAAAGGCAAAGCTGCAAGAGAAAAATATTGGTTTGCATACTTGCCTCCTTCATTGTGGATTGAGGTGCCTAACCCATACATTGCCACCACGTCACCTCCCAAAAGAACTATCCTTCCGTCTATCTTCTGGAACCAGCAAAGGTCTAACCAAAGTTGAAAACATACATTTGCTGACATAAATAGGAAACAATGTAGGGGAAAAGTTTAGTCTTAAAAGCAACTGGCTTCTTTGGACAGAACACATCATGTTCTGCTTTAGACATGTGTATTTAACCCAGAATTTGAATCTTACTGAAGCAAGATGGGCTTGGAATGTCATGGTGAGTTCCCAGTGTTAATTCCAACCCAGCAAAAAAGGAATTCATTTGGCTATTTCAACCGTGCCCCGTCCTTCATACTTGCATTTGCAAATCTGTTGGTGAAATTTGAATTCCGTTTGTATTGGTTGTTTTCTTAAATTCACATTACCTTGAACAATTCAATGCCTACCTCTCTCTTTTTCTTTTAAAAATGGGGGATCTCATTTCCAAAGCATAATCTGTTATTAGAGGCAAGAGAATTTGAGGAAAGCACTATTTTTGCACATGACAGCTTGATGTTTGGCTTTTACGGCGATAGATGGACTGATTGCTTTTGACGTTTCTCATCGAGAAATTGTTCATGAACGGGTTGGGGGTAAAAATCCAAATCAGGCAATTCATTTATTGTCAAAAGAACCATGATATTGAAAAATAGGCCTTGATGTTGAGGAATGATTGAAATGCATTGAAATTGCTTAACTTACCGCTACCTAGCTCAAATGTCTGGTGCCATGTTCTCCCCCCCCCCACTCCTACCCTCATTCCTTCTTTGCACAGGGAAACTGACATTCTCAAAAGCATATTTCAGGATGAATTGTGGCTTTTGTGGGTTACATTTAAGCTCCAGCTCCTTCACTGGGCACAGCCTCTGCATCGCAGTCTTGATGAAACCAGGATTTGTATTGTGCTGCAGTGGAAGGACTTGGCACTGTGGGTGAAGGATAAATTTGTATATGTGGATGAGAGCATAGCTATCAATCAGATGATGCACCTCTCTGAATTTTGCAATGAACTTTTGGTTCTTACACACGCACACACACACGCGGTACTGAAAAGCATACAAAAATGCACATTTAAAGCAATAAATGTGTACAAAATGTGTAAATTAAGGAAACATGCAAACAATTCAGATTTTCAATGCTTGTTCATCTGTTCCTCTCTACCACTTGCACCCTCCCCACACACTGATTATGAAAACTTGAGAACAGGCATCCTTTGAAATTCTCCGAATTTTGCAGTGGGTTTCCCAGCCAAATACTTTGCATATAAAGGCACCTGTTAGTGAAAATAGCATATAAAAATGCATTTTATTAAGGAGCATTGCTTTGCAACAATTGGGCAAAATGTGAATATTAGGAGAAATCCACACTAAAATGCTGGTGAATTTTCATGAGGACTTTTTTTAGAAAAAGGGAAAAAAGAAAAATTGCAAACTGATGTGGAAAATGTGGGGAACTGAAGACTGGGGGGGGGGGGGATGAGAAACAGAGGAAAACCAAAATGGATTTGTCTGTGCCAAACAGTGCCCTTGGTGTTGCTTGGGCTCATTTCCCAGCCTTTACTTCAGCCTATGAGATGTATGCCATTGCCTAGGCTTTCCTTTTGTAGTTGATTTGCCAAGATGAAATATTTTACTGAGGGGCCTGGGGGAAGCAACCCTATTGAGCAGAAGGAGGAGAAAGTGGGAGAAATGAAAAGCCCCTCCATTTTATGTCTATCTCCTGTTTTGTCACAAAAATGGAGCTCATAGAGAATATATGGCTTTCTTTCTTTTTTAAAAATACAGTCTTAGCAGGCCTAGGAGTGGGATTTACCTCTCCTGAGTGCCTTTTCTTCGGGATATGTGTCAGAAGGATTCTTAAATCTTCAGGAAAAAAACCCTCATCTCGCTGTGAGGATGAGCGTGGTGCAGCCGTAAGGCGCTGTAAAAAACCTGCTGATAGACAGATGGAATGGTGTAATTATACGCAGGAGGGGGAGAGGGGAGACTTCTCTGAAATTATTAGTGTGGGCAGACAATTAGAGGCTTTTCCAGAAGATTACCCTTCTCCCTCCCATCTGCGCTCCATTTAAAGGTTTGTGTGTTCACAATGTTATTTCCTTCTCAGCTGTCCCATTTTGCCCAAATCTTTATTGTGCTCGACTTTACGTTCGCTCAAACTTTGCCCAGTTGCACAGAGCTCCCCTCCTCTTTTTCCTCCTCCTCCTCCTCCTGTTTTTACTCCATTGTTTAAAAACCTCTGTCATAGCAATCCAATTTTAGCTATGCCTAGTTCTTCCCTTTGCCCTTCTTTTCTTTGTATAGGAAAGCCAGTATAGTATAAATGGGCTAGAAGAATATAGATGTAATTGCTGGTTCTCTTTCTTGCTGCCCAGGGGACTGGTAGAAAAGAGGAAAGTGGACCTGACCTGTTCCTTCTAGTTAAACACCATCTTCTCTCCCATCCCACCCCAGCCTTTAGGAGTATAGGGTGTGTCTAATGCCCATCCTGCTCAGAGAAGACCCACTGGGTATCGATTGATATGGCTAACCAATTTCAGTAGGTTTATTCTGCAAATGCATTAGTTGGGTGCAGCCCAGTAGATCTAATTGGATATGAGCCACAGTATAGATCAGTGTTTCCCAAACACCTTATATCTGTGAGATTCTTTCCCCTCCATTAAATAAAGTGGGACCCCCCCTAAGATGTGTAAGGGTAAGAGGATCACCACATTTGTGCCAGTGAAAGCTTTCCTTCCAGTACAAATAGCATGGTAAAGGGTTAATCCTCCCAACTAATTCTGCCAGGTGCCAATCCAGATAGATCTCCCCCCAACCATGTCTGTTATTTACTTTTAAAATCACTGAAGTGGGTGCGGTCACTTTTAGTTTAGCACCTAGCATTGCATTTGGCGCTCATGCTGTTCTGCCCAGGATCCTGACTTCTTCCATCCTAGATGCATGATAAGTTCAACATACTCATCTCTACTGTCAGCCTGCTGATTGTTGAATCCATCTTTTGTCCAGGCTGTAGGAGCTCTCCTAAGCCCTACTACCATCTTGACTGTGAGTCCTGGAAGAATAGGGCCTGGAAGGGCAAGGCCCTGACTGACTCCAGCTACAAAAGCTGAGGCTGCTGAACAGACTCTTGGGCTGGGGTATTGTTTACGGGGGATTGTGCGGGGTGGTTGCTTTCACTGATATTATTTTTGCATCTTGAATTTAAATCTTATGATTTATGTAGAAATTGTTTAATTTGGTTGCGTACTTTTCGATAATGTCTTTATAGTTTATGACTGCATTCGTTACATTTGCAATTATGCAATTTCTTTTATGTTGTAAGCCACCTTGAGCATGGTTTTAATTATGGAAAAGCAGCAGACAAATCAAATGATGTACGTACCGTCACCCATGGACAGAGGCCCATCCCTCTCAGTGCTTCCGCCTTGAGCTGCAGACATTGTCCCAAACTCTTTCCAAGTCAGAGAACCAACTGCATGTTAATTTCCTAAGTCATTTCCCCTAGAATCTCTTGTAATGGGGACTGTGTAAGCATGCAGATAGGTCACCAGTGCAAAGTCTGTTTATCTTGCAGTAATAACCTCTTTAGTCAACTCCTGATTCCCCTCTGGCTTTGCCTTCTTTGTACTCCCTATCTCAAGCCCTGGCTTTCAATCAAACTCACAGCGAGTTTGGATGCTGGGCTCTTTTTTTGAATGGAAGTCTCCTTTAATAAACAAGCCCAGATTCCTTTCATTTATGTCCTTTCCAAAGCTGTAAAACCCTTTTCCTTCAAAACCCCACCAAGTCAATCATATCTCCAAGGGCTCATATATTCTGCCTGCAAACTTGGAAGCAGAAGCAGAAGTGGGAGGAAGTTATATGGATTGTGTATGGAGGAAAGTAACTTAAATATCGAATCAGTAAGTTGCTTTGCTTTTTAAGTTTTATCAGCAAGACATGCAGGAGCAATAAATAATCCAGGAAATGGTCAGGGAGTTCATTTTATGAAGCTCATCAGATAAAGTCACCTATAGGTAAAATCTAGTTACATCGGGCAAGGGTGAACTCTTACCTTCCACCGTAGGCCCCTCAAAGCATGTGTATCTTTATCACTCCTGACAATCTGTTTATCAGCAGTTGTTTGGCCATTCTGGGCTTCCTGCTGTGTCACTCAGAGATGGGAAAGCTACTAAATATTTCATTGCATGAGTAAGTATGGAGCAAGGAGAGGGAAGGCTCTGAAACAGGACGCTTGGGTCCTGAATGTAGCCCAAGAGTTATTCCACAGCAGATGGGGAGAGATGGTGCCACAGAGCCTGCTCTCATCTTAAACAAATGGCATGAGAACAGCTTTTCTTTATTTAATCATTTATTTTCATTATATTTACATCCCACCTTTTTCTTGAAGCTGCTCAGTGTGGCTTCTGCATGGTTCACTCCCTCCTTTATTAATCCCCACAACTATCCTGTAAGGTACAATAGGCTGAGAGGCATTGGCATGCCCAAGGTCATGGCAGGAAGCTTCATGGCTAAGTTGAGATCTGAGTCCTGGTCTCCCATGTCCAGCATTCTAACCTCTACACCACACTGGATGAGACAAAGGCAGTAAGTATCAGACCTGGGAGCTAAATGTGACCCTCTAAACCTGTCTACCTGGCTCTCAATACTCACCTCAGACCATACCTCTCACCAGTCCTGCTCCAAACACTCTTTTGTTGTTTTCACCTGTCTGTGATGTCTCTTGAACTATAATAATGCCTACTGCTTGCCAGGATGAAGGTTATTATTTATTGTTTATTCAGTTAGGTTAAAAGTGTGTGTGGTGTGTGTGCGTGTGTGGAAGCCTCTGACATTTGCATGACTAGAATTCTGCCTATTGTACAGAGGTAAGAGTCACACTTCCATTCCTATGCCTACTTTTTGCCTCTGTCCTTGCCCACTTTGCCTCTGGCCTTAGCACCACCTTATCCATTCAGGACCTGAAAATTGAGAGAACGTGGCCCCTGGGTAGAAAAATGGCCCACCAACCCTGTGTTGAGGGATATCTTCTTCATGGAGTAACATCAGAGCAGAATCCCTGGATGACATGCGACGAGTCTATGGCATGTCTTCTGCCCACAACAACATCAGCCTTCCAGCAGCACCATTGTGGTTTGAGGACCTGATCCCCGTGTAGTGAAATGAAGACACAAGGACAAGTAATATAATGTTAATGGGCAAGAAAAGGCCACAACTTTATTGATTACCGCAAGTGAAAAGGTATTGGCTTAGGCATTGGATCACATGACTTGACTCCACCTACTCTGAGGGGGTGAGTCTGAAAAGGGGGGTTTATTCACCAGTAGGTGGAGCCCGTTGATGCTAATCCAACCATAAGCTCTCCCTTGATGTCACCGAGGGTCGTGCCATGGCCCCCCGCCACACAGGCATCGGACAGGATCCACGACCGCCTGATTCCTTTAACGGAATACCCAAAAATTGAAGGTGTAGGCGATGGCCACACCTAGCACTTCCACACATCGCAACATATTCCAATGCCTAACCTACCCACCAATACCACGAAAGTTGTGACGGTTGCTACAAGGTAGGCGAAAAAACCACAAAGCCTAATGCCAAATCGGAAAATTCCTACCAGGCCCCCTGGCCAACCAGGGCGACCAACCTAAGGTCCATAACAGGGCCAAAAGAGAATTAGAACCCTGAGCTCTAAGGGAGTGGAGGGTGGGTGACTTGCGACGGGACAACGAAAAGTGAGGCCGCGTGGCTGGAGCAGCAACAAGTTAAGTTGCTATCCACGCCCCTTCTAGCCACCTGATTGGCTGCCTGCCCATGGGCATGGTGCACCAGCCAGGTGAGTGGACGGCAGGGGGCTAACGCCCCCTGCTTGAGGCTTGGATCAGATCCCGCCCACAACCACTCCCCTCTCTTGAAGGAGGAGAGTCTCTATGGGACATGGGTGGCACTATGGTCTAAACCACTGAGCCTCTTCGGCTTGCCAATCAGAAGGTTGGCGGTTCAAATCCCCGCAATGGGGTGAGCTTGTTGCTTTGTCCCAGCTCCTGCCAACCTAGGAGTTTGAAAGCATGCCAGTGCAAGTAGATAAATAGGTACCACTACGGTGGGAAGGTAGAAGCATTTCTGTGCTCTCTGGCTTCCGTCATGGTCTTCCATTGTGCCACAAGCAGTTTAGTTATGCTGTCCACATGACCTGGAAAGCTGCCTGTGAACAAATGCTGGCTCCCTCAGCCTGAAAGCAAGATGAGTGCCGCAACCCCATAGTCACCTTTGACTGGACTTAACTGCCCAGGGGTCCTTTACCTTATAGGAAGGAGCCCTTGTGGTCTGGAGCTTTGGACACGAACCTCGTGGCCTTGAAAGGAGCTATAGAACTGTGGCTCCAAAGCCACTTTAGTAACATCAGAAGGGACTGTGGGGCTATAGAATTCTGGACTGTACTACTTCAAACTGCTGATTGGTAGGGTTTGTGGTTTCAAACAGTGACAAACCTTGGAGTCTCAGATTTCAGCAGTGCCCTGTGCAATGCCAAAATTCCACATCCCTCTGCGCCTCTCACCTGCCATTATACATCACAGTTGTGGCGCCCCTGAGGTAGGTTTGCCATATGTCTTCTTTTTTCCAGGACACATCCTCTTTTTCATGGTTGGAGTCATCATAGTGATCCATAGTTAAAAAGGGAGAAGTTGGCAAATGTGTCCTCTTTTTTTGCTCTTCAAAATATGGCAACCCTACCCTGAGGCTCTGTGCCCAGTGTGCCTGAACAGGTTGGGCTTCCCTAAAACCACCACTGTTTCTATGCTTCTTCTGTCTGGGAAACCTGTGGCTCTCATCCAATATCCCTTTTCTCCTCCAAGGTAAAACATTAATCTAAATTTCTTATCAAAGGGAAAAGAAAGAAAGAAAAGAACAAGAAAGAAAAAAGAAAGAGAAAGGATAGAGGGAGAAAAGAGAATAGAAAAAAAAGAAATAGAAAAAAAGAATGTACTTCTGCTTCTCTATCTGCCAATTATATTTAAAGTAATTATTCAAAAATTTAACATCTGCACTCCAGAACATTTCTAGCTGCAAATAATATCTTCTGGGTGATGATATTTCCCCCAACCCCCCTCCCAGACCTCCCACTCTAATTTTATCACCCAGAAAGTCCAATATAACTCTTCATTAATTAATATCTTCTAATATTCTGGAATTTTTCTGGCTCTTTGCAATATTTTTCTCTTTAAAATATTGAATGATAAGCAATGTATTTGTCTTTATATTCTAATAAAAATTATTCAAAAAGGAAAAAAAGGAAAAGGAAACACATGGCTCTCCATATGTTGTTGGACTCTACTGCGCAGCAGCCCTGGCAGCAAGGAGTTACTATGTTTAGGTATTTATTTATTTCATGAAATTCATATACCACATGATTATAAAAACAAAAAATTCAAAGTGGCTTAAATAAGATAAACCAGTAAAACCAAAAAAGATTTGCAGCTCTACTTTAAAACATACAAAAGTTAACGTACTAAACAGATAAAAATTACCTCAACTTTCTAAGCATCTCCAAAAAGAGTACAGTGAAGGTGCCTGCCTGATTTCAATAGGCAAGGAGTTCCAAAGTGTAGGCACTTCAACACTAATGTGTATGATGGGAGTTACTGTCCAGTAATATTTGGAGGGTCACAGGCACCTCTTCCTTGTAAAAAAGCCAACACAACCAAGAAAGAAGGAATTAGCTTGGGCAGCAAAATTCAGGTGTCATTTTTTGCTTTAGGTCATATGTTCCATGTGGCAGGGACCAGTGGGCTGGATTAAAAACACAGCTGTGCTAGCAGGAGCCAGTGCAACAGGTTCCACTAATGCAATGGCACTTTCCTCCTCTCCTCCCCCTGTACCCCCCAAATCATCTCTGGTGGTCTGGAGAACCCCAATAACAACATGTGGAGGCAGAAGAGATATTGCTTCATGAGGAAAGCTGGAAATGACTGTGTGCTGATGGAAGAGTGTGATGTTGAATTCCTTTCAATTTCTTTCAATAGGCAGATTGGGTTTCCATGAGGGTTGTGGAATATATGAATTGAATTTATCCCATTCTGCTCTTATCATTGTCAGCCACTGTCGCTAACTAGCTTCTTAAGGTGCTACTTGCCATTTGCAGTTAACAGCAAGTGTCTTTCCCTATTTATTCAATCTACCTGCCATGGGGGTTACGGATTTCTAGTGCATCAGTGTGAAATCTGACTACCAGATTATGCCTTTGGTGCTCAACTGTCAGTCTCAAGATATCCCCTTTGAAAGCTCAGGTGAGTGGAAAAAGCAAAACAAAACAAAACAAAACAACAGTGACAGGCATCTAGGTAGACTGTTTCACTGATTCATAGCTCAACTTAACTAGAAGGAATAAACCCTTCCAGCTAAGGTAGTCCCCTAACAAGGCATCTTGTTGAGTCTCTGTATTGGATGTTGATGGAGTGATTAGACATGCTTACATCACTTTGAGCACATGGCACACACTCTTCAATAGATCCGAAATGCCAAACTGACATTCTGGAAACAGTATTGCAAATTTGAACTCTTCCAGCTTTGGGGAACTGAAGGGTGCAGATGTTCTTTTTTTCCCTTCTTGACATAGAGAGTGTGCTTTAATTTCCAAATAGAACTGAAGACATATTTAAGCATTCCAGCTGACATTGCAAGAGTGACACCATCAGAAAATAGTCATTTTCCTCTGCAAAAAATAAGTACAATTACCACAGAGTTGTGTACAAAGCAGAAGTTGAGTATTGTAAAGTTCATGCTTGGACAAAATGTCTGAGGAATTAGGATGGGTGTGAAGTGTTTCCACAAGAATTGCCACTAAAGCAACTTTTTTTTTTTCCATTTCCCCCTGAAAAATCAGAGGAGTTTTGAGCAATGGCCATAGCAGGCTTCCCCATTTATAGACTATCACTGGATTTTGCCTTCAGCAAAAATTGAACCACATTTGGAAGCTACTCATAAGGAAAACGTCTGAGAAATTCTGAGATAATTTTAATGAGGATACTGGAGGAGATTCAAACTTATGAGTAAGTGCATAGAGGCCACTAGTGATGCTATCATAGTTAAATGCACCGGCACCAACTCTAGGAGGTCCTGGGTGCCTGGGCACCCACACAGCGGGGCTCTGACGCGACTTCTGGTTTCTACCAGAAGTTGCATTGGAGGCCTCATGAGACCTCCGACATGACGGCTGAGGCCCCATGAGGCCTCAGAAACACCACTGCAATGAACTGACGTAACATGATGTTGTGACATCATGACATTATGTTATGTCACAGGTGCCATTGGGCACCCATAATCTAGAGCCCAAGTTGGTGTTTTGGTTAAATGCATGACTCTGCTGGTTCTTTAGGACTTAACTTACCTAAGTGTGTAGGCTAAAAGGGTAAAGGTAAAAGACCCCTGACAGTTAAGTCCAGTCATGGACGACTCTGGGGTTGTGCGCTCATCTCGCTCTATAGGCCGAGGGAGCTGGCGTTTGTCCACAGACAGTTTTTCCAGGTCATGTGGCCAGCATGACTAAGCCGCTTCTGGCAAAACCAGAGCAGTGCACAGAAACACCGTTTACCTTCCTGCCAGAGCGGTACCTCTTTATCTACTTGCACTTTGACGTGCTTTCAAACTTCTAGGTTGGCAGGAGCTGGGACCGAACAGCGGGAGCTCACCCCGTCATGGGGATTCGAACCTCCAACCTTCTGATCAGCAAGCCCTAGGCTCAGTTGTTTAGACCACAGCGCCACTCGCATCCCAACTATCTACTTTGCATGCACATATACATACATACATACATACATAATTTTATTTGTATGCTGCCTTTCCACAGTTCAAACCATGCTCAAGGCAATTTACAATATGAAAGTAACAAAAATAGTCATAAACAATACATAAAAGTATTAAACAAATACTCAACCATACTGAACAATTTCCACATAAACCACAATGAGATTTATAATAAAGATACAAATACAGCAACAATAAATACCTCTAAGGCAGAGAGGTCAAGATCCTGCAGCTTCTGCTCTTCAGTCACTGTGAAGTTTTTATTCCCAGGGATGAGAGAGTCTCCATATTTTCTGCTGGATGAGCCTCTTCCACTTTTCTTTTATGTTTGCTAAGCAGTAAGTTTAATGGGTTTTTGTTCTCTTTAGTTTTTGACAGATTATGTAACACAGCAGCAAAATGATGGCAATTCCTGGTGTGATGTAGATCCAGATATGTATGCGTCCTGAACCTGAAACAGGCATATTAATGAAAAATTGAAGCACACAGGATTCATTTTGCTGATAAACAGGCTGGTACTCTCCAGCAAGTCTTTCATAAGCATTCTTGATAGCAAGGCCACTGTCAGATATATAGAACTGCTCTTCATACATGCCAACACTGTGATTCAGGTGTCCCTTGGCTATGCTCAAGATATATTACCAAACAGAGGAGGAATAGTTCTTTTTGTATAAAGTAATAATATTGGAATGGTTCAATATATTAGGAATGATCATCCCAGAGGAACTTTCTAGTATGGAGAGATTAGCTGAAGGGCAGTGCTATGCTAAGGAAGACGATGCACACACATTTTACTCATAAAAGGAACAAGCTGGTATTCTCCAGCAAACCATTTGCTAGTACAGTGATACCTTGGGTTACAGATGCTTTGGGTTGTGCACCACACCAAACCCGGAAGTACTGGAACAGGTTATTTCCAGGTTTCGGCGCTTGCACATGCGCAGAAACACTAAATCACACTGTGCGCATGAGCAGAAGCGTTGAATCGGAACCCTCATGTGCGCAGACGTGGGGCTGCAGGTCACGAACTCTGGGGGTTGCGAACGTGCCTCCCGCATGGATCACATTTGCAACTCGAGCGTCCACTGTACTCTTGATAAAGAGGTCATTTTCCAGTATAGAGAAGTGTTCCTCATATGCACTTTCATAGACACTCAGTTTTCTCTATTCGTTATGGCATCATCAGGAGCAGAGGAACTGCTCTTATGAAATAAAAGGTCGGGATTTCTGGAAACATCAGCAATGATCATCCCAGATGAACCTTCTGGTACTGAGTGTGTGGAACCCAAAACATTTGCCAACTTCGATGGGCAGGATAGCAGCGGGGCACAAGAGTAGCCTTCTCCATGCTGTAGGCCCCATTGCCTTCTCCCTTGGCTCCTTCTCAGACCAGCACTGCTGCCATGCGCTCTTTACCACTGACACCACAAACTTCCATTGAGCTCCGAGATGGAAAAAAAATGCATGCACAACACCCCAAGTTCAATCTTGGCATCTCCAGGTAGAGGTGGGAGAGAACCTTGTGTGGCCCAATATAAGTCAACTTCCTATGGTTCCATGTAATTTTTCTGCCTGAGAAAAAACAGTGAATGGTCTATCCCCCACCATGGTGCATATTAATACCCATAACTGGCCAGGTTATTTTGTCACCTGATGCAGATCTCTCCTTGCATGGCAGTAAATAATACAACAGACCAACCATAATTATGATGCCTTAAATAACAAAGAATCAGCCACCTGAGTTAGTCATGTCTTTCTATCTAATGGTAGAGCTGGCCTTGCTGATCGCAATACAGAAACGTGCAAGAAAATCCATCACAACACTGTTTTAGACATCTTGCATTCATCTGTCAAATTGCCTGTGGTTTAGCTGCCAAGTTGCCTGAGATTTACGCCTTGCGGGAGGGAATTTTCAAAAAGCAAATGTGAGTTAAAGTGAGGCTCCATTGGGCATGATTTGATCTGGCGTCAACCAGTCTCTTTTCCTCTTCTGTCCAACTCTAAGAGGCACATAGGAAATGTAGGTGGTTTTATTTGTGATTATTTTATTAATAATGTCAGCACAGAAAGACACTGTCATATTACAGGAACGAAAACAAAATATGTTGTCAGTGCACATGAACAAAAGCTTGTGGTTCTTGGGCATCTGCCTGTTGAAACACACACACAAACCAATTTGTCAAATGGAAAACCACCTTGGAGGCTGGCCGATTTAATATGGAGTGAGCTTTTGTGGATCACAGTCCACCTCATTGGATACATGATCTTGAATTGGCAGTTCTTGCATCTGATGAAGGGGCACTTAGATCAGCAGGAGCTTGTGCTGTGTTGAATTTTGAGGTGCTGCTAGCCCCTTTGTGGTCTTAAATGAAAAAAGAAAAAAAGCAGATGATTCCCCCCACCACCACTGCTTTCTCTTTCTCATGCTTTTTCTTTCTCCCCACTTCCTGCCTTCCTTCCATAGTGTGGTCTGTGTGAATTGCTTCTTAAGTAGCATTGGTTTGGATTTCTTTGCCAGAGTTATTTCCTCTGGCTACTGTCTCTTAATATTTTTAGCGACTTTTCGCTCCAGATGGAGAAGCTGATGGCAGCTCCAATAAAACACCCTGTTTTTATGCTTCCATTTCAGCAGGGAGAGACTGGTGTGTGTGTGTGTGTGTGTGTGTGTGTGTGTGTGTGTGTCCTGTTCTCCTCCTCACTTATTTATTTATTTCAGGGAACAGAAAGCAATATATCTCAGCAGTTTAATTATGCTTGAATGTTAGTAAATCTGTAGATGGACAACAGCTGCTACTCAGAGAAGGCCACACTGCTAGTAGCAATCTTTAGCTTTCCTATTAAAAAGGAAGAGAAGGAGTTCACACCTTAGTGGGGCTTGTGATGTTAGTGATTTTTGTCCCCTTTCCTTGGCTGTAAATGTTATATTGACACTTCGCACCATAGGAGGGAACGGTGGCGGGGGTTTTCTGTGCCACTACTAGTTCTGCTGCACACTCCTAACCATGTCTACTTAGAACAGAGTCCTATTGCATTTAATGGGGCTCACTCCCAGGTACAGACTTTGTTGGCACATCCCAAACGCCTTGTATTTTTGCAGTTACTCTTCCACCTCCCCTCCCCTCTCCCCAAACATTTCCATAGAGGCTTGTCTGCCAGTCAGCAGCATATTAGCAATCAATACTCCTTTATGTATAATGTGCAACATGCTCACGCTAGAAATGGGAAATTGGAGGATTTATTTGAGAGCTTTTCCAAAGCAAGCAAGCAGTAAGAGGAAGGGGGAAAGGACCAAAAAGAAAAAGAAAAGAAAAGAAAAGAAAGTATGATTGCAGCAGTAGTTCAGGGGAAGTTTGACAAGGGAGCTTGCGGGTAGTGAAGGAAGATGGGTGTGAAATGATCTCTTTCCTGCACGCCTAATTTACGAGGCTGACAATACAATGCCGTTAGGGCACATCTATCTTCAGGTACAACAAATAAATAAATAACTTCCTTTTTAAAAAAAGAAAATAAAAAAGCTTACAAGCCTTTCAGCATTGGCCATTCTGGAAAGACAGGAGCTATTCTTCAGAAACTCATGTATCTTCTTCATTTCCCCCCTCTTCTAATCTTGGCATTGCCATAAATAAAATTATTTATCTCCCAAATTTAAATGTGCTCCACCTTTTTAGTACACAGTAAATCCTTCCCTTCCCTTGTATATTTATTTATTGGTTTTCCTTCTGCTTCCCTAGTGCGTTACATATGCAGTTGCTCAATATCCACCCCTACGTGGCATTTTCCAAACAAATAAGTAAAACAATTGTTTTTCCTATGTAGTCCACACACAATCAAGATCTTTTTGCACCTGGAAAAGTACTTATTGAGAAGCTGGCTTCATTCAGAAAATAAAAGCTCATTGTAGACTGATTCGGCATTACCCTACTTTGTGTGGATTTGAAAACAGATAAATGCATTCCAGTAGAGTGTGTTTGTGTGTGCATGCCTGTGTGTGTGCACCTCCACACCTGCCCAATGATGTTGTGGGTGGGCATATACCAATCACCACTTCCTTCTTTATTCACCTGGGGCATGTGTAAGGAGGCAAAGGTGTCAAGAACCTGATCACAGGAAGGGTTTTCAAATGCATATCAATTAACCACACCCACCATTGTTTATGTCAGGATCTAGTATTAGTCCAGAACAAAAGCAGCAAGTTGAGGACAAGGATGAATGGTTCCAGATATGGGGGGGGGGGGAGGACACTACATTTTTGTGCTACAAATGGGTTAGTGTGAACCTAACGCTCTTGTTCAAAACCCCCTTTGCCTACATCCTTTGTCCAATCCCTTTCCTTTCCCAAATCTCCACCTCTTTACCCAGGCTTTTTCTTTCTCCCTGTAGGATCTGATCCTGTCTATTTGTGGCAGCTTGAGATTCTTAGCCTCACAGTAGCTTAGTCAACAGCAGGCAGGGATCCCTCTGCCTGCCCTCCTTTCCCCCCCATTATGGAACCCAGTAGTCCTGAATGCGGGATACTTACTTTGCAAATAGGGGAGTGATAAATGAGATGCAATTAAGGAGGGGTGAATTAGAAATAAACGAATGGGTCCTGATTTTGAAAAACACTGAGGAGCCTATATCCACCCTCATAAATACATTTATTTTATGTTAAGAAACAGCAATATGCTTTTTTAAAAAATTGCCATCATTTTCAGGCTGTTAAAAGATGTTGAAGTGAACTGTGTTCTGCCCATGCACACCTCCACAGTGGTGATTAAAATTCTGCTACTAGTTGTATACCAGCTGAGATGCTTCTTGGAAGTGGCATGTATGGTTTAGCATTGCAGACAGGGAGTCATATGGCTTATTCACACAACTGGCTTGACTTGGCAATGTGATAAAGCTGCCACAGGCTGACAAGAAGAAACTGCTCTTGGTTCTGTTCTGCTGTACATTGCAATTTCATCCCATGGAGTCCTTGCACAACCCTCAGTTCCTCCTCAGTGATGGGGGAATTCCTACATATAATTACCACTCAGTGACAGAGCACATTTTATGCATGCAAAGGGTACAGGTTCAACTCGCAACATCTCCAGGTACAGCGGAAAAAGAGCCCACTCTGAAACTGCTACCAGTCATTGTGGACCAGCAGCTGTCAACATGGTGCCCTCTAGATGCTGTTGGGCTCCAACTAGAATCCTCCTTGACCACTGGGCATATTGGCTGGGGCTGATGGGAGTTGGAGTTCACAACAATTGGAAGGTGCCACATTAGCTATCCCTGGTGTAGGCTATACAGAACTAGATGAATCAACAGACTGACTCAGTATAAGGCAGCTTCCTGCATTTTTCATGTGAATAGCAATGGGAAAGCAGTTAATATTTCTTGTGCAAACTGATGGAGAACCCACTATCAGCAGTGTCTTTGCTGATTCCTTCTGTAGCCTGTGATAGCATTTGGAGTTCAAATGCATCAGCAGAAGCTTGAATTGTGCACTGAATCCCTGCTTAGAGAAATATGTTTTTCTCTGGATGTGGTCACACTGAGATTTTGTGTATGGAAAATAAGAAAGCTAAGCTTGTTATAGGAAATACATGTTGGATGGGAAAGATCCTAGATCTAAGATAGAGATGGAAAGAGACATGCTTGGGTTTTTATCTCTGCGGGAGAAATAGCCAAAGTGTTTTTTCCCAAAGACTAGAGGGTCTAAGAAGAATGAGGAAGTGACATCAGCAACCCCCAGATTATCAGTCTAGCACCTGAGGAAAGGTCAGCATAGGTTAGATTAGCAAAACAGTCTAGGAAGTGTGGAGTTTCCTCCCTCTGTTTACTTCCTCCTCCAATGCAAATCCACCAGCCTTAACACAAGGCTTTTCATCCTTTCCCCTGCTTCATTCTATGGATGAATCTTAGATTATTTTTCAGATAATTCCAACATAATGGGAGTGTACTTGCTATCTGCATCTAACTTTTCCTTAGTTTCAAAAACCTGGATCTTTGTTGCATGGATAGCTTCGTTTCCCAGCCTGGACTTGAAATAAATAAAATTTTAGAGTTATGAAGAACTAGTACACTGAAGGAGTAGAACCCTTTTTTTCCTGATGTTCTAGTTTTCTGTGAATGGGAACTTTCTTGTCTGGGACACCATTTGCACATAAATCTCCCACAGAGGCTGAATTAAGACGTGTTGAGGCCGAAAACCGTGCCAAGTTTAAGAGGCCCACTGGCATCACTAGGGATGTAAGAAGGCATTGATTTGTGTTCCAGCTTGTGTTCAGCACATGTTTATCATCTTGATTTCTGTTGTGATGGGATTTTATATAATTAATCACAAAATTAATTGTGTTATCATAACATTATTGCACACCATTCAAAGGAATCACAATGCAAATGAGGGAGGGGAGTCATCAATTACATTTGCAGACTGAAAACAACAGCAACTATATAACCATCACTGGAATGATTTCCATGCTGGGCATGGAATAAATAAGCGAACATTTGCAATGTCCTGTTTCCATTTCACTGACATCCCTAAGCATTCCCAAAAGATAAGTTTTATTCTAACAGAAATGACAATGGAAATAGAAATAACAAAGCTTTATATTTACATAAATACTGGTACATAGGCCAGAATGAACTGAAAACAAAGGGTCTTATCCAATGTTAGTCCTACTCAGAGTAGACTCACTGGAATGAATAGATGTGGCTAACTTGAGTCAATTACTTCTAATGGGTTTGCTCTAAGTCAAAATTATTTGGATCATATTTGGATATTTCAGATTATGAAGTCTCCCATAATCTGAAGCCCTAAACTGTAGCTTACTTGGCTTTGTGTTAAGCAAGCTACTGCTCATTCAGTTTCTCTCTGAAGTGGTGTAGTTCATAAAAAGTTGCATTGGCTCTGAGTCTGTACAGGTACCCCACTTCAGGTTCCCATTACATGCCCACACATCTATGACGCTCAGCTTGGAAGCCCAATGTTATGGCAGTCCTTTGTGCCAATCACATTAATCTGATCCAAGCATATGTCAGAATTAAATTAGTTTTAAAGTTCCTACAAGATTTTATTTTTATTTTTTGCTAAGCTCAAAATATTTGGGGGTGTGGTAGGAGGTGCATTAAAATACATGTTTGTTGTGATAGGCTTTGAACATGTTTCTGGCTCTGTGTCTCAGTTTCCTGTTTGTATGATCTTGAGACCATAATGGTAAAGGTAAAGGGACCCCTGACTTAAGTCCAGTTGTGAACGACTCTGGGGTTGTGGCGCTCATCTCGCTTTACTGGCCAAGGGAGCTGGCATACAGCTTCTGGGTCATGTGGCCAGCATGACTAAGATGTTTCTGGCAAACCAGAGCAGCACATGGAAACATCATTTACCTTCCCGCTGGAGCGGTACTCTACTTGCACTTTGACATGCTTTCGAACTGCTAGGTTGGCAGGAGCTGGGACCAAGCAATGGGAGCTCACCCCATCGCAGGGATTCAAACCACCGACCTTCTGATCGGCAAGCCCAAGGAGCACTCAAAATTCACACCATTGTTTTCTGGAGAGCTGAACAAAGCAAGGCAGGTCAACCACTCTGCAAATGATAATGGTAAATGGGGAAATGGGGAAAAGCACCAGCCACTGCTGTTTTATGGGGGATCAATGCCTATTGCATTCACAGCTAGCCATAATAACCAACCGTGGTATAAACACACCTGAGCTAAAGAGAATGAGTGACATGTTACCATGTGAGTAATACTGTAATTGTTCCCCAGGATGCCAGTTGATAGTATAGGTGATATCATGGACATTCTTGGTCCTCCATAGATGCTTTCAATTTTCTTTTTGCTTGATTCCTATAATTAAGAGAGCTTGGGTTGCCATCATTAAGAGACACAAAATGTATGCCCTCTGCCTCTGCCTGCAGCAAGCATCATGGTTACTCAACCTCTGGTGATTTTTCAGAACTTCTGACATTATCAAGTCTTTTTTTTTTTTTGCTTGCCTTATCAATGCCCTGATTTAATCTTTTTTAAAAAGGAGAGTGAGTTTGCAGCAGAGATAATCTGCTTGCAGAGGCAAAATCCTTGATATTTTAATGGTGAGCATTCAGCATTAGGTGGCCATTGCTATTATTCTTTTACGGAAGGACAGGAGTGGGAAAGAATAGTTCAGGCTAGGTTTGCCTAAGGTGCTCCCTATTATACTGTTAAATGATTATTAGCAGATTGTTATGAATAAGTCTTGGTTTGGGCTGGAGAGATTTAATGAGAACTGCTTAAAAGCCCTTACAGGTCAAACCTCAGGATGGCATGGGAGTTTATACGAGCCTGGCTCAGAGTTCAACCAAGACGCTTCATAGGACCCAACTCTAAATCAAAAACAAGCCTCCTGACCCCAAACTTTTATTTCTTCCATAATCTGAACACTTGGGAAAGTTAGTTCCATGGTGTACCTTTTCACCTCCTATGTCTCACTGTGAGTAGGGTGACTATTACCTTTTTTACCTATGTATGCATCAACACAAAAAGAGGAAACAGGAGTGGTTTGTGAGGAGGGGTGGCACTGCATACCTGGACTCCCATTACCCTTGGGCTTATCCACACTAACCTTTTGCTGTGCTCTTTCCAGCCAGAGGTCCACATTTTATCACTCTGTGTCCGAACATGCGTTTGTTTTTTGCCCCGAGCTTTCCCCACAAAAACTTGCTCTTCAAAGCTGAATCAGAGCAAATGTCAGTCCAGGTTTTCTGCAGATTGATGTTTGCTCTGATTGAGCTTTAAAGAGTGGGTTTTAGTAGGGAAAGCTTTGAGAGAGAGAGAAGGGTGTTCAGACATGGAGCTTTAAAACATGGAGTGTGCCTGAAAAGAGCAGAGAAAAGGTAAGTGTGAATAAGCCCATAGTCACTGCTGCTTGCTGGGAAAGAGAGTAGAGACAGCAGAAAGGTTGGCATTGTGTAGACACGTTGGTTTTGCAAATCTGGCATCCCTACCAATACACCTCCTCGTCACTTCACCCTCTCTCTCTCCCTCCTGGACCCTTTTAGTGACTCTGCTTCTGGGAGGCAAAATGCAGAGTGATTCCCCTCGTCAACTGTTCCTGACCAAAAGGAGGGAAACAGCTTTGCATAAAATCTACATGTGCTAATTTATATTTACTGATGCAGATTTATATATCAGTTGCTATAATTTAAATAGAAATGCAACACAACTCACCATAGTGAGGATAGCTGTGAACTGCTGACCTGCGTGTACCTGGTGGGTCAATGTACTAACTGTTGACGTATCTTTCAGCCACACCTGGACTGCACAGCCATTGTAAATTAGAACACAAGGCCACTCTAACTGGATGCTAATAGAGCAACTTATCTCATTCAGCTTGCATGAAGGTGGGAGGGGACATGCAGGGGGGGGGAGGATCAGGAGTGGGGAAGGGAGGCCCAGTCTCTACCAAGGATGAGCAAGAGTCATTCCACCCCCCAGTTTCTCCTTCAATTTTCCCCTCTCTTCACTCCACTAGTTTACATTGGGACATAACCAACACTGGCAGAGCGCAATCCTGGGAATGATTATGGAGACTGGGTAGGGTTTTGGAGACCTCCCCACCCTCCACCCTTGATATTATGTAATTAAATCATATTATTCTTAGGGGTGATGGGATTTTCTGTCTGTCATCTTTTTTTCTGGGGGGAAAGGTTTTGATACAAACTTCCATGCCAATTGCTAAGCTAATAGCTATCCAAGTCTACCATTTTCCTCAGGCAGTTTTGTTAACTACTTTTTTTGGAACAGAAGAAAAAAAAATACTTCACAGCTTTCCAAAGCGGATTATGACAGACTGGGACCTAGGAGAAAGGCAAGAGAACTTGCTAAGTGTTTGTTTTGCACATAATGTATTCCAATCCTGTTAGGTCATATTGGAGAAGGTAATATTTTTGGCATTCATTTAATAAAATTGACATTGATGAATAGCTAATTATACAAATTACATTCTTATTAAATCCCCTGAAATCAGCGCCTTAAAGTCTTAGCTATGGGCTTCTCTTGATATATACATATTATTTCAGAAACAAATTCATGGCTGCAAGCTCTCAGTGCTACATTTTTATTTCCTTCAGAGGGAATCTTGCAAGGCGTTTAAAAAAATCCCACAGTTAAGTCAATTACCACAGATGTTAATCTTAATGGGAATATTTTATCCTTGCATATATTTATGTTCTTTCTCTAGGTAATTTCTACCAAGGGAAGGGTGCATGTGTCTGTTTTTGTGTGGTGTTATGTAAAAATGAGCAAGGAATCACTGATAAACCCTGAACACTTGCACTTATGAGGCCTTCCATTCACAAGTCCTAAGTTTTATGCTTAACAAATGTCTTAATAGGGATGTGCAAATACTTTCCTGAATATTCCAGCCTTCATGAAAAAGAGCACAACCTCTTCAGGATGCTTTCTGAACACATTCATACATACATACATGCACTTGGCATTATGATAGTATTGTTCAAATTATTGCTTCATATGCTAATTTTGACCAGTCAACAGTTTCCCCTGTTTTAGCAAATTCTCTCCCCCCGCCCCCGTATTTCCATCCAAGGATGGTTTAATACCATTTCTCATCTAAGCCATCAAGACATGTCTTAAAAGTGTTGTTTTATAAAGGCACATTAGTGCCTTCCATAAAAATATGTGCATGAGAAATATATCCCACCTTCCCTCCCTCTCTCAGGGATGGGGAACCTGTAGCCCCCAGATGTTGTACGAGAGCCAGCATGGGCAATGCTGGGAGTTGTAGTCCATCTAGCAAAATCTGGAGAGTCAAATTTTCTCACCCTGATTGAGAGCCATTACTTATAAGTGTCTATTTGTTGGTCAGTCTTGATATACTCACACAGTGCATGCTTTGATGTGGAACACCACAAATCCCATCCCTAACATCTCCAGTTAAAGGATTCTGGATAGAAGGTCTGGAAATTGTTGGAGATCTCTTACCAGTCATTTAGTTTATGCAGTCCCACACTGGATGGACCAGTGGTCTGGTGTAGTTCCTCAGATCCTTTTCATATGCAGCATTCATAACTCATGTGTTCTTGCTTGCCTGGCTATAATCTCTCTTCTTTACTTATCTTTATCCTGCCTGCAATCCCAAGACCCTCGCTGGGACATTCATTATTCAGACCTTTCACAACTTCTCGTCTGTCTCCTGGAAGAGTCGTTTAGCTTCTGCCTTCTTCCGTTTCCATCCACGGTGAAGCCTGCCCAGGCAAATGCATTTCGCTAGTTTTAATTGTATAGTGCGGGACAAGATAGAAGATATTAATCGAGTTCTGTATGCTCAGGGAATAAATGTAATAAATAGACTATTAAGTTAAGCAAGTTTTCAGCTTCAGCAGTGAAGGCCCCCATCTATCTTGCGAGGCTTCCTGCATGCTTCATTACCACATGTAACCACATTGGAAAAAATATGCTTTATTCTTTATAATTAGATGATAAGTTCCCTAAGATATACGTTAGAGCTGCCAGCCACCTGACACTCAGCAGCGGCTCTGCGTTCCCCACTTTTCCAGCAGTTTCTAATGAAATTTATTACAGAGTCTCATATTAGAACTAAGTTAACATCGCTTAATCTTCTTACTTGACAGTGTTGCATATGAGGCATAGTGAAATATATATTGGCCCAGATTGGAGGTGCACATGACACGTGAAATGTGTCAGTGGTTCTGCCATTTCCTCCGCAGGTAAAATTTTGCTTCTATTTTCAGACTCAGAATGGTGGAACAGGTACCCAGTTCTTCTTTATATTAGGAGGAACTGTGCTCAAATCATAGATCCATTGTGTTCATGTAGTGCATTGTACCTATCCTTCCTAAGATACACTTGGTCAAACTGATATAGCCCAAGAAGGTGAGCCTCCAAAGATGGTGAAGAAACGTTATGGTTTATTCAGAAAGTCACTCAAACTTACAATGGATATGCCTAACACGTTCCAAGAAGGATAGTGGAGTGAGGGGGATCAAATCCTATGAATGAGTATGTTTAGATTAAAGAAGATTAAGAGGAGACATAATAGAGGTCTTCAGATATCTGAAAGGCCGTCATACAGAAGAAGGAGAAGACTTGTTCTCTGTTGCTCCAGTGATGATGGGTAGAAATTCCAGCATAGTGGATTCTGGCTAAGCATTGGGGAAGAGTTGTTTGGCAATGGAACAGACTTCTTCTGTAGTAGCAAGCTGTCCTTCATTGGAGTGGCAGGATGGTCATCTGTCAGTGCTGCTGGAGGTGCATCTTCTATTGCAGATCCTGCATCAAGCAGGGACTTGTACAAGAAGACCTCCATGGACCCTTTTATCGCTATGATTCTATGAGTGTAAACAGTCTATACTGGACAACTAAATATATGTTTTAAAAATGTTTGTCATTATGTCATGAAACTTGCAAGCCCATGAGCTTGCTTCTAAGTTGCCTCTGAAAGACAAGAGTTACTCTTGAAATGCATTTGAGAATATTCAGTGTGAAATCCTCAAAAGCAGTCCCATGTAAAAGGTTCTCCATATCTGCTGTTTTGGTATGTAACAATTCACACTTGTTGCATGACTTTGTTAACTGTAAATAATATGAACTGTGGGGGAGAGGGTCTTCCTGTCTATTCTAACTGTACAGAGTCACTTGTGCTGGGCTATGACATAAGAGAAAGAACAACCAAAAGGACAAGAAGGATAGGGAACCTGTGGCCCTCCACATGCTGCTGGTATCCAACTCGCCTAATCCCTGCCTATTGTCCATGCTATCTGGAGGTGATGGGAATTGGAGTTGGACATCCTCTGGAAGGTTCCATGCTTCCCATTCCTGCCCTGTTATGTTACCCTGAAATGCAGGGCCACAAATTCTCCACTTCAAAAACCTTTATGATAAATGAAGTGGATAGTGTTCTGCATTGTTTTTGTGCTGTAAATACAGTCATAGTTTGTCTTATTAGTAGGAAGCAAATGACAGCAGCAATTAATAATAGGGGGGAAGCATATGACTCTCTCTAAAGACTGAGGATAACCCCATGCATCTTTTTTTAAAACAAAAACAAAACCTCTAGACAAAGTGTCAGAAAAGACAAGCAGTGCTTTTGCTTAACAGCATGAACCAAAGAAATCTACCTGTACATTTGAGCATTTGCTTTGACATTTCCAAAGGAGAAATCTAGTTTCCACAGGGACCACCTGAGGAAAAATCGTAGTGTAGAGACTGTTTCCAACTCCCACTGCCCTATGCAAAATTGTCTTTCACTCCAATCAATAGAGAACTTCATGACTGCACACCAAGTGCATATTACAAAAATATATAGAAGTGGTGCAGAAATATTTTTTTACATGTTGCCTCTGCATGGTAAAAAAAAGTAAAGGTAAAGGACCCCTGGACGGTTAAGTCCAGTCAAAGGCAACTATGGGGTTGCGGCGCTCATCTCGCTTTCAGGCTGAGGGAGCTGGGGTTTGTCTCCAGACAGCTTTCTGGGTCATGTGGCCAGCATGACAGTGACCTACATTGTGCATGTTGAATATTTTCACATGCCCACACACACCATGTTCCTAGTGAGGTGTCAAAGGCCACACTCTCCAAGAGGGCTGCATGATTAATTGAAGTAGCATTGCCCTCTTCAGATATTGCACCCCTCACGTAATGAAGTAGAGAGTGGAGAGGAGAGTCACAGGCTGGCTCTGCCCCCTCTGTCACATTACTGTGATCATCCTTGCCACTAGAGCCTGCTGTATTTGTGTAGGTTTCCTATTGTGATATAGAACTATGCATGTTCAGTGTGATAAATTATGTGGATCTCCTGCAGAAGTAGAAAAGGCTTTCCACTACAGATCTGTTCAGCTTCTTTATTATGGTCAATGAGCAATGGAAGGGGCAGAGCTAGCATGACTGGGGACTGTGCAATCCACTACAGTGGACTCTGATGAGGATAAGGTCTACCTGGTGGGAGAACCAGAAGTACCCAATTCAGAGGCCTCTTGGCTAGGGGATTTCTCTGATTGGGGATGAGCCTTCTGCAACACATAAAAGGTAAAGGTAAAGGTACCCCTGCCCGTACGGGCCAGTCTTGCCAGACTCTGGGGTTGTGCGCCCATCTCACTCAAGAGGCCAGGGGCCAGCGCTGTCTGAAGACACTTCCAGGTCACGTGGCCAGCGTGACATCGCTACTTTGGTGAGCCAGAGCTGCACACGGAAACGCCGTTTACCTTCCCGCTAGAAAGCGGTCCCTATTTATCTACTTGCACCCGAGGGTGCTTTCGAACTGCTAGGTTGGCAGGCGCTGGGACCGAGCAACGGGAGCGCACCCCGCCGCGGGGATTCGAACCGCCGACCTTTCGATCGGCAACCCCTAGGCGCTGAGGCTTTTACCCACAGCGCCACCCACGTCCCTACTGCAACACATCTTTCCCCCCAAAGATTGCAAAATAAGGTGAGGACCTCCTTTGCTATCTAATCAGCTCCTGTAGAGAGTCATAGCCTGTAGAGAGACAGAGCCTACCACGCTCTCAGTCTTATCTGCCTTTTAAAGATTTCAGTTGGCTCTAGCTCCCTGCAGAAACAGCATCTTTCTGTAACTATCTTAGGCGGAAAATGCATCTGCAAGCAGGGTACCCTTAGAGCTGTCCAAGGTCCTGCTTTTGTCTGCCCTCTGACTTTTGACTTGTCTTCACCATATCCTGTCGGCTTTTTCTGTAAAATTCAGTCTCCTATGAAACTGGACATTACTCTCTCTCATATTTCCAAGCATCTCAGGGATTCCATTGCCTACAAATATATTATGTTTCCTTCAGCAAAGGACATGAGTTTGTGAAAGCCAGCTTCCACTCAGCCAACCTGGAAGCAAGTGTTCATATGCATTCCCCTATGCGATGCTTATCTGTAGCACTGTGAATAAGCTGGGTTTGTCTTTTAGTTGTTGCATATCTGTAGGGAAAGTCAATAGAAAATGGTCTTGCTGCTGTTAGATTGGGCTATAACTAGCAGTTGGGTCACAACCTACTATATGAAGGACCAATAGCTTTAAAACACTGGAACTGCAGAGTAACTGTATGGGAATTTCAGGTAGCCATTTCCATGCTAGCCTGTTTCCTTTGTTGCTTAAATAATGTTCAGGCTTCGCTGCTGATTCATGTTCCACCACAGTACTGGTAACTTAATAGGGTTTTTAAACAAAGTGATACATAGCTCACTTGTGTGACACTAAGTACAGGGCTGAAACAAAGTTTTTCCTAAACAAAGACAAAGGGGAATCTGGATGGTGGGCTAAACTTAAGAGGGCAGTGCATAGTTAACTTATGCTTGAAAACAACTCATTGTTATGTGGAGCTTGGCTGCCTTCTGTTTCATGCAAGGAAGAGAAGCTTTTTTTCTTTTATTTCCCCCCCTGATCAAGTTAGAGTAAGGAGACTCCATCACCAGCCATAAGGCTGGTGTTATAAAATATTCTGAAAGTTAACTCAATAAAAAATATATAATGAGATGAGCCATCTCTGCCTTTGTTTATAGCTCCTTTAAGTGTATAAATGAGTATGGTGATGATTAATGAGGTGCTCAGAAGAAGATTTGCAACCATGGTGCCTGAATTATTCCCTTATTGTATGAGCTTCCTTGGTCTTGCTTGTTTATTGTAGTGCTCAGTACAATTTAATACAGGTTGATGAAAGTTATGAGGTCCTATTTATTCCATCCGACATTGTCCCCACTCTGCCGGCTCAGCCTGTAGTATAGATAGCGTGTGGCAGAATGAATTCTGGAAATATATTAAAAAGCAATTATGAACTCCTTGCCTTTGGTGTCCCATCCTCATTCTTCACAGAGTGCCCCAGGAATTAGCATAGCATCGTACGGGCACTCAAGGAGTTTATGAAAATGCCATCAGTCTGTATCTAATTTTCAGAGCTGCTGGATTTTGAAAGTTACAAAAAGCTTAAAGTCTAGCCTTCCATTTCTTCCTCTCCTTGTGCCCCAAAGCCCCCACCCCTGCCGCTCCATGTCTGCATCTTGTCAATTCCTTTTAATGGCAACTGGCTTGTCAGAAACCGCATAATAGATGGTGGCAGCCCCAATTTTTGCTGACTTGGAGTTTGTGTTTCTTGCATTAAGAAATTTCTTCCTTTGCGCTTCTCTCTGCACATGCATTATTGTAAAAATCTGATGACACTTCTAGAATGTTTTTAACTAGGAAAAGTCTGGTTTAGAGACTTAAAAAAAACTTCTGAGTGGGGGAAAGGAGGGAGAAGGGGGAAGAGGAGCATCAATTGCATCAGTGGCACATGGGCTTTTGCTTGTGGAGATAGATGAAGAGGCTGACACAAGTTTCTTGTATAAATAAAAGGCTACTGCTTTAATAATAGCTAAACAGGGTCTTCAATGGTAAAATCCTGGACTATTAATCAAAACCCAGTATGAGCACTATCCTGTTTTCAGTGTGGCAGTGGATGGAAACCTCTGCTCCTCTCATCCCACACCGTGATGACCATACCTGTTTTAAAGACCCTAGGCATATATTAGGGCCATTCTGGACTCCTCATAGTCAGCATATTTCCCTCTGCATTGAGGGAATTCTCATCCCAATTACACACACCCCCAACCACTAAGCCCTGGATAAACATAACCCTCCAGAATTTTTTAAAACCATTTCTCAACCTTTATGTTACACTACTTTTTAAAATTGTCATGTGGTGATCACTGAGCATCCTATTATTTTAGAGAAGAAGGAATGGGAAGCCTGTTGCCCTCCAGATGTTGCTGGATTCAAACTCATATCATCCCTAACCACTGGGAATGCTTTATCAGTGACCAGCAACATCTGGATCTTTACAAATTCCCCATCCCTGCTTTGAGGTTACAACGCTTCTGACCCATAGGATAGCCCTCCATTTTTAGAAATGGGTCCCCCCCTTTTTCTTCCTTTGTACTGTATTATTATTATCATTTCAGCATGCTCCCCTTTCCTTCTCCATGGCATTTCAAAAGCTCTGGGTTCTTCTGACAAAATGTGTGGGATGGACATCTTCTTTAAATGGATCTTTCCATCTTCTGCTTCTTTCCCAATGCAAGGGAGTGGGAGGCTAGGATCTTACTTCAGTAATAGCATGAAAGCCAGACACCACAGCTATTTTTGAGACAGTAGGCTTGTTCTACCACCCCCATCAAATCTCTCTGGAAGGGTCTGAAAGCTCTTTCACAAAGGTGTGAAGTTAATCCATGCAACTGCTGAAGGGTAACTTGATCTTCCTCTGATTATCAGAGATGTATGTGTATGTGTGTCTGAAGGGGGGGGGGAGGATTTGGAGAAGGATAATCCAGGTTATCATATTTCTTTCTTTTATCCTTTGTATTGCTTCCTTTAAAAAAAAAACCTGCATAACCTTTGGGTTGAATCTGGTTTTTTGAAATAGGTCAAAGTCAAATAAAGTGGGAGGGATTGTGTGGAAGAACAAGCTTGTGTTGTAGTTCAAGTGTAAGAGGTGTTACCAGAAGCCAATGAATCCTTTTTTCTAGTTCAATGGGGAGCTCTGACCCTGTTAAAAGAGGGGGAAATGATAGGGTGTCTGGAAAGGGGGAAGGTTATTGTTCAAGCCTATGGTAGTAAAGGGTAACAATGTGAGAGCAGAAATTCCAGGGTAAGGCTGACATATTTGGTAGCCATCTTTGAACTTAACATATCTATTCTTGTGTCTTCCTTTGTTTTGCTCTGTTTCTTAACTGCTTTGCCCATTCTGGGAAGGGCTGAGGGCTGCTCAGATGACATATTGGACTTTTGAGGAAGTTCCCATAGTGGGACATTTCTCAGAGAGAATGTTTCTCAGAGGGGGTTGTATGGCATCTCTGAAGTTGCCTCAGAATTTTACCTAGCTTGAAATGTGAGATGAATTTGAAGGAATTTCCTCAGGTAGAAGATAAGTGGATTTTGAGATTAGGGATATTTGTTGGGGACATCTTACACAACCTTTGGCATAAAAGCTGGCTTGTGTGAGTCTATTTTTTTCACTTTGTGGTGATAAGTATTGCTTGTGCAACAGTGTTTATCTGCCACCCAAATGTTGTATAGCTACAAGGTATACTTCTCTAATATACTTTGTAACAAGTATTTAGGCAAAGTCCCTAATCTGTTGGCATAAACACAGTGACCAAGCTCCATTTCTTTGCAGCTGTGTTTGCAGGTTTTGAGGAGCCCTTGTGCAAGGTGCCTATAGCAGGCCCTTTTCCATCTCTTCACCATTGTGGTTTTTACTCATCCTCTTCCTCTGGGCTCAATCTGTATGGAAGAATGCAATACTAGCCAAAGCTCCTGTTCTTTCTCCTAGACCTTGCCACTGCTGGCTTGTCCAGAGAGGTCAAGTGAACAAACAGTCACAGCAAGTGGGAGCAGCAGCTAGACCAGGGGTTTCAGAGATCCGTGGTGGGCTCTCTGCTGAGATGTGTGCCTCAACAAGTTGCCCACATTCTAAGATCAGTGGATAAGGTCTCCTGGTGGCCCCTCTGTAGTAAGAAGCACATGGTGTGGGAGCCCAGAAAAGGGTCTTCTTAGTAGTGACTACTAGTATGTAGAACTCCCTCCCTATTGAGGTGAGTCTGGCACCAACCTTTGATAGCTAGTTAATGGTGGGCATTTCTAGGAGGAGAGTTCTGATTGCTACTGCTGCTGTTAGCAATTGTGATTTGGGGATTTGCTGTGTCTTTAAGGGACTGTGTTGTTTTTTATGGATTTTATGGATTTTTATCTATTTGCCTTGTTGTAAATTGCTCTCTGGCTTGCTCAAAGGGTGGCATATAAATCATATCAATATGTAAGCTCCTGATGCTGGCCCAGCTTTACATTCCTAATAATACCTTTATTAATCATTCTTCTGGTTCTCCAACATCCCTTAATGCAATCCCCATTTGTCAGGCAAGGAAGTTATATTTTTAAAAGTAACCTGTCCATTGTAAAGAAGAGTAAAGGCTTTCGAGAGAGAATGAAATTATACTTCAAATCTCACACCTACCTACTCAGAGATAGGTACAATAATATGGTCCTCTCCTCATACCTCAGCAGTGAATTCTTAAAAGGATTATTGCACTGAAAATATAAACAAAGCCTGACTGCTTGTTTGAAGCAAATGCCAGCCAGATATTCAGTGCCTCGGTTTCCCATGCCTTACCATGTAGTTACACAAGGACTTTGGAAGCTAATAAAGCTCTCTAAGTCAGGGTGGGCTGGCCTGTTGCTATCTGCATGTTGCTGAAATACAACTCCCATCAGCCCAACGATCATGGCCTATAGGGATGATGGGAACTATGGTTTAGCAACATAGGGATGGGCATAGTTTAGCCAACCTTCCTCTAGGCGAAAGTCATGTTCCAGAGGCCATCACACCTTAACTGAACAGAATGCACCACAACTTGTTTTATTTATTAAACTTTTAGACTGTCCTTCATCAAATAAACATCCAATTAAGTCATACTCAGAGCACACCCACTAAAACCACTGTCCACTGATTTCAGTCAGTCTGCACTGAGTATGGCACATGATGAATATCACCCCATTATATAAAACAATAATACAGCATAATTTAAATCAGTAAAACATAACAACAAACCAACCAGGTAGAAAAACCACCAGAAGCAACAAATACCACAGAGGTTTCTAAGACTCTGAACAACCTGACCAAATCCTTCAAAAGCCTGATATAGAAAATATGTTTTAACCTGGCATTAGAATCACAGTAATGTTGTGAATGTCTGTGCCTCCAGGAGGAGGGAATTTCAGAATTGGGATACCATTACAGGGAAGACTGTATCTTGTGTCACCACCAAGTAAACCACACCCACTGATGGAGCAATGAGAAGGACCTCCTCTGCCAATCACAGAGCCAGGATTAGCTCTAATGTTAGCTGAATAGCCTTCTATCACTAAACTGTTATTCTTCCTCCTTTTTTGTGTTTTTGTAAATGCTATCTGAGTGTGGAAAACATACCAAACACATTTATATAATTAAATACTAGTCCTATCAGAGACACAGTCCTTCTTTTGTTGAGGTCTTGGAGTAGTACCCAACTGGGTTATACTGAAAGTAGACCTACTGAAATTAATATACCTAAGTTAGTCATGGCCATTAATTTCACTGGGCGTACTCTGAGTATGACTAATGTTGGATACAATCATTGGATCTGAAAAAATAGCAGTTCCTCTGTGCCTCTTTAGCCATCATTTTCTCATATCAAACTAGCTTCATTCCCAAAGCTTAATGCAGTACAAAACATTTGAAATAAATGGAAAGAAAACAATTTAGACCTGAAAGGTTGAAAGATTATTATTATTTTAAATGCAAGAGCTTATCTCCAATGTAGGATATGGGATGCATTTAAAAGTATCTGTCAAAACAATCTCTGTGTTTATCTGTGTTGATTGCTGGCACTTTTACATTAATATATTTCATTGCCTCATCGTAATTGCCAGTTTGATGCATCCCCCTTCCTCAAATAAAGACTTAAACATAGAAGTAGGAATGGTGGAGAGTTCTATTTATTCTGTATTTTTAAATAAGCCTAATTTGCACTTGTCTGCAAACTCCATTTATCTAGGAGTAGGTCCCAATCATTTCAGCAGGACTTACTTACAAGTAGACATGGTTAGGATTACAACCTAACACAAAGTTTGGAACATAATTATCCCATTGGATTTCACACCTCTCTGAAGTCTCTGAATAGTATAGATCCTGGCCTCCTCAACTCATGTGTATTGTCACACACCAGCCCATCAGGGAGCAGTGAGAGACTTCAGGGGTTCCAGGCACTTAACCAGGGTTTGCTATCCTTGGAATGAAGGTCAGCAAAGACTGTGGTGTCTTTGGCATATATGATTTATTTATGAATATAAGCACCCTGAGCCTAAGATGGAGGGGCTCACAGCATTAACACTCTACAGGTCTTGCTTCTCCCTTAATCACAGCTTTGGATCCATCACAAATCAAGCGTGGGTATCTTTCTAGCTTCTGCCTGCTTTCTGCACAGACCATAGGCTAGTAAACACACCCTCCAAGTCTAGCTTTGGGTGTGACTGCTCATGACCCTGTTGATTACATTGCACTGTTCCTGAGAGAATAAGAAGTCCTGCTAGATCTTGTCTAACTAGTCCAGCATCCTGTTCTGATATTGGCCAGCCACATGACTGTAGAAAGCCCTCAAGAAACACCTGAGTACAACAGCATTCTCAACACTTCTGATTCCCAGCAACAGATATTCAGGGGAATAATGCTTCCAACAGTGGAGGTAGATCATAGCCATTATGCCTGGTAGCTGCTGACAGCCTTGTCCTCCATGGATCTTCTTTTGAAGACATTCAAGTTGGTTGCCATCACCTCGCGATTCCAAATAAAGTATGCCCAGGATGGGGTGGATGTAGTCTAATGAATTTTTGCAACTCTAAACATGTTGATTATTTTCAAATTATATACCTACAGAGAGATCTAAATGTTTTTCTATAGACAGATATCAATATATATTACCTTTACAAGTTGCAGATTTTAAAACAGTTCCTATATCTCTACACAGAAACATTGTGGTTACATATTTCTTATTTGCATGACCAGGTGGTGACAGCCCAAGCCCCCAGGGATCATAAGGAAGGAATAAAGACTCTGACAACATTATATGGAATTAAAATTAGGCCACAACTTTAAACTTCTGAAGACCTTGGCTTAGGCCTTGAGTGTATATCCCTCCCAGTCCCCCAGCTGGGGAAACTAGGGAATACCAGGGTAAATGGGATATGGGGGTACTCTGAAAGACATAAGTGTAGCAGGCAGCCCAGCCCATATCCATACACGCAGGGTAGTTCACTGACAACCTTTCAGTGTATGGCCAGTGACACCCATGACAGTATATAACCCCCTTTAAGGGAGGACCCTGGAGTTGCCACCACAGGGGGGTGAGTCACCACTTCACACACACACCCAATATAGGGAAGAAAAAGACTATAGGATTCCACCCAAGGCCATAACTGCCAAAGTTGTGACAAATTGCTACAGGGAAGACAAAACCTGCCAATGCAGGAAAATTTCTTTCTGGTTCTTCAACAGCAACCAGCCATAGACAGTAGCAGCGCCTGCTAAACAGGAAGAAAAAGTTAACTTGCAAACAAGAAACATTAAACTAAGGTTGGGTAGGGAGGGTGATCTGTTAATCCGACTGCCTGGATACTGTCGGCTCCAGCTCCTTATATATATATGGGACTGGCCCCACCTCCCAGCAATGAAACTTGACTACTGAGGCTGGGCGTGAACCTCCAAAAATTAACAGAGGGGCAGGCCAGTCCCTGTTTGCCTGGGAACTGTAGCACCACGTGTGATCCCGCAAAGGACACCTACAATGTCAAGTGTGAGTGCTCATTTGAAACTGGAAATGTGTTCATGGTCACCTGAACTCACCCCAAAGACCAGTATCTAATGTGAATGTGAAATAAATGAGAAGTGCAACACACTTAATCCAGTGGATGCCTGGATTTAGCTCGCTTACACCCTGATCCAAAATTCATTTGCAGTTTAAAACAGTGGGACTCATTGCCAAGTAAGTTATGTTAGTCTTCTACATTACACTGTACACACCTGCAACTGCCGATAAGTCACTTGGAAAGTTCCTGCAGTATTGTTGAGTTCTCATACAGTCAATTTAGAGGAATTATGCCCTGGATTTCCATTCACAGCAATACGCTATTTTGTAGCAGCAGGCCTATCACTGAATGCATGCATTCTTTCAAATTTGTTCTCAGTCTGCCATCATTTCCTTCTGCTAAACACACTTATACTTTGAACCAACTCTCAACACTTAGAATTCATCTACTAAAAAAAAGAAAAAAAAAGTATTCTCAAAGTAGCTCCAAAAACTGTTTACAGCCTTTCATGGCTGTCGTTATCTAGAAACAGTTTGCAAAGAATCTTAATACAGGAGAATTTGTATCCCTCAAAAATACATTTGCACTGTAAATTGTTTATAGAAAAGCCGGCAGAAGAAAATGGGCTTTACTGCTATTGAATTCATTAGTGGTAGACTAGCTGATTGCTTAGATGCCATTCAGTTTTCAGACCTATCTTTTTGTGCTTGTAACATTTCAGACCACCTTGTTGCTCACTTTATTTCCTCAGCCTTTAATAGTACTTAGTACTAGCTATTCCTTTAGAATCTGAGGATTCCCCTTAACCCCTTAACCTGGTCCTAATGCATCATTTAGTCCTTGTTTGTTGGTTTGCTGAATTGTATGTGGGAGCACTGGTGTGAATTAAATTGCCTTTATTTATCTCATCTTGAGTGGGCCCAAATGTTCATAGAGGAACTCAGCCTTCTGCCTCTAATGTTCATGGCATTAAATATGTATTGAAAAGTAATAACCCACAGGTCACCAACCGGTGAGTTAGAATTTGAAGATTGCTATATATTAGATATACAACAATCCTCCAAAATAAATACATTCTACTACTGTAGATGCTCAGTAGATTCATTCGATACTCAAATAACATAATGATGCTGATGAACTTTGTTATTTCCCTAAGGTGAGACAGCATTATAAAAAGTCACACAGGTGCCTAAACCAAGAAGAGACAACTTTGCCTTTCTTCAGTGGCATAACTTCCTGATATTCAAATTAGATAGAAGCATGAAATCAAGTAGTGGATCATAAACAATTATCTAATGATGTGTGTTGATAGCATCCAGCACTGGTTCACACAGAACCCTCTCCCCCCCAAGAAGTAAGTTGTCTAATATTTCAAGTGGCTGCTGAGCAGATTAGCAACAGCTGGGAGATGGGCTAAATTCCACAGCAGCCAAAATAACTGGGGGACTTCAAATGCCAAGCAATGAGAAAGGCCTCTGTGGAAGGGCAGGATTATGATATGGAAGAAGGCTTCAGGTAATCTGATTTAGGGCTTTATAAATAAAAACCACTGCTTTGTGCTGAAAATAGCAAATATATTTGTTACAAAAGGAAGGTGATGTGAGCCTTGTTCAGATGTTAAAACTGAACACAGGTATGATCTTTCTCTACACACATGCAACTGTTTGTGTGAATGAGTGTACCCTTGTTGCTTTGGACAGCTCAACTATTTGTGTACCCAGGTACACAAACTGTACATTTGCTGAATATTGCATGTGAGTAACTGAACCAGTTACATGTAAATAATAATAATAATAATAATAATAATAATAATTATTATAATTTATACCCCGCCCATCTGGCTGGGCTTCCCCAGCCACTCTGGGCGGCTTCCCAAAAAAATATTAAAATACTGTAATACATCAAACATTAAAAGCTTCCCTAAACAGGGCTGCCTTCAGATGTCTTCTAAAAGTCTGGTAGTTGTTGTTCTCTTTGACATCTGGTGGGAGGGCATTCCACAGGGCGCCACTACTGAGAAGGCCCTCTGCCTGGTTCTCTGTAACTTAGCTTCTGGCAGTGAGGGAACTGCCAGAAGGCCCTCGGTGCTGGACCTCAGTGTCCAGGTAGAATGATGGGTGTGGAGACACTCCTTCAGATATACTGGACCGAGGCCGTTTAGGGCTTTAAAGGTCAGCACCAACAATTTGAATTGTGCTCGGAAACATACTGGGCGCCAATGTAGGTCTTTCAAGACTGGTGCTATATGGTCTCGGCGGCCGCTCCCAGTCACCAGATTGCACATGGATTGAATGAAAAGTAAACAGAGCCCAAGACAGATAGTTTGGAGCCAAAATAACCTAAGGCTTGTTGTCCAGAGCCAGCAGAACTAGGATCCTTGCAGATTCCATCCCTGGACACTAAGCTGTTGGCGAAATCAAGTTCTCCATGAACTTAACTACCCAACAGCACAGGGAGTATTCTATGTGGGAGGCCACAGAAAGACACCTGCTCATATTTAGGTCAGTGGATTGGCCCTTTAAGAACCACAGCCTTTGGGCTGGGGGCATAGAATTTGGGAAAGGTGGACTGGAGGGTGCTGTAAAGGTCTCAGTTCACCTCCAGCCTTTGTCGGAGCAAGTTGCTTACTTGAAGATCTCCATAGTGCTGCAACCACAGGCCTGCCTTTATCCCTTGGCGCTGTTGGTATCAGATAGGAATAGTGATAATAACACAATAAATTTGGGTCGGCCAATTGGTGCCAAAGAAGGATAGAACTTTCTTTATGTATGCTACAACAGCAGCAAGAATACTCATTGCAAAGTACTGGAAGACACAGGATCTACCCACTCTGGAAGAATGGCAGATGAAGGTGATGGACTATATGGGATTGGCAGAAATGACTGGCAGAATCCGAGACCAGGGAGAAGAGCCGGCGGAAGAAGATTGGAAGAAATTCAAAGACTACTTACAGAAATATTGCAAAATTAATGAATGCTGGAACGATGTCGGATAGAAATTAAGTGGTTTCCAGCTGTAATGTTTAAGAAAATATGGATAAAAGGTTTGGAAGTAGGTTAAAGCTTATTGATAAGTATTTGCTGAACTAACAATTTGAATTGGAATACAAAAAAGGGAGGTATGAGGAGGTCTGGGAAATAAGTTAATGGAAAATAAGTTATGGAAACTTTCTGTGTTTTTAACTATTTTTATTTTTTGTATTTTTGTTATTTTTTCTTTTTTTCTTTTTGATTTTTTATTGTATTAATATTGAAAACCTTAATAAATATCTTTACGGGGGGGGGGGGGAAATAACACAATAAATTCAAAATAGTCATGATCAATTGCACATTTATTCAAAATCCAATTAAAATATTTAATTTAAATAATCCAACAAAACTGATGAATTTGATCCAGTGATGCCAACTTTTCAAAGTCTGGTACTCATTTATATCTTCAGTGCTCCCCCTGCTGCCCCCTTGCCTCTTAGCACCCCCTTTGGTAATTCCACTGCCCCCTCAGGGAATTACTGACTCTGGGGCTTTGAGGCTGAGCTATCTTGGACCACCAATGCTTAGGCTTCAAAACCCATTGCAAGTGCAGATTGAAATTAAGGATGTGCAGCATCAACCCCTATATGTTGGTTGTATGAAGGCTTTTACTTGGGAAGCTGATGGAAATATCAGAATCCTGCCCTTCTGCCCTTGCTTGGTCAACACAGCCATTGTTTCTTCCTCTTACAACCTGAGCCAGCAACTGATCTCACAACAGCCTCACACAGAAAGCTCCAGAAACTGACCTCAGGGACACTGGGCTAAAGGTCTAGATTAGGATATGACCTCTGCTTCGGGGGGAAAATATGAATAAGTCCAGGACATCTGTTTCCTGTCTGCATCAGACAGGTCCACTGATTGTATTGCAAATCAACATTGCAATTACAGGCTGTTCTGAATGAGTGGAGCTAAGAGGTAGCAACACTTCTTGTAAGAGAAGCTCATGTGATGTGCTGTAATCTGAATTGCCCCCAAACAACTTGGATATTAATGGAAAATGTAATGAAAAACTAAGCTGTGATTTGATTTTTCTCTGTGTGCTGCCCTTGGAATTCCCTCAGCAGCCACAACCTTATTAATTTCCCCAGTCACCTTGTCTTTGCATGCTATGTATGTACAAAACGAAATCGTGCTGCCATGAGATCTTTGGCGTGAAACTCCTCCTCGCTCCTCTTGCTACCCAGAAGCCCCTCTCTGCCTAAGCTGCTTTTACAGCTACTATGCTTGCCTCATAGCAAAAGTGGCTGTAAATCACCACTTGGTATTTCATGAATATTCACCCATTTATTTGTGGGCAGGTCAGACATCCTTTTAGCCTGCTGGTTGTTGCCCATATGTACAGTAGCTATTTGCTTGACAAGATATGTGTTGTCTATTAAGCCTTGCTTCTTGACAGGGCCAGCCCTATCATTAGGGAGAATAAGGCCTCAGGTAGCAAATGCTGGGGTTGCAGCATTTCCCTAAATTAGCCAGATGCCTTTGGGTGCTTCCCTAAACTACACCTGCTAAACAGCTTGCTACTCAAGGGCCACAGAGGACACTAACATGCAACTGTTGGGCTAGTTGACTTCTGCAAGTGGAATGGGATGTGTGTGCACTTCTGTCCTTTACCTTGGGCAGAAAAAATATACTGATCTGGCCCTGCTTCTTAGGCCTTTCAAGAATGGGAAATAGTATTTTACAGTATCCAAACCAGAATACTGCTTTGAGATGCACATGTTGTACGCCCAGGGGATGACAGGTATGTGAAAGAGAGGGACAATAACCACCTGTTTTGCAAAGAGAAGGCTCTGGGTTCAGTCTCTGTCATCACAAAAGTAGCAAATGATATGACAGCAGCAATCAGAATAGATACCACTAGCTTCCTTGAACAGGTAGCCTGATCTGGTAAAATGTACCATCCTGCATTCAAGGGAAGGCCATAGCTCAGTGGTAGAACAGCTGCTTTGCATGTTGAAGGTCATAGGTTCAAATCCTGGCATCTTGACTTAAAAGTATAAAGTAACAAGCATCGGCTGCATGTGTGTATAAAATAATGGACTGGCACAGCATCCTTCATTTTTGAGCTTTGCATGTAGGCAAAATTAAGAAGGCTCTCATGATGAGCTTCTGTGCTCAGAATTCACCACAGCACCACTGGGAATGGGCGTTGCTTTTTAACAGACACATCTCTGATACAGCACTCTGATATCCTCCCATTTAAAAACCCCACTTAGCCCATGTCTCTGTGTTAATGTCTTCTATGTCATAGGCAGACGTGCACCTTTTGATCACTCTATGAGGTACATCTTTCATCATGCTGTGTATTGCTTACCCACACTATGCATATAAATAAAGAGTTTGAAGAAAAGATCGATTGCTTCAAGTCCTGGAGTTGAGTGAGTCTTTTCACCTCCGGGAGCTATAGAGTAAAGTAACCTAGAAAGTCAGTCAATCAATCAATCAATCACGTCTTCCTTCCTTCCTTCTCTCTCTCCCTCTCTCTCTCTGCATCCCTCCCTTCATTTTCTCCTCTCAGGCATTAAGCTTGGTTTTATAGAATAAATTAATAAAAAAGCATTTTTATGTTTCAGAATGCTTTATTCTGCAGCAATTGGAAAGCAGCAGAGTAGAGGAGAAAGATGAGTACACAGATTGCAAATGAGGTATCAGTGGCAACACTGGAAACAAGAGGAGCGGCTGACAGATCCCCTTCCTGCTAATGGTCTTAGGCAGGGATTTTTTCCAGCCGGAACTCACTGGAACTCAGTTCCAGCACCTCTCATGTGGGCGCCATTGCCATTATAAGAAAACAAGGGAGATGTTCATGGTGAGTTCCGGCACCTCTTTTTCTAGAAAAATAGCACTGGTCTTAGGTCAAGTATGTTGTTGCAGAGGTGTGAGATTTGACACCCCCTCCTCCAGGTGCTGACATTATTAAAAAATAATAGGGGGGAGGTCCCAACAAAATGACAGTGTGTGTTAACTGCAGGCATTGATTGCCAGAATTAAATACATCAAACTGGTGAAAATATGTTTGTGCTTTGATGCTTGCTTACAAAAGGGTGACTTAAATGGTTTGAGAAAAGAGCTTGTTCCTAGTTCATGCATGATGAAATTTAAATTTGACAAGATGCCAGTCTTCTGCTACGTCCAGCCACATCTATTAATGAATATATTTAGTTCAAGTTTGGTTTTATCCCCCTCCATTTCCATTATGTGTTATGCATATTGTAGGACTCAAAGAAAGCTGGCAATGGAAATATAATGGGAGGTTATGATGGCTAACTTCTAATTAGGGAATGGTATGCATATCTGTAAGTTTTGCTCCCAAAGCAAAAACTCCATTTTATTGTTGTTGTTGTTGTTAATAATAGTGCAATCTACTTAGAAGTAAGACCTGTTGATTTCAGTCTGACTTAAACTTTGGTAACTGTATGTAGGGTTATAGTGGAAGGGTTCCGAACAGGGAACTGGCCTGAGATTAGCCACTGTTTGATCTGCGAAAATGTAGGAACTGGGTGCAAAAGTTACAGCACAGTTGTGCTGTTAAGTTAATGGTGTATGTAGTGTGCAGCAGTGATAATGCTAAAAGTTATGCCTATGCTTTTGAGCAGAAAATGATACATAATTAAGCTAGTTGTGGGTAACATAAGATGTGCTGCCATATATGCAGGGAGTATAAAATATCTGCAGGAACAAAGGGACTTTTTTGTTTTTTTGCACATCACCACTTCTAGCTCTGTTGATCTATCTAGGGGATGAAGATGTGAGAGCTAGGCCTGTACTTACTCTTCTCATAGTGGTCAACCTGATGTCTGTGGGAAATCCACAAGTGGGACCCCAGCACAAGATGTCCACCAAATGTGTGCTGAACATGCTTAGTCTTCATTGGATTGGTTTTGGTTTCTTCCACTTAAGAGCTTTTTCCTTCTTTCTTGTGCTTCTGCAAACATTGTTGTTCCTTGTTTATACCTTCTTTTTCTACATGGGTGATACTCATTGTCTGAACACTGGAAATTGAGAAAAAGGTGCAAAGAACCCCCTCTATATCACAGCATCTACTATGTTGCATTTTACCTGTACAGGAAAAGCAAATTTCCTGTTTAACAGAATGAGGGAGAAAAGTGATGTCTGCCCAGTTGTTTTCTCATATGCTTCCAAGCATCCACAAACCTAATAAGATGTAAATGATGAGTAATTATGGCACATTTTGAGGGTGGAGAAGCTAGATCAATAGGTTAAGTGTTTGATGTTTTGCAGTCGGATGCACAGCAATAAGATCCATCATTTGAAATTCAAGCGATACACTCGAAAATGTATTTGAAGAAGGGTCACTGCTTTTCATGCAGAAGGGCCAGGTTCATTTTGTGGCATCTCCTGGTAGGGCTGGGCAGGACTGCTGCCTAAAATCCTGGAAAGCCTCTGACAGTCAGGGTAGACAATACTATGCTAGATGCACCAATGGGCTGTCACGGCAGCTCCTTTCTTAAGTGGTATTATAATTAATTAATTAAATTTCTATACCGCCCTTCATCTGAGGATCGCAGGGCAGTTTACAATATAAAAACACAATAACGCACAACATGGTAACAAACAAAGCCCAGTAACATGCCCCCCACAATGCACAGTTTAGAAGGCTGTATATTGTTTAATTAGCCAAAGTCTGGTGTACTCTTTTGCATTCACCAGTGCATATTCAGGGCTGTATCTGCTGGCTTTGCAAGGGAGTGTTTTAGTGTAATGCTGCTTTTGCTTTGCTTTCAGCTTGCAAACTGCCATGCTACAGTGCCTTGCACATCCCTTTGCAAAACTCACATGTATTAATGCTATCAAATGGAATTCACTCTATCAAAATCATTAATGGGCCTATCATCAGTACCGCATTTTGGGGTTTAACATTTCAGGCCTGACACCAGCCTTTGAAGTCCTTAATCTCTTAATTATATTACATATACAATTTGCATTGATGTAGATGCTAGCGTGGGGACTCTTCTCCAATGCACTCCTGGCTAGCCATTGCTAAATCAAATCATTTCATCAGGCCCAAGTTGAAAGCAGGGATTGCATCCCCCCCCCTTTCCAATGAGGAAGTTGGCATGAAAAAAATTGTCAGGGCACTAGAGGAGGGAAGCATTTAGCACCTTGGCAAAGCTGTCAGTGACCCACTTTGGTGAACCTCAGTTGTATCAGAGGGGTTGACTGCAAATGAATGGAAGTGAGAAGTCGTGTGTGGAGAGACTGAGAGACAGAGAGATTTGCTTTGTGTCACACCTGTTTTCATTCCTTCTAAACTAGTAATGGGCAGCCATTTTCAGCCCTAGGTAGGGATGCATTCCCTTCCAGGCAACTTTCTGGGGGTTACCTGCCAGTGGAGGATGATACCAGAGGCAAGAATAAGCAAAGCAATGAGTATGAACTTTACCTCTGTACCGTAGGCTAGTTTCTACACCGCTATATTTCTATTCTCCACCCAGGCAAGCAGGAAGCATTATCAGATCTCAAGGAAAAATTACAAAGACAATCAAGGATGGTGCAAAGCAGGACTGGTGAGGGATGTATCCTGGGGAGAGTCACAAGAGCCAGATGTAGACTGCATTTGACCCCCAGACTTGAGGTTTCCCATCCTTGCTATAATCCAGTAAACACACTTCGCACACCCAAAATATGCTTTCAACGCTTTATTGTCCTGTCTTTCCCCCATCTTCTTTTATTTAATCCTGTGCACATTCCACTGCCCCCTTGGCCATCCCTTTACATTTGAATCCTCTTCCCCATAAGCTGATTTGTTCTGTTGCTGAAAGCCAACATAGATAAGAGCTAAACAATGCAGCATATGTGAAGGACTTTTTGTTGTTGTTAGCAAACGCTGGCCTGCCAGCTGCCCAGAGTACAGTATCTTCGTGTAGACAAAAGCTTGCGAGGAAGAAGATGCCAAGAAGGGTCCAAGGAAATGAAAGGAATGGAAATCCCTGCAGACCTGTGCATGCAAACGTCTGAGGCTGATAGCAGATGACTCCACTCACACAGCCATCTGTTGAGCCTGACTCATATAGGGTGTACCACATTTGATTCCAAGCCCAGGTTGGGAGGAACCCTGGAGAAGGCGTTTTTTTGCAGGGGGACACCATCCCACTCTAGCTGTTCTGGTCTTCTCTCTCATGAAGACCAATGACATTGTGGGGAAAGAAATATGACTAGTGAACAGCACACCACTTTTTTTTTACTTCCTCTTCTTTGAATTTTTATTTGCAAATATAACAAAAAGAAAGGAAAAAATTGGAAATAAATACAGCTAGCTAGGAATGGGAGAGAATTCAATTAAGTTTGCATTTAAAGATGAACCTACCAAATTCAAACTTTCTGAAACAATACATGAACCACATATATCTAATCTCTATTGCCCACCAACATTAACAGTAAAAATATTCTATCAATCCTAGATTAATATAAGCAGTCCACATTACCAAGCAAGTATCTTATAAACCATATGCTCAGTGAGATCATCGGGCCACTGAATAGTAGATGATGGATGCTTATTTTACCAGCCTTACAATATGTCTCTTTGTCAAAATAAGAGCACGCAGAATACACTCTTGTTGTCCATCTGTCACTATCTGTCTTCCGATTGAGGAATCCAAGTTTCCATATACATTGGTACCTTGGTTCTCAAACGCCTTGGTTCCCAAACACTGAAAACCCGGAAGTAAGTGTTCCAGTTTTAGAACATATTTCGGAAGCCGATTGTCCAATGCAGTTGTCGGCTATTGTTTCTAGGGCACCTACACCAATCAGAAGCTGTGCCTTGGTTTTTGAACAGTTCGGAATTCAAACAGACTTCTGAAACAGATTAAGATTGGTACTTTTCTTTTTGCTATTTATTTTGCGTTTTTGTTTTTGAGGCTTTTTTGATTAATTTGTTTTTGTCACTGTGTGGAACCTAGTTCAGCTACTGATTGATTGTGGGACTGGAAATGGATAAAAGCCCCCCATACAAACAATGACTATCATCAGTACAATAAAAATTAATTTTGATTTTTATCATCTACAATACGGTCTTATTTATTCAATAGTATAGTACATTGATTATTGCTTTCATTTTATGGTCTTGTTGGATAGTAATATCCATGTTAAATTGCTGTTTTAAGGGTTGTATTTAGAAGTCTGGAACGGATTAATCTGTTTTACATTACTTTCTGTGGTAAAGCATACCTTGGTTTTGGAACGCTTTGGTTTTGGAACGGACTTCCAGAACAGATTAAGTTTGAGAACCAAGGTACCACTGTGATATAGTTTGAAAGCCATTGACATAAAGTAATTTAGCTAGTCTTCCTGGTTCCAGTCTTCCTGGTTGTGCTGCATAGGTGGGGAGCCACAGACTTGGGGCGCTAATACAGCCCTCCAGGCCTCTCTCTCTGGCTCCTGAGACCAGTGGCAGACTTTGGACTCTCAAATTTCAGAGGTACTCCATGCAGCTCTAAAATGTGGCGCCCTCTTGCCTCTCTCACACTGTTCTGTAGCATTGTTGTGGCGCCCCCTGCAACACAGCAGCCAGTGCTGCTACACTGGTCACACCACCCTAAGACCACCTCTGCTGATACTCTCCCTAGACTATACCCCTCTTGCATCTTGCTCCCTTGGTTTTGCCTGCCTGGAATGTGTCCTGAGACTGAGATACTTCCTCTTGCTTACTTGAATGGCGGATGGAGATATGTGTAGGTAGGGTGGGTGCTTCTGAGTGGTCAAAATGTAGACTACTGGTTAAAGGTAAGAGTCACCCTCTGTGGCACCATCCTCTTTTGCCCCTGGTCTCACCTACCACTGGCATGCACAGGCACACACACACACACACACACACACATTTCCTATGAGGGAATGCAAACCTTGGGCTAAAGGGAATATTCCTCACCCTTCTTGTGTGCTTAGGAGGAAAGAAGGAGAAAGTCAATGAAAACTCCTAGGAGAAAAGTGGCCTTATTTTCTGTAGGCGGAAGGGGAAACTTTCTGCTGTGCACAACATCAAAAGCAGGAACTGTGCCTAAAGATGTTCATTTAGTAATCCATGTGTAGCTGCATTAGTGATGGGCTCTGCATTGTTTTACCCACTCATCTCGATTAGACCTATTATTATGACGGAAAACGGAGATGGCTGAAAGATATTAATTCTTTATGAAGCTTCCGTCACAATTAATGTAGGCTGCATACATTTTCATTTACTTACTTAGAAGCTCATCATTCCTTATGTGTGTTTCAAGCCCTTATTCAAACACAAATAATTTGAGCTAATTAGCTTATAAAAAAGGAATAGAGGGGAGGCGAGACAAAAACAAATAGCACATGGCTGAATTGTGGGGATTTGTATAGAATTAATCTTGCTAATATATACGGATTTGGTAAATTCATTATGCATCCATAATCAGATCTGATGAATCACCTAGCTAATACAGGAGTAATTAGGCATGAACTACTGATAGTTCTTTTAAAGTGCTACCAAAGTAGTACAACTTGTCACGCAAGCTCTCTTTGGGCCTTCATGCAATGAAATTAAATCCAAGGATGCTGCATTATGATTCAGATCTATATATTTTTCCATTAACAGTTTTTATTGAGATTTAAAATCTGGGATCACTAAATGTTCTTGGACTAATTATAAATATGTTGGGTCAGGAATGTGAAATCTGTGGCCCTTCAGACGTGGTTGGACTCCAACTCCTATCATGCCTGCCCATTGGCTATACTGGCTGGAGTCAAAGTTATTCCTGGTCTGCAGTTGTGCTACTGACAATGTAAGCCAGAGTGCAGGAAGTCTTGTCAGGACTGGAGCTAAATGGTTATGCTTCCATGGAATAGGGTCAGGGAAAAGCTCAAGTTGCCAGGCTATATTCAATTTTTTTATATGCACTTACTGAAGAGTCAGTTGCATTGAACTTAATGTGGCTCACTTCTGAGTAGATATGTGTGCCATAAGAGTCCAAAGCCAGGTGACTATAATGTTTAGAAGTCCATTCCATGTTTTCCTCCTAGCCTTCTAGAAGGAGCTTAACCCAGGTTTTAATTAAGACTCAAGAATTTTCTCTACACAGGCTAAGCCTGATCAGGGAGCCATGAAATATTCAGGTAGACCATAGTTTACGTATCATAAATATAAGATGCCCCAATGTATAAGATGACCCCTATTTTTTTGAACCCCAAATTAAGAAATCAATATTTTAAACATCCACCAGATCAACTCTGATATTTTATTAAATATTCAAAGCACTGGCACCAGTGTAGCAATCCCCGCTAGTGCCTTGGGTGCGCCCCACCAACACCCAAGATCACACAAAATGGTTGAGCTTTTAATGCATTCACCATCCATGTATAGGACTAAAAAAATTTACTAAAAAAAAGTATTATACATGGAAACATATGGTGCTTCTTTCATGTTCAGCTTAGGTCATATTATCATGGGCCCTTGAAAATTCTGACCGTCATCACCAAGACATTAATGCTACAGGAGAAGGATTTAGTTGCAGGAGAATAGTAATCAAGAAGGGCAGGTTGTAAAGAGGGAAGGGTATGGAATACTGGCTCTAGAGGACAGGAGATTGAGTAATTTTGCTATGAAGAAATGTCTGGCTTTCTAGATGGTAAGACCAGGCACAGCACTGCAGCATACTGCTGCTGCTGCCACCACTATCAATCAATTCCCTCTAGTCCAGAGATAGGCAGCCTGTGGCATCCCAGATGATGTTGGATTGTAGCTTTCATTATCCCTAGCCATTGATTATGCTGACTAGGGTTGGTTGAAGTTCTAGTCCACGAATAACACAAGTTCACCAATCCTGCACTATGCCTTGATAGGGTGGCCATGTCTCTCAATTTAATGGAAAGCGGTTCTCTCTTTGAAGGGCTGTCAAAGGAGTCTTCTAATGGAAGGCATCCTCTATTTGAATGGTCACCTGGTCCATTTGATCTGGCTTAAAGACGCAGAATCCTAAGAAGAGAGATCAGCTGGAGTCTTGAAGTTGCCCATCAACACTAAGCACTTGAATATTAGATTGATCAGCAACAACAATAACATCATCAACAACAACAAGGTTCATCTGGTCAGTCTCCCCCATTATGCCAAGATGTATGGTATTTCTATTTAAATTAGAACATTTTTTTCTAATTATAAATATAAGCTGACTCGTGGAAATATTATGAAAATATGTATCCTTGTTTATTGATGAATAAGTGGCCACCCTAGATCTTGAGTGAGGGGAACTCCATGTTCTGTGAGATATTTTACATTTGGGAGGGGGTTAGTGCTGATTTCCATCTGTTTCCCTCTCATCTCCCCTTCATTAAAGTGTGTAGCAGGAACAAGCAATCTGGCACTCAAAGGGGTCATTCTTGATCTGCTGAACTGAGTTCCAACATTTAGAAGCTTTGTTAATATCACAATTGAGGAAGAACTCACATAGGTAGCAGAAAGAAAGAAAGAAAGAAAGAAAGAAAGAAAGAAAGAAAGAAAGAAAGAAAGAAAGAAAGAAAGAAAGAAAGAAAGAAAGAAAGAAAGAAAGAAAGAAAGAAAATGGAATAGCCTTTAGTAGGCAGTCTTAAAGAGGAATCCTTGTGAGGAGTATGGATCATCCATGGTGTTAAGTAAAGGACAAGGAGATTGCACATGTCATACAGAATAAGCCCCTTGTAGGCAAGATGCATCTGGGGAGATGGGTTGCTAATGCCTTTCTGGCTCAGGGTAATGGTAGTAAAACACATGAAGTGGGAGATGTTTCCTCTTTGCCCCTATTAGACAGGATCCTTCAGTGGGGATGGAAGGGATTCTATGCTATATATTTGAGAGATGGTTGAGACAGGACACAGTAGCTGCTTTGAAATGGAGAAACTAGGCAGGGCCGGCCCTATCATTAAACAGAATGTGATGGCTACCTCAGGCTATGTTTGCTGGGAGGTGATGAGCAGCAGTGATCTGTTGGAACTTTGTGTGCCGTGTAATTTGCACTGTTCCTCCTAAGCTAGTCTGCTGCTCTTGAGTGCAGTAGAGAATGCTGTCCCATTGCTAGCACTGACGTAAGATTCAGCTCCAGTCCAGTCTGCTTCAATACACAGAGAGAGGCATAATCATTCATCACATCCATAGCTTAGTGGCACTGTAGAGTATCTGCTTTGTATGCAGAAGATCCCGAGTTCAGTCCCCAGCATCTCCAGGTAGGAATGGGAAAGACTTGTGTCTGAAACCCAGGAGAACTACTACTTATTATGTGTTGACAGTACAGTATTGAACTAGATGGATGAATGGTCTGATTTGGTATAAACCACCTTCCCTTGTCTTTTGCTTCAGGCAGCAAAATGTCTTGGACTAGGACTAAACAAGGTATACTGGATTTTTAAACAGAGAGTCATTTTATTCTCAGGTTTTTCTCCATAACTGGAACACAGAAGGATAGGTAAACTGAGGAGGATCTAGAATGTGGATGGCATGAATCAGGTGGGGTGGGGTGGTAAGATAAAATAAATTCAAGATCTACTCCTGGGGGAGGGGGAAGTCTATGGCTTTAGTACCATTGAATCTTTAGATCAGAGAATTGGAAGGGACCATGAGGGTCCAAGCCCTTGCAATACAGGAATATTTTGCCCAGTGTGGGACTTGAACCCACAACCCTGAGAGTAAGATGCTCTAAAGCTTAATGGCACCTTCATGCTTGGAGGCGTTATGCCAAGTATTCTGTGACAGATGGCAGCTGGGAAAAATGCCTTCTCAGTGGTGGCACCCTGACTGGAAAATGTTCTCCCTATGCTGCTTAGAGAACCAGGCTCCTGCTTGTGAGAGATAGGGGCCTACTGTTCAAAGCAGTCTGCAGTTTAGCAGAGGGGTGTGCTGTATTCAGGCATACAGGACTCCTTAAAAACAACCCTGCCTTCTCACTCGCTCTTTCCTGGGTTAGGCAAAACCCTGTGCAGGCATGTGTTTGGAGCCCAGCTAGAGAGTCTGATATAGCCCTGTTAAAGAAGCCTGTTAGTTACTAGCATCTGAGCCATAACCCAGTAGTCATGCTTAAACAAGCAATTTGGGGATATCCTGTTTATAAAAGTAACACAAATCTATTTGAAACAAAACATGCAGAAGGAAAAGATGCATGTTCAGGAAGGAAACTGGCAGGGTGGGGAATGAAGGATATTCCCCATGCCTTCTTCACTTTCATTGCTTCTCCATTTTTATATGCCCCTTTGCATTGGCATTTTTAAATATAATTTATTGAGGGGGGAGGACTGAGCTACTGCCACTACTAATGGTGAGCCCCAGTATCAAGAAACTGCTGGAGAATTTCTCTTTGGTGATGAAATGGTTCCCGTAATTTCTCGGCCCACAAATAGGACGATTTGCATATAGGTCCAGTTTTCATATATACATAACAAGGGCATTAAGTCACATGTAGTTATTCCTTACAGCATCAGATGGAGAGGCAAAGATGGCTACCTTTGTCCCCTGGGCTTCAGAATCCCCACCCCCTGGTATAAATGGTAGCAAAAATGAGTCATGCTTAGCCATAACAGAGCACTGAAAATTAGCAGAAATGCTAAAATGCTACCAGGAATTTTACCGTCTGCTTGCAGGATTCAATGTGGCAGTACACAAAGTAAATAAAATTATCATTTAAACAAAGGTAGATAATGAAATTATCTTGTATCCACATTCCGGAAACTTGGAAAGTGTGGCTAATCAATAGTCTGCTACACAATACAACAGTGCTCTTGTAAGATTACAGGAGAACAATTTCAGCAAACAGAGCCAGGCACTAAACGAGATCCTCAGCCTTGGTTCTCTGTAAATGTTATTGTTTGCAGTTCAGTCAAAGCAAGTCCAGGTAGCTCAGAGTTCAAGGCCTCTAGGAAGCGAAAGCATTTTTCACTTTGTAAATTTGCACTGCTAACATCGAGCAATCGCACAGAACTAATTATCTGCTTCTGCATGTTACAAGTGTCTTCTGGGAAGGAAGCAAATCTAGGTTTTAAAAAGGTAATCCCTGGAGTAAACATTTTTAAAATTACTGTCTTCAAATCCACATAAAACATGCAGTAAAACACACTATATTGGAACGGAATGTAACATGGAATTATTTAGTTCTTCACTGGCATTGCAAAAGGGGGGAAAAGGGAAAGGAACTAATTTATGAACAAAATGAAAACATAATTGTTGGAAGTGGTTTGAGTGAAGAATGCCTAATTTCCAGGCTTGGTAATTTTGCACAGTAGTTGCTGGGGCTCACTGAGACTATTGGGGAGGAAGGCTGGGGTGTGTGTGTCACCAGTAGGAGAAGCCAGAACCAATGACAGGCAGAGCCAACTAATTCTAGTTTTGTTATCATAGGTGTCAGGCGTCAGGGAATCTGATCCCCTTCCCTCACGGCTGGTTGCCAGAAATGGGAAAACAAGAAGTTCTTACCAAGGCATTTTATTAAATATTCACAGAGAGAGAGAGACATGATGCCGTCTCTCTTGGATAATGGCATTGCTCCAAGTAAAGTCCCACCCCCTCCATCTCTCCTATTATACGCCATCCCTGCACTGGCTGATCTGTGCTTTCTGCCTCTGAGCTTTCTGACATCCTTGGACAGCTCTTTGGTCTTGGTCATGGTGGCTAGTTTGGAATCTGCTGGATTTATTGCTTCTGTCGACAGGTGTCTTTCGTACAGGTACTGTAACGAGCTGGTTTTACAGGTAAGACCTCTCCCTTACAGCAGGTGCTTCTAATCTCAGCTCGTTACATACAGTGAAGATACCAGGTAGCCTGACATCTGGCCGGTTGATAGGGGATCAAATACTTATATCACTCATTATAATGCACAGCAATCTCGGACTTTTCTGGGTTTCTGGGGGTTTTCCTGTTGTTATTCTGTCTCTCACAGCTACAATAAACCTACCATTACAATTATAGATTGGTTATTTCTTCGTCAGAGGGCAAACGGGCAAATTTAGCGGGTCAAATACTTTCCCCCCTCACTGTATATTTTAGAAACTTCTCTGTGTTTTTATTCTTATTTGTTTTAAACTGGTTTTAATATTGCTCCCCCCCAAAATTGCTGTGACCCACCCTGGGACCTTGTGGTAAATGGTGGGTAAAAAAAAAAGTCAAATAAATATCTTACTACTTTCTTTAAAAATCCATTAGCTGAAACTTCTCTACAGTTTTTAGAAGCAGCCCCACCCCACCCCACCTGCCATAATGGTGTCTGTTTACAAGCTTCTGTTTCAGGGATGGACAACCTATGACTCTCTAGATGTTATTGGACTCCAGCTCTCATCAGTCCCAACCAGCATTGCCCAGTGGTCAGGGTGATAGGAATTGGAGTTCAGCAACATCTGGAGTGCCACAGATTCCCCATCACTGTTGCCTATAGTTTCCAGCTAGCTTCACCTCAGCTTGAAATCTCGAGAATTGCTTCTGACTCAGCAGGTGTTGTGAAACCTCAAGGTTTTTCTATAGTGAGGAAATTATTTCATTAAATTGCTCAAGGCTATTTTGCATTTGGCATCTCCTGAACACTGGAGAGCTGTGTCTACAGGGGGCCTTTTTGGGGGAAAGGGTAGCCAATAGGCCACTTCTGATTATATCTGTGTTCCAAAGGGAATGAGCCTTTGAAACAGGCCCACCTGCCTACCTTCAGCTGTAAGGTGGACATGTCTCTGAATGTCCCTGTAGTGTGATGACTAAGGATGGAAGTCAGCATTGTGCTACTGCAAACAATCCATTTGCAAAAGCATACCAGCTTTCCAGATGGAATAATCCTTCCTTCCCTGCTTCCCCACAGTGTTTGAGGTGGGGGTTCTCCTGACCCCCCTGGGACAATTTCAGGGTGGTGGGAGGAGAGCGGGGAAAGCTCTGTTGCACAAGTGGAAGCGTGCGTACTAATAGTTTAAATGCATCATGCTTTCCCACCTAATTGGCACCCATTCCTCTGTCTGCGTGAAGGGAGATGTGGAAACCCCAGGATGATGGCAATAAGCATTTAGAAAAAAAACAGGCAATTGAAAATTGACAGGACTGAGCCCTCCACTCACAGTAGTTTACCTAGGATAGCACCACTAATTGAACAGACATTTGTGCTGTGACATTGAAATGAGCAGATGACCTAGATAGATCTCTGTTTATTTCTAGCTGCTGTGAAATTATTTTAACAGTGCCCTGGGAAGGCAGGATTATGAGCTGGCTTGGGGGATAATTAACCAGCTCTGAGTTTTGTCAGTTTCCTATAAATCCCCTTTTTTCTATGACTTTTGGAGGTTTTACTTAGTGAGGCTCAGCAAGCAAGTATTACTGAAATACTGGAATTCTTTGTGTGCTGTTGTTGTTTTTAACTATGAGATAGCATGCTGTATATCTTGACCTAGTAAATAAGGCCTAAAGCAGGGATGGGGAACCTTTGTTCCCCTGGTTGTTGATGGACTATATATCCTACCATCCATGATCATTGGCCAGGCTGGTTGGGACTGATGGGAGTTGGAATCCAGCAACATCTAGAGCAGGGTAGCCCAATTTTTCATACAAAGTGGGCCACAAGACTACTTTGACGCAAAACCCGCAGGCTGCACACTGCCTTGTCATGTGGGGCTGGGGAGCAAGGCTAACATTTGATGTTCCTTGCCCAGCCCTTCAGTTGCCTTCCCAAAACAGGATAAGCGAGGTGCCAGGCTTTAGGAAGGAGGTGCAGGGATCTGGCAAGGTCCCAGAGCTCTCCCACCTCCTTCTTAAAACTAGCTAGGCTTTGGGGAAAAGGCAGGAGGGCTCTAACAGAGTCTCTCTTACCTGGCTTTGGGAAGGCAGTTCAGGACTGGTGGGGGACATCAAATGTTGCCAAGGGCTGCCAAAAAAATCCTTGAGGCCACACATTGAAGCACCCTTATCTAGAGAGCCACCCTAACCAACTAGAGGTTCCCCTTTCCTGCCCTAAAGACTATAATCATCTGGAAGTACCAAGCCATAGACATCTCACTTTCGACAGGAATCTAAGGACCATGGACAGCTCCTAATCAAGCAGTGGATGAACCCAGATCTCAGGGACAAATAGCTGTTTCAAAAAGTGGCAGCAGAGGAGGAGGGTGGAAACTCTAGCGATGTACAGGTGCTCCCTGATAAATGTTGCTCCATTTACAACTCTTGGAACTCCTTCAAACAGGACCCCCCAGGTTTCAACTGGCTTAAAATTTCAAAAACTCTAGTATATTTTGTTGACTGTGGGGAAGCTTTTTTGCTTAGTCATTTTATTGCAGCTAATTTTATATCACCTTTGAATAAAATTCCCATGGTGGTTAGTACACACACACACACACACACACACACACACACACACACTTAAAATACAAGTAATTCAAACCTGAGTAATCATGAAAACACAAACTCCCAAAGGTAGCAAGATATTAAAAAACAGATTAAAACAATAAGCAGGACTAAAATTATGTCTAAAAGACCCAGGGAGTTTTGGACTCCCGCTTGAACTACTGCAACATGCTCTACATGGGGCTACCTTTGAAGGTGACCCGGAAACTCCAACTAATCCAGAATGCGGCAGCTACAGTAGTGACTGGGAGCAGCCGCCGAGACCACAACAAAATACCATTGGTGTCAAATGGACTTCTCTGTTGAGGGTATTCCATAATATTCTGGCTTCTGAACAGGACACCTATGGTATAGAAAGGCAGAGGGCAGCTTATGAATGTATGAAACTGTCACATGCCATGCCAAACGATTGTCCCATCTAGCACAAAAGTGTCTGTGCTGACTGGCTGCACATCTCCATGGTTTCAGAAAGGAGACTGGACTTGAAGCTGGGACCTTCTACATGCAAAACATGTGGTCTACCACTGAGCCTTTCCTAAACTTGGGGTGGTGCATGTTTGGAATCCTCGTGAAGATTTTCTCAATAGATTGTGATGGTTTTTCTTCCAGTTTTCTAGGGGTGGAAATGCCTGAGCAGAAACCTCTATATTTGGGGTGCAGGGTTTCATGGTGACAGCTCTTGGTAATTTCTCATAGAAAGTCCAAACATTGGCTGAACTTGATCAGTCTTATTCAGACTCTGCCTACAACTGCTGTGAAGTTGCTTGCTTTGTGAATAGCAAAGAAAAGCAACTCCTATCACTCCCTTCTTAATTGTATTTTGGGGAAAATAGTATGTTTGCTTGGGTTTGTACCCAAACCTGTCTTTGCACTTATGGAATGTTCCAGTCAGCACAATGGGAGGGGGAGGCTATTTTGGCTGAGTTATCCTCTCCCTCCTGAAGCCCACCACCACCACTCCCATATTCTAGAGTGTCCGGAACTGACTGGGAGGTATTGGGCCAGTGGGGCGGGGGCAGGCTGAAAATGCAACAACAGCAAAAGCTTTCCTTCCCCATTCTGTTGATAAAATCCTTTGCTGGATCAGAGAGTCTTCTGTCATCAGAGAGGAATGCCACTGGCTACTACTGTACATTTCCAGTTCAAGGTATGATCTGGATTCCTCACCCTCAACCCCACCCCACCACAGAATAACTCTGTGCTTTAGTAACTTAAGAAACAAGCCTCCAACTTCCTAAATCCCCAAATCTAATTATTAAAAGGACAAAAAAGAAAAAACTTTTCTTCTTAAGCATCAACTCCCTTGGCCTTCAGCTCTGCTGCCTATTGGGAAAATCACACACAGGATTATTGTTAATGATACCAATTGCCGGCATGCTGACATCCTCCATCCCTGGGTAGCAAAGCAGGCCAGTCGAGCTTGTAAATCTGCCAAATATTCCAAATAGTTAATGCTTGCTGTGCCAGTGAATATTGTTAGAGAAGCCCATTAAAATGCACCTGCATAACTAATGGGTGCTTCAGGGACATCTGTGAAATGTGAGGGGTTACCCAAAGTTGATGCAATATGGCAGGCAGCCTTGGTAAATCTGCAGAAAATGTTACACTTTCTGGCTGCTGGTGTCTTAGACCATTTTGCTCATCATCACTGAATAGGTTCTAGAAATGAGAAGATTCCAGTTGCCTTAATTTAATTGTAGGTTAAAATAATGTAAACCTTAGCACTTATCAGGAATAAAATATGTTTTCACATCAAGGGTTTTTTTGGGGGGTGTTCATTTATTTTATTAGACTGTAATCCTAATTTTTTGACAAGGGGAGCAGGGGAACCTGATGGTGATTGAACTGCCTTATCCTGTTCTCAACCTCTTTCATTCCTCTGTATGTATCCTAGTTTTCAAAACATGTTTGCTTATATCAAGCTAAGTTCTATGCCACTGAAATTAATTAACCTAAATTAGTCATGTCTATTAACTTCAATGGGTCAACTCTGAGTATGACTAGCATTGAATGCAATCAATTATCTTGTATTGGAATAAAGAAAAAAGAGTTGGTATGATAGCTATGGCTATTATTAATATGATATAAATATACGACTTAAGGAATACTTCATTAGTTGGACAATAATGTAAAGAAACTATTAAAACTTATGGGTGGTATTCAAAGTTTTACTCAGAGTAGACCAACTGCATTTCATGGAAGAGTCATGTTGATTAATTTCAGTGGGTCTACTCTGAGTATAGCTTAGTTGACTACAACATATTATTATGGCTACCACTACTATTACATTTTCACTCCCATTCAAAACATGATTTAGGCATAATTAGAAATGTGCTTAATTTCCACACATCCCAGTTTGTGGACATGATAGAGGACCTGGAGGGCTTTGATCTAAGCTGCTTCCTGGCATTCCTGGCACAAACCCTTTTTGGTTCTACCAACATCAGAGCTTTTTCTTAGGTTGGGCCTGGGCTTCAGAGGAGCTGACATATTGGAGAGGGAAGCTCTGATATCAGATTTCACTCTCTGATGTCAGAGACATGCCTCCAACATTGGAGGGGCATGGACAGTTCTTGGGATGCCTTCCCTGGGGCCATAGGATTGCACCCTTAGATACTTTTAACAAGCTGGTTGGTTCTACTTATTGTCTTCAACATTCTATTTCCTGTATTATGCACAGCTCTAGCTTCTCATAATGAGGTGGTCTAGTCATAAATCCGATCAGTTTCTGGAGTTATAGCTCATAATTCTAGTAAGATATATATTCTTTTCACATGATAATTCACTTGGTACTTCAACCCCAAAAAGAGTTCATTAAATAGACACATTTTATAAAGCTACACTTCCAACAGTGTAATGAGTTACTTAACATTTAGAAAGATGATGAGGGTGACAATCACAGCCTTTATATATGTATAAAATAATAATAGTATGGCTCAAGTCTCCTGGGACCATAGTCCTGAACTGGAAGACCTTTTCCCTTCATCTCAGAGGTGTAGTGGCTGGGTTTGCTTGCTTAGGATGGAGACAACTTATGATTTAAAGAGCAGTCCTAATGGGCCCTTCACCTGTATCATCTACCTGGGTGTCCAATTTGCATGACAGACACTTGAACCGAAAAAATAAATTGTTCCCCAAGATTCTCCTTTGCAGAGTGTGGCATTGAATCAAATATTATCCAGATATTTTCCCCAAGACTTCATGAATGTCCTTCTGATTAGCATCTACAGTTAAGTGAAGCATCTAGAGTTGTATAATCCAATGCTAGTCCTACTCAGAGTAGATCCATTGAAGTTGATGCGCATGACTGACTGAATTTCAGTCAGCCTACTCTGAGTAGAACTTAGTTGGCTACAACCAAGCGTGTTTGACAAGTGATATTCTGCTGCACTTGATAGCCTGCCATACAATGGTACTGAGTAGATGACAATATGAATAATTGGCATGCAATGGTACAAAGAATGGTTTTCAAGCTTCTTCCTTTCAGAGAACTTTTTTTTTTTTCACACCAGTGACCACCAATAAACCCCTGCCTGTTTCCACACCATGCAGTGGAGTCTGGTCCATTAGGGCATGGCTCCACCAATCTCAGCCTGTTATCCACTAGTCTTCACCTGCCTGCCTTCTTACAACTAGTCCAAGGGATAACTCTGTCTGTCAGCTTCCTCCTCCTCTACCTTAGTCTCCCTGTCACCCCTTGTAGAACTCAGCAGGGAAGAATATGTTGACAAAAGTATAATTAGTTGGCTCTCATTGACTTTGGAGGTAGACCATCTTCTTTTGGGGGCTCCCTGCCTTCTGCCCTGCCAGTCACATTGGCCAGTTGCTTGCTTATCTGACATTAGTCTCTGCTGCATTTGAGATTATTGGCAATGGTCTATGGCTATAAGCAATAAATCTTTATTCTATTGGATTCAACTGTGCCTTACCGTAACCTGACCTATGTTTGACCTGACTCTGCTTCTCAGAGGTGGAACTACTGCTAGTGGTACATGATCTGGTGCCCCATTTCAGTTCCATCAGTTGGATTTAATGTAATGACTACAGAAAGGAAGGAATCCACCCTGCTAAATTGACAATGAGAGAAGTCATAGTTGAAATGGTACATTCATTTGACACTGGTTTCCAGAACACTCTCAGTTTAAAACAAAAACAAAGAAAACCCAAATTCTACACCCAACCACGAGCTTGTAATGGACTGATCTCTATCGATGACATGAATTCTGTGATTAATGAGAGCAATACACTTGAACAAAATTGATGCCATTGAGAATAGTAATTGCAGAGGCAATTTCAGACAGCTGATCTTTCACTAAAATAAACCTTGAAGTAACCAAAATGTCCTCAGTTACAACCACCTAATGTGTTCAGTATATTGTCCTCTAGCATACATGTTTCGGAGGAGACAAAAATCTAATAATAATTTGTTGTCCACATTCTTTAAACACAAAGGATTGGACAGAGGATTGTATGCAACTAAAAAGGTAAAGGTACCCCTGCCCGTACGGGCCAGTCTTGACAGACTCTGGGGTTGTGCGCCCATCTCACTTAAGAGGCCAGGGGCCAGCGCTGTCCGGAGACACTTCCGGGTCACATGGCCAGAGTGACATCGCTGCTCTGGCGAGCCAGAGCTGCACACGGAAACGCCGTTTACCTTCCCGCTGGTAAGCGGTCCCTATTTATCTACTTGCACCCAGAGGTGCTTTCGAACTGCTAGGTTGGCAGGCGCTGGGACCGAGCAGCGGGAGCGCACCCCGCCGCAGGGATTCAAACCGCCGACCTTTCGATCGGCAAGTCCTAGGCGCTGAGGCTTTAACCCACAGCGCCACCTGCGTCCCTTGTATGCAACTAAGCACCACTTAAACTAGACCCATTGAAATGAATGGGCCTAAGTTAGTTATGTCCATTAATTTAAATGTGTCTACTGTGAGTAAGGCTGACACTGGTTACACATTAGCCTAGGTGTGTCCTGTTTCATTTTCATTGGCTCCCAATTATAGATCCATCCAGTCTTGTTGTGTGTGGATTTTTTAAAGCATATGTGAAAAGTTCTAATTTAAATTATATATGCTATAATACATATTATTGCATCCTTTTCCCCATATGGCTATTTTTTTCAGTGCTCTTCACTGCACATTCCTATAAAATCAACATTTTATATACATTTTAACCATAAAATACATGTTTTTGTTTGCATTTTTAATGCACTAAAACTGCATTGCAAAATCTGGAAAAGCGTATAATACAATCAGGAGTTGGGGCTCAACCCACAGGTAAATTCATTGGTCCAATCTACTGTTACATTGGTCCAATCTACTGTGATAAGTGGGTGAATTTAACCTGTTTCCCAAGTAAAGATGGTTGAGGAATTTAATATTTGCAAATTTCTATTCAAAATGTTCTGATCCACCCCCTTGAGTTAATGTGTGGCTGATAATTTAACTCTCCGGCAGATTTTTCACTTCTCTGAATGCTACATTACAGTTCTCAGCAGGTTAAATGTATCAAAACATGCATTAAAATCAGTATTTTTAGAAAAAGTATACATTAAAATACATAGCTTGAAAGAACTGCTTAAAAAAATACTAGTTAATGTAGGAATGGAACATGAAGCAATGGAGGGTTAAAATGTGTGAAAGCGATTTGAACCAGAAATAGATTTGGCCATCTCTGAACCTCCAGACATCAAGTCAACAGGTTGAAGAACATGCCTTCTGTTCCTGCCCCCACCCCCATCCCAAATGCAGGCCATCAGCAGTACCCAGAAGGCAAGGATTCTGTCTGGGCCAGACTATAAAGCACAGGCAGTTGAAGAAAGCAACTCTTCCCTCCACTTCCCAGTTTCAAGGTTGCTGCCCATGGTCCTGAAACCCTAGCTCCTGCATTCTGACACAGCACACTTGTTCCTGTTTAGGTTTCTGACCTCACCCCAGCATAAAACTGCTTCAGGCTGCCCTGAGCCATCCTTTCACCATCTTGTTTGGCCTGCTACCTTTTCTCAGTGACACTATGGAACAGGACACAACCACGGTGACATCTCTGGAAGGTGTACCACAGCGTTGGGTACCTTGTGGACTCTGTAAACTGAAAGGGCCTTGGCTGAGCGTTGTGATGTTGTGGCTAGAGATTGTGCAGCTTGTAACAGGTTTTTCTCTGGAAATGTGTTATGACTAATTTTCCAATCAGGGGTAGCCCAATGCATTTTGCCGCCTGAGGCAAATGACAGGGTGGTTTCTTCCCCCAATACTAACAGAAACTGGAAGGACTGGCAGTTGAACCTCACTTCAACACAGGCTATACAATAGTGCCTTCCAGTGTGCAGAGAGCAACAGGCTAGTTATTGGAAGTGCATGACAGGATGTGTAGCACACACAGTTCTGATCAAGGGGCTCAGGAGGAACAGCCAAAAGAGCCACCTCTGCTCCCTAGCATCTTCCACCTGAGGCAGTTACCTCACCTACAAAAACTTCCCCAGCAGTTATCAGTAAAGTATGGATCTCATTGTACTCCTAGTCTGCAGCATCCATTAATAGCTATTGAGGCGTGGAGCCAGATCAGTGCAAAACTCCTTTATCTGGGGAAGGGGTTTGGCTAGAGTGGATGTATCCCTCTACCTGACCCTGCTGGCCAACATCTATGGCATGAAACCAGTTTCACTCCATTGGTGTACCCCCTTTTGCCCAACAAATTTGAGGTTTAGCAGGAGTTCTGCTGACTGAATCCCCATCACTGGCAGCCAGCAGCAGCAGTGAGGCACAGAGGCAGCCTGTGATCCATTGGGTCCTGAGCCAACCCCACCATATGTAGGAAGGCAGCAGATATGATGATGGTCCCACCACTCTGTTCAGCTCTGTCGGGCAGCAGCCAAAATAAAGATTGCCCCTTTTAAAAGAAGTTGCTTCAGGCTGAGTTGCCTGAATACATAAGCTGTTAGGAGTCTCATAAGTACAGATGCTGAGACCGAGAAGAAAGTGGACAAATGGAGAGAGAAATAAGATCTTGTTTTGCCATGACCTTGAGAGTACTTCGAATAAAATAAGGTTTGAGTTGCTTTACTGCACAACTAGAATAAGTGCTAGGATTCACCACCTTGATAAATGCGGCAAGTGAGGCTTTTTCTCCTTTATGCCTGCTGGATGATTAGATAGCGAGTGCAATTGAGGTGCTCGGTAGTTTATTAAGGTCACCTTAGTTCACTGTAATTCGTCGCAATTTTTGGCTAATGTTCCTAAGGCAGTCTGATGCGAACTGTTTGGAGGACTAGTTTCTCTTATTAATTGGCCTTAGTGGCAGAAATCCGTCTGAAAGTTGAGGTGTGCTCAACTTTCAGATACCTAAATTGGCTGCACAATTCATATTCATCACCAGAATCCATTGCCATTTTTTAAATAAAAAAACAGCCCCACTGTGTCTTTTTTGTGTGCCATCAAAGCAACTTTACAGATAATTTTGCTTTCACTAGCATCTAAGAGTATCTTCTACAATTTACCGTTGTTGTAAAGGCTTTTTTTAAAAAAAATATTACTCTAGTAGAGTTTTAGCAAATATTTCCTAATTCAGCTACTGCTTTGAAAGTGACACATTCAAACCAACTCAACAAATTTATCAGCAACAATAACACAATACTTCCCTTGATAAGCATTCAAATTGCTTGATACTATTTCCTAGTAGATTGCTGCTGCATCTCGGTGCTGTTTTCCTCACACTTGCTGAAACTCCCATTTAATCCACTTAGGTATGGTGATCTATATTGGGGTAGCCAACATGGTTCCCTCCAGATATTCTCAGACTACAACTCCCATCAACCCCAGCCAGCATGGGGATGGGAACATGTAGAGTTGTCTATTCCTGAATGTTTTGTTTATGGATGTCTGTGGCATCATGGATTATAGCACCATGACATCATTGACAAAGCTGTGTGAGGAGCTGCAGCCAATATTATTAAACACAGTGTGGGCAAATAAACCAGAGGACACTGAGGGAAAAGAAGGAAAAGGGGAAATGGAATCGGGCAGTACATCAGCAGCAGCAACAACAAGAAATGTGTTGGTGTCCAAAGTGGCTAACAATGGAAGGTCCAGCAATTGTCATTTTTAAAACAAATTTTAACCAAGCAGTAAATTTGGTATTTATGGGAAAATACCACAATGCACCTTATGAGAATGTGATCTTATAGCTGGGGTGTAGGGAGATTTCTTTACAATATAACTTCAGTTTTTAGGCATCCTGCAAACTGAAATATTTGAACTGCAAACTTGGCTGTTAGTACAACTCAGCTAGGGATACAGCATATGGCTTTGCAAAGGTTACATTTTTATTAATATATTGGAATACTGCAATAATCCAAACCAGAGTATTTGTTTTTAGCAATAGTCCAAAATTTGCATTCATTAGTCTCTTGTGCTTTCCCACTCTCACTGTCCCCCAACTCAGTTTCTAGAAGGAAGCAGAGCTCCCCCTGGCCTAAATCTAGGGAACCTAAGTTCTACCTGCTAGACGAATTCTCTCAAAACTTCTCAAGTTAACACTTAATATTTTATGAAATATATAATACTGCCATGTAAAAATATTTCTCTAGCTGAGCTGTCACAGAGATTACAGCTTGATTCTCAATTCATTATCCGCTCCCCAGACACTGGATTCAGCATGCCAATACACACTGCACTATGGGCCTCTTCCACACTGACTACACAACCAAGTCATGTGACTGTCACTAATGCAGTGATTCTGAGTTTATCTGCATTATGTAGCACAACATCTGGAACAGTTTGAAGTACCTTCAGGGAATTTTTTTGCTGCATTTCCCACTTGAAGCCTTCATGTTTAGTATGCAAAGCCCCCCCCCCGGGGTACATGACATAGCCTTCATTTCTGTGGTCCAGCCATGTGTCTCAGCTTGTTTAGGGCCGTACCTCTTCAGAATGCATTTGGGAGATTACAGCACAAATTCTTAGCCAAATGAGAACCTCCCTGCATCTAGAAACTTAGCATGTCAGTGTGAAAGCTAAGCTAGAAGACTTTCCCCAGACACTGGATATGGAAATTTCTTTGCTTGTTGAAATCTAGCATGCTTGTTGAAATCTAGCATGTCAAGCGGAAGGCTAGGCTAGAACACCTCAGGGCCTAGGCAACTTTCCATCATGGGATTCCCCCACTTGCCTTTCCAAAGAGTAAAGTACTTGAAATATTGTATTGTGTTTCTGAATATACCAGTCAGCACTAAAGTTCAGGGGTGGGGGGGATGTTTCAAACAGCTTCATATAACTTCAGCCAGAACAGACTGCATTTTCAGGAGGGAGGTGATAGGCCTCCCCACTTAAAACTTGCAAAGAGCTTGGAATTGACAAGTACCAAATGTAGAGCATTATTATGATAATTACCCAGCTATCTCTGACATATTCTTTCCATTTGAAATGTGCTGTACACTTCAGTGAGAATAGGAGCTGACCTTTCCAGGGGATAATTACCATTATGGATACAGGTGGCATTTTCCATCAGCCTCCCTTCCTCAGCCCAACACACTCCATGGCTCACACACAAACCTCCTCTCTGTGCTGCTCCCACCATGTTCTTCAATATGTCACTCAGAGTAGGCTCGCTCTCATCAACCGGCCCATCCCTGCTTAAAGGGACAACTGTGCCCCTTAATTTCTTTGTCATTCAACCCTTGTCTTTTTAAGCCTTCCTGCATTCGCTGCCAGTGATATGAGACAGCCAGAGAAATTGAATTATGATTTTGAGGCTGCCATCAGGAAATGGATATATATATATATATATATCCCACTTGCCAGCTCGCTCTTTTTCTCTCCCTCTTGAAATGAAGTTTCTTACACTGCTCATTAGATGATAAGTGAACATAGAAAAACCTTTGAGCAAAAGGTAATTCCTAGCACGAGGAAGTGGGCTGCGGCGCCAGCTTCACATTTATGAATGCAAACGAGGCCTGGCTTCCCGCAGGGATGCTTTGCCGGTTCTTTTATCTCCACAACCAAAGTTCAGACCGACTTCCTGAGTCAAGGACCATAAAATTATTCTTCTTAAAGGATTCTCAAATGCCATTGGCAGAGATGGGGGACCCTCCTTCCTCAGCCCCCAAACCAGCTTGAGTTTTTGTGGAGGGAAGTAAAAGGGAATCTTCATTATCAGGGCACCATTCCATCTACTAGCATCACTCTAATTGACCAAATACATCCATCCTTTCTTTGAGAGGCAAATGAAATGTCCTGCTGACTTGAGTGGAAATAGAGAATTAGCTCTAGCATGATGAGTGTGACTAATGGCTGTTTTCTCATGGGATCCCGCAAATGATTCCCAGACAATGATGAGAGAGAACCAAGGATCCCTGCAGAGATTGGAAAGAATGGGATGAAAAGGGGCAGGGGGGTGATCTTTTGTGGGCTTGTAGTCAAAAGATTTGTCTTTGTCCATGGAGTTTTCTTGGCAGAGATACTGGAGTGGCTTGCTGGTTCCTGCTCCAGGTGGATCACGTTTAGTCAAAACTCTCCACTATGACCTTTCCATCTTGGGTGGCCCTGCACAGCATAGCTCATAGCTTCTCTGAGTTATTCAAGCCCCTTCGCCACAGCAAGGCAGTGATCAAGATTGAGGGCACAAGGAGATTATTTAGTGCAGCATCCTGTTCACACAATGGCCAACCAGAAGCCTATGGAAAGCCCACAAGTGGAACGGTCCTTCACCTGCTGGTAATTGCCAGGAAATGTTATCCAGAGATCTACTGCCTCTGACAGTGGGGGAAGTTTATAGCCATTGTGGGGGATAGCCAAGATTATCCTTTTCCTCCTGGCTGACTCCTGCCTCTGGCTTTCTCCAAGCCCTCATTCCTCTAGAAAACTTTCTTTCTCAAATAACAAACAGAACTAGCCCTGCCATGAAAGAGAGTGAAGTGATCTGCTTCAGGTGTAACTATGAGCAGCTGAAATGGATGAAAACAGGAATTCATGTCTGAAATGCACAGCATTTTTTTAAGTGTTGTTCCTAACAGTGATGAGGAACATCTGGATTCTGCTTCAAGCATCAAAATATTTTGGGCTGGCACTGATCTTTCGCCATAGAACACATCAGAATTCATACACACCCCACTTTGCATTGTTGTTGTTTTAAAAAAAATGGGGTTATAAACCTGTTCTAGGCTTCTCTAAGTAGTTTTGGATGCTAAATGCTAAAACATGGGGAAATGGTGCTTGACCCTAATTTGAGGAAAGGTAGTGGCTGGCCCGAATGAGAGGACTGAATAGCATCATCTAAATGGGTTGTTGACAGAGACAGTGCTTTATTGCAATTGTAAACTCATCTCAGCGAGTTGAAAGGATGAAACAAAACAGAGGGTCATGTTGTTCCAAAGGGGGCAATGAGACACTGTAACATGATTGATTTTTTTTAAGCAAACACATGGCATTTCCCATTTGTGTTCTCTTTCCTCTCAATTAACCAAGGTCTTGTAGCCTTCAAATTTGATTCTTGTTAATTATGTTTTGAGATCTCTTCTTCAAACATAGTATCACTGAAAAGAGCTCACAGGTCATAACTGGGGAAGAGATGGTTGGGCTGGTAAAAGCTGTTTCACTGATACAGCAGTGCCAGATCTAGACCCCTTACTGGCAAACTACATGTCATGAATTTCTGTAGTCATGATCCGAAGCCACTCACACATTTACTACATCTTCGTCCTTTTATTCCATATCATATTTCAGACCTAAGATTAGGGTGGTCATGTATCCAATCCCTTATTTGAAGGAGTCCTCTGTTTGAAAGATTGTCCAGTTCAGTCCAAAACCAGTTTAAGTAAGTGAGATCAGGGCCTTGAAAAAAGGACTAGGGGGCCATGTAGGACTCTGGTAGACCACAAGTTAAGTACTTGTTTGAAACTCAGCTTAGATCATGTTATCCTGGGTCCTTGAAGAGTCTGGCCTTATCACCAAGACATTAGTAACACGGTAGAAGGGTATGGTGCCACTGAGTAGTAATCCAGAATGGTAGAATGACAGCTTGTGTTCTAAGAAGGGCATGGAACACTGACACCAAAGGACAGGGGGCTGGGTAAGGTTGTTGTCTGGAGCTCCCAGGCTGCCTCAAAGGAAAGACCAACATACTGCTGATGCCACTACCTATCCATTCCCTCTAGCTCAGTAAATGGGGGCTGTGGACTTCCAGGTGTCATTGGACCCCCAACTCCCATCACCTCTGCCAATTGGTTATCCTGTCTGGGTGAATGCAGGGTTGTAGTCTGGAGGTTTCTCATCCTTATTCTATCTCCTGATTGCATGGCCATGTGTCCTATATACATTAACAGAGCAGAGTCCTGCCTAGTCCAAGTTCAGCTTACAGAACCCTAAGGAGGGAGAGTTAGAGAGGCCTTGAAACTGCTCACTGACGGTGAGCTTTTGGACAGCAGACTGAGCTCATATGGTCAAAGCCTGCTTCTTCATCACGATGAAATGTGCTGTGCTTTTATTTAATTGAGGCTCATTATCTCTAAATTTGCAGATGCAATGTTTCTGCAAATCTGTCCTCTTTTTCTGGTGATGCTGGATCCTCCTTTTTGCAGCAGGGTGCAATGCATGTGGCCACCCTACCCCATCTTTGGGGTCCCCACCCCCATAACCTCCACCTTTCTCTGCACAATTCCATCTCTGCATGTCGCAGGGTGCACTGCTTCATATCAAGATTACAATGATAGCCCTAATGCTGGCTTGGAAGGGGAAGAAAAGGGGGGGGGGAATCCCACTTAATCAAAAAGAATATTAAAGTGGGGCTTTTTTGTACTGCACAGGCCTCAGAGTGAGAAATCCCAGTCATTAAAAGGAGCTGAGGGAGATGAAAAAGGCTCTGGAGTTAGAACTAAAAGGCATGCTGCATGTTTGTGGGATCTTTCTCATTAGGCCATGCCTTTTAGATGCTCATTATCAATGATTTACAAATTCCAATGGCTTGGCATATTTACTCAGCTGGGGAGTCCCCAGTTTTTGCTGCTTCTTAATCATGAAGGGGGGGGGGAAAGCAACTAGCAAGCTTGCTTTGGTATTGATGCCAATGTTAATAATGAGAGCTCTGTATGAGATTGTGGTTAAATATATATGTAAAAAATGCTTGAAGGCCACAAAAAGTAAACCAGGATAGATTTGGATACATTTTGCTCTCCAGATTCTTTTGGATTTCAGCTACCAGCAGCTGCAACCAGCATGGCCAATGCTCAGGGATGGTGGGAACTGCAATCCAAAACATCTAGCAGGAACCATGTTGACTACCCCTGATTTGGATGTAACATTTGTGTGTGTGTGTGTGTGTGTGTGTGTGTGTCCCTTCCCACCATTCACTTCAGTGTGGCGCCAAATTTTGTCAATTGCTATTGTTTGGGAACCAAATGGAACTATTTAGCAAAAAACAGCAGTATGGTCACGTGGTGGGAACGTCAACCCCAAAACATGACACACAGAGCACTTTTACCCATCTCCTGACCCAGAAAAGAGCAGTCTAGTCCTAAATTACTTATATATTTACTATGTTTCTATCCCACCTTTCTTCCATCATGGAACTCAAGGTGGGAGACATGTAATTCCCAAGCAGTCTCCCATCCAGGTCCTGACCAAACCCTGACAGCTTATCTTCAGCAGGCACGCGCACAGCATTTGCCATCAGACTAAGCCCCGAGATTCCAAGTTTACTAAAGTTTGCAAGAAAACAAGTGGCCATTCCAGCTGGTTGTAATAAGGATGCTGTAACTGAAAACTAGTGCCTGGGTTTATTATTTTCTTCTTCTCTCCCAATCCCTTTTCCTTTTGTGTCACGGCATGTTGCTGTGACACCCTTTTTTGGGGGGGAGGGGAGCATTGAAGAGTAAGGTAAATAAAAGCACCTCTTTCCTTGCAATCTGATATTTTTTTCCCCTCAGGTAAGGAGTGTACTGACCCCTAAAAAGAATCTCTACAATTCAGGGAATGCCAACTGTGTGCAGGAAGTGAGGCACATTCATAGGATATAATTCACCTCCTGCAGGAAACTGATCAGGCCTAAAAAAGAAATTGTAATGATCTCACCACATCAAAAGTTATGTGTCACTCTGCCTTTGCACTCGGTGCTCAGCTAAACCCACAGATATTGCAATGATGGAATATAATGGGGTCACTGGGTCCTGCATGCTTTCCTTAAGGATAGAGCACTCTGGCACTTCTAATGGCCCAAGTTTCCCATTAAAGTGCTAACAATCCCAATAAATGAGAAGTCTTTTAAAAGAAGCTCTTGTTTCCCCTCCACCTGCTGCCACCTATGAGGTTTCATTTAAAATTCAGAATAAAATGACAATGCAAGTAAACCCTCACATTTCGTCCACATCCTACTTTTAAATGTAAATTTGTTGCTCAGCTCTTTCTGTGGAAGGAATATCTATCAGAAGAAGCTAGAAGTCAAGATTTCTATCAATGGCGTAGTATAGTTTGCAATGATGGTGAGTTCACCATGGAGGGTGAATAGAGCCTGCCATGCCAGCCCAGCCCTTGCCTCGAACGGCACTGGAACAACCCTCTCTAGCCAAGAGGGGTCACCCTGCACCACTCTCCAGTGCAGGGGGGAACCCTTGGATCACCCCAAGCTTACAAAGTGGCTCAGGACTGGCTCAAGGCTTGGATACAGCATCCATGTGCCCTTTGATCCCAGCCTTGCAAAGCGAGGCTGAATCATTCAGATCAAATCCTGGCCTCACAAAGCTGCACAGGGCTGGCAGTGTGAGGAGCCAATTGTGCAGTGCCCCCTTAAAAAATGTGCCCGGGGCCAACACCCTTGCAGCCATGCCCCACCCCATGCCCCTGATTTCTATCAGGGGATAGGCAAAGGTTTCCAACAAATACCCAGGTGCCTAGAACTGTGGTGCATTTAGGTAATTTTAGATTTCAAGGAGTGGACCTCTTCAGATGGTAAGTTTAAAATTTTGTTTTAATGGTCTTACAGGAGAGAAGTCCCTCTTTAGATGGCCATAAAGGTAAAGGTAAAGGGACCCCTGACCATTAGGTGCAGTCGTGGCCGACTCTGGGGTTGCGGCACTCATCTCGCTTTATTGGCCAAGGGAGCCGGCGTACAACTTCCGGGTCATGTGGACAGCATGACTAAGCCGCTTCTGGTGAGCCAGAGCAGCGCACAGAAACGCCGTTTAACTTCCCACCAGAGCAGTACCTATTTATCTACTTGCACTTTGACGTGCTTCCGAACTGCTAGGTTGGCAGGAGCAGGGACCGAGCAACGGAAGCTCACCCCGTCGCAGGGATTCAAACCGCCGACCTTCTGATTGGCAAGTCCTAGGCTCTGTGGTTTAACCTACAGCACCAACTAGATGTGCCAGTGATGTGACTCTATTTAAAGCAGCTATCTTCAAACCATGGGAAGCCCCGCTGCCTATGTTTGAAGGCCCTTCTGCTAATTCTGCCAATGGGGGCCTGAGCTTCTGTCCCACCACTGGTCTAGAAGGGTCGCCTGAACTATGTTCCACGTTCATTAGCAGATCATATTGTTTGGTGCGTAGAAGAAGAAAAAGGAGAGCCAGGAAGCATGTGTTCCTATGTCTACATTCTCCGGGTTCTGTTGTCGGATAATTAGAGCAGGTGCTTGCCAGGGCACCTGTGCTATATTGCAAAATCTGGCTTGCAGTTAGTTGATCAGTTGAAACGTGCAGGTGGTCATGTGCGAATTAGATTGATTGGTGTGTTGAGAGTGAGTTATTTATTTATTTATTTATTTATTTATTTGAGTCCACCCCATTTTATCCTCATAGCAATCCTGTGAGGTGGGTTAGCTTGAAAGACAGTGACTGACGCAAGTGAACATTATGCTATGTGGGGATTTTGTACCAAGGACTTTCCAGACCTAGTCCAGCATTCTGCCATTAACTTACCAGGGCAGGTGTTGTTTTCTTCTGTCACTGCACCATCTCTTTCTAAGGGTAATGCTTCAGAGGAAGAGAACCTTAAGAAATCTGTTCACTTCATATTTCTAAATGAACTGACCTGTTTTGCACTTCCTGAAATAATACACAAATTGGAACGCTCTTATCCTTCGGTTTTCCACACTACTCCACTTTTTCCCAAAAAATGCTCAGCTCAAAATATGTTTCCAAATGCTTAAAATGCATGCATTTATTATTATTATTTCCATGCTTTAGGGTAAAATGTGTACAGAAATGTGCATTCTGTGAAAAAAAAAGTTTTGTGCATTGTTTCTGGGAAAATCCAATAAGATTTTTTTGAGGAGAGAACACAGTGGCTGGGGGACGGAATGAACCTATGCATGAAAATGTGCAAAACTGACATGGATTGGTACGGTCTTTGTTTCCTGTGCACTCCATCTCTCTTCCTTTAAAGAGCAATCACACCACACATGGATTCCTGTTGACCCAGTCCCTGAGCTGAGTCCCGGCGACAGCTGCAGGAAGCATGTTGCTAGAGCCAACTGCTGGACCTGACAAGACGTGTTAATTAGGACATGATGCACCGCGATATGACACATCTAAAGTACAGCAAAATTGGCGACATCAGTCACAGTGGTGGAGAGAGGGCACGTATGACATTTTTAATTAAAGAAAAGCATGCTCTGACAGCCAGGTGTCGAGGGCAGCATCCAAGTTCAGCTCCCTGGAGCACTCACTTTAACTATTTAAGGCTCCCTTCTCCGACATTGTCCCTGACCTAGATCTAAGCAGCCTTCTCCAGCCTGAGAGAAAATCATGCCATGGACTAAGAAGAGCCCTGCTAAATTGGACAACAATCCCTTTCAACCCAGAAATCTATTTCCAGCCATGGCCAGTCAGACAGCCCTGGAGAGCTCACAAGCAGGGCATGATGAGCATAGCTTTCCCTTTTACTTTTATCGCCAACCCCTTGTGCTATTTGTCTGGTTTTGCTGAGGACAGCAGATACTCAGGTTTCCTGGTCACAGCCTTCCTCACTGTGAAGCTATGTGCTGCACTACTATTTAAATGATAGCAATTATTTCTAAAATCATGTACATTTGCATATGCAAACCTGTATCTTGCTTGGTCCTCTATTTTTTTCTTAATGATATGTGAGTCGCCACCCTCCTTTCCATTTGGCTACTAATCATTGGCTTGCTGCTTTGAAATTCATCTAAGCCAATTGCCATAGTCGTATCTTATAATAGGGAATTCTGTCTGTCCACAGATCCAGACTCTATGGACCTTTGCACCCCCGGCCTGCTCACTCAGCTTGGGGCTTTAGCTGACCACAGCTATCTGTCAGAGTCATTTAAAACATACTGGAGGTGTATGTGGAGCTCCTCTGTAAACCTACTGAGGCCAACTTTAGTTTGTTTTACTTGTAGTTTCTGGAAGGGAGGGAGGGAGGGAGGGGAAGAGAAACCTACCCCAAAATCTAAAGTAACTGGTGCGAATTAATTCACACTGCATGGGGTGCAATATTTCAGTTTGTTAACTTTGTGGGTTTTCCCATCAATACTCTTCTAAGTAAATAGAGGGAAGGTGATTCCCCAGACAGCATCACACAACTGCTCCTTATTGCATTGCTTCTTATGGTGTCTTTTGTTTTATGTGGACTTCAGACAGAGTTCACTTAGCTGTAGCTATGCTGGATACATGGATCTGCCATGCTCAGAGGCCGCATACTGCTGAATACCAGTTTCATGATGTGGGAGAAGAATGAAGAAGAGCCCTGCACCTTGAACTGTTGTGTAGAAGAAAGAGGTGGCAGGTGCCCATTGAGACTATCAGAGCAGCTAGCAGGGAAGCAAACAGCAGAAAGATGACAGCCAGTGCCACTGGTCTCTAGTTTGACAGGTGTGGTGTGAGCTGATGGAGCACAGGCTGAGGTTGGTGGGGCAGAACCCCATTCACTCCAGTGGAACAGCAAGATTTCATAAAAAACTACACCTGCTGAAGTTCATTCTTCTACACAACTACTGAAGGTGCAGGAGAAGGTGTGTCTGGCCCCCAACCTATTGTTTTTGGGCTTCCCTGAGGTGTCTGATTCATCTCTGTGGGAAGGGGACAATGGACTAGAATGGGCCATCAATATCATATAACACAGCTCTTCTCCTTTTATCTTTCTGCTCATTAAATGACACCTAATGGGAGTAGCTTTCAGATGAAAACAGCTTGTCATTTGTCCCACATCTACGTGATCACTGTCCTTTGTGGTGGTGTTCCTATACTGAAGGGGCAAGCTATTAGGACACAAAATGGCTGGGTGACCCTGAGTTGATTTTGAAACTTCTGGAGGCCAGGCAATCAATGCTTTTAAAATGCAGAGCTGACCTGAAAGCGCTGGAATTTTAAAATCCATCACACAAAGAGATTATTACACAGCTGATGTCCATTGAGTGTGTGAAGGGGAAACAAAGAGGGAGTCTAACTATTTGAAGACAATCACCTGGTGCTGTGCAGGACAGGCAGTGAAGAGCAGCTCCTTCTATAGCAGTTGCTAAATTATAACCTTTGTAGAGTCAGCCTATCGACTTCGTGGCTTTCTCAGACTCAACCAGACAGATTGTTGTGGCTCTTGTATTAGCTGGTTGAAACATTATTTATGGTTGTTGGTTCACCAAGGCTTTAATTTATAATAAATCAGCTGTGGAGCGCATCTCATTGATTTCTGAGGAAGTATTAAGTAGCAATCAATAAGACATTCATATACAAGTATTTTTGCCATTCAAATCTTTCATCGGAGTACATCTTCATGTAGTGAGTTGTGGCTTTTATTGTATTGAGGAGTCCTACTGAAACAAATACTGTGCAGTTTACCCCACTGCTGAAATTTTGCAAAATAAATAAATAAATAAATAAATAAGATGCAGTTCCTTTAAATTTTATTTTGAGGGTGGGATCTTCCTTTGGTAAAGCTTTGATAGAAGCCAAAAGGTAATCTCAAAAGAGTATTAAAATTTATTGGGGTGTTGGTGGTCCCAAATACAGGTAACTGTAGTTTGCCATTAAAAGTGAATCTGGTATTTAAATACGTGGGAAATTTTTGGTTCTTTAAAAAATCAAGTTTTGATAACATTAGTGCAGAACCCTTTAATTCTTCAAAAGGGATGTTTGATTCTCTTTTAGGGGCGGGGGGGGGTTGAGCATCTTTTTTGCAGTTAAAGACAGAAATCACCCCCAGATTTCAGGGAGCACATGTCTCCCTCCCTCACAAAATTCGCCTCCAGAGTTCTCTCTTGAGAACTTTTCATTTAAACCTAGGGTTGAGAAAATCACTTAGAGATTATGTTTAATGGAATAGCCAATAACAGTATCGATAACAGCCTAGTTTGTTTCAACCTATTTCCTGGCAATTAAGGACTTTCAAACTGGGCTGTATAGAAAGCAAGCTGACTTATTCTGATTCAAACCATCAGTCCATCTAGGTCAGTATTGCCTTCCAAGTTTTCAGACCAGGATCCATCCCTGTCCTACCTGGAGATTCTGGAGAGCTAACCAAGGACCTTCTGCATGTAAAGCAGATGCTCTCCCACTGAGCTACCAGAAAAGGAAATAGAGGCAGATGCCAGATAACCTGTGAGATACGGTGAGTTGTATCTTGCCTGATCACTGGTGAGGCTGGAAGTTGTGCCCTGGGAAATACAACTACCGTGGACATGTTGCCCTCTCTGAAGTTTTGTGCTGTGGTTTGTGGTACTGTAGAAGTTATGTGTGTATAAATACTGTATGTTGGGGCCAATATGCCAAGGGTGCCACAAACAGCTCGTTATTGACCTTATCTAGAGGTTGGGCCCTAATTCAGATCCATCAAGGTTATAGCATGCTCCAAGTGAGAAACCCTGTTCATCAAAGGCTGCGTCAAGCTGTCTTGTCCACTTCTATTATGCACAAGAGAAAATAAGCACCTGGTCTTTGGTTCCAGACTCTGTTTATTTCAGTAGCCATCCTTCACTATGCATGGATGCCCTCAAGCTACACCACAATCCTATCTGTCTTTCCCTGCTGTTCCTCTCCTGGCTTTCTCCTCTCTTCCTTTTGGAAACGTGCCTTGGATAGCTACCAATAAAAGACAGCTTGAATGTGTCTGTATGTATCTCCAGTGTAACGCACAGGGAGTTAAAAATCGGTGAGGCCATTCAGTGTGCAAGCTGTCAGATTGTACTCTCTTATATTGATCATTTATATTTCACGATTCTTGGGATATTCTATAGTCGTGGAATTCTCACTTCTGTTGCCAGCCCGGACAGCATTGAGTGATGAGAATGGGGCAATTGTCTTGGGGTAAACCTGAAGAATGAATGGCTGTGACATTGCGTAATGAAGTTTAAAAGCTTGTGCTTCAAAGTGACTGCGTCAAATATGGCCTTATTTGATAATGAATAATGCCTGCAATATTTAGCATCAAAGTAATCTGACTTTAGCAGTCCATAATGTGACTCCCAGCACTTACGTATTAGGACACTGTGTGTGTATGTGTGTGTCTGTCTATGTGTGATTTGTTCCTGGGCAAGTTCAAGACTCCTATTTTCCCTTCCTTTGGTTCTTTAAACAAGACTTGGACAGCTCTTCAAACAGAGAATCCCTTCAGATAGAGGATTGCTGTCTCACAGCCTTTTAAACCAAGCAGAGATAGGGAGCATATAGCCCTCCAGATGTTTCCCAACCCTGAGATAGAGAACTGCACCCCCTGTTTAGTAAGTGGACACATGGCCACAGCTCCCCTGCAGTATATTGAGAGTTGGGTCCTTCATCACAATTATGGAGAGTTTTGATAAGCAGGTGGCAGGGACCTGTGGCCTTTTGGGACCTATGGTTGGGACAACCCCATGATTGTCATGGCAGCCATGAAGTCCAGAGCCACCCCAGAGCCTGTCACTCCTGCATGGATATTGAAGTCCCACAAAACCAGTAGTCTGGAAGTCCTCAATGCTGTCTCTCAAGTCAAGTTTTATTGCGGCAAAAGCCAGTGACACAGAACACCACAAGATCAAACAAAAAGAAATCAACAACAGCATCAAGAAAAAAAGAAAAGAAAATTATTACACAAGGGAGCTTCGCAGTGTGCCATTCAACAAAAGAGATTTATGCTTCCTGATTGCTAAAGTGCAAAATTTGGCCACCTCATATGATATTGTGCTTGAGGAATCTTCTCGGCCTTTTGGCTAAGATCAAGTGTAGTAATGCTGTCTCTTAGACCAGCTCTGTCAGCTCAGGTAAGGGGACTGCTGGGCAGTAAGGTGGGCAGTAAATCAGCATACTCTAGGATCTCCCCCCAAAAATACTGGACAGAGAGCCCGGAGAGAGAGATGGCAAAGGCTACAGCAACTCCTCATCCCCAAACCTCAAGTCTGCCCTGATACTGCATCAAGTACCCAAGTGGGTAGAGCTGACTGAGACCAATTCCATCCTACTCAGGCCTCAGTGATACAGACCAGATTGGCCTCCTCATCCATAATCATATTATGCATGAGGGAGGTCATACGCAAAGCTGACCTGGCATTCAGCAACAGCAGCTGTAGACCTGATGATTGGCTGATAGGACTGGCGTATGACACAGTCACTAACTGCCTGTGATGTGTGCCCCTTACCCAGCCTGCTTGACTCCCCACAATTGGGGTCACCCCTGCTCTCCCCAGCTTCTCTCTTCACAGGAACATCTTACATCCCTGTTAAAAACCAGTTAAAAACAAGGTAAAACATTTTAAACAATTAGGACAATAACAACAGCAACAACCCCCCTTCCCAACCAAACCCCCTAAACAATACCCCAAACCAAGAGTCTGTTCAGCTGCCTCAACTTTTGTAGCTGGAGTCAGTCAGGACCCTGCCCTACCAAGGCAGATGTGAATGGGCCTCAAGCAGGGGTGCCAACTTGAATAATGTATGGGGGGGCAGGTGCCCATCAACTTTGGCAGTGCCCATCAACTTTGCCTCCCCCCCATTCCCCTCAAATATTTTATTGGGGGGCAATGACTGCTTGGCTCCAATGGCTTCAAGGCAGAGAGCAGGTCTTCCAGGATTCACAGCCAAAATGGTCTAAGGAAGGTTGTGCTTTCCAAGTGACTTCCTTCATTTGCTGGTGACATTGGGTAAATTTGGTGCTTGTGATAACATTGTGTGAACCCAGCCCTGGAAATGCAATGAGTGTGGAGTAAACAGAAGTGTGAATACAGCAATACCTACCATTGTGGTTAGCCTGAATAGGTTACAAAGGTGTAATGGGACAAAAAACATTTCACCCAAGATTGCAGCTCTATTCTCACAGGCTTGAGGCAGTATTGGGGGCTGTGGCTCCTGCTGTTTTGTAGGTTTCTGTCTCTTCAACAATTAGAAACTCAGGAATGCCTTCTCTGGGAATGGCTGTGTGGTGCCTTTCAGCAGTGCTAAATTCATGCAGAGAAAGGTACTTTGTTTTGCTTTTAAAGTGAGCTGCGTGAAAATGATGTTTTAGACTCTTCCCAGTGGTTTGGCTCCCGGCGACAACCACAAGACCAATTCTGCTCTCCATCCCTTTCAGGTGGTCCTCCATTGACTTTAAAGGCCTGTTTCCTGATTTACCCCAGCAGAAGAATCAACATCTTTATGCCAGCTCCATTTTGCACCATGCTGCTGAAAATGTACTAACCCCCCCGTGCTATTTTCCCTGCAATGTGATTAATGAACCATTGTCTATTAAAACAAAAGAAGATGAGATTGAAACTATCCTCAGCTTCGTTCTTCCTCTTCAAAAGTGGTGTGTCTGTGTGTGTGTGAGAGAGAGGGGGGGGCATGCAATGCACTTCCAAAACATATACATCCACCTTCATTAGCTGGGTGCCCTCCAGACGTTTTGGGCTACAACTCTCATAAGACCTAGCCAGCACAAGCTGGGGCTGATGGGAATTGTAGTCTAAAACATCTGGAGAGTACCAAGCTTATGAAGACCACTGTATATGTTACGTATATGTAGACCTGTGCAATCAAGATTACTGTGGGAGGCCGAGGGGAGAGGGAAGCGTTCTTCATTGTAATGAAAACACAAATGGACAAGATAATTATCTTCATATGCTTTTGGATCTGTGCCAATACATCTCGTTTTATAAAGCCCATTAGAGCTGTGAGTTTTATGTAAAACAGGGGAAAAAAGAAAAGGGAAAAAATGTCAGGCAATAGAATCAAAGCAATTTGGAATATTAAGAGGGGGGAGTGCAAAGAGAGAAATGTTAGGCAATAAAAGCCTTTGGAGACCCAGCAAAACAATATTCTAGTAAAATGATAATAAATTACTGTGGTTTAATCACTTGGTAAATAAGCAGCATAGTTTTGTGGAATTTTAGTGTGGCAATAAAAGAAAAGTTAAAAAAAAACACCACTGAAAAATAAAATAATAAAAGAATACCACATTAGAGATTCAGCTGGGAAAGGTTAGGTGAATGCAGCGTAACAAAAAAGTATCATTTTTGGCAATTTAGTCTTTTTAAATAATAGTGTATTATTTTCTACATGGATCCACTTTTTAAACCTCGCACAGGCTTTTAAGATCTCACTTACCGAAATATGATTTCCCTCCACCCCACCCTTCCTTTCATACTCAGCACACTCTTGAGTCTTTGAACACACAAAATGATATTATTCTGGGCAATCTTCCCCAGTGCAGCAAAAAAGCAAACACTTACTAAATTCCTGGAGGGACTCAATGTTAATAATGATTTTCCGTGTGCCTGGGTCCTCCTAATTGCAGGAGGCTTATATATGGCACACTACTGCATATATTCACGGAGGCATGCTCATTACCTATTTAAGAACTCAAAGCTGAGTTGGAACTTAGGGTGCAATCCAAAAGTGTGTGTGAAGATGAAGTGCCTTAATTTAGTAGACTCCACCTCCTGATTTGATCAGAATATTGAAACAGGTGAAGTTTAAATCTTGAATGCCTGTGGTAAAGCAAGATGGGGCCAGACCTTTCAGTTTATGCACTTCTCTCTGTCAGTTGCCTCTTACTGAAGGAAGATGTCAGTAACTCAATCAGAAATTTGCCATGGTCTAGGACTCCAAACCTCTCAATTTGGAGGGGCCCAATAGCACAGAAACCAGCTCAGGAGGGGGCCTTCAACTGATACTCCCATAGAAGAGGCTCCTAAAAGGGTAGTAGTGTCTCAGCCCTGTTTGCCTGAGGAGTTATCCCTGTCCTCATGTTGTTGGACTCCAACTCCCATCATCACTAGCTAGCAGAACCAGTGGTCGGGGATGAAGAAGGCTATAGTCCAACAACAACTGGGGACCCTAGTTTGAGAAACACTGGACTAAGAGAACCACCAACAGCTTGGGAGAACACCCCCCCCCCACTATTACACCATGCCCCATTGAAGCACAGACCCTTTAAGCCCAAACTTGTCCTCAGAGGAGGTAGAATTTGAAGCATTCACCTTGCTACAGGACTACTTAAACCCATGGTTGACTTCAGATTATCCCTGGAGAAACACTCATTGTTTGCTGGGTTGCTTTGTATTCAGCTTGACTTTTTAACTCAGCCTTCTTCAACCGTGGGTCCCAAGTGTTATTGGACTACACTCCCATCATTAAATTGACTGGGGATGATGGGTGTATTAGTCCAATAAGATCTGGGAACACAAGGTTGAAGAACTCTGTTCCACTCTACCCCTTAGTGAGCTGTCCAATATCTGGTTCACCTGGATGCAATCCTGGATTCATGTTATGCTTTGCTGGTATGCCCTTGCAGGCTTCAACATAGAACAGGTTAGAAATTGTGCACCTATTTGAACATTGGATCTCCCTAATTCTGCAAGAAAGGTCCCAGGGAAGTCTCAAGTTTATCCTGTTACAGATAGGTAGCCGTGTTGGTCTGCCATAGTCAAAACAAAAAAAATTCCCTCCAGTAGCACCTTAAAGACCAACTAAGTTAGTTCTTGGCATGAGCTTTCGTGTGCATGCACACTTCTTCAGATACACAGTGTATCTGAAGAAGTGTGCATGCACACGAAAGCTCATACCAAGAACTAACTTAGTTGGTCTTTAAGGTGCTACTGGAAGGAATTTTTTTTGTTTCAAGTTTATCCTGTTATCTTCTCTTCACAGTAAGAGTTGCTGTGACAGAGAGAACATATAAGCCCAAGGCCTGCTCCTGGTTTTAGGCCAGTTACAGCCTGGTGTCATGGTCCCTAACCCTGAGGTTCCATAGTGCTCTGAGAAACATGAGAATGAGGTTCAAGCCACTTTCTCCAGGGAAGAACCTTCAGTACCTTCTAACATGCCCCTTCTCATGGAAGATGTGGGCCTATGAACATGCTTGGACTTTATCCTTAAACTCAAAGAATAGTCTTCATTAGTCTCTCCATCTCCTAGGCTTTGCAAAAGTCAAAATAAACACAATCAGGCAATGATCCTTTAAGGACAAAAGGTCTCTTTCAAGGACATGGGACTTAATGCAAAACAGGCCTCAGGTGGCTTTAGCTTCCTGCTAAGGAAACATCATACCATGCCTGTCGGGAGTGCAGACTGGTCCATGGTCCTTATTTCTATGCAAATAGACATGCATTGACTTTGCTTGGCTGAGTTTGAGTGGACTTTAACCTGATTGACTTGGCCTGACAGTGCCCATTTCGCCTGGGAGCCAAAAGCCCCAGGAGACCAGGATATCTAAGTACCAAGTGATGCATGAACTGTCCCAGCACAATAAACCTGTTCTCTTTCTCGAAGTGGCCCATTATTGCTTGCTTTGTTTATCAATGTCTTGTAAATATTCTTTCATGTTTCCAAACTGTGCACCTCTGTCCACACACCAGCACACAGCATTTCCTAACAAGGGATAGAGAGCAATAAAAACGTGACATGTGATTCAGATGGGATGCCATAAAGCAGCGCGCACACCCACGAAACCAGCCATGCATTTTATTCTCCCTAACTCATTTCAACATCTCATAGCAAGCCGCCACATTTTTGATTTGTGTTTTCTTTAACCCCCACCAGGCAACAAGCATCCCTTTCCAATTCATGCCCACAGGCCCATTAGTATTAATGGTCATTACAGTAGGGAAGGTCCCAGACGGGAGGACTGACTTAAATAAATCAGTCCGGGAATGTCACCCTCGCCCCCTCAAATTCCTGTGGCACAGAAAGAACAAGTATTTATTATTAATCACTCAGCCATTTGCCTGCCCCCATATCACCACCTCAGGCAGAATGACCTTGTGAAGTCCTAGAAGCTAAAAATGAATAGAAAATCAAATCTTGCAGGAGACAGACATATATATCACAGAAATTGGTCCTGGGATTTTAGTAAGGGGCAATTTCAGCAAGACCCTTCCCTCCTCTTTATCAGAGGAAAATTTTTTTGCACTATTGCTGCTAAGCCAAGGAAGGGGAACCTTTGAACCTCACAATCTTGTTCAACTCCAACTCCCATCAACAACCGCCAGAATGGCCAATGGTCAGTAATGATGGGAAGTGTAGTCCAACAGCAGTCCAAAGGCCAGAGGTTCTTTATTCCTTGTCTAAGACCTAGATCCTACAAACAACAGATGTGGGCTGTACCACTTCAGTCCACAGGTGGGAGCTCATGTGATCAAGTGCTCTTGCAAGCAAAGGAAAGCAAAATTTCCTTCCACATACAAGCCTCATTGTCGGTTGCAGTCTCCAGGCAATTGTGAGCAAGTGACAATGTTCCAAAGCATATTGCCTGGGCTATCTGCTGTAATGCAAACAAATTTCAAACTTATTTTAATAGTGATTCCTCCTAACTAGGATACGTGTAGTTTTCTGAGATGAGAAAGATCTCAAAGAAAGAACAATAATTCTTAGGGTTCTTTGGGCAAGGACAAAAAAATCAAACAGCACCCCAGTTTGTCGTGACAACAACAACAACAATATTTTATTACGGCCATAGGCCCATACAGGTAAAAACAACACATAAATAACAGCTTGTGCACGTGGGGGGAAAAAACAGCCGCTAAAACACCACAGTAGCAATAAAATACTATAAAATAGAATGGCATACTACGCCTTAGTTAGCTTGTAGTGCTCCTTGGCGTCGCTTTTGGGTAAGGACAGCGACCAGGAACCTAGCCACATTCAGGGTCATATGGGTATCCTTATCCTGCAAGATTTGAGCAAGGTAGAATTTTGGTGGGGTACCCTCTAGTTTCTGTATGATTGATCCCAACAAATTTGCCCGTGGCACATTGAACAGGGGGCAAGTGAACATGATGTGCTGGAGCGACTCCGGCGTCTCCTTATCACATTCGCACGTGGCGGGGGCTTGGCCCTTTGAGAATCTATGTCTCAGGACGTTAGAGGGGAAAACGTTGAACCTCGCTTTGGTGAAGGCCAGTCTATGGGCAACAGTCGAAAGGGAGGAGAGGTATGATGGAACACAGTAAGTTAAAGTGATACCAATGTTCTGGGGCGAACAAACACCTCCCCCCAGCATATAATTTCGCTGTAGATCGATGTCATCCAGTCTTTGGCGGATCAGTCTTTGAGCAGTAATTTGGTCTAGTTTTAGGGAATCTGAAGGAGAGATTCCATAACTCAAGAGTTTGGCATGAATTCTACTAGTCCAAAGGCTAGAGAATTCATCTCGCCAAAAGCATTGGACAAGGTAGTGGTTTGGTAATCTATGCCACAATGATAACCAATAATTGAAGACTTGCTTCCACAGGCAAGTTTCTAAGGATGCGACCTTCAGTTCTAGTCGCATGGCTGCGTTGCTTACGCACAGGGGGAGCATTAGGAGCCGACGCAGGAATTGATTTTGCAGTGTCTCAAGAGGAGCAAGGTCTGTCATCACGGCCCAAAGCGGGGCAGCATACGCAAGCACGGCAACCACTTTTGCCTTGAACACCTTTAGGGCCGAGGGAACATGCAAAGCTCCATCCGAAAAAAAGAATCGGAGGAGCGCATAAGACAGAGTTTTGGCCTTGTTAAGTAGGTGTTGAATTTGAGCTTTCCACCCCAAATTGTGTTGAAAAATAACACCTAGGTATTGAAATTTTAGGACTTGCTCTATTTTTGCTCCACCAAGCTTCCATTCATATAATCTCCGGCTTCTGGAGAAAATCAGAATCTTGGATTTAGCATGGTTGATGGTTAATTGGTTGAGTTGACAATACGTGGCAAAGATCTTCAAAGCTCTGGTTAGTCCAACACGTGTATAGGATAGAATTACCGCGTCGTCCGCATATAAAAGGAGTGGGCAGCGATAGTCCGCAAGTCTAGGCGCGTGTGTACTTGGAGATGAGTTAACTAGGGGTGCTCGCATGTCGCTGATGAATAGGTTGAATAGACAGGGAGCCAATATGCATCCTTGGCGCACACCCTTGTTTATTGGTATCGAATTTGTGAGGTCGCCCGCAGGAGTAAGTCTCACTCTAGCAAGGGTACCTTCATGGAGCTGACTTATAAGCCATAGGAGTCTTCTATCGCTGCCCTGTTTCGCAAGTTTCTCCCATAGAATATTTCTAGGAACGCTGTCAAAGGCTGCCTTTAGGTCTAAGAAGGCAGCACAGAGGTAGCCCCGGGGGGGAGAGGAGTACTTTCGTGCCAGATGGTAAAGAACTATCGCATGATCGGTTGTAGAGCGTTTAATTCTGAACCCTGCTTGTTCGTGGCCAATCTGATTAGTCTCATCTACCCATCGCAATAGTTTAGTCAGCAAAAAGCTGGCATAAATTTTCCCTATGATCGAAAGGAGGCTGATGTTACGGTAGTTTTCCGGCTCCATTGGAGAACCTTTTTTATGAATTGGTACTATAATGGCCTCCTTCCATATTTTGGGGATGAGGCCAGAAGCGTTGATTGCATCGAAGGTTTTGGCCAAGATGCCAGCCCACCATTTTGGGTGTAGTTTAATGGCTTCAGCAGGGATCAGATCGGGCCCTGGGGCTTTACCTGGTTTCAGCTGAGCTATTAGCTTGGCTATTTCATCAGGATCGGTGGGAGGCCAAATAGGTAGGTGGGTAAACAGATGCGTCAGGTGGTCGGAGGGAGCATCTGCCTGTGAGAAGCATTTCTTCAGGAACAATTCCCATGTCGGTGCAGGGATGACTGCCCTTGGGTATTTCCTCACCCTTCTGTTGATCAAAGACCAGAATTCCCTGGATCTGTGTGATTTTGAAGCAGTAATCAAAGCCTGCCAGCGATTGTGTTGCCACTCACGTTTGGCAATTTTCTGCGTGCGTTTGTAAACTAGCTTGGCTTGTGCATAACTAGCTGGCAGAGTAGCTGCATCGGAGGTCTTATATACATTATATATAGCACGGAGGCGCTGCCTTGCTTGTTTACACTGAGAATTATACCAGGGGGCACCGTAAGTATATTCATTTCGATTTAATATTTTGGGTGGTAACCTGAAGAAGGATGTAAGATCAGTCGTATGATGGTGGAAGCATTTCAGCACTATGCTATGCTCGTCTGAGGCAGAGCCTATGTTAGGATGGGGCCCGAGGATTACTTTTTGAAAGAATTCCTGGTACCTTTGAGCCTGGGTCTCCGACCATTTGATTCCTCTTACTTGGAGAGATTCGTTGGTTACCATCTGGGTCGCATGTCTATGAGCCTCCGACTGCCAGTTCAGGGAGAGCTTGGCTACAAGGGGAAGATGATCACTAGATTGTATATTCTCGATCTTAAAGGTGGAAATGCACTTAAGTAGATCCCTGGAGACCAACAGGTAATCGAGGACGCTGTTTGATTTAACGCTCAGGTGGGTAAAATCCCCAGGAATGTCAGGGAGACATGTGCCATTTAAGGGGACCAGATTTAAACGGATGGCCATTTGATAGAGGAGTACTCCAGCCTCATTTGCTCTGTGGTCTTTAGAAGTTCTCCTCATGATATGTTCCAGATCATAATTATCAAGGTTTGGAGTAACCCACCATTTGGCTTTGGTCAGCGAGTCCCAGTTTGCTGCTGTGCGGGCGTTAAAATCGCCACCTATTATGGCCGGGGTATTAGGAAACTTAACATAGCATGAGAGCAGATGCTCTTCTAGCGAGCCCCATTTAGAGCCAAGTTCGGGGGAAGAACCCCCAGGTGGCAAGTAGACATTTGTGACTAGAAGTGAGATCTTTTCCCCCGCAATCAGCCCAGTAAGGGCGTAAGGAGGCAAGGCCTGTACTAGGGTAAGTTTAGAATGTAGGTTGAGGGAGATGCCTATTATTAGGCCCCCTTTAGGGCGGCCTCCTTTCAGGGAGGGGCAGGCAGGGAGTTCTAGAAGCTCAAAGCCATTTAGGACAATTTTCTCTACTTCCCACGATCCTTGGAACAAGATGATATGAAACAGGTTAATATACTCCAAGAATTCTGGATCAAGTTTTTTTCCCCTCCAGCCCGCAATGTTCCAGCTGAGGACTGATAGGGGGGAGTTCCTGTTGTGTCCAATTCGCTGTCATTTCAGGGAGAGATGTGTGTCCTTAGGGGGCAGGGCAGACCCCACAAAAAAGTCAGTTATTTTACTTTGCATGACTGGCACCTGCTGAGGGTACCTAGTCTTGAAGTTGGTAGTGAGGTGTTCTGACTGGTGTAGCAGGACGGGTCTCCTGCTGGCTGACCCAAGGGCGGACACTTCAGTTGGAAACTCCACAGGATTTGTTGAGACTGCCCCACCGCGAGGTCTAAAGATCGCCGATGAAACCATTTGATTTATATGTCCGGCTGGGTCTTCAATCAAATCTGGGCCATTTTTGGATGTAGGTGGAACACTCCCCTGGCCTGGTGCTATCGAAGATACTGGGGATGCTTGGCGTACTGGTACCATTTGTATGTCGGGTCTATGCCGCTCAGGGGAATATGAGGACTCCAGTTCCGGCATTGATGGATTAGTTGGTAAGGAATTGTTTTGGTGGAAGGAACTCTGGGCTACACTCTTCAGCGGGGAACTCTTGGAGGGTGAGTCAAAATTTATCAAGAGTAGAGATGGGGGGCCTACTTGTGAGACGAAACCTGGATCTGCCAAGCATCGGTGGGCTTTGCCCTCAAGTGGGGGAGGCATGGGTTTAGGAACTGGACTAAGGTAAGGAAGACTTCCTGCTTCCTTAAAACACGGCACCGAAGAGCTGGCAGGATTATCCTGAGAAGTGAGCAGGACTTTTCCGTTCTTCTGGACATGTATGAGCTGATGATTAAGTACTTCTAGTCTATCAATTATTTCTTGTTGTTCCCTCAGTGGGAGGTCGCCAAAGGTGGCTAAAAGCTCTCTTTCCTCCGGCGGGGTCAGAAGATTACTTGCGCCAGTAGGTTTCTTTAGAGCTCGTGGGGGCGTATAGTAAGTCCAGTTTCGGTGCGGATGGATATCCTCCGGGAGAGGAGGCTCGATGTCCTCGATGACCCTGCTAGGGATTGGACTCCCCTTTGTCAGGGGATAAATCCGGGGATTTGAAGTGGGAGAGAAAATTGCCCTGAAGGTCAGATACAAATATATATTATAGGGGAATAGCCACAGCTCAGCAGCAATAGAGCATCTGATTTGTGTGGAAAGGGTCTCAGCCTCTCCAGGTATAGCAGGGAAAGGCACACTACTTGAAACCTGGAAAGTCACTGCCAGTCAGTGCTGACAATACTGGCTAGCCCTGCCCTGTTATAGCCATTTCTTTCCCCCTGCTGTTTCCTCCTTGGGAGCATGATATAAGACATTTCATGAGCATAGGAACATGCAGAAAGGTGCTGTCATAGTAAACAGGACTGGTGTTACTAGAACAACCCTGGCACAAAGAGGAAGTACAGAGTGAGGTCAGATAGAATAAAAACAAAGATAATAGCCATAATGGTTTTAGAAAAAAATCATTGATGGGCAGAATCTTCTAATCCCTGGAAGTTCACTGTTATAAAATTCATGACACCTGATAGCAAATATTCCTCATCCCACCAAACACACCCACTCCACACACTTTTCTAGCAGAAGGAGAAGCTGCATGTATTTTCCTGAAAATTATTCAGTTTAAGGAACTTTGCCATACATCAAGAGCCACAACTAATTTTGAAGAACAAAATTAAAGTCCTAAACACACAGCTTCAAAATTCAAACCCTCCAGGTTTACTTCCCTGCTGGTTAGGTAAATAAATAAATAACCAGGAAAGGTTTGTATTAAATTTCCAGGAAAGGTAATTTGAAATAAATAAGAGATGTGGTGGGCTTTGGATCACGAGTTTTGAAAAAGACAAACCTATATATATATAGTTGATCTGTTTTATATTTTCATAAATGCATATTTGAAAGAGAATTATATTAGGTCTCCTGGTGCAGCAGGGATTATTTGATCAGCTAAAATATTGGGACTTGTCAAGAAGAGATTGAAAGGAGGCAATGTTTGCTTTGGTTGCTTGATTGTTCTGTTGCATTCCCCCCTTTTTTAAAAAAAGGGCAAGGTGGGGGAGATGATTGCAAATAAATTATAATGCTGCAGCAACTAGGGAAAATACTAGATTCATCTGGCAGAGCCTGGCCAAATAAATGAAGGTGGGGTGAGTGAGAATAAAAACATCAAAAAGGGAGTTCTAGACAGCAAAGTTTTTTAGAGATAGTTATCTAGCCATTGATTGATTGCAAAGTCACACACACACACACACACACAGGTTCTCTGATGAGGGCTCTGTACATGCATGGATGATCAGAGAACTAACTCTTGCCCAGTTTTGCACAGCCCACTTATCACACAACTTCCACAGAGCCCAAAAGGGTTTAAACAGAATAAGAACTGTGTGCGAGCATGTCGTGTAGTCTTGCTCCAGCTGCCATACAAATCAATTGACTGGTTCTTTCCTTATCATTTCCTCTGAATCTCAGTGGGACAAGACTTGCTCTCAAGTGTTATCTGTTTTGCGGGCAAATTTCCTTTGCATTCAAGGCTGCTGGGAGGCAAGGTGGAGATGCACCGTGGAATTATTTAGCCACAGCACACATTGATTTCATAGTGATCATACGAGACAACACACATTGCATGCACGACATCAGCACCCCCCCAACGTTGGGCACAACTCGGTGCCTGTAACCCCAACCCTCCCTTCTTAGCCACTCTGAGTAAAGCCACATGGAATCAACTGCATAATAGCAGAATATGGGGGTCCTTGTCCAATACTGGTATTACTTGCATATTGTGGAATGCAGGGCGGATGCTCTCACTCACACACAAAGAAATACAAACACATACCACTTGTAGGAATCCTGATTGAAGGGTACCAATAGGACCCCATTGTTAGTGTTTTACTGTCCACTGCTTGTATCATATGAAATTATGCAATTACATTCTATAAGACCAAGATTCTCAGGAGGACACATAGCAGGCTTTTAGTCGATAGGCTTGTGGTGTGGGTAGACTTGGAATTGCAAGATCATGGAACACAATGGGATTATCCTGGGTTTGTTACACAGCAGGAGCAAGGGATGTTTGGCCTTCCAGATGGATGTAGTCCAACAACATATGGAGGCCCATGGGTTCCCAATCCCTATTCCTCCTATTGGACTTGCTGCCTAAATTGGCAAAGAGCAGCATTCAGGATGAATATTGCTGCTTTGGGAATGCTAGATTTTGGCCTGAAAAAAATGTAGTGGTCAAATGTAAATCCTCCATGCTTTTGAATGGAGTTAAAGAGTGACTGGAATTGGTTAAGATTTGAATTGGCAGATGAATTTAAAACTAAACTTAATTAACTAAACTAAACTCCATTGCTTAGGATGAAAAAAACCTGAATTGAAAATACAATTTCTTCCTGTAGGTTTTACACACATTCCTTATATACTTGTCCTCTGAAGCAGCTGGTGGTGGTTGATTTTGGAATCATCATATCGCTTTGAATGGAGGATTGTTCTAGCACAGAATATTGGTTACTGGGTTCCTTATGTAAAGCCCTGTATTGCACCACTGATGCCCTGAGCAATAAAATTTCCTGTTTATAATCATTCCAAATTAAAACAACAGCAACAATGGACCAGGGGAGGGGAGGAGGACATACTCAAGTCAGCTCCCATCTGGGCAGCCAGAACTTGTTTGCGTATGTCTTGAAATAGCTGAATTGTAATGAAACCAATGAAAAAGCGAGGCTTTAATCAACAGGGCTTTATCAGTAGCTGCAACACCATCATCACACAATCCTGCCATAATGTTATAAATACTGGGCATCTCATAAAATGCCTCATGAAGTGACGCAGTAATGAACAAAGCTGAGGAGGCAGAGAGTCGCGCCACCAGCACCTGTTCTCCTGCACACATCCAGCGGGCAGGATTCTTCTCATTATCTGGAGCTGAAGTTAGTGCAGGGCTAGGCTTTGCTGATTTTTAATTAGCTGTCTTGTGAGCTGGAGAAAGCAAACCATTGATAAAACATGTTTCCGAATTGCGAGATACAAAGGTTTTTTTGTGTGTGAGAGAGAGGGGCAGGGGAAGAAAAGCCTTTGCCTAGGAGCTTATATGCCAGCAGATACATAATGAGGACACATAGCAAGTGAATTAAGAGGATCTTTGAGAGAAGGGCCATAGCTTTGGACCAGAAACACAACTCGTGCCAACTTTCAGTGTAGTGAGCCCAATGCTATTGAACGCCCTCCCACTAGATCTGGCAACCACCATTCCTGATAAGTTTCAGACACCAGGTTAAAATGTTTTTATTACAATATGCCTTTCCACTTTGAACATTGTTCTAGTGGTTTATTTTATTTTTTGAAGTTTTAAAATTCCATATGGTGCATGTTTTCTTTTCTATAAGCCATTCTGAGACCTAAAGTGAAAAGAAGGAGATGCATTTCTTAAACAAATACATAAAATTAGAGGTCCCGTATTCAGGCCTGGCATTCAAGTACTGCTGGGGAGAAAAATACATCTGAAATATTAGAGACCAGAGTTGGGTTTACCTGTGGCCTGCCAGGTCCTGTTGGAATAAAACTCCCATTGGTCATGCTGGCTGCAACTGATGGGGGCTGCAGTTCAAAATTTGAAGGGCCACAGAGCCATCCACCCTTGGTGCAGGTCAATGAGCAGGCTCAGAGAAAAGGCAGCTGTCCCATGTTCCTACCTTTCGCCTTGTGCTGTTCACATGCAACTGGTGTGGTAGCAATGAGGTCAGAACAGGCTACAACACGTTGAATCGCAGCAGCCATAAGTCTACAAGGGACTGGGTGGGAAGGAACCCTGCCTAGTGGTCGTCCCCCCAAAAGACTCCTTTTGCACATCACTAGATTCTCCAGATCAGGAGGGGCCCAGAGATCAGTAGCCAAAAGTGGGAACAGTTCCTATGGCATTAGAATAAATACTCCCTGCTTTCATAGCGAGAGGACCAGCCACTGTTTATGGTGCTTCGGCCAAAGCAGATTTACAGATCAGATGAAGGCCCCATTTAATCTTGATGAGGCCACATGGAAAGTACCTACCCATGTCAGGGTTTTTTTCCATGCAGCTGCCATCTCATTTAAAAAAAGGTCCTCGCTCTGCTTGCCAGGCTAATAGCTTTCAGCTTTCGCATGCCAGTGATCAGTGGCCTGGGTAAACACACTGTTGGCATGCAAACAGCTTCATACAAATGGCCCAGCACATAGATTAAGTGCCTTTTAAATGAGATGGCAACTGCATGGAATACCTACAAGAGTAAAATGTTTTGCACTTGGCCTCATCATGTTTGAATTGGGACTAACAAATCAGTATTTGTCCAGCATTTTATACCCCCTTTGTAAGAGCTGCTCCAATGCATAGCCACCCACTTGACTGAAATGTTCTCAGCCTAAACTGAATGAAGTTGGTGTTAGACTAGGGTTGAGTGAATCTGGCAATTTTTGTTTTCTCTCATTTTCTTACTTTTCCAATCTTAAATTCAGTTTCTCAAATTTCCACATGAGCTTCTGACATTAAAAGAAAAAGTCCTCATGGAAGTTCATCAGCTTTCATGTGAATTTCTCCTACGATACGCAATTTTTCTAGGCAAATTTGCCTAATATGTACTCATTTTAGCAAAACACTTTCCCCATAATATAACTCATTTAGTATACTATTGTCACTTTACCCTGGTATATACACTGTTACACACCTTACTTGGTTAGAGAACTGCACTGGAAAATTCAGAGAACTGTTGATTTTGAAGGACTTTAGAATGTCTCCCTCATCCCTAGTTTGGACTTGGGCTGAGCACTTTTTGACCACCCCTCACAAACCCTGCTTAGGTGCCCTCCTTGGATGTAAAACCTACACAAAAAGAAACAGAGTGAGGACAATTGCATTAGACCTGCCCCAACCCCACACATTCTCGCCACAACTCAGAGAGAGTAATGGTCTGAAGTGAAGAGCTTTCTCAACCTATGGGATGTCCCAGCTGTGTTATTCTGGGAATTCTGTTGGAGGAAATGGAAGTCACCAGTGTGATGTCTGGCTTCCTCCCGTTCCAGTATGCTTTGGAATGATGCAGTGTCTGAGGCTTTTGGGGAGAGAGAGAGAAATTGTGACTTTTAGGCAGGCTGGGAACACTTGCTTCAGGCACTGGAGGGCAAAGCTGACCAGGGAGACCTGCCAGGGACTGCCTGTTTTTGTGTTTGAGTTTATAACTTTATTCTAACAAGACTCCTGCCCTGGGCCTTAGAGAAGCTCTGCACTGGCCTGCTTTTAGGCATAGCATCAGAAGTTAGCTCTGTTTCCTTGGCTGCCAAAGGAGGTAGTGAAAGGATTATACAAAAAGTAAGGGGGAGAGAAAAGAAAAAAAAGAATGAAATTAACTGAAATAATGCAAACAGATTTATTACAAAACAAATGCTAATTGAACAAATGAGTAATGAAACAAAGAAAGGTTCTAATAGCAAACATTAATGGCATAATGAAGCAAAGGCATAATTTTGCACACAGACAAACCCCTGTACACTGTCCCTGGTGATTTACTTGCACATGTTTTAGTTAGTGCATTTGACTCTTCTATCACAGTTCATGGGTTGTTTCTGTATTAAAAAACATTTTAAACTCACCCTTCACTTTTCTATTCAGATACCGGTGCAAGGTATGGGATGTAAGTCAAATAATAAAATACACAGCAAAAACAAAAAGATACACAATTCAAAGAAGAAGAAGAGGCTTAAATAAAAAGCAGAGCAGGCTAAAACAATGAACCATCAAATTAAAATAAATAAGTTTTAACCTGGTGTTAGAATAACAATGAATGGGATGCCTGTTGTACTTGTGAAAAGAAGGCATGCCACCATCGAGACACAAACCACAAACCCTTGTCATTGTGTTATAAGCTTTCAGAACAGTTGAACACAGAGAAGAGTCTCCCCAGAACATCTCACAGTTTGAAACTTCAGCCGGCTCAAAAAGCTGCAGCCAGATTGCTTACTGGGGCTAGTTATAGAGAGAGTCACTTATTAGGACATCTCCATTGACTACTAGTCTGTTTCCAGCCACGAATCAAAGCATTGGTTGTGACCTGTAAAGCTCTACATGGCTTGTCCAAGCTATCTGAAACATTGTACTCCATTATACAAACCTGCCTAGGTTTTGAGATATTCAGGGGAGGCCCTTCTCTCAGACCTGCCACCCTCACAGACACACTTGATGGAGAGGTGGGGAAGTGCCTTCTTGATGGCTGCTCCCAGATTCTGGAACTCCCTCCCTGGGAGATGCTAGACTGGCTCCCTCATTGTTGCCCTCCTGCCAGCAAATGAAGACCTTCTTCCAACAGGCTTTGGGGAATTGACTGCTTTTAGTGACTGGGGTGATGGTGCTATGCTGGTTTTATTGTAGTTATTTCTATGTTTTAAATAGATTTTATATGTGTATTTTAGCTCAGTTGGTAGAGTATGGGTCACGGGTTTCAACCCTGCATTGGGCGAAAGATTCCTGCATTGCAGGGGCTTGGGCTAGATCTGGCTCTTGTGGTCCCTTCCAACTCTACAATGCTATGATATTTTGTTTTAATTCTATTAACATTTAATGATTTGCGTGTGTGTTTTTAACAATTCTTGTTTTTATCTATAAGCTGCCTTGAGTCCCATCAGCAAAAAGGTGGTGTAGAATAAGAATAAAAAGAAGAATAGGAATAAGAATTAGTTTGCCACTATATCCATAGAAGGGAGCACCCACATCTTTGAAAACATGACTTGAATATAATTTTTCACTGACTTAAAAAGGCTCATTTTCATCATTGTAAGCAGACAACATGAATGATTCCCCAGCATTTAATTCTTATAGCCTACCTCCATGGAGCTCAAGGTGGCATATGTGCTTCTCCTCATAGCAACCTTGTGAGGTAGGTTACACTGAGAGACTATGACTCACCCAAGGTCATAGTCATACACTGAGCTTCATGGCTGAATGAGGATTCGAATTCAGCCCTCCCAGGTCCTAGTCCAGCACTCTAACTGTCATAACACATCAGCTCTCTAAAAACAGGTTCCTAATCAATGTTGGCATTATCAGTTTTCTCAGCTGGGTGTATTTTGGATTAGCAGTGCTATACTTTCACCAATTGATTCTTGGCTCATTCTTTGTTTCAATGTTTTGGGTTTGCCCCCACCCCACTCTATTTTTTCCTGCCCAGAATCTTCCACCCTGTATGTTTTATTTGGATGGTCCTTTTCCCCCCCTTTGGTCCTATATTTAATGTAATTCCATGGACTCAGGTGGCTTGCACGCTTGGGGTTACGGGAGCCTCATTACTCGTCTTTCATGCACCTGAAAATTGCCTTTCCTGCTGGCTTTCAAAATGAGTACATTTAAACACAGTGCATTAAAGCGGGGAAATTTGGAAATGTCAGGGGAGGGCCTCAGATTTAAGAACCTGTTTGGTGAAGCCTCGGTTTTATTTAGATGCTACTGCGTTCAGCTAACAGGCGTGGGGATTGTTGGGAGAACGTCAGAGAGAAATGGAAGAGACAGATGGGGTCTCGGGTTAATGAAAAGAGACTGCATGGATCAGTGGTAAAAGAGACGAGTGCGATGTGAAGTGTTCTTCTTGCATTGGCAGTATCAACATTTAGGCTCCATCCAGGTATCTCTCAGCTGCAGGGAGATGAGGTTGTACATTTTGTGATGGTGGCCGCGGCTAGAAAAGGAGGACAAGGATAATAATGCAATATGCTCTGAAATTCAAAGCGCTTCATTTTCCCTTGCTAATGCTGCCACTTAACACATCTGTAAATTACTTGAATTTTCTGATTCATTTTATTTGGGCTGAAAATGAGGGAAATGGCACTGATCTGCCTTTCTAAAGACACTCAGAGGTTTATGGCTAGGATGCATTTCACCTGAAATTCCATTGTGTGGATTAATGCTGCAATCCCCTATGATGTGCTTATTGATGGTGTGTGATGCCATCGTCATTGTGCAAGTGAAGAAACGAAGGCACGCACAGGGGAAGGGAGAATACATGGTGTAGATGTAGAAGCTTCAGTCTTGGTATCTTCACCTCAAGAATCATTCTTGAGGATGTAGCAGGGCTGAGAAAGTTTCCCTTGCTTATGTAAGTCTGGAAGGCGGCTGCCTGTTAAAGTACATAATTGTTTCCTAGGTTTCCAAGAGCTGAAATATGCCACTCTATTGTCTGAATTAAAATTGGAGGTGCACCAATTGGAGGAGAACCAGTGGAGCTCCAGATGTTTCTGGATTCCAACTTCCATCATACCTGTCCATTGACCATGCTGGCTGGAGTTCATGGGAGTCGGAGGGCCACAAGTTCTCCACCCCTGTCTTACTCTTCTGCTGAAAATACTAAGGCTGTGATCTTATACACACTTACCTGGGAATACATCTCACTGAACTCATGCAGTAGACATGCATAGGATCAAACTTGCACTGAAGCCTGACTCAGTCTTTTTGTGCAACTTAATGTTTGTGGTGGACTGTGGGCCTGAAGGCACAGATGATGGAGAAAACTGGGAGTGAGAAGAACCATGCCTGGAGGTAGTCCCTCCAAATAGTCAGTTTGCTGAACAGCTCCTATAAGCTGGATAACTCAATGAGCCAAACACCCCTTCTCTGATGAAGAAGGTTCCTCTTAAAACCCTGCAAAGGGCAACACAAGGACACCAACACCTGAAGATTAGAGCACAATTCCTTCAAGTTGCAGCACCTTTCTTCAAAGGGGTTTATTCTAATGATATCTACAAATCCCATCAACCCTAGCCAGCATAGCCACTGGTCAGAAATGATGGGAGTTGAAATCCAGAACATCTGGAGGGTGATAGGTTGTTATCGCTGTGCTAGAACAGCATCGCTACCTTCCTGCCTTGTGTTGCCATCCAGCTGACTGGGATTCTTGATTTCCTGCAACTATGCATGATCTCTTTCTAACTCTTGCCAGTACTCCACTGAGTTTCCCAGCATGGAACAGGAAACTGTTCTGAGTATGCCCTGACTGAATGGATTCAAACACCAGGGTAGTGACTCATGCAGGGAGCAGGGTTTTCTAATTGTAGATACTATGGCTTCATCTCTCCATTAGGAATGATTGAGTTTTCCCAATCACACCCAATGGAGAGATACAGTGAAGACGAATGGGAAGGAAGCAAGGCCAGGTCAATGAAGCATACAAAGCCACAGCTTTTTTTCCTTTTCTTATTACTTTTTGTATCAGGGGGCTATAGCAGACATAGGCAAACTCAGCCCTCCAGATGTTTTGAGACTACAATTCCCATCATCCCTGACCTCTGGTCCTGTTAGCTAGGGGTGATGGGAATAGTAGTCCCGAAACATCTGGGGGGTTGAGTTTGCCTATGCCTGGGGTATAGCTTAGTGGTAGGGCATATCCTAGGTGCATTCTCTAGCAATCTCCAGATAAAAGGCTCAAGTAGCAAGAAAGACATAGGCAGCCTCTGCAAGACAATACTGGGTTACATAAACCTAGTCTAATCTGGGATGAAACAAATTACTATGTTTAAAATAATTCATTCATTTATTTATCTCCATGCACTCTCTCCTAGCACAGCAGCATGTCCTAGCACACCATTTGCAAATGAATGGAGTAGTTATTCTGGTATGGTGGTTTGGTGCCATGGAGACACCATGGAGCTGCCCATCTAATAGCAACCTTGCTGCCACTTACCTGAGCAGCACGGAGGTGAGGCAGTAACATGACTGTGTGGGTGCACTGGTGTGAGCCCTGGATTGGCTCCTCTGATATGTCCACACAGCCTCAACCTTTCCACTGCCCCATCCAAGTACGTGGCAGCAATGCAGCTATTGGAAGCGCAGCTTTGTGGCACTGCTGCAACACATCAGCCACACCCAGGTGGTGGAAGAACTAGTGACCAGTCTCTCCACCAACCATGTCCTTAGCCCTCTGCAGGCATTTTACTCATGCCTTGGTTCAATACATGAGTGGAGAACAGGGCTAGGACAAGTAGCCCCCACCCCCAATACTGTGCACACCAAGTAGCCACACACCCTGCCATCCATTCATAAAGGCATCTGCAGGTTATGAGCCTTTGCACATACATGCAGCAGTTGGTGCTGCATGTTGATGCTGGAGTGCTGGGCTAGTCACTGTGCATGACATTGGGGCTGGGTATGGCAGCATAGCATGGCAGCATAGCTCCGTTCTCATGATAGGACAACACAGGAGTAAGACGTCTGCATAAAGCTCCTGTCTCCTTCCATTTTCAGAATCATGCAGATTAGCAGCGTCGTAACACACAGACCCGGAGAGTTCTAATTCCCGTATGGTCTGTATTTCAGCCATGGAACATTCCCCCCACTTGTAGTGTTTTCATCTTGACTTCATACCCATTGCTTGTCTAAAACATTAACTTGAGGGCTGGGGGGAATTTATTACTAATAATAACAAGGCAATATCTCCCCATAGTACTTATGTTTGTGGTTTCTTTCTCTGTGCCTGTTATTAAAAAAAAACACCACAGCAATAATGAGCCAAGAGTGTTGTAGTTGGGAGTGAGAGGTACAAAGTACTATTTGATCTTTCATTGATTCAGGAGCACATTTTACCTGCTTTTTTTCCACTTCCCCTGTAATCCTCAGAGTTCAGCACATAAAGCAACCCAAACTGAATGCTCAAGCAATTAGATAGGCTTTATGAATGCTAAGGATTCTGCCTACATCTTTAACCAGTCTAACCTTTTTTACCCCTCAAGTATTCCCCCCCCCCACACTCAGCCCTTTTACTAATCTATGGGCAGCTCTGAATTTAAACATAATAAATTCACATCTGTGATCTGTGGAGTCTGGGCTTCCTCTATCTCCCTGTGGATCACAGCAGAAATTGTCGATCAGAGGGGGGGGGGGCTGGATATCTTTGACTGGGTAGCTATAGCCCGTCTTTCCTAAGCAGAACTCAAGGAAGCATATGTATAGGAGGGTTCCCAGGCAGTGCCCCATCCAAACTCTGACCACCCCCCAGACCTGCTGAGCTTCAGCAATGTTGCTGCATCATGCTCCCTTCAGACTATACCCTGTAATGTTTGCCATGGTGTCGTGCACCTATGATTTTGCAAAAGGGGTTTGAAGAGTTTGTGAGTATACATGTATTCATCTGTGCTCTGTTACCTTTATACTATTACTAATCAATCACGAGCCGTTTGAATGGGAGAAGGAAGAGTGGATTTGGGGGGAGGTGGCTCTTCAAGGTTCCCAAGAAGAAAGGCAAGTTTCGGAGTTTGATGGCTATTTGGAATATAAACAGGACTTTCTTTTAACAAACAATATTCATTAGCAGAAGAAATGTCACGTTACAGGACAGTTGTGCCTGTTTGTCTAGAGACACCCTGATAAGGTCAAAGATGATGCCCTTTAGTCATGTAGCCAGAGGAGGGGTGAGCAATCCCAACGGTCTACAGTCAACATGTCAATCTACTTGTCACATAATAATAGACTAAGCAGTGTATGAGAACCTTTGAGATAGAGCCATTTGGGGACAACAAAAAATAAATCTGCAGCATCACAGGGAGCAATTTGAAGCTTGCATGATCACCCCATTCCAACCAACCCTCTGTGTTACAAGACTGGTCATTCCGTTAGACAGAGCAACTCTCCTTGTTGACTAGAACCCAGCAAAGCATGTGTGAGTGAATGTTTTATTTGACTAAAGGTTCATTCAGACATGAGTATTCTCGCTTTAGTTTTCCTGGGTGTAATGCTAGAGCTTCTGCTACAGTTTATAATGTCCCTTTACACTGCATTATCTGTTGCATTGTGGAACTGTGACTTTTTTTTTATCAGTTTACCACCATGTTGCACTAAATTTCATTTAAACTTGGTGATTCAACACCATACATCAACAGACATCTTGCCACCCTCCGTGCACATGTGTGCTTCTTTCCCCCCATGATTCACCCATGAAAACAGTGGAGGAAAATGTATTCTGGAATACCACTTCACACTTCAACATGTGAGTGGCAGTGACGTGATCCTGGAAAACCATGGGGAAATTACAGTGCAAAACTCCTATGATATTCTGAGTTAATGGGGCTGCAAACCCCTTTTTTCTAGAAGCAATTAACATGGAAATCAGTGCTAAAGTTTTGCTAGTTTCAACTGAATTTCCAGAACTGGCTTTTACATAATGTGAAAGATCACATAACACACAAAAATTATCAGGTAAGGAAATGCCAGAGAAACAGAATTTTCTAAATGCTTGTCTAAATGCAGCCTGATAGTGCTCAAATGGCAGTGGGTGTGCTGCAGCACTGGAGAATCCCAGCGAGATGTGCTGTGGCAGCTGGGAAGCAGATAGGGTGCAGTGCATGGTGCACACCTGAGTGGCTGCATGCATAGTCTGGGCCTGGTGGAGCAGGGGCTGCTGGGAGCTTGGCAACAGCAGGCAAGTGGCAGCAGATGAGGACTGTCAGACTGAGCAGACGCCTCATTAGCCACACAGCAACAGCACAGCTGTAGGGAGACAAGCTGTGCCTTCGGTCTTACTTTAGTCTCATTTGCACAATTAAGTTGTTGCATTTTTCTCTGTGTATGTACATGTGTGCACACATGCTCACATAATATGGAAGTATCTGACTATCTTTTATGCCTCCCTTTGGTCCCAGGATCACTCCTGCCTCTCTCCGTGAATCTCAATTTGCATAATTTTTTTGTCCTCCTTTTAAAAAAAGTTATTTAATAATACTCCCTCCCCACAAAATATATGAAGTTCAAGGCAATTAATTTGCAAAAGTACAAACTAATTCCATAATACATCCATTTAAGGACAATTAGACTGAGTCATTTTTAAAGGCGGGGAAGACACAATGTAATAAATGAGTAAGTTCTAGAAAAGAATCGCAAGCTTGCAGCTCATTTACATAATGTTTATCCTGCTAAGTTGATTTTTCTAATGATGTTGTTCCCAATACTAGATAAATTTCAAAAATAACGCATCATATTTTAATATATTCCTATATGTAAGGCAGTGTATTAACATCAGTGAACACATTGCATTAGCAGAGCTGAGCTTAAATTCCTCCCATTTTGCTGCCCCATCTATGAGCAGTGAAATTGGGCGGGGGGGGGGGGTGAGTTGGAAGTTTTTCAGGGGGGCATATGAAATGTGATTGAAATTGGGAGGTTAAGTAATGTTGGCAGCAAGATCAGCTAGCTGGCAGAATCAGCTAACTGGCAGATGCTATTCTTTTCCTCCCAAAGGGTCCCTTAGCAATGATGCTACGGGGAATGCCTGTAGCTCAATGGTAGAGCATCTGGTTCAATCCCCACCATCTCCAGGTAGGGCTGGGAGAGACCCCCCATCAAACTCCGGAGAGTCGCTGCCAATCAGTGTAGGCAATGCTAACTTAGATGGATCAACGATCTGAACTCAGTACAACATATTTGCATTAAAAACAGATTAATTTCATTTATAACACACCCTTCCGCTTTACACAAGCAAAATGCAGTAAAAACTAAATGATATATTTCAAACCAACCTTTTGGCTTTACACATGCACTTTTCAATTCAAAACTTATCCATCTTTTGGTGGCAAAGTTCGTTTATACATGAACTTTGTCAATCCCAGATGAATTTTCAGTTTTTCTGGAAACAGTTATTTCCTCAAGCTTTGGACATACACCAGTGAAGTGGAGACAAAGACAGTTACTGCTGAGAGCAAAAGGCCCAAAGGCCCTGCAGGCCAGGTATTTAACCTTCCCCTGGGCACAGTGTCAAGCTCTGCTACTGGTCAGTTGGCACCGTGCCCCCTACATTCCTGCCGCCATTGACCACTTTGGTGGCAGTAGGACAATCCAGCCTGCTAGAGGCCAATTCACAGGGAAAACCTGGTGCCCACCTGCAAAACCACCCACCAGAGGAGGGCAAACTGACTTCTTTTGACAACCCCTAAAGTTGTCAAGGATTACCAACATTCATATGTAAATATTGACATTCACCAAACTTTGGACTTTCAGGGTAGGAACATAGGGGACTCAGCCTTAAACTAAGTCAGACAATTGGTCCATCTAGCTCAATATTGTCTACACTGAGCTGGCAGCAGCTCTCTGGGGCTCCAGGCAGGGAACTGTAGGTCTTCGCTACAGAAGTAAAGTGGAACCTTCCAAATACATGTAATAGTGGCTACCAATTTGTTTCTGGACTCAGTTCAAAGCACTAGTTTTGACCTGTAAATCATTACACAGCCACTTCTCACATGAAACAACCCAGGCTTTGCACTTGCCGTTTGAGGCTTCATGTGTCCCCTCTGAGGGAAGTGCACAGGGTGGGAAAACAAAAACAGACTTTCTTATCTCCTCAGATAGGCACACTTGGCACCATCATTACTTGCTTTTATGCACCAGGCAAAAGCATGATCATTCTCCCAGGCTTTGGGATTTAAATTTCCTGCTTATCTTGTATTGGGATAGGGTTGAGTTAGATCTGCTTTTCATATATTTATGACATTATACTATATATAACATTTTATATAGACAGAAGTTATAATAAAAATGGTGTTTTTAGGTTGCTTTATTCTTGTTTATCCACTTGTTTTTTTAATGTTGATCTGTAACCTCAAAAAGTGTCAAATAAGTATTAACAATAATAACCATTGCAGTAGCAACAACACAATATACTGGAGAGAAGGAGCGTCTGAATTTGCTACTCCCTTCTGAAGCCAATTTTTGCTGAATCTTTCCTCTTGTCACACCTTCAAATAGATTTGTAATGCAACTCCAGTGTTTCCATGTGTTACAAAAAGGCCTCATCATTCCAAATTTGTCTTCTGTGAGCTATCACAGGATTAGCAGACTGGAAATCTTCTTCAGAGTTTTCTTTCTGGTGCTAGGCCCTTGGGGCTACCATGTCTTTAGTACGTGATACTTTTGTTCTAGTTCAAGGAGTTGGATCCTCTTCCAGTAGCCAAATTGAATTCATTCAGGCAAGCTTGAAAATCTTTTGATACATCCAAAGATTAGGAAAAAGGGAGCCCTATACATCAAGAGACACAGAGCCAGTTCTTTGTTCTAGCTGCTACAATGGGTGGCCCTCTGAAGTTCATTTTATTTTATTTTTTAGAAGTTGTTGACTGCTTCCTCTGTGCATACTGTTATAAATGGAGAATAGTAAACAAAGGGAGCAGGAACTAAATTTCTATCTGGTGTGGGACTCTTAAGATTATTCTAGAAAATGAAGTAGAAAAGAAACACTGTCAATTTAGAAGGCCTAACATCAGACATGGGCAGCGTGGAACAACTGCCAGGAATCCAGAGTAATGATAACAGTAGAGGACAGTGGGGTGGGGTGGGGTGGCAGCACTCAACTGACCTCCAGCTGCTACGGGCTTACGATGGTGTAGAGGAGGAGAGGGGAGGTGGCAGCAAAGTTAGTGCAGTGCAATCACACTAGTGGGAGAACTGGAAAGACTGCTGGTGAGTTTGCACAACACCCGCCTCACCAACTCCTCCCCCTCTACCTCCCAGTAAGTAGCAGTTTACAACCAACCTGGTCAGGGGAGTGCGGCCACTGCACCATGCTTTCCATGACTGGCTGACACCTTCCCTCAGCCCATACAGATGGTTCTCTGAGCCTCCATTTTAATATCAAGAAATGCCCCAGAATGGCAATACAGCAAGAATAGCAATCAAGCAAACAAAACCTCTAATGTTATATTAAAATGCCCTAATTTTAGCATAGCTTTAGCCTCATTATATCTCATTGTAAAGAAGACGATTTTAGGGCGTCACAGTTTATTTCCTCAAATTCAAGTGCTACAATTTGTCATTTATCTTTCCCCCCCTCTTTCTTCATTGTCATATCTTCCCATCTACAATATCCTGAATATTAAATTTTTTCTTTCCAACATTTTCCCTTCATGTCTTTCCTAAACAAAACAAAAAAACCTTTTTAGTACTTATGCCTTCAATTCCCCAGAGTTTTTGTGTAGGGATGTGGGTTAACATTGTTTTACCCATGTTCCATTCCAATGTTCTTCTCTTCCTGGATTTTTTAAAATTTTATATATATATAGGAGAGGCATGTACTGTATGCAACAGGGAAAGAAATAAACTGTTAATGAAAATATGTCAGGTGAGATTAGATGCTGGAGATCAACAGAAAGATTACAGCAACCAAGAGGCAATCTGGATGGCATGGTTGGCAGTGGCTATGCCAAGTATAGGTCAGTTTAGAAGTCAGTCCATGGAGGAGAACATGAAATGGAAGTAGAAAGGTCTAGGAATACTTGGGGAGTAAATACAGAAAAGGGGTCATTTCACTTCTGTTCTTTGTACATTTTTTGTGGCTCTGGCCTGCGTGTGCACTTGAAACAGCACAGCTTGTGGAAAGGTTGTAGTTCAGTGGTAGATATTTTGCATGCATACGTTTCCAGGTTCAGTCACCAGCATCTCTAGGTAGGGCTGAGACCAAAGGCCTGGCTTAGTAAAAGGCAACAGCCAACGTTCCTATCTCTTATTTCTAACCACTTCATTTCCTAAATAAAGATGCAATCGCCAGTTACTAAAATCAATGAACTCTTTCCAATTGACTTAAACAGAATGTGAATTGTGCCCTCAATGTATGTGTGTGTTTGTGTGTCTGAAATATTCTGTCACACTTCAGCATGAGCAAGAAACAAATCTCACGATATGGCTATTCATATGAAGAGGCTTGGCCATGTGAGTAGAATTAGGTTTTGCCTTTGTCCCATTGGTACCCCTAGGGGGGCTACTTTGCTCTCTTACATATAAGTAATTGCTTTATATTGATTGCTGCTGCATTTGACTTGGGGGGAGAAACAATTCATCTTTCCCACTACAGTAAACTAGAAAACAGACAAAATACTCATTAACTCCACATTATAATAAGTAGAGTGCAGGCTTCCACCCTGGAGAAACAACATAAGAGTTTGAAGTAGTGCAACCCAAACACAAGCTCGCTTTATCAGTGGAAACTTAACTCAGGATTTGTATTCCTCTGCAAAAAAAACAAAAACAAAAAAACCCTCAAACCTTGCTTCCAGCTGAGTAAAGGAAAATGGTTTGTGGTAACTTAGGCAACAAGGCAGTAATCAGATGCATTAGTGGCCCACTCAGAGTAAAGGAAGGCTCTTGACTGTGTTGAGTGGGATTCATTCTTCTGTATGCCAAATTAGCATGCCAAATCATCCAAAAGTAAAGTATCTTCCTGACATTCCTTTGCTATCAAGAATTGTGGTCTCTCCAATAAGGATTGGACCAATTTACTGCCCCCCAAAAAGGGCAAGATGCACACATTCCAATTATATATACAGAGGTTAACCAGACTAGCTGTTTAATCTTCATTCAACACTGGTGATGAGATAGTGTGCTCCACAACACCTGAGAGCAGCAGATTATTTTAGAGGGTGCAGAGTAGGCTGTGTGACGTAGGCATCTCTGACCTCCACTACCTTACCACCAATTACCCCTCAACCCCAGCATCTGCCATCTGAAGTGGCTGGTTCATTCTACCTAACGTAGGACCAGCCCTGTGCCTAGTCTCATAATTTTAGAAATGGTCTGTGCCGTACCTCCAAACTAGTTAGACAGGACCAAGTAATCTGTGACCTTTCAGAAGCACAATAGGAGCTTAATTAAAAATGGGATAGTAGGCAGTTAATTCAGATGGAGCTGCCAGCTCCCCTGTGTTGAAGAGAATGGAGGCCCTTCAGCACTCAGGAATTGCTGCTGGTAATGCTTATTACATAATGATATTTGAGTTGAAGAACACCTCCCCCCATTTGCAGATCCTGGACTACTCCAATATAGACTTTTTGTTAAAGTTGTACAGTCAAAAAAAAGAGAGAGCAGTTTAGAAGCACAGTTATATTATTCCAAGGACAGAGACAGCTTTGAGAGGAAACACGTTGGAAGGTGGAGTGTAATCTTTATTTAATAATTTTGCTGTTGTGTTGTTGTTGTTTTAATATTTGAACCCGTAACTTGTGAGAGCACACAGTGTGGTGACAATAGAGAACCCTACACCCAGCCATTTCTGACATGTTTTGCACATATATATGCTAATATGCATGCAGGCACCAGTTCATTTGCTTCTTTAGAGCGTTTTGTTTTTTGTTTTGTTTTTTTGCTCCAACCTTCAGCTGAAAAGGATTCCAGGGGGGCTTGCATACAATCAATTAACACAAAGACACAGGTACCAATTCTTAAACAGTAGTTCTTAAATAGATGGAATTGGAATGGTTTAGGGACAAAAGGTGTCAGTCTTAGGGAAGAAATAGCAACTATGGTCACAGACTGGTTCCAATACTTCCAAGTAAAAGAGATTTTCAGGAGAGACAAAGAGAAGTGTTTTGTGGAAGATGGGTCAGAGGGAAAACTGTACTACGGAATAACAAAAAACTCACATCCAAAATACATATAAAAATATTAGAGTGGGAGTCTAAAGACAAATTACCGGTAGTTAAGACTGTGATGATTCAGTGGGTGGTGGATAATGGACACGATATCGAAATCTCAGCCTGGGAGAAACTATGGAACAGAACAATTAATTTTTCAGCTTGTTACCAGATGAAGGAAAATACTGGTATATTAAAAATGGTGTATAGGTGGTACCTGATGCCCACAAAACTCAGAATGTATAAAAGGGGCTCTAGACTCTGTTGGAAATGCTCAGAGAAGGAAGGATCCCTGATGCATATGTGCAAATATATATTAAATATATATATATTTAAATTCACCTTCCCACCAAAACCAGAAGCCATCATAGGAGAGGAGCCACCAAAAAAGATGTGTAACTTATTTTTATATGCCACAGCTGCTGCAAGAATTACGTATGCAAAGATCTGGACAGACAAAGCTATACCAACGAAAGAGCAGTGGTTAGATAAACTGATAAAGTTCACAGAATTAGCAAACATGACAGCTAAAATAAGGAATTGTGATGAAGGGAGGACAAGGGCTGAGTGGGGATATTTCAGAGAGTACCTATAAAGAAAGGTTATCACAACTGATGTGCAAGCAGGTATAACCCTTTGAACAACAGTAAAATAAAACAAAGGAATTGGTAGAATGGAAATAAGGTGTAGAACACAATGGGAATGCAACAAATTAAGAGGTTAGGTTGGGAAGTCTGTGAAATAGTATAAGGTAAAATGTGTATGGCATACTGTAAAATTGAAAATGCATATTTTTTAAAAGAAAAATAGATTTGTATGTGCAATGCATTTTTTCTGTGATTAGTTTATTTCCAAAATTTTAAGAGACACTTAATCTTAGAAAAGGTGTCAGTCTTTCAACAGTCTTCATGGAATTTCCCGTTTTCCCCATTACAGCTGATTTAGAGGGATTGCATAACTTCCCTTAAAGGGTTCAAAATTCACAAACAAATCTTGGAAATGTTGCTTAATGTATGTGCATTTGCATTGAATAGCCTGGTCAAGAGACTGGGGCCTAACTGTATGTTACACACACACCATAAGAAAAGCAGTCTGGCTCTGATTATATAGACTTCCAAAGACATCCTGTGGTGTCCTGCTCCTTTAGCTCATTCCCTCTATTTCTGGCATCCTTAAGTAGTCAAAACAATACCATTCATACAGAAAAGAGGAAGTATCCACATTGTCTACACATCCACGAAGTACGTGGTACCAGACAGCATTGACCAACAGTCCTTCCTTAAGCCATAAGACTTTGTTTTGTTTGCTCCGGATTTGGCACAGTCCTGACCTTTGCATTATACTGAACACTTGGGCTGGTGTGAATCACATCTGTCTGTACTGAAGTGTGACCATCACCTTGCAAAAGTGATACTCTGCACCCACTGTGACTTTTCCTTTTGGTAGCAAAGTGATTTCTATTTTTCAGCTGCATCCACTGTGGCAATGAGATTGGTGTGACACTTATTCTCAGTTTACTGCTGTTCCACAGGGAAGGGCTTTATTAACACTTTGATACCAGCTTTCCCAAACTAGACCATGGATAAGCTTTGCTCTAGAGTCCTACTCACATATTACTTGCTTATAGAGCATATACGTATCAATGGAAGAGCAGGACTACACTTTTAGACTCAAACCCACCACTGGGTCTTCTTCCTACAACAACTGTGTGTTGCACACAGTTCTCTGCAAAGAAATTTCATTGCATGCTTATCTAGTCACGTGTAGGAGTTCTACATGATTGAGACACCTATGCTACCGGGCGCCCCAATCGCACAGAGTGCCTACATCCAAGCAGGTGTGCACACATTGGAGTCTATCGGCAAACAACTGCAGGTAGCATGTGACTGCTTTAGGAAAATGACCCAACACAGATGTTGCCTACACTCAAGTCATGTGTGAAAAGGGCTTATTTGTCTAACACCTGATATAGCTCTGCCAGGGCTGGTAAAGACCCATGTCTGAAACTCTAGAGAGCTATTGCCAGTCAGTGTGGACAGTATTGCAGTAGATGACCCAGTGGTCTGACCAATAAGGCAGTTTCATATGTTGATACATTCTCATGATAACACTTGACCATGCCCAGTTGGTGAACTGTGAAGGATATCATATGTAGCTGGATATATAACTCACGTAGCTAACACAGGTTTGGAGACACCCCCCCCCCCCACAAGAGTCCCTGTTTTCCAAGGACAGTCCTGGATTTACAGAAGCTGTCCTGGTTTCTGATATGACCCCGGAATGTTCCACTTTAACTTAGGATGTCCCTATTTTCATTGGATAAATGTTGGAGGGTATGGACTTGCCGTCCAGTCTGGCTCTATGACAGTGGGTAATTCGTGGGCAAATCAGTCTGCTTTGATAATCCCAATTATATTCCCAGTTACATTTCTACTTGAAAAAAGCATGTTGTGGCTGAACAGGAGCTGTCTTTCCTGTAAAATAAGGCTTGAGATCTCATGTATTGTCGTCCCCCCACAAGACCAGATAGTATATTGTGGCACCCAAAGCCTTTGTTTGTGTAAAGTGGGGGGGGGGGATTGCTGCCTGGATTCAGCTTTTATTATTTATTTCAAGAATTGATTGTAAGGTGTGCCATTGGAGAAAAACAAGTTGGCAGGGGTCAGGTGAGAGAAGAGTGAGGAAGAAGAGGAAGGGAGGCATTGTGAGAGAGACAAAACAGGGAAATGATAAGGTTTTGTGAAACAGTAAATGAGAAAAAGTAGTTTTTGTTCCATCAAATGGAAAAGAAACTAGAGAAGCAGTTTGGAGAGGCAGAAAGACAAGATCCTTATTATTTGGAGGAGGTAAATAACCTCATAAGGAGTTTCTCTCTGGCAGTATAGCCTGGCTTTCTTTGGCAGAGTTTGTATATAGGAGCCGTTCTCCGTCAGCTATTCTCCGAGTTTTCTGTTTGGCGGATAAAGGAGCACCCTCAACATTATTGGTTCTTTAAGTTTGTTCCACACTATGACCTCAATCCACTGCAGTTTAGGGGCAGGTCATCTCGTGGTAACAATTGCAGGGGGACTCCAGATGAGTTGATATCATATTGTTTTCATAAGTGCTTTGGAAGGAGTCATTCTTAGCCACAAGGAGCCTTAGAGTAGCAGATGCAGCTTAGAAGGAATGGAAGTATGGGCAAAGCTATAACTTAGATCAATAAAAGTGAAGTCATGGTGGGGTTTTCAGAAGCCTGAGACCCTCAGATTAGAATGGATCAATTTGCCTTCAGGTCAGTTTGCCTCATTTCCACATCAGTTTGTGATTTGTTTTATTTTAAAAGACTAAATGAAAATGTTCATGCATTTTAAAATCTATTTTCTCCCAACATATGCAAGCAATTTTCCGCAATGTAATGTGGCTTTATGTGTTATTTTCACTAACATATACATTTTCATGCACAAATGTGGGTTGTGCATGAATCGCAAAATTGGGAGAGGTGCAAATTTTGAATGACAGCTGGCTTTCCGTTCTCTTAGGTTCAGGAAATGCAAATGGGGGGGGGGTGTTAAAGAGCAAATGGATCACTCAGAGAGAAACATGTCTTGGCCCATCCTTGCTGCCTTGCACACTACATGCAAACCAGCATTCTCTATTCCAGAATTCCCCTTGTCCTGTTTGCTTACTTTCTAACAAGAAATGCTCCCATGAACAGTTCCAGCCAACTTATCCTTCCCTTCCACAAGATATGCTGTTCCACCCAACCCCTCATTTTGCTTTTCCAACACACCCTCAACATTCCATGGCTATTGAGCATGCTCAGTCCTCATTAGGTTGGGCGTATGTGTGTGTTATGGGACGCAGGTGGCGCTGTGGGTTAAACCACAAAGCCTAGGACTTGCTGATCAGAAGGTCGGCGGTTCGAATCCCCGCCACAGGGTGAGCTCCCGTTGCTCGGTCCCAGCTCCTGCCAACCTAGCAGTTCCAAAGCACGTCAAAGTGCAAGTAGATAAATAGGTACCGCTCCGGCGGGAAGGTAAACGGCGTTTCCGTACGCTGCTCTGGTTCACCAGAAGCGGCTTCGTCATGCTGGCCACATGACCCAGAAGCTGTACGCCGGCTCCCTCGGCCAATAAAGCGAGATGAGCACCGCAACCCCAGAGTCGGTATCGACTGGACCTAATGGTCAGGGGTCCCTTTACCTTTACCTATGTGTGTGCTGGCTTGCCTCCTTAAGAGCCCTGCTCTGCCCATAATTACACAAGTACTGGGAACTTTCAACACCCTGGAAGAACATGCCTCTGGGAAGAAAGCAAGTTTGCTGAAAGGAGCATCATGGGCATTCCCAGGTAGGATCCTTTTGAAGCTACACTGCTACCAGCAGTGGTTGGTGGGGGGCAGGCACTGCTTATCTGACCTCCATCACTTTTGCTGCTGTGACCCAATGAAAGGGGTAAGGGAATGGCAAAGATTATGTGGTGCACCAGTGAAGCCAATCTAGCGTTCCTGCTGGTGCATATGCACTGTGCTGGTCTCGCTGCCACCTCCCTGCTCCTCCTTCCTTTCCCCATATGGCACAGCAATGGCAGTGATGGGAGGTCAAGTAAGCAGTGCCATGCTGCCCCAACAGCCATTACTGACTGCTACCTTCTCAGCAGATGGCTGAAATGTTAGGATCACGTGAACATCTTCCTTTTCCCATTTACAACCATCTGACCACGCTGAAGAAGCACAGGGCTCTCTCTGCTTCATTCCCCCTTTATCTCTCTCCCTCTCATCTCCCCTTCTAGCTGGCTGTTTCTGACTGCTCTCAAAGGAGATCCCAACTGCTCTTAACAATCCATCTGCAGTCTGAAAACAGTTGCTTGTGGGCGCGGGGGGGGGGGAGGGGGAGAGAATATATTGAGTTCTCGTGTGTGTGTGTGTGTGTGTGTCTCTGTGTGTGTGTGTGTGTGTTGGTTGCGGGAGGAGGCACCCAGCGCTTTTGACACCCCATAAATCACAATTTATTCATGCCTTTCTGTTTATACGAGTAAAAAGGAAAGGGAACCCTCTCTGGAAGCAAACGAGCCTCGCTTCTCTACTGAGCGCAGCCTGTCACTGCTGCTGCATTGTTCAAGGAGATTTAGAAAAATTACCCCAAGCCCCACTTCCCTTCATATCAGTAATTGTGAATCGGAGCTATGGGCCTTTGCACATTGCTGTAGCATCACCAAGGATACGGCTTTGTTCCTGTGTTTAAAGCAACCCAAACTGGGATGCGATTGAAACACTATGGCGAAGACTTTGGTGTTTTGCTAGTAAAATAGCAGTAGCCTAATTTCATCTACAGGGTCCCGGACCACCCTTCCATTTAGAACAAAGATTGGGAACCTGCGGTCCTCTGGATGTTGCTAGACTACAACTCCCATCATCACTAACTATTGGCCATGCCAGCTGGGGCTGATTGGAGTTGGAGTTCACACTAAAATGCTGGTGGCTTTTCATAAGGAATTCTTAATAATGATCATGATTATCATCATCATCCTCAAATTGATATGGAAATATGGAGAACTGAATTTAAGATTAGAAAAAACCACGAAACTGAAATTGACATATTTGCCCATCTGTGGATGATGGGAGTTGTAGTCCAATGACATCTGAGGACCTGAGGTTGAGGAATACTGATGTAGGGTCCCCACACAATGAAGAACCCTGGAATATGATGATTCTATATATTGTAGGTAGCCTACAGTAAATAGAACAATCCCCCCATCCCTGCAGATAGGCACTCACACGCCAACTCATGAAGGAAGACAGAGGGTGCAGCTAGGGTGGTATATGTGAAATAAAGACAAATAGTGAATAGCAAGGTTACTAGTAGAGCTGCTTTCACATGACCAGTTTGTGCGAGAGAGGTGTGCCTCTGAAGTGTCACTGGTGGGGAGGGGCACTGATTTCCAAAGCTCTTCCATTCTTCTTCATTGTCTCAAATGCTGCACAAAGGTCCACACACAGAGATCTTCCAGCCCATTGTCTTTGCCATCATCAGTTAGCTTCTAAGTCTGAGGTTCATTATCCCCTGGTTTAGAATCTGTGCATTCAGCAGGATGCAAGAGAAGTACAAAGCTGCTCATGGGAATCGGTTTGCTTCTTGAAGCATTTGGGAAACAACTGGGTGCCGGTTGTGACACAATCACAACAAAAGAGTGTGTTCCTGGAGTGAGCATCTGTCTGCATGCTCAGCTAGCCATGTGTGCAATCTGGCACACGCTTGTGACATTTCTGGCATTTTCTCTCTCTCTCATTCTCGGCATGCAAAAGAGTGTCAGTGTTGCTGGCTGTTGTGACTTACCCGTGTCCAATGGTTTGAATGAAAACAACTGGAGTGGAAACCAGAAGAGGCCCCTGCAAGCCACTGATAGCAAAACAAAATAAAGGTAATTTCCGACTCGCTAGTTAACAATGGCCGAGTAAGTCAGGTGGTGACTAATGAATCAGTAAATTACCCACTGAGCTGGTGGGGAGATGTCTGGGAGACAATAGGGGTTCGGTAAGCAGCCTGAAAATATGGCTTTCCTGAGCACAGCCTCCTGCAGACCCTTTCGGACCATTCTGCTTCCTGAAGAGAGCATTTTATCCCTGTTATTTCATAAATGGATTTGTTTCCCAACACTGTCTGAATTTAGCAGATCCCTCTAGCATTTATTTATCTATTTATTTAGAGTCTTCAGCCAAAAAAGTGGCTTGTATGCAGTCAAGTAAAATGAGACAGTCCCTGCTCACAGGTCTTTACAAGGTACATGGCACTGCACAAAAGGAAAAGGGAATGGAGAGGGAAGAGGAAAAAAGCAAACTCAGGGACCAGTTCTTAAAGTTAGATAGACATTCTTATAATGACCATCTGCAATGGATGTGGTTCAGAGGCAGGAAGATCCTAACAGAGCTGGTCTTTTGGCAGAGCTTAATGGTCCTCTTCCCATCTTTCCAACTGCTGGAACCTGCTGGAATGACTATGGCTGGATGATGATACATCACTGAAGGAATAAATAAAGACAAAACTGACCAGTGTAGCAAAAGAAAAACCGCAGCAGGGCAGCCAAGACACATCAGACAGCCAGACAGTCCTGCGAACAAATCAATTTGCACTATCCCAAAAGGCCTTATAGAAAAAGCCACGTGCTCAGAATTTGCTAGAAGCTGAGTAGTTATGATACAGCCAGGTGGCCCTCTATTTCAATCACTGCTTGCCTGTTCTTTTCCCTTTCTCATGCACTCAGGCAGTTTTGTTAGGAAGATTCAGGCCTTACTTCCACAGCAACTAGCCACTGACTGATTATCAGTACCTGCCAGCCCTGTGCAGCTAAAGATTACCCAGGCTCTTTGGAGGCTTTTGGGACAGTGCAGATTGGATCACAGTAGCAAGACCTAATATTTAAGATGCAACTTTAAGGATTCTGTTAGCAGCCTCCTCTCAGTTGGAAGAGGCATGGCAAGCTCCATAAGGGAGGCTTCCACAGCCTTCTGATCAGAAGTGATCCTCACCTCTCAAAAACATGGCACACTTTGTGATGAACAGCAGGTTTCAGATTGTTTTACGTAGTGAAGCAGGAGTTGGTGGAATGAAAACAATTTCTTGGTGTCCCCTAATACAGTCTCTCAGGCAATATGTGTGATAGCTTTACAGGAGGACCAAATACAGGTATACTTACCATTTTCCATCTGTGCCTCAAGGCAATTCTCTTATCATTCATCCCATCCACCCAATGCTGGTTCTTTTAGGGATGGACCGATAGTCCTTTTCCGTATCGATTACTTATAAGTCTGTTCTGTCCTGTTCATGCATTTATTATTTTTTAACCTGTGAGAAAATTGGTATTTAAATGTTGTTGTTGTTGTTATATATCCTGCCTCGAGGCAACTTGCACAAATTAAACCAACATAAAAGCTAAAGACATATAAAATACAATTGTTAAAAATTAATTAAATGATCATAGAATCAAAACAGTATAAAAACAAATCTATTGAAATACAGATAGTAAAAACAGCACAGCACTATTAAAAGCCTTTTCCTTTTTTAAATAAATAAATAAATAAATAAATAAATAAATAAAATCAGTCAGTTCCCCAAAGGCTGTCAGAATAAAGTCTGTTGGAAAGCTGTGTTTTATCATACATATATAAATATGTTATTTTATCTCATTGGGCACATCTCTAAATGTATTTTATCCTGACATCACACCTTTAATTAATTTGGAGCATTTTTTTTTTTTAGAGTTGCAGAATTTGGAGAATTGTGTAATATGGAGAATGTGCATTATTCTGTCTGCAGTTTGGCTTTGACCAGGTCATTTCACATTGGAATTCATGGAAACTGAATTCCTCAAACATCCCTAGGCTCTGCCCAGAGCTAAGGAGCTTCCTTGGACCCTCAGTTTGCTGCATGCATCCTTTTAAATCATTTTGCCTGCAGCCTTCCTTTCTCTGTCTGTACTGGGGAGGGGTTGCCGGGGAAGGAGAAGGGACCAGAGTGGATATAACAAGCAAATAAAAAAGGGAAAGGGGGACTTGTGGCAGTCACTTCATTTCTAAGATGAAGAAATGACCGGACATGACACATCACTTTGATGAGAGATGTGACGAGGGGAAACGGAGGTCAATATAAGATTGTTTTGCCATGTTACATACAAATCAATCTGCAATACTTCTTGTTGGAAGCAGCTGTGGAAGATGGTCCCTCAGTGAAACAAGTGCTTTGGAATAATAGAGATACAGTTTTACAGCAGTCCTCCAAGCGAGGAGTAGAGGAGAAATTTTATGCAGTTCACATTTAAAGGCGAACCTACCCAATTCACGGGTCTGAAATGATACGTGAAATGAAATTCACACTTTTCCATTTATTGTAATGCAGTTCTACAGTTAAATCAAATGCATCTGTTAGGGGAAATTGCTTGCAAAAAGTGTACATCAATCAAAACTGTGTACAAAAAAAATGTGACTATTAGGAAAAACACCCACTGAAATACTGACAAATGTTCATGAGGATTTTTTTTTTAAAAAAAACCCCAATTCAAATTGCTGTGGAAATGTAAATAACTGAATTCAAGATTCGAAAAATGAGAAACAGAGAGAACTGAGATTGTCCCATCCATTGCTATAGCCATGGTGGTTGGTTGTAGTTGTAAACATCAAGAGAGCAGCATCTAGAGAGAATGTTCTACAGTGATTATTTGATTATTACTCCCCCATTTTCCTTTTCCTTTGAAGTAACTTATTTCTGCCATGATCTCTAACCAATGACAGATTCAGAGATGGAAGACTATATTCAGCTGTTCCCATTTGTGGCCTTTCCCATCTGTGTTCTGTCCAGAACTATAAAAGTCTCTTTTTGAAGTCAATACATACATTTTATTTTATTATTTATTTATTTTTACTAGTCTGCAAACAGACCTTTGAAATGTTGCAGCTTGAAGACTCTCTCAATCTTGAATTTGGCACCTTAAGGGTCGGGAGCTGCCGCTTTCCCTGCTGTTCCTGCAGCCTGGCTGCATATTCTGTAATTCTAATATTTGCTTTGAAAGTGACTTATTGGACACGGCCAAATTGCTGGAAAAAGGACTCACTTCAGCAAACATTCCTATTGCTTTGAAGCTGTTGGTCCTCAGGCTCATTTGCTCACACTGCCACTTAATCAGATTGTGTCTGTAACATTGCCATGTCAGACAGAGAGCAGTGTGACTCTCTGGTGGGGAGAGTCTGCCATGCCCCCCCCCATCACACTTCCACCTTAGCCTCCGATGTGATGGGGGGGTTAAGGTTAAAGCACCCCTTGTTGTCTTTAGGAATGGGGGAGAATTTTGGTTTGAGTCACATTTTTACATGAAACTACCTGATCCTCAGGGGACGCAGGTGGCGCTGTGGGTTAAACCACAGAGCCTAGGACTTGCCAATCAGAAGGTCGGCGGTTCGAATCCCCACAATAGGGTGAGCTCCCGTTGCTCAGTCCCTGCTCCTGCCAACCTAGCAGTTCGAAAGCACGTCAAAGTGCAAGTAGATAAAAAGGTACCGCTCCGGCGGGAAGGTAAGCGGCGTTTCCGTGCGCTGCTCTGGTTTGCCAGAAGCAGCTTAGTCATGCTGGCCACATGACCTGGAAACTGTAAACCGGCTCCCTCAGCCAGTAAAGGAGATTCTGACTAAACATACAGAAAAAAAAACCTTTCTGACAGTACGGCTACGGCTAGAGGGAGGGAGGGAGATGGTGCCACAAAATCATTGAAACTAACATGAACCTGTTTGCAGCAAATGCTGAAAATGGCTGAAAACAGGAAATGCCTTTTGACACCATGGAAAGCAAAAACCGTGTGGTTTTTGCTGCTTTGATGATAGGCTATGCACAGTGCTCCGTTTCCTTCAGCCATGCATGGAACTCCACTCACACCCAACTCTGATCATTGCATCTCCTTGACCTCCAGAGTACTTGGAGGCCATGTCCCAGATCTCTTTCTGCCATGACCTAGTCTGTGTTAGCCCTGAAGCCCCTGTTAGTGCTACTTTTTAAAATGATTTCTGCGATTGCTTCTGTTCAAAGAGCCAGGTAAGGAAAATCCTTTGCTCTTAGTTCCTTTGCCTGTGTTCAGTTTCCTGGACACAGGACACCAGCAACTGGCAGCAAGTAATACCATGGCAGCAATTACACCCTCCATCACTTTCCTATCAAGGCATAAATGGAAGCAAATCACATCCCCGTCATGGCAGCGCTGACCTTCATTTCTGAAGGTTACAGTCACAGTCTGCTTAACCGTAATCCAAGTCCACAATTCCTCTCTTTCCCCCACCCCCAAGATGGGCCACCATTGCTGTTCAGCCAGTAAAAGTTCATTATGTGGCACTAACAAAGAGCTATTAGAAGCACTAAAGATATCACAGGAAAGAGACAAAATAACTTGCAAAGGGAGAAAATGTGGTATAACGCCCATGTGTGGATGCACACGAGCTACAGCTACTTCTGGCCAATTATAACATCATCATTTCTACTGGCTGAGAGACTGTGGAATCACTAGGATGCAAATTATGTGTCTGCTCTGCAAGAGAGATTTGTGATTTAGATGCCACAGGCTGTAATGGGGAGACTGCTTTTACTTTCTGTGTGGCAGCTGTCTCTACCCAGCAAGGCATTGCCCCATGAGGCAGCTTTCCATCTCTGTGCTACTGAAAACCTATGGCTGTTAATATAGAGCCAGGATAGTCAACATGGTGCATTCCAGATTTCTTTGGGCTACAGTTCCCATCCACCCCCAACCAACATGGTCAATATGGAAGATGGCGTCCACAACACTATACTTCAACAGAAGTATAGTATCCATATCAAGGGAAGTAATAGTACCATTCTATTCTGCCTTGGTCAGACCACACCTGGAATACTGTGTCCAGTTCTGGGCACCACAATTTAAGAAGGATGTTGACAGCTGGAACGTGTGCAGAGGAAGGCAATCAAGATGATCAAGGGTCTGGAAGCCAAGCTTTACAAGGAGTGCTTGAAGGAGCTGGGTATGTTTAGCCTGGAAAAGAGGAGATTGAGAGGAGATATGATAGCCATTTACAAATATCTTAAGGGCTGTCAAATGGAAGAGGGATCAAGCTTCTTTTCTCAGGCTCTGGAGAGTAGGACTTGAACCAATGGCTTCAAGTTACAAGAAAGGAGATTCCGACTAAACATACGGAAAAAACTTTCTGACAGTAAGAGGTGTTTGACAGTGGAACAGTCTTCCTTGGGAGGTTGTGGACTCTCCTTCCTTGGAGGTTTTTAAGCAGAGGTTGGGTGGCCATCTCTGGCCATGTCATGGATGCTTTAGTTGAGATCCCTGCATTGCAGGGGGTTGGACTAGTTGACCCTTGGGTCCCTTCCAATTCTGCAATACTATGATTCTAGCATCAAAGAAGACCACAGGTTCCCCATTCCTTCTCTAGTGATGACGCTAAATTGTAAATAGGTTTTTTCATGATGAGCCTTAAGAAGCAATTGCTTTCAAAAGAGTTTAAGGTAGCCTATTATTTATTTAAAGCTTTTTTTAAAAATGTGACCCTTTAGCCAATAAGGCTCCCAAGGCAGTTTACAAAAATCAGTAGTAAGATACTGCTTGTCTTTTGAACTTACAATCAGAAAGGCAATACAAGGAAAGTAAAGGGGGCCAGTGATGGACCTTGGAGCATTAGATCTCAGTAGCACCCTGTGCTGTGCCAAAATCCAGCACCTCCCACCTCTTGCCTTCTGTTGGATGTCATAGTTATGGCACAAGTTGTGCCCCCCCCCCAAGGCTTGGCATCCAGTGTGCCCAAAGTAGTCATGCTCCCCTAAATCCACCTTTGGGGGGGCAATATCAGGTCCAAGTACTTAAAGTTAATGCTTATTAATAACAAGCTGTGATGGAAACAGGTAGCTTGATGGAATGGCTGTTGCTAGGTGACAAAATGATAGAGGTGGTGAGCATGAAAAAGTGAGCATTCATCGCCACTTGATGTAGTGACGGCCACCAGCTGTAAAAAGGGAATGAAAAAATAAACATGGTGCAGGGCTATTGATGCCTCTTACGCATGAATATCCATATTCAAAGGCAGTCTCACTCTGAATACTAAGTGCTGGGGATGAACAATACAGGAGTTGCCTTTCAGGTCCTCCTTGTGGGGTTCCCAGCTTCATCTGACTGGCCACTGATTGGCCAGTGCATTTGGCTGCATCCCAGATGATACACTGGATGGGCTGGGGTAAGGGGCCTGATCTACTTATCTTCACACACATTCCCTTGGTCCCACAGAGGAAACAAGATTTGCACAATTGTTTGTTTGCTTGCTTGTCTGAAGCACTACAGAAGCCTGTAAAATGTGTTCTGCCATGGATGATAGGAAGAGAGCAATAAAAAATGAATGAATGCACCACCGATGCCACTTCCAATTCTCTTAAGTTAAAGTACTATCATCTGTCTCCAGCCAGAAACTGAGAACACAACCAGCAGCCCCCTGTGATGTATCCACTGCTGGGCTCTATCACTTTAGAGTACAGGTGGAGGGTTGTATGCTGCAAGATGCCTTCATGTTTCCTTTTTTTAAAAAAAAAAGGTGCATTCAAATTAGCATGACAGAGAGAAAGCTAGGGCAGGGCTGTATCAGAATAGCCTTCTGTGTCTTATTTCTTTGCTCGTAGTTTTTCTGAAAATTTTCATTATAATTCTTAAGGAACATTTACTTGGTAGCCTTCTTAAGTATCATGCACTGCCAAGCTGTCTTTATCCAGAATATAATGCTCTTTGATTGTGCAAGCTGTAACCATGTTCAGCCGACTGGCTTTAAAACACTCTCCTGCTTAGGAGGAGTTAATGATTTAGTAAGTAGTAACTTATCGGGGTCTCTCCAAGGTCAGCCATTTATACTCCATTAAGTCAATGCGTTTCCATTTCTGGGACCCAACACAGCTCTCTCATCACTCATTTCTCCCTGACGTGCCATTCCTGTCCTACATAGGCCCTGTCCCATTTCTGTTATTGCATAACAAAGCGCGATTCAACTCTACTTAGAGATTTATGAGGGGGAGATGAATCGCTTTGGGTGTGTAAGGGCTGGCAGTCTGGAGTTTGAAAGCTGGCAGGTAATTGATCTGCTAAGCTCAAAATGAAGAGTCAGAGCAGGGTCAGCAGTTTTGTGGGACCAGGTAGAATCCCATTGGCTCAGGGCATCACCACACCTTTGCCGAGTTGGTAAGGAGCAGTACCACCCTTTAGGCTTTTTGTTCTAACTGTGGAGAGGACATTTGGACCAGAAGCCAGGAGAGACCATGGACCAGAAACTCAACAAATTTGCTTTTTGTTACCTTTTGCGCTTTGTCGGTGACTTCTTCTGTGGCCATTGGGGTCAGGTCTGCTCTGCTCCAACTCCCCTCCTCCTCCATTAGTCTGTTTGTCTTCCTGCCTTCCCGTCTGCCTCCTTCCTCCCCTTTTCCCCCTCCTGCAACTCTCACCCACTTTCTCCATCTTTCTTCCCTCCAAGCCCCGCTGGGCACTCTGCTCACACTTCTAATGGTGACTAGATTCTGACCTGCATGTCTTGCCCAGCCACTCAGAGCTGCAGACAATTGGCCCAAGGAGTGTGTGGACTGCCACACATGCTCCTAGCCACTCCAAGTAACACTGGAGAGGTGTGATTTTTGGACACACACACATACACACATGAGCCAACATTGCCTACCTCTAGGTCTACTGCTGCTTGCATCTAAATCCAAGCTTACTGATACTTTTGGGCTCCCGTGTGTACAAATTGGGGTAGCTTGGTTATCTGTGCTATCCTGCCAAATGTTAAGAGGATTTTACTGTATGCCGTGGGAGTTAAGAGCAAAAGCCATAAATGAATGGTGGAGAACCTCCAGATGTTCTTGGATTTCAACTCCCATCAGCCAATGGCCAGTGAGATTCCTGCATTGCAACTGAGATTCCTGCATTGCAAGGTGTTGGACTAGATGGCCCTTGGCATCCCTTCCAACTCTACAATTCTGTGCTTCTATGAACATCTGGAAACCCACAGGTTTCCCACTGGTTCTTCAGACACCCACAACTGCAGTATTAAGTGCTAGAGTCCAGAAGCTCCCTCCTGTGGCCAAAATCATGGTGTCCAGGGTCTCTGGCTGCAGGCTGTCCCAATATGGTTCAAGAATTTGAATTGGGTTGGAAGTAGACTGGAGCATGGAGAGGGGAAATCACCTAAAAACCAAATGAACATTGTGCATTGTGAGATATATACTTTCAGACTCAACACTGAAGGTATTTCTTGCTGTGGATGTGATTTTGAGTTCACGGGAATGAGCACCTCACACCCACAACTTGGAGTGCCTATGATCAAATATATTGAAAGGGAGTACAGTGGTACCTTGGGTTAAATACTTAATTCGTTCCAGAGGTCCGTTCTTAACCTGAAACTGTTCTTAACCTGAAGCACCACTTTAGCTAATGGGGCCTCCTGCTGCCGCCACGCCGCCAGAGTACGATTTCTGTTCTCATCCTGAAGCAAAGTTCTTAACCCGAGGTACTATTTCTGGGTTAGCGGAGTCTGTAACCTGAAGCGTATGTAACCTGAAGTGTATGTAACCCAAGGTACCACTGTATATGGACACCCTTCCCCACCCAATCCTCTCTGCCTCCAAGCAACCATGGTATAGATCTGCTCTGCAGGCAGATTTGCAAAACTGCATTATATGACTTCACTCAGGGAATGGGAAACCTGCAGCCCTCCAGATATTGTTACACTATAGCTCCATCATTGTCCCTGACTGTTAACCAAGTATGCTTGGTACTGATGGTGCCCCTGTCCAAAATATAAATTAGCTCTCAAATATATCCTAGACCAGGTCAGTAAACTGTACCTTGTCTACATCCAGCATTTGGCCCTCAAATTGGCTTCTTTTTCCCCCCTCTCCCCAACTCTCTGCTTCTTTTCATTAGTTTCCCTGACTTGCATTTGGAAGTTGGAGAAAGATAGATAGCACAAAGAATCTTGTTCAACTATTTTATTTCAGCCATAATCATTCCTAATCCAAATTTGCAGCGAGAATGTATTACACTGCCTAATCAGTCACATATATTGCACTTCACTTTCAATTTAGTGAAAAGCAAAAGCCGTTTGTAAGGCAGAAAGATGTTAAATGAACATCTCCCCCATTATGCTCCTTTAGATAGATAAAGCAGCACCAATATTTTAATGCAATGGTTTGTGTTGGCAGGTCTGTCTTCCTCTGCGCTGCGTTTACCAGCCCATCACATGGGGGTTGCGGGGTGGGAGGGAGAGAGATCAGGGATTTGGCCTCAATAGAGGCAATCACCCTCCAATTCACAGAAACCTAGGAACCTGCCTTATATTGAATCAGACCACTGATTTTCAATTAACAATAATTGTGCCTCAGTATTCTCTACTCATTGACTAGTAGCACCTCTCCAGGATTACAGGCCAGAGACATGTAGATGCCAGGGATTTAACCTGGAACGTTCAGCATGCTAAGCAAATGCTCTCCTACTGAGCAACGACATACCCTCCAACATATTGAGCTCCCAAACCAGGACACTGTCCGTGCTCCTGTGCAATTCATGTAAACTGCATGAGGTCACAGAGCGCCAAATACATGCTTTTCCCAGGGCAATTCCATCATGGCACAAAAAAATGCACATTTTGGGGAACTGTGTGAGATCATGGCCCTGCAAAAAAGCCCTTTTTGGGGTGAGACCCTGGTGTGAAATCAAACAAGATCATTGTGACCAAAATGGCTGTCATGCTCTCGTGGGGAAAAACAAGATGCCCTGGTTTTTCTGAGACACTTGGGTATGTTATGACCCTTTCCAGTTCAAGAGCAGGATTATATCCCAATGGCATAAGGTCAAATTCTCCAAATTTCCATGCAAATGCTCTTAGGGCAGAATTATAGTCAGTGGGTCAGTTGTACACATTGGGTTGGAAGCATCCTCAGTCAGTTGAACTGCTAACTCACTGAAATCAATGAGATGAGTTTACTGTGATGATTTAACTTGCGCCTCATTAATATCAGTTGGAGCTAACTCACTCACAGTGCAATCCTAAACATGTCTACTCAGAAACAAATTCACTGGGGCTTACTCCTTACTGGAATTCACTGGGGTTTACTCCCAGGTAAACTAGATTAGGATTACAACCTTAGTAAGAATTTAACCTATTATTATCATCATACTTACCCTGAAATTGCATGGAGAAGGAAGCAAGGTTGTTCTGCTCAGTAGGCCACTCTCTTTCTGTTCAGCATAACTCTCCAAATAGTCATTTGTGTGCATCATGCATGTGTACAAATGCTTTTAGAAATAATGCTGAACATTTGTGGAAAGGTAATGGAGATAGTGGGTTTAAATAGGCTTTAACACACATTCCCTTTGTATGATTAGAACAGCTTTTGCATGCCACAGGAATCAAAATCAGAATTCCAACAGACAAAGGAAACCAAGAGCAGATGCCATGTTTTAAAGGTGTTAGAAAATTAATGAAAGCTAAGCCTGCAGCTGCTATTGTGCATGATATTTTAGAGCTGTGGTGCCACCACGGAGAAAGCCTTGCCTGTTGGACTCACTTGCCCAACAGTGTACGATGATGGCACACAGAGTTGGGCAACCAATGCAGATCTTATAGATCAGGCATAACCTCAATTTTCAAAGTATATCTTTGATTATCAGGTGTTGGGGGCAAAGAGCAGGGAAAAGTCACCAGTGTTATGTCTCCCTTGTGAGATTCCAGTGTTATCCCATTCCAGGAAGATGGTGGAAGAGATATGTCAGTATCTGGCATCAGTTCAGGAGTTGGGGGTGAACAAACTGAAACCTAAACTAAACCAGTATTGGTCAGCGGTTCTGTCATTTGGTACAGGATGTGCAGCAGTATATTAATTGGTTGCACCTTGGTCAAAGATTGGACCCAGTGGTGACGCATGCCAAGAACCTCTTATATCAGCTTTGACTGATTCATCAGTTGCAGCATCCATAGAAATGGCAGACTTTCCAGACTAGACCACTATACTGCTCTCTTCATGGAGCTCCTTTTACAACAGCTTGGAAACATCAGCTGGTCCAAAATGAGACAGCCAAACAGTTGCCTGGCACCTGACAAGTTGAGCATAGAACTCCAGTCTTGTATCAGTTCCAATTGGCTTTCTGCTTCCTGGCTCAATGTAAAATGCAGGTCATAGCCTTTAAAACCCTAAATGGTCTAGGACCTGATTCCCTCAAGGGCTGTCTGGTTCCGTCTATCTGATTACAGCCATCTGAAAATCCATTACAATCCTAAGGGACTGTTACCTTGCTTCCTGGCCGCAGTTCCCTATCCTCCTTGGCTTATGCAAATAACTAACAAGATCAAACAAATTGGCCTAAACCCTGAAAATCTTCTTATTGGAACTCTGAACAAGGCAAAAACAATTATCACTCAGAGACTTTACGATGTCGAATTACAACAAGAAGACGCCCTACTCCCGGAGATGTATAGATGTTTAAAAGCTTGGCCCAATTTTGCAGCTGCCCCTTACTTAACTAACATTACTAACGAAGCTTATAGATGGGCTTTTTCTAGAGCCCGCTTTGAGACAATGTCCTCAGCAGTGCTGTACGGCAAATTCACGTGGGTACCAATGCATGCGTGTCTCTGCCCCTGTATGTCTAATAAGGTAGAATCTGTCACACACATCCTTCTATTTTGCGAATTTTATAGTGAAGAACGAGTTCAACTTATTTTGCCGCTTTTATCAAAATTTATACCCCTACAACATTATCTGGAATCCTCCCCCGAAATTCTACGAAAATACCTTCTGGAAGACTCAAGCTCAATATCATATGAGGTGGCCAAATTTTGCACTTTAGTAATCAGGAAGCGTAAATCTCTTCTGTTGAATGGCACACTGCGAAGTTCCCTTGTGTAATCTTTTTTTTCTGATGTTGTTGTTGATTTCTTTTTGTTTGATCTTGTGGTGTTTAGTGTCACTGGCTTTTGCTGCAATAAAACTTGGATGGATTACAGCCATCAACTAGGGTGCACCCTGATTCTGAAATACCTTCCCCATTTTAAAGGAAAAAAATGGAAAATATTCTTATTTTAACAGGCTTTCAATGTAGCCTGTATGCAGCTGTTTCAAATGGATTTTTAATTTGATTACATCCTTCAAATTGCATTAGGTTTTTTATATATTTTGCATTGATATGACTTTAAAATGTATTGTTCTTTCTCATTGATGTAAGTTGCTCTGGTTATTCTTTGTGCAGAGGGTGGGGTAGAAACAGGTATTTTTCACCATCATCATCAACAACAACAAGAACTTTAGCTAACCGTTGCTAAAACAAAATAGATAGATTCTTGGACTGATCCAGCAAAATGCTTCTTAGAAAAAAGGCACATATGGCAATTTTTATTTTATTTTTTAAGTTCTCTTCTCTTTCTCTCTCTTTCTTTTCCCTGGCAGAAGTACCAGTCTCCATTTTGTTAAAAAATAATGTGAGCTGTCACCCCAGCCAATGTTTGCTACTCGGGGTGAAACCACACACACCACAGGATTATTATTTTAAAAGAAAGAAAGAAAGAAAAAGAAAACAAAAAGCAAAGGTAAATTAAAGTACTTGAATCCATTTGAAATAATAAAAAGAATTAAGAGGAGGCTGAATACTATTAGGAAGGCTAGAATTCGGCCAGGCTCTGTGATTTCGCATTTATTTGCCAAATAAATGCCTCCCTGATTTGTTTCCAAAAATAGATGCTGAAAACCAGATGCCTGGTTTTCCAATTTTCCATGTGGCAGGTTTAAAAGATGCAGGAGGCTTTCAGCAATTATCATAACCATTTACATTAATATAGTGCTTTTTAGTAAACAAGGGCTCTGCAATGCTTCTCAACATTTCTGAATGTATTATAGTGTGTCTGCCAGCCTAATTTATTTCTTCATCCGCTTTGCAAAAGGTTCAGTTGATTTCTGAAGGCAGCTCTCTACCATGGAATACAACCACTGCCAGGCGTGCTAAAATACAGTCATTGACATTTCGAAATAGCAGTATTTTGATATTTTTGCAGTGCATGTTCTTTTTCTAAAGGAAACAGCAGTGCAAATTCATATTGCTCAGTAAGGAGAGATGGATGGCTGGTTTAAGCACAGGTTTCTGTCTCGAGCTGAGCTAAAACTGCTCACAGTTTTTCACCATGAGGCAGACACTATGAAGGCAAGCTGGCACGCTGCTATGCTGGCAAGCAGGCTTAGGGTAATAGTAGCTTGTATGTTGCACCAAAAAGACGTTGCTCAGACTATGGGTCAATCCAGAGTCTAAAGCTTTTATTGGGCTACTGAAAACTTAGTGGCCCCTTGTGGCACCTTATAACCACCAAGTCAATAGTTGCAGCACCTCCATCTGGCCAGCTTCATTAAAGGTAAAAGGGTAAAGGGACCCCTGACCATTAGGTCCAGTCGTGACCGACTCTGGGGTTGCGGCGTTTATCTCGCTTTATTGGCCGAGGGAGCCAGCGTACAGCTTCCGGGTCATGTGGCCAGCATGACTAAGCCGCTTCTGGCAAACCAGAGCAGCGCACGGAAACACCGTTTACCTTCCCGCCGGAGTGGTACTTTTACCTACTTGCAATTTGATGTGCTTTTGAACTGCTAGGTTGGCAGGAGCAGGGACCGAGCAACGGGAGCTCACCCCATCGCAGGGATTCGAACTGCTGACCTTCTGATCAGCAAGTACTAGGCTCTGTGGTTTAACCCACAGCGCCACCCACGTCTCACCAAGTCAATAGTTGCAGCACCTCCATCTGGCCAGCTTCATTGGTGGCATCCAATTGCAGAGGATCATAAACCAAATGCTACTGAGTCACCTAAGTCTGCTTGAATCCCTGACACTTTACACTTGCCTTCCAGTGGCCTCCTCATGCTATGGGTCTCAGGCATGCATGATGCTCGCACCAACCTCATCCAAGGCAAGGGCAGGTATGGACACACCCCATTGCCAGGACCACCTACTTCTGTCTGCAGCTGTTTTCAAATGAACACACTGTAGAGTAATGCAGAATCAATCTGCAAATAGCTTTGATTTTTGGAATGAAACTCATTTTTCTAGAAGCACTTTTTGGGGGGAGGGGAAATATGCAAGAGATCTGGATATTTTTTTTTAAAGTAATCAGTCACCATTGGTCATAAAATAAAATTTTGTTTGTATGCAGCCTAAACGGCACCTCGGGGAATTCCCACCCCATTGAAAGGTTGCCACACTGGACTTGTCATTAGAAGATGCTTGGAAATCCTTTTCAAGCAAGCCCCAAGGAACTCCTTCCTCCTTCAGAGCACTTCAATTTAAGGTTACAATAATATTTAACATTCCCTTCACAAATAACATAAGTGATAGACTGAGTATCAGTGTAAGATGCTTTCCTTTGTTTTTGCAAAAAAAAATCAAACTTGTTCTTTGCAAGCTTCCCGTCTTTGATCTTTGCATCCTTCTGTGTCTGCTTTCCTTTATTTCTTTTCCTTCCCCCTTTTCACTCAGGAGGGTGGCTTTGTTGATGAAGCATCATTTCATTTTCCTAGCGGTCCGGAGGGACAGCTGACACATTTTGCATGCTTTATGTCAGCTACATTTACTGAACACATCCAGATAATTGGCATTAGGGAGTGGGGGCGGGTGGAGAATATCCCTATTTACACATAATAAACATGAGGGCATGAAACAAAGTATGGTGGGGGGAGAGAGAAGAATGCATTATTGATTAAAACAATGGTGTGGATCATCTTCTTCTGAAAGCCAGGGATCACCCACACAAATCCATCAGTATTCTTAAGACATCCTCTACCCACTTCTTAGAAATGGAATGCAAACCTTTTATTTTCTCCAGTGCTTTTATAGGCTGATTTGGGGCTAACTAGTTATACATACATACATATTTTTATTTGTCTGCCACCTTTCCACAGCTCAAACTATGCTCAAGGCGGCTTAAAACGTGAAAAAAATACATAACTGCAACATTACAAAAATAATCATAAACAATAAATACTGTAAATCTTAAACCAAACTGAACAATTTCCACAGCAACAACCCCGGCCCCAACAAAAACCTCAAAGCAGTACCCCAGCCCAATAATCTGTTAAGCAGCTTCAGCTTTTGTAGCTGGAGTCAGTCCAGGCCCTGCCCACCCAGCCCTAGTGGGAAAAGGCCTGTAAGGTAGGAAGTGAGTCTTCCAACACTCACAGCCAAGTTGGTCTTTGTTTTTGAAGTTATTGTTGTTATTGAAAGAGTAGGTGTAATTCATTTGAAATCAGCTCACACCATCCACTGCTGTAGAATTATAGTCTCCGTGGCTAAAACATCGTGATGGAGTACATAAAAACCAACTCCCAACATTCAATCACACTTTGGCGTGATCGAGGATTTATTTGTTTGTTTGTTTGTTTTGTACACTGCAATATACCAGTAGATCTCAGGGTGGTTCGCAACCCTGGAATGCCATTCAGGTCAGAGCCTATATGCACCTAGAGGCTACTTTGGTTCCCAGTGGATCCCATTGCCCTCTATGGAGGAACATTGTTAATAGTATTATACCTTTAATGAAGTGCTGTACTTGGGGATACTGTGACAGTGAGAGAGGAACCTGCCATCCAGCCCTGACACTGGGAAGTCCAGGCCTCACTGTCAGGGATCCTATGGGTGTGTAAGAAAGATGTGTCCTTCTAAACATACATCACCCATTGTAAGCGATGGACATTTTCCTAGTCTACAGTACTGATGTCTAAACTTTTTGGAAAGACTGCCTTTCCTCCTCTCCTGAACTACTGTGCCAGAATAAGAGGGAGGGGTGAGTAGTAACTTTTGAGGGAAGGTTCTAGCTCAGAGCCTATGTTTTTGCATGAATTGGGTCCCAACTTCAGCCCCCAGTTGCAGACCCAAGTTGGCTGTGCTTAAGAGTACCTTGAAGAAGTACTGTACCAGGAAACATTATTTGTTTTCTTCCTGCATTTAGTGACTTCCTTTTTCTTCTTAGGTCTCACTTATACAGTGGTACCTTGGAAGTCGAACAGAATCCATTCCGGAAGTCCATTCGAATTCCAAAACATTCAGAAACCAAGGTGCAGCTTCTAGTTGGCTGCAGGAAGGTCCTGCAGCCAATTGGAAGCCGTGGAAGCCCTGTTGGACGTCCGGGTTCCAAAAAACGTTCTCAAACTGGACCACTAACTTTGGCTTTGTGGCTTTTGGGAGCCAAAACATTCGACTCACAAGGCATTCAGGATCCAAGGTACGACTGTATATCTAAAGCAGCATCATAACACTTTAAATAGTCTTGATATCCCCAAAAGGATCCTGAGAATTATAGTTTGCTAAGGGTAGTGAGAGTTGTTAGGAGACCCCTACTCCCCTTACACAGCTGAAGTTCTCAGAGTAGTTTAACAATCAGTCACTTTTCCTAGGGAACTCTGGGAATTGTAGCCCTTTGAGGGGAACAGAGGTTTCCTAACAACTCCCAGCACCCCTTCAATGTTCTTTCTTCCTAGGGTGTCATTCAACAACAGTTGGCATCAAACAGTTCTCATGACCAGAGGCCAGAAAATAGCAAAATCTGCAGACCTATCCCTTCGCTGCAGCATTTATCCTTGAGGCAGAGTTAGGAGTAGAAAAATAAGCTAAAATAAGTAAAAACGTGAACCTAGTCCCCAAAGAATTATGTTTGCCTGCTCATACAGAAAGAGGAGTACCAAACGTTTCAGATCTGGCGCTTTCTTGTAGTATTTCCACCTGCTTTGGGCCCATCTGGGCTTCCAGCTGGAATGAGATTTGCTAAAATAGCTAGCAAATTCACTTCCCCAGCAGTAATTTTTGCTGATGCAACAGCTTCCAACAGTAGGAACAAGCCTCTGAAAAAATATGTGTGGGTGTGGGTGTGTTTAACAGAAGCAGAGGCAACATTTTCATAGTTCAGTAAGATTCCCTCCCTTTGCATCAGAGAGATGCGAGCTTTATTTGTTTATTTAACTTCATAAACCTTGAAGGTTACCCAGAATGGGAATATTACACGGTTCAGAAGCATGATGGTTTGCAATTGGTGTGCATCATGACAGATCCAACTCTTCTTGGCCCATCAGAGCTGCCACAACTTGGAAATAAGTGTGTATAAAGGAAAGAGCTCTTTCCTTGCCTCCTTCTACTTCTTGTTGAGCAGGTCAAGCAGGACATCAGACCCTCCAAGTGTCCCTATTTTTCAGGGACAGTCCCGGATTTACAGAAGCTGTCCCAGTTTCTGATTTGATCCTGGACTATCCTGCTTTTCCTTAGGATGTCTCTATTTTCACTAGAGAAATGTTGGAGGGACATTTCTCTACTATATCTGTCTATGATCAGTGGAACCTCTTCCCCCTCATCTTCTCAAGGCCAACTCTACCACTAAGCAGAGTGAGACAGTCCTGACCATTGGCCATGCTGGCTGAGCCTGATGGGAGCTGGAGTTCAGCAACAACTGACCCCAGGTTCTTCACCCCCAGGTTTGAATTGTAACCTGCCAAAAAATACCTTTTAAAATTTAGTACAGCATCTAGTGAAGCCTTCACTACTTGCAGATGTCGTGGATCACAACTCCCATCATCCGCTTTGGTCATGTGGTTGGGGCTGATGGGAACTGGTGTTCCTGCTTTAGATTGTAAATAGGAAAACAGAACCTACAGTAAATAATTAAAACCGTAGCAACAACAGCGACAATTAAAGGAAAAACGATGGCGTTACTTGTGAGGCATTTGTTAGCAAGTCCCATTCCTGAGACACTAGAGATGGAGGAGAATTTTGATTCCTAGTTTGAACTTTCTCAAACTATATGCAAACTGAAACACAGATGTCTTTTAAAACATGTACAGAAATGTGTATACTTTGTGTGCGTGCGTGTGTGCATGCGTGCGCACACATACAAATGCACACAGTGAAAATAACATCAAAAATGCATTATATGATAGGAAACTTTTGAAAAAATTCTCATAATAGGAAAAAGTGCATTAAAAGTATGTATATTAGGGAAAAAATTGCAGTAAAATGCTGGTGAATTTTCATGAGGATGTTTTGCAAACAGATGGGGTAAATTGCAAATTGATTGGAAAAAATGAGATGTTGAAAGAAATAAAAATTCACAGATATGCTCATCCCTACCTTGCAACAAATACAAACACATGTATTAACATTTTGGTCTGGTCCATCATCTCCAGCAAAAGTTAGCTATCACACAGGAGATTCCTCCCCCCACTCCTTGCTATTCCTCTTCAGGTAGCTGAGGGAAAGAGGGCAAGTCAGGCTTCTTGTGTCTTATTGATTATAAATAAGATGTTCATCCTTCTAAAGGCCAGATGACTATGTTCTAAATCCTTGGCGCTGTGCAGCTGGTCAATGTGGATGCGGTGGAGAAAAAAATCCACACTTCAGAGATAAATCTTTTTGAGGCATCCCCTCCCCCTAATGGTATTCTGTTTTTCTTTTTTGTTATGAAGTTGCCGAGGCTAGAAAAATTTGCTAATAAGGACTTCTGGTGCCTCTATTGCCCTTTGGGTGCTGAGAAAACCTGTCTGGCGTTTTAAAATGTCAGCTAAAATGAGAAGATTTATCAGCTTTACTTCCTCTGTATCTAAGCCTCTTTTATTTTATTTGGTGCTCACAATTTGTTTCTGGAAGCTTCCCCTTTGCTTCTTTTGCCTAAAGCTGCTCACATAAGCCTTAATGACCAGGGACATCTACCTATCCCAGCACATCAGAGCTTTGCAAGGTGTGTGTGTCTTTTAAAGTGTAACAAGCAAGAAAATCTGTGCAGCTCAATATCTTTGGACCGAGAGAGCCCTAGTATTTAAAGTGGTGCAAGACAGCTCAGGACAAACGTTTCTAATGTGCAAAAGTCAGATGTAAGGTGACATTCAGCCAGTGTAATTTTCCCTCCCTGCAGCAAGTGCAATGTAATGGGAGAAGCTGCACCCGTTGAACTTCTGCCCTAGAGGAACAGAAGCTGACTAAAGCAGTAGAGCATCTGCTTTACATGCAGAAGGTCTCGTGTTCAGTTCCTGGCATCTCTTGGATGATGTGTAGAAGACCTCTATCTATCTCAGGGAGCAGGACTGCAAAGGACACTTGCCTGAGACCCTAGAACGGGGGTCAGCAAGGCTTACTGGGCATGGGCTGGATCACTCCCAGGGAGATCCTCCATGGGCTGGATTGGCGCAGTGCGATGCTGGAAATTGCATCTGTGCATGTCCACTGCTCCGGAAATCACTTCTGCGCATGCACAGACACCGGAAATTGCTTCTGTGCAGGCACAATTTTCAGCATCTGGGCATGCACAGAAGCGATTTCCGGAGCCAAGGAAGAGAGCCCCCATGCCACTTAAGCACAGAGCGTGGGGACTTGCCGAGCAGGCGGCTCAGTTCAGGGGCGGCTCATGGGCCGCTTTTGGCCCATGGGCCTTAGGTTGCCAACTTCTGCCCTAGATAGTCGCTATTAGAGCAGACAATACTGAGCTAGTTAGACCAATGGTCTGACTTATACTGACTCATGCTTGTAAATCTCTTCTAAGCACTCATTTACACAACCATTGTATAAATCAGGGGTGGAGAACCTGTGGCCCACCAGATGTTGCTTGACTACAACTCCCATCATCCTTGACCAGTGCTTCCCAAACTTTGGTCTCCAGCTGGTTTTGGACTACAAATCCCATCATCCCTAGCTAGCAGGACCAGGGGCCAGGGATGATGGGAATTGTAGTCCAAAAACAGATGGAGACCCAAGTTTGGGAAACACTGTCCTTGATTATGGCCATGCTGGCTAGATCTAATAGGAGTTGGAGTGCAACAATGTCCAGAAGGCCACAGGTCTCCTCCTTTACCTAGACTGTACCACTCCAGACTGTTCCTGACATGCTAGTTGTTAACATGCAGTGGGATTTCATTTCCCTTCTCCCCTGGGAAGCAATCAAACACACAATCTGAATCTACCCACCTGCTGTCAAAGGTGGTATAGTCTGGCACAGGGATGGATAAACCTTATCCTTCCAGATGTTGCTGGAGTACAACTCCCATTAGCATTGGCCATTGGGCATGCCTAGTTACGGCTGATGGGACTTGTAGTCCAACATCTGGAAGGGCATGGGTCCCCCATCTGGTATGGTAAAATCTTTCCCATAAGGAATCTGCTGGGTGTGTTAACTGACAACACTGCTTGTTTATTCTGCCGCACTTGCTCTGTGTGGGTTGGTGGTATTCTTTTTTCTGCTTGAGTTGCTGCGGAGGTTATATTCCCCAGGCACCTTCTTCCTGCCGCCCTCCAGGCACACCTGTTAACTGGCTGTGCAATGAGAGAGCGGCTGTTCATCTCAGTATCATGGACACAAACGCACTCCGGGAAACCATTGTTTATAGAGCAGAAACAAACAGTGGATGTGATCTGAATATTTGCCAGATTCAGCTTGTGCCTCCATTTGTGCACTCTGAAAATTGAGTTTTATGGAGGGGAGGGCTCAAGTTGCATTGCGTTATAAAAATTGAAATAGAGGATTTCCCCCTCTTTAGTCAGACAATTGGAAGCATTTTTAAAAATTGTTATTTGTTTACGTATTGTAAACTGCCTTGTGTTCCTCAGATAAAGGGTGATATAGAAATTTAATAAATAAATAAAATAAAATGTGCATTTCCCCTGTCCATAGAAGGTTGTACAGAACAAAGAACAGAAATCTCATATATGCATATATAACGCATAGGAGAAGGTCAGACATAAATCATATCCATGTTGGCTGTGTTTCGATGCAAACAGCCTTCAACGATCCAGTGCCCTCTAATGTGCCATCTGCCAACATGGCCAATGGCCAAGGATGACGAGAGTTGAACTCTCAACATCAGGCGGGCACCAGAATGGGAACAGGTACACTAAACTGTAGTTTAGTGGTACATCAATGAGCCTTGGGCTTCTGCAAACTCTCCTCCTGCAGCATAGCTAGAAAGAGGTCAAAAGCATCTGCTTCCAAATTCAACTAAACATAGCTTGTTGTGGAGAATCTGTGGTTCAACTATACTTTCCCTGAACAACCCATCTCTAAACCATGGTTTGTTATCCTGGCTTATTCAGGTAACTCGGTAGAGCATGAGACTCTTAATCTCAGGCTCGTGGGTTCGAGTCCCGCATTGAGCAAAAGATTCCTGCATTGCGGAATGGTTGATCCTTGTGGCCCCTTCCAGCTCTACCATTCCATCTATGATCCTAAGATAAATTAGGGATGGGGAACCTGTGGCCCTCCTGAGGCTGCTTAAATGTCTTGGGTATCTGCCATTACTTTTCAACAGCTGGCACAGACATCTGAGTTGAGAGGAAAGACCCTCATGATTTGGCCTCAGCTATCTCTCGTTTCCCAGGGATACGGGTGGCGCTGTGGGTTAAACCACAGAGCCTAGGACTTGCCAATCAGAAGGTCAGTGGTTTGAATCCCTGTGATGGGGTGAGCTCCCATTGCTCGGTCCCAGCTCCTGCCAACCTAGCAGTTTGAAAGCACGTCAAAGTGCAAGTAGATAAATAATTACCACTCCAGAGGGAAGGTAAACGGTGTTTCCGTGCACTGCCCTGGTTCACCAGAAGCGGCTTAGTCATGCTGGCCCCATGACCTGGAAGCTGTACGCCGGCTCCCTCGGCCAATAAAGCAAGATGAGCCCCGCAACCCCAGAGTCGGTCACGACTGGACCTAATGGTCAGGGGTCCCTTTACCTGTACCTTTCTCTCTCTTTTCACAAGAACACATAAGATCCTGTTGGATCAGGCCAATGGCACATCTAGCCCAGCATCCTGTGCTCAAAGTGGCCAACCTGACGCCTGTGGGAAACCCTCAGGCAGGATCTGATGCTTGGCATAGCTCATTCCTGGTCGCTTAAACCATGGCTTAGGGGAATGTCTGAACTTGGTCATGGTGCAAACTTGGACAAGCCACTTTCAGCTTCAGGACTTGCTTGTGTAAAGGGGCCTATGGGAATGCATAGGGCTAGCTCCATCCCTGCACTGATGCAATGAGCACCCGCAGCACTTCCAAGCTTACACACAACTGGCTGAGTCTGAAGGAAGCTACCTTCATCGCATGAAGGGTGTTTAACAGAGGGGTGAGAAGCCAGATTGGCTGGGCTTCCAGTTGCCCATGTTGGAAATCCTCAGCACAATTATCAGTGGCAGACTTTCAACAGCTTCCATTCTACATCATAGTTGTGGTGCCCCCTACAGCGCCCTCTCGGCTTGGCACCCAGTGCAGGTGAATCAATAGTGCTCCTCTAATTTCGCCTCTTCATTGATGGTGGCTCCCTTCCCATTAACACCAACCACTCATTGGCCAGGGATTGTGTCTAGTATACTCAGTGTCATCAAGAGATGAGGCTCGTCCCATATGTTCTCATTTGCCCCTGCATGCATTCAAACAAAACCTTCTAAGTGGTAGTGCTGAACTGAAACTAGCCAATTTCCTAATTCTTGTGCAAGGAAACATTGCTCCCTTGGAAAAGACAGGGGACCCTGTTGCCTAGAGATTTTGTTTTGAAGAACTGAAACTGCCATACATATGAGTATTTTGTCTGGGGTGAGAATAGTATAGTTCTATTTTCCTGGTGTAATTAGCAAAATTCAGCACAGACCACCATCAACTTTACAATAATATTTTATTTTATTTTATTTTAAAAATGTTATGTGAATTACTTCCTGCAAGAGCTAATGAGGCATAGAGAGGGTCAAAACCACCACCCTTGCTGTTGGGGAGGATAGGGGAGCTTTTGGCTGTCTGGTTGAAATGCAGCCATTGGAAGTAATGGGGTGGACAATCTCAGTCCATTAGTTTTAATGGGATTGAGAGTGTGTGTGCTTGGGAGCCTTGTACTGACATCAAGAGAGGCAAGGGAGCTATTTTCACATATCATTCACATTATGGCCAGTGCAGGTAGGGGGGGAGGCTCCCGGCAATGGTGAGCAAAGTGCCCTCAATAAGTTATATAGTTTTGGTATCAGACCAGCCACAGGTAAAGGGGTAGAACAGCATCAGCTCCAATTTGTGGTTTAACTCAAGCAAGACACACAATGTGGCAAGGAAGAGCAGTTTTTTAAAGACCCTTGTCAAACCAATTGTCTATTCGCTTTCCAACATCATGACACTTTTGAGCACACCCCCCCCATTGCCATTGTAGCTTGCACAACACAACTTGTCAGTCTCAGCAGCAGCACTGTATCATCTGGTAAGGTAAAGGTACCCCTGCCTGTACGGGCCAGTCTTGCCAAACTCTAGTGTTGTGCGCTCATCTCACTCTATAGGCCAGGAGCCAGCGCTGTCCGCAGACACTTCCAGGTCACGTAGCTAGCGTGACAAGCTGCATCTGGCGAGCCAGCGCAGCACACGGAACGCCGTTTACCTTCCCGCTGGTAAGCGGTCCCTATTTATCTACTTGCACCCGGAGGTGCTTTCGAACTGCTAGGTTGGCAGGCACTGGGACCGAACGATGGGAGCGCACCCCGCCACGGGGATTCAAACCGCTGACCATGTGATCAGCAAGTCCTAGGCTCTGTGGTTTAACCCACAGTGCCACCCGCGTCCCTGCGTATCATCTGGAGGAGCCCACAATTAAGATGTTTTGAATATAAAAAAAATAGGGGGGACATTAAGGGTCTCTACTGCACCACCTAGGGACGAGGGTGGCACTGTGGGTTAAACCACAGAGCCTAGGACTTGCCAGTCAGAAGGTCGGCGGTTTGAATCCCCACGACGGGGTGAGCTCCCATTGCTCGGTCCCTGCTCCTGCCAATCTAGCACTGCCAATCTAGCAGTTCAAAAGCACATCAAAGTGCAAGTAGATAAATAGGTACCGCTCTGGTGGAAAGGTAATGGCGTTTCCGTGCACTGCTCTGGTTCACCAGAAGCGGCTTAGTCATGCTGGCCACATGACCCGGAAGCTGTATGCCGGCTCCCTCGGCCAATAAAGCGAGATAAGCGCTGCAACCCCAGAGTCGGACACAACTGGACCTAATGGCCCGGGGTCCTTTACATCACCAAAAGGCAGGGATGAGTTCTATTAGCTCAGAGTGGAAACACTGCCCCTTCCATAAATGGCAGTGGACATAACAAACCATACATGCAAATGGTTTGTATTAAAGCCAGGAGAAACCTCCCATCATCACTGTTTTTAAAGACTGGAACAAGGTTTAAGGGACTGAAGAAGTTCACCTTTCTCTGCGTAGAATCTGAAGGTTGCATTTTTGTTTTCTCTTGGTTGTATCCAACTAAGTTCTACTCGGAGCAAACCCATCAAAATGGATGAATCTTAGTTGTGCCCATTAACTTAGATGGACCCATGCATAACTTAAATGCTGCTCTGACTAAGACTAGCATTGGACAAACAATCCTGTGTCATTAATTTCTGCTTAGATTAGTTTTAGAAGCCAAAATAATTGGGGGAATTTAAGGGAGGTTGCAGATAAAAACTTTCCAAGTTGTATTCTTTTTTTCCTTCAAAAAGATTTCTTGGAAATCTCTCAAGCTTGAAGCCATATGGGGTTTGATTCAATAATTTCTGTTTTTGCTTGCTTCGGTGCTTTCAGCTGTGAGAACACAAATGCAAACAGTCGTCCAGAATACTCTTGTGAGACACTGGGCCTGGCTCAAAAATGATAGCCCATCAGCAATCTCTAGAGAAAAGCCACAATTCCCTTGAGCCCAAGCTCACTTCATAGACCAGAAAATCACACGGCGGCCTCTCCATTGACTTTCCAGATGTTGCTCCCAATCACAGACAGGCTATGCAAAGTGAAGACCACTTGATGTGTCTCAATGCCATTTGCATATTCTAATCCTCTCACTTTCTTCATTACCTGCATGCTCTCAGAGGGCAAATGGAGAAGCAGTGACACAGTTGGAGCAGTGAGGAAGGAGCAGGGGGCCCTCAAGCCCAGGAGCAAACCTTGGCAGATGCCCATCATTGCCAACCCTTGAACCCATGACAAGGGTTGCAAATAAAATAATATCATTTATCCTTATGGCCAGGCTAGTGCTATTTATCACCCATTTCTCTAATTGTTTTCCTGTCTGAACTTCTCTCTCTGGGTTGCAGTCTCAAGTACTATTGCCAAATAATGTAAATGACAGGCCACTCCTTTTTGTGGGAGGATCTCCTGCTGCCTCCGATTTGGGGACCTTGTGCAGTTCATATCTGCAATCAACACCCAGTGGTGTGGCATTTAAGCCTTCACTGTGCATTTGACATCCTCTTCCATTGCCACCCAGCAACTAGAATGGCCCTCCTGCCTGCAGATTCAAAAGCTTCAATACCTCCAATCAAAGCGCTAGTTCTGCAGTGAGTGATTGCCATTAAAAAAACAAACAAAGAACACCTGCCTTCTCTCATCTTTTCCCCGTAGAGGGGCCTTGTTCATTCAGAACCAGGATAGGGCTTTGCTGTCTGGTCTAGCAGGCCAGAGTGAAATGTTACTTTCACATAAGTGAAAACAGCAGCAGGTAACCAAGTTGTAATTTGTAGCTCCCATGCCAGGTTGCAGTTGTTACCAAGAGCGGATGGATCCAAAACCCAGGTGTCTTGAACAGTTGTGCAGTTCAGTAATCTCAGACTTCTGACTTAATGGTTTTCTGGGGGGGGGGACCTCGCTTTAGATGGTAATTTTAAATTTTGGACTTGAAAGCCCTCTTTTGTTGGCTTCCTTTTGGAGGCAGTGGTCTTATGGGAGAGCCCTCTCTAGAGAGTCAGGTGCATTACTTATTTTAGTAAAGGTCATAGCTCAGTCATAGAGCATCTGCTTTGAATGCTGAAGGTTCAATCCCCAGCATTCCCAGGTAGGGCAGGGAGAGCCTCTGCTCCTGCCAAAAGCCTGGAGTATGCACTGTCTATGGGCTGCCCAGTTCTAAGTTGTGCTTTCATTTTAATTACAAAAAAGCCACAATCAGAATTCTTTTCACAAGCATTTCCATTTCCCCTTTCTTAACCACTTGAAGCATGGAAAGCGGGAGATGGCAAGAGAAGAATCTGACCGTTTTTTTTAAATACAGCACAGTCCTCTTTCATTCTTTTCATCTCTCTCTTTTTTTTGAAACTTGAAGTGTTTTGTGAAATTGCCAAGATTATTTTTTTTAAGAAGTGTGTGTGGGGGGAGAGGGAAATCTTAGGGCAAAAATAATGGAATCCGAGGCGGGGGAGGTGGAATTACAAAACCCTTAGATGAGTAAGAATTGCAGGCATGCTGTGAGGTAACCGCCAAATACAATTTAATTATAAGATACAGAGCGGTAATGGCATTTGTGAGGCTGGAGCATGATTTCTCAGTAATAGAAGGTCCATGGGGTTCCCTGCCTCAGAATGCCAGATCATCTCCAAATGATGAAACACAGTATATGTGAATACATTTTTTCTTTTTCTTTTTTGCTGCTTAAATGAGAGCTTTAGTTCAGAGGGACCACAGGTGTGGTGAGGAGAAACCAGAGCAATGGTCAAGGCCCTGCAGACTGGTGGATCATGACTGGCCACGGTGTAGCTGTCATTCTCTCTCAAGTCCAAACATATTTACCTGCAGCATATTTGCTCCAGATATCTTTCATCTTTGCTGGTTGCCCCTTTGTTTCCAATTCTCATTCAAAGCACAGTTCTTGGCCATTAAGTGTCTAAACAAGGAGTAGGTAAACTGGAGCCAGAGGGCATCCTTGGTCTAATTTCTTACAGCTCCTTCAGCAATTGCTCTGCTGGCTAGTATGGCTCCATAGCCTCTGACATAGGCCACTTCTTTCCCTTCATGTATGGCAGTATCGTACCACTTTCACAGTACCAATGAATCCTGGGATCTGTAGTCCCAGAGTTCCCTGGGCTGAGGAGGGATTGGTTGTTAAACCACTCTGGGAATTGTAGCTCTGCAAGAGGAATGGGTATCTCATAACACCTCTCAGCATCCCTAACAAACTAGTGCTCACAGGATTGTTTGGGAATCCATTGCTGCTTAAAGTGGTATGCTTCAGCAGAATGGTGCTTTAGATGTATAATGCAGATGTTGCCGTTATTTCTTACTTTCCCATGTGCTCTCCCAGGAGGATAACACCAGTTTTCTAACCACAGCTGACATTATTTAGCTGAGTCCTGGAGACTTCCATGCCAGATCCTGGGCAGAATCAAAGGGAAGGAGTAGCTTGGGAGACATCTGTGTTGTTAGAGCCTCTGTCAAGTTGGCTCCCCAAGCAACTGGAGTTCAGGACTGAGCTGCAAAGCAGATCAGGAGGCAAAAGAGAGACAGCTCAGAGGCATCAGGGACTGCAGATGTGGGGGTGGTAGCGGATGCAAGCTAAGAGAGAGAGACTTGTAGCAGATGGACAGAGCAAGGAGCTAGCATGTGTCCCCTCTGCTGAGGCTGCTCTGTCCTTGTTATTTCTGCCTTGGTAGAGTTGAAGAGGTTTGCAGGGAAGACACAGTCCATACTGGCTGGGAAAGTGCTGCCAATGAAGTGTGAATGAAGCAGATGTGACTAGCTGCTGCAGAAAGGAGGAAGGAGGTCTCTGGTCGCCTTACCTCCCTCGGATGAGAGTGAAGGTGTCCTCTTACGTGAAAGCAAACTCAGCAGGCTGGGACAAACAGCACTCATTGAGAGAGAGGATATTACATGGTTTTTGAAGCCATCTTTATATCGAGATCTGCTTCAAACTTTCTAGCTTTCATTCATGGAGATGTTTCAGTGAATCTTTTCTTCTGAAGAGCCTGGTCCAGATTTTAAAGCATGCCTTTTGAGCCAGGCACTAGGATGCCTGGTAACTGACTTGCAAGTGTGGAGACTTTGTGGGGTGGGTGCCAGCATCACTGCCCCCCAATAAATGACAGAAATGGAGCCTACCAGGCCCACCAAGAAAGGAGAGAAGGGTATCAGCATACTTTGAGGAAAACCTTAGGAGGCTGCTTCCTCCCTACCACCACCCCAAGTATCAGTTGGAAAACTGGGGTGGGAGAAGGAATGGTCTGTTCAAAGAAGGGCTGAAACAGGAGGACTCCCATTAGAACAAGGAAGGGATCAGCCTTTTCAGTGCAAGTAAAAACTTAAACATGGAGAGAGAATGTATTGATATTAATTTACTTTTACTTTTTTTACAAAGAGATTTCACAACAAAATTAGATAACATTTTTCTCTCACAATGTACCTGCTTTTCAAGTAGGGCATGATGAAATCAACAGTTTGATTATTAATTTGACCAAAGTGTGTTTTGTTTCCATTCATCCAGCCCAAGAAGCCCAACACCTACCTACCTTCCTTTCTTCCTTCCTTCCTTCCTTCCTTCCTTCCTTCCTTCCTTCCTTCCTTCCTTCCTTCCTTCCTTCCCTTCTCCTGCACATATGGCACATTCCCTACTTTTTTAGGACGTGGAACAAGATGAGCTGGCAACCATCTCTGTTCCATCTGTTTAGCACCAATGATGGATCCGTTAAAGCCCCATTGTGGTCCCTCAGGGACACACTCAACTAATCCTCCGCTTTTAAGATTTTATTTGTGCAATAAATGGATGACAAGGTTTGCGAGTACATAACAAAATGAATAGGTTTATAAATGCAACCTTTCAGCAGTGCAGTATGGAGTAAAATGCTGCAGAGCTAAAGTGTTTAAGCGCATTTCTTCCCTACCTCATTCATATTTCAAGCAGTAATATGCTCATTTGTTTATCAGGCTGGTCTTTTTATTGTATTATATTATATTAATTTTTTTTGTTTTTCAAGCATATTTTTAAAAGAATTAACCTGGCAAAGATTTTAATAATAATAACTCATCTTTATATGACACCCTGTTATCTCAAAGGGCCTCATACAGCTTTGCCTGCTTAGCAAAGTAAAACACAAAATGATAATAGGCGAAAGATTAGGTTCACCCAAGGTACAAAACAACAGCAGCTGTTTAACAGCCATATAGTAACAGGGTGGGAGGCTGGGGAAGGGACGAGCTGGGAGGTCCTGGAAGCAGCAGGTTGGAGAGTGGGTGGAGGGGGGGGAGAAGAAGAAGGCTCTTCCAGGATGGGGCTGGAAGCTGAGCGTCTCAGTGTGAGTGCAGACGCAGACAGGGAGGAATGGTAGGGTACGCCTGCCATCCCGCAGTAAGACAGTTTTGGTCCTGCTGGCTCTCTTCCTCTCATACCTTGCTCCAGGAAAGGCCTGCATGTTGCTGAACAAAGGGCCAGACAGGCCCAGAGGAGGAGCTCACACACAGTCCATTGCACCGTCTGTTGGGAAGGGCTCTGGAGTGAGAAGCTAGAGGGGAAAGGTGGGGCCAGAGGTCAGTTTCCAGCAATATCTCAAGCTGAAGAAGCCGAGCCTGGGAGACCTAGCTGTGTGACCTTCTGTGAATAAAAGTCAATTGCACTCCAAGCCTCCAGCCTTTTCTTGACTTGCGGAGACCTGGCATTTCCCTATCAGCCTTGTGACATCCAGGCACCATTTTTCCATGGCACATAGTCCAGCACTGAGATATCATCCTGTCCCATAAACCTGGGTTGGGGATCCAGGGTCACATTCCCATCAGGAACGGCCTGTTCAAATAGGGGCTGAAACAGGAGGACTGTTAAAAAGGAACATTTTTGCCTAAAGGTGTATAATGAAGATGCCAAGCGAACCTCCCTGGGGAGAGCGTTCCACAGATGGGGAGCCACTGCAGAGAAGGCCCTGTTCTCGTGTTGCCACCCTCCAGACCTCTCAAGGAGGAGGGACGCGAAGAAGGGCCTCAGTGTCATTAGGTCTGACACTCAGCCAAGTGAAGGTTGTGTTTTTGCTAACTCCAACTTTGAATGGTGCAATCTACTGCTGGCTCACTCTTTGACTTGGTTGGACTATTATTCACATCATCCCTTACTGTTCTTTGTGCTGATTGGGGCTGGTGGGAATTGTAGTCCTGTATATCTGGTTGGCAAAGGCTGTCGTAGAAAATAAAGATCTCTTTGGTTTTAAGTAACTTAATTATGGTAGAGCATGTGGAACCCTGCATTTATTACCACAGTTTCTGAATATTCATCACTGTGGAAGGAAACCATGAATTGATGTAAATGTGTGATTTATTTCAATACAATGAGTGTTTTGTGTTTTTGCTTTTTTAAATTTAATTTGAGGGACCAGCTGTTTTAACTTTTTGTATAAGAATTTAATTAGTATATAATAGCACAGTTAATTAAATACAAATCAATAGTTTAAAACAACTAATTGATATTTAATATGTATGGGAAAAATAACTTAGTTGTAATATAATTAACTCAATATTAAATAAGTGTTGGAATTGCAATTATGTCTTTACAGCGATTATAAAGTTTATTGTTCTTTAATAAACTTGCAATTAGGCAGGAATGAGCTCAGAAAATTATTAAACAGGTATTATTGGGCTATTAAACATTTATTACCATTCCTGATGGGATTCAGCTGCACAAAAGCACAAATTATGATGACGTTAATAAACCTTTACTACCCCTTTGCAATAGCATTTTTGTGTGCTGCTTCATCTGAAACCTCAAGCTCTCCATGACTTTTGTATAACATAATTGCCTTCAAAGTGAGCTGTAAAATTGCTAAGGGAAGGAGGGAGGGGTTGACGAAGGAAGGGAAGAAGAGTAACTCAGCAGAACCTGAGCCCCTTTACCAGCTTTGTCATCTTCCACCCCATAATTCAGTAGTAGAGCACTTAAGATCCCCAGCATCTTAAGTTAGAAAGTTGTTGAGTTGCCAGTTGTTGTTGTTGTTGTTGAGTTGCCAGTTAAGTTGCCAGTTGTTGAGATAGGGCCTCTGCCCTTCACTCCAAGGATTCCCTGCCAGTCAGAGTAGTCATTACTGGGCTAAATGAAGCGACAGTGTGACTTTATATAAGGCAGTGCCTTACGTTGCTGAGTGGAGTGTGTACCACCCCAGAAAGATGCTAAGGGGACATGAAATGGATATATTTGCCCTTCTCTATTGCCTGCAGAGCTGTTCATCCCTCTGACATGTATAGGCTTCTCCTTCTACTACAGTGGTACCTCAGGTTACATATGCTTCAGGTTACATACGCTTCAGGTTACAGACGCCACTAACCCAGAAATAGTGCTTCAGGTTAAGAACTTTGCTTCAGCATGAGAACAGAAATCGTGTTCCAGAGGCGCGGCGGCAGCAGCAGGCCCCATTAGCTAAAGTGGTGCTTCAGGTTAAGAACAGTTTCAGGTTAAGTACAGACCTCCAGAACGAATTAAGTACTTAACCTGAGGTACCACAGTATTAGCTTTGGGATGGAGGGAGGGGAGGATAATTGCTGGACACCAGATCCTAAGAACACTGGCAGAGGAAGAGGAGTGCAGGGGGAAGCGCACCACCCCCAGCAGCACGATCCCAGTGGGGTGCCATTGTGGCTGCCCCCCCCCATGGTGGGTGTCACGCCCCCACAGGCGGCGTGTCACGCCCCTGTGGTCGGTGCACCATGCCCCCAGGACACACACCAGCCCCGTCCTCACCTGCTCTCCGCCCCCCAGTGCCGGAGCATGAAGCTCTGCAGCTGCCTAAGAGCAGCCCTGGTGGCCTATCTAGTCCTGTATTCTGTTCCCATGTAGTGCCCATCCTAGTGCCTCTGAGAAGCCCACAAGCGGTACCATAATCATGCATATTTCATTAGGGTGCGCACCCACTGATTTTACTCATAGTCATATTGCATGCATACCCATACATTATATTTATTCATCAAGCAAACTAAGGAAACTAAAACTAAACTTTCCAACTCCCCGCCCCATTGTATACCGTATTTTTCGCTCCATAAGACACAGTTTTTTCTTCCTAAAAAGTAAGGGGAAATGTCTGTGCATCTTATGAAGTGAATGTGTGGTCTCTGGCAGCGGCAGAGCTGCGGACTTTGGTTCCCGGAGCGGCGGGGGCCTGGCACGCCGCCCGTGCAAGCATCCTAACGGCAGCGCCCTCATGAGCGTCCCCGACCCGTGTGAGGGGGTGGGGAGAGGTGAGGCGGGGAAAGAGGGCTTTAGAACACTCTTTAGAGTTCCCTCCATTCGAAGGGCTCTGTGACTTGCATGAGAGCAGCCAGGAGCCAGCGCGGAGGGAGATCTTTCTCCCTTGTGCGCTCTGTCAGATTGCGATGGGGAGCTCCCGCCAAGCAATATATTTGCCTCTTACCCCAAGGCTTAGCTGCCAGATGCCCATGTGTGTCTAAAGGCTCTGAGGGAGACGTTGCCAGAAGTAGAGGAAACGGGTCTCTTTATCCCTTGGATGAGCAAGCAAGGCTGGCAGGCAACACGTTTGGGTTTTGTTTGCAAGGTGAGGTGACGACCTTCACTTTTGCTCTGTTTTTGTTTTGCATTTTTATGTTGTGATCTTCAGAGGGAGGGCAGTATACAAATTAACAACAACAACGCGTGATCTGAACAAGCTCTCTCTCGCTCTCCCTCTCTCCACCCCTCTCCCCCGGCATCCTCCCTCCTGGGTAGCGGATATAGTTGCAGCAGGAGTTTCCTGCGGCTTAATGTGAGGCCAGAGAGAGAGAGAGAGAGAGAGAGAGAGAGAGAGGTGCTACTTCCAGAGCTGAGTAATGTCTGAGCAAACATTGCCCAGGGAGATAGATGTTGTGGCTAGAGAATGAGGCTCATTGAAAAGAGCGGCGGCAGCTGTTGGTGCAGCCGCCAGGAAAGCCAATGAGTTCAGTTTTGCCGCCGCCACTGCTGCCACCTTTGGAGGCAGGCTGACTGAGCTGCAGGCGCTGTCCCATTGCCAAGGCTCCAGCAGAAGAAGGTGCATCTTATGGTCAGGTGCATCTTATGGGGCGAAAAATACGGCTTCATTGGCTTCAGTGGTTTGGCTGCCAATCTCTGGGAGATTTCTAAATGCCCAGCGCCACCGCTCCTCCTAAGTTGTGTATGTTGTGGTGGGGAGGGTTGAGCCCTTAGAGCTGCAAACTTTTTTTTGGTTAAAGGTGAAGAGTAACCACTATGGGGGGACACGGGTGGCGCTGTGGGTTAAACCACAGAGCCTAGGACTTGCCGATCAGAAGGTTGGCGGTTCGAATCCCCACGATGGGGTGTGCGCCCATTGCTCGGTCCCTGCTCCTGCCAACTTAGCAGTTCGAAAGCACGTCAAAGTGCAGGTAGATAAATAGGTACCGCTCCGGTGGGAAGGTAAACGGTGTTTCCGTGCGCTGCTCTGGTTCGCCAGAAGCGGCTTAGTCATGCTGGCCACATGACCCAGAAGCTGTACGCCGGCTCCCTCGGCCAATAAAGCTAGATGAGTGCTGCAACCACAGAGTCGGCCATGACTGGACCTAATGGTCAGGGGTCCGTTTACCTAACCACTGTGGGTAACTGTGACTCTGCCTTGAGAGACTTGCGGCAGCTGAGGGAGCTGGGATGCTGCTCCAGACAACATTAGAGTGTGCCTGGCACACCTGGGGGATGATTCCAAGTTTGAAACTCATGCACATGCCTGGCTATTTAAAAAAAAGACCCATCTGATTCCCCATGGTCCCCTATAGCTAAAGCATTGTTAAGTGCTGTGTGCTTTGCTCTCCGAGCTGTAGATTTTCCCTTGCATATGAAAGGGCTTGGGGGTGGAACCCGGCTCAGAGATTCAGGCCTTCAGCGCAGCAGCACCAAGACACCTTGAAGGAGCAGTTAAGCATTTAAATATGCCTTTAGCTATAAAAGCTTTAGCAAACTCTTAATGTATTTGCAGCATGAATTATCATAATGCTGTGCGTGCTTGCATTGTTCCGTCTCATCATGAGGGTAGCAACGTATTTTTTACAAGTGTAAAAGAAGGCCCCCTTGAGAGCAAACTTGAAATAAGACCTCAAATCCAGAATTATGCTTTGATCCATTGAAAGTTGAATGTTACAATGTGGACTTTTACCTTTATGGCTGGAGCCTCCAGAGGGATCAGGTGCAATGCAGTAGCAGATCTAAAGGACGGGAAGCCAATACCTCAGCTCTTTGCCACATTTCTAAAATTAAAAACATCCCAAAAGTCGTTGAGCTTTTTATAGGAAGACCCCAAAATTGTTGAGCCAACCTGTGTAGGGAATCTGGCAAAGAGGCCCAAACACTACATCAGGCATAGGCAAACTCGCCCTCCAGATGTTTTGGGACTACAACTCCCATCATCCCTGACCACTAGCTGGGGATGATGGGAGTTGTAGTCCCAAAACATCTGGAGGGCCGAGTTTGCTTATGCTTGTACTACATGTTCTCCCCCTCACATGTGATGCTTTCTCCCATGAATCTAACCTGAACCTGCTTACTCTGACCACAATGCCCACTCCTAGTTTTCTCTAGTTCCTGTCTGTCTCTCTGACCTGATATTACTGGATATCATGTCCTCCTAGCTACAAGTCTGCATTCAGCTCTGGCCCACCCTGGGTGCCAGCAACCCATGCTGCATCGCTGCTTTGGGTCCAAGTTGTTTAGAGCTTTGTAAAGTAACAGAGGTGCCTAGGGCTGGTCAAGTTATTACTGTATTTGAGACAGAAAATGCTACAAGCCCTTCTTGTTTTCCCAGGCAGCAAAAATGCAACAGTTAAATGACCAGCTATTTGTTCAGGGAACCAAAAATCACCATCAGAGCTGACCCAAAGTCTTTTGCTGCCTGAGGCAAAGGGCAAGATGCTGATTTCCCACGATCCATGTGCAGAGGATTACTAGACTGGCTGTTGCATCTTACTTCATCAATGGCGAATGGGCTAGCGGTCCCTAGATTCTAATGAGGATCTCCAGACCTCCAGTGCAGTTGGGTTGGCCATGCCTTTTACGCACTAGCTCAATTGCTCATGAGGTGCTGCCTTGTAACCTGAGAGCCTATTTACATTTTTTTTCTGCATACAGTGGTACCTCAGGTTACATACACTTCAGGTTACAGACACTTCAGGTTAAAGACTCCACTAACCCAGAAATAGTGCTTCAGGTTAAGAACTTTGCTTCAGGATGAGAACAGAAATCGGGCTCCAGCGGCACAGCGGCAGCAGGAGGCCCCACTAGCTAAAGTGGTGCTTCAGGTTAAGAACAGTTTCAGGTTAAGTACGGACCTCCGGAACGATTTAAGTACTTAACCTGAGGTACCACTGTATTATCTTTCATCCCTTTGTACACTGTATAGATATTATGTATGATCTGATGTAAATAAATAAAATATATCCCACTGCATCTGAGGGTAACAGACTAGCTTAAGGTTGTAAGGTAGGCTGCATGGAATACTGCTTTGTTTTCTCCCTCCCACTTGAAGCAGTTGCCCCATTCTGCTTAACAGTAGGGCTGGCCCTCCAGTAAATACAAACTGTTTCTATGGCTTAGATCTTTGGGCTATCCTTGCAGAGGTTTTCACTTTACATATGCCTTTATTGATAGGCCCTCGTTCTAGATTCATCCACTAGCCGCATCAATCAACAGCAATAAACAGGACCCCACCCATACAAAAGAGATGGGTAATTATGTAATTACATTTCACAATTAGCAGGAAAGGTGGAAAGGGGGAAGGGAAGCTGATTTGTTTGGCTCTGTTGTTGAAGCCACTGTTTATTATGGCTGATAAGTTTAGTTAATTTGGTGCTTTTAATTACATTCTGATACCTTGGCAGTTCATTAGAGGCTTGATAAGGATCAATGATACCTTTGGTTTCATATCAGCAAAGGCATGAATAACAGCTTGTTTACTTCTCCAGTTTTATACAGATAAGACAAGTGATCCAGAAATGAGGATGCTACTGCAGCCTTATTGATAGGCCTCTGCCTGCTTGGACTCGTTTAAAAGGGAGAAAAAAGGATTAATTCTAAACCTGGGGGCAGCCGTTGTACAAATGGCAGTCCCAAAGGTCCATTTTATGGCAGTTTCCTTTTGCTGAACACAACAGGACTGAAAATGGTATTTGGCCTATGTCCAGACTTTTCATGAAACAAATTTACAATAGGAGCCTGCTATCTAAATGGTGAGGCTATTCAGGATATGGGAACTCGGATTGTTGGATGCCATAAACCAGGGATTGGGAACCTGTAGTCTCCCAGATGCTGGTCAGCTCCATCAACCCCAGTCAGCAATGCCAATGCTAGTCAGTCACAACTGGAGTCAGAGCCAAACAACATCTGCAGGGCCACACATTCCATATTCCTGTTTTAGCCTCAGTGGCCCACTATGACCTGTGCTCATCTCTCCAAGAAAATTGAATCACTAAAAGTTACCACCTTTCACAGTAGATCACTTTCTACATTGCAAATTTTGGAGGCAGCATTGATAAATAATACTGCCTTCATGTTGGCTTGGCTGTGGTAGCATCCTCACCATTTAAAAGAAATGGTGTTTTGTGAAACACCAACCTGTTACAAACACTGTTTATAATTGGCTTGATCAGCAGTTTTCTCACTGATTTGAAATGGTGATATGACTGCAAGTATTGGGGGAGGTAGACCACATAATAGAAGATCCTTCAACCAGATTTCCTTTTTCATTTTAACTGAGGCTGGTCACCAGTCTTATGCCTTGGGAACCATTTGAGATACCAGAGTTACCTGTGTTAGATTTTGGAAAATGACATTCATCATATTTCAGTTGCTGCAATTTCCCCACCTCTGCTCCTCCATTCTGCAGGGATGGCAAACGTATGGCCCCCTAGAAGTCATTGGACCCCAACTCTCATCATCCCTGACTATTGACTATTCAGACTGGGACTGATGGGAGTAAGAATCCAACAACATCTGTAAGGCCAGAAGTTCCCATTCATGTCACATGGGCTAGAAAGAAAAGTTTCTTCCATGAGCACATGTCTTTCTCATGCCCTTAACTACAGCTCGTTCTCTCTCCATCTGAAATTTGTAGTGGAGATGTTGCTTTGGGCCCTGTTATTGGCATCGATTCCTGCTTGCCCTGAGACCCAGTAATTCTCTGTTTGCAAATGAAGTAGTAGATATAAAAAAGGACCACAGGCACACTAAACAAACATCAAAAGAACTTTGATCAGCAAGGCCGCACAAAATGAGAGAGACCCAGTCGTATATGTCTGGGCCACAGGCAAGGCAGACCGCGCTGCCTTAATTCTTTCTGCTGTGCCGTGAGGTGGTTTTGTTTGAAGAATCTGCAAGGTGTTTTTACGCACTGCAAGATATATATATATACACATACAGATGCATGGTGAAGGTGGAAAGCACACAGAGACGGCCGTCTCCCTTTTTTCTGGAAAAACCCATGCTTAGATCCATTTCTCTGCCTTTTTGCTGATAGCCAGGCAGCTCCTGTAAGAAAGCAAGAGATCAAAGACATGTACTTCCTCAGGCCTTGGCGTTCAGCCACTTTACAGGCCAGCTGTTTTGCTTTGAAAGGGCATGGAGCCTGAAGACAGATTTATCTCTCCTTCAAGGTCCCATGTTCTATTTTATCACACGGTCTGCTAAGTGAACGGGATTAGAGAGCTCTCATTACTTGCATGTGTTGAAGAGCAGAGATTTATTGAGCCTCCTCCTGAACATAAACAGAGCGTCTGAAGCAAACACTCAGGGAAGGAGTTTCCACTGGGGAGTGGAAGTTAGCTGGGCACTGCGGGGGGTGGGGGGTGGGGGGGTGGATTTGTTCATTAAAAATCCATACGCAATTCAGGTAGGAGGAATGGAAGAGTTGGTGCTGGGATTTAGTACAGCCACCCAGTTCCTGTGATTGGTGTTTGCATCACAGCCCAGATATATTTTTGAATATACCAGGGATAGGGAAGCAGCAATACGGTGGGCATAGCATGATAGCACTGAAATGAATTGGTGCCTGAATTATAGTGATTTTGGTCACATCTGATTGAAAAGCGCCCATGGATTTTTTGTTTATATATTTACATGCTACCTGCATGCATGTGTTTATAGATAGACAAGACAGATATGGATATTGAATATATATCCCATGCCTTCAATATAGGTGGCAGCTAATGAAACAGAAACCATTGTCTGTTTGCTTGTTTTATTGGAACGCACTTCTAAACCACTTAATGGTTTGTTTGTTTGTTTGTTTTAATAAAAAAAACTGCAAGAGATATAGAAAACAAAGAATTTCCCTATAAGATCAGACCCTATTATTTCTGATGTCTTGCTTTCACCTGTTCCTGTTTTTATGTGCTTATTTATCTATCTATTTATTTATTTATTTATTTATTTATTTATTTATTCTGGCTTACTGATTTTATTATACTGCTTTATTAAGACGTCAGAAATAATAGGGTCTGATCTTATAGGAAAATTCTTGGTGAAACAATATGCCTTTGGATCCAGTAGATCTGTTACTGGTGCTGCTCCTGCATCACTGCTGTTAACTCCCTGCTTCAGGGCCTTATGACCACAGCTGCTGGCACTTTAGTGAGTGCCTTGCTATTCTTTCAGCAAGTGCAGCTGTGCAGGGGCCTCCACAGCAGAAAAGCACATCTCCTCCCCCTCTTGGTAGAGGGAAACCTTGGCATCTAGTAAGGCTACTCTATAACCTATGTGTAAGAAATAAAAACTTTATTTGAATAGCTTGCTTCCAACCAGGGTCTCTTAAAATGCTCTCTGCCCTGATCCAGACTTTTTTCTTTTTCTTTTGTTTTTTTGCAAATGCCTCCCGTTTTTAGTCAACAGTTTTGCTGATCACCATCTACTTTGCTGTCTTTTGCAGAACTTGGTCTCCCAAAGAGAGGATGCTGTCTGGTCTTTGGGTTCATGTTCAAGGATAAGTACCGGCGAATGACTGAAGGTTAGTGCAATGTCTTTGCCTCTGTTATTTTCACTTGTTCTGCCCACTCTCCTCCCCATGCCCTCAACCCACTTCCATCTGTTTTGTTAACTTAGGTCACATACAAACAGTAGAGGCAGGTTCTTTACTCAATTCTGGGTGTGCTCATGCAAGTCTGTTCTGAGTAAACTGCAGTAAGGGAGCAGGGCCACCCCAATACATTTTGGCACCAAAGACACACCGCAAAATGGTGCCACTCCTCCCCACCATGAAGGAAGATCAAGAACAAGCAGGGAAGAAAGCCCAACATTGGGATCTGCTACCCCTGTGGATTCTGCTGCCTGAGGCAGTCACCTCACCTTGCCTCATGGGTGGGCTGGTCCTGTAAGAGAGAGTGCCCTCCCATAGACTTCCTGTCCCAACACTTCCTGCTTACTTTGTAGATCCTGATCCAGCAGGGCTTTTCTTACATTGTTATGAGCCACTGCACTTAGATCAACAGTGGAAAGCCTTAGGTCTGGGGCCAAATGTCACCCTCTGGGCCTCTCTACATGATTCTTAGGACTCTTCCCAGGCCACAGCTCTCACCAACCCTGCTTCATACCCTCTGAGTGTTTTTGCCTGTCTGAAATGTGTCATTGAACTCTGGTAACACCTCTGGTTTGCCTAGATGGAAGATATGTGAGTGTGTGTAGAAACTAGGCTTCTAGTTTCTCCACCTACTTTTGCATTTGGCCCCACATGCAGGCCTCATGAGGTTGCCTAGATGGAACTGTGGCCTTCTGCTGCTGCTGCTCCACCTCACCATTGCTGCTTCCTTGCTCACCCACCTCTCCCTGTGGTCAAAGAGTTAGTGAGCAACTGTTGGCGGTGTTCCTATTATGTATATCTCAAGTCTTATATTTGGTTGGAAGATTAAGGCCTTTGGGTTATAGCTGCTGGCTGGAACTTGGAAGCTAGGATGGTAATTTCACTCGGTACCTGAGGGTTCTTCAGCTTTATTGCAGAAAATATCTGTCAAAAGCCTTTTCTAAATGCAGATGGAGGCTTCAGCTTGCAAAATCTGTGCTTAGCTGTAGCTCTGGAACAGAGAAGCAACATTACATCATGGCTTTAAAGCTGCCCAAGCAAGCATCCCTCTCAGGGATGTTGATGGTTCCATGGGCCCCACGTGAGCTCTTTCCTACAAAATGCAAACGTATATTACTGTTAATTCCCTCTACCAGCCAAGCATCTTATAAGCAACCATTGATTAACTGTTTCAATAGATGTGTGTAATTGTGAACAGAAATCATTAAACCATTAAAAACACTTGCAAGTAAACTCAGTTAGCATCTCAGCAGCCTATAGCTTTGACACTTGCTGTTTTGATGCAACAGATGGCGTCTCTAACACTGCCATATTTAATGTCATTGGTGTCAAAAGTGGAAACAGGCAGAGATGATCTTCAAATTGCTTATCCTTGACCACAGAAGTTGATAGTACGTCTTCCTTTCTGACTATAATTACATTCCAAGTTGCTGGTTCCACAGAAGGGTCAGGAACAAACCAGGGAAAATGGTTGCATCTATGTGATCCCCTCCCTCTAGGTAGTTTATGCAAAGTCCCTTCAAGCTAAGGGCATTCATCTTTCCTTCTCTTCAACAATGATATTATCTTTGATCTGCCAGATCCTGGCTCAAGCCACAACACTCATTGGGTGACTTTGGGCAAGTCACTGTCTCACAGCCTAGCCCAGCCTTTCTCAACCTTGGGTCCCTAGAGCTTGTTGGACTACAACTCCCATCATTCCTAGCCAGCATGACCCACTGGTCAGGGATGATTGGAACTGTAGTTAAAGAACATCTGGGGACCCAAGGTTAAGAAAGGCTACCCAAACCTAAGAAAAAGGGTTGTTGTTCTGAGGAAGAAAGTAGGGCAAGAGGGAGAAACATGTGCATGGTGTTCTGCAAACCTTATAAAATTATGTAGTTAGAGTTTATAAAACAGAACAGTTGTGGCAAGTGTAGGGAACCCATGGTCCTCCAGATGTTGTTAGACTACAGCTGTCATTGCCATTGGCTATGTTGGCAGGGACTAAGAGAAGTTGGAGCCCAACAACATCTGGGCTGGCAAGGTTTTCTGACCCTTGAGCCTGTAGCAAGGGAGAAGAATAGTAGCTTATCAGCAGTTCTACAACCCTTACCCAGTAAGAGTTTATGATACTATACTCAACCAACCACATTTCACAATGTAATCACAAGAGGAATAGGTATGAAACCTTGTAATTACATGGTTCAGAATACAAATTTGCCTAACTTAAAAGTTGTAATATTGGAATGCAACGCAAATATAACTGTATTTCGTTGTGTTCTTTAGCCGTTCATGAGGCTTTGCATATATGCAGAGAAAGAGAGAGAGAGTTTTGATTTAATTTGCATTTAGCAAATTCTGGAAGGAGAGTTCTTTTATTTTACTTCCTGCCTCATCATATAGTGAAAGGGCCAGGAAAATATAGGTTAGGGAGATGGCTAACAAGGAATGAACAAGAAAGCTTTCACAAAAGCCATTGTCTGCCTAGGTTGGGCATAGTGCTTGATCAGATAAGGATGGAGAACACAAGTTCTCTATACCTTTCTGTGGGAATGTTAAGGAAGGTGGGAGAGGATATATTGTTTTGATATTATCTCTCCTCACCCGTGCTAGTGAGTAAACAGTGGAGCATGTTCCCTTTGCAACTTATTGGAAGCAAGTTGATGATTCCTTAGAATCCTTTAATTAAGCAATCTAGTCTGACTTGTCCAGTCTGGATTATTCCTGATAAATTTCCCCTTTTATTTCCCTCTTAAAATAATAATAACTCAACACAGTCTTCTATAAAAGTAAGAATAAAGTTTTGCTTGCATTCAGTTCACAGCAGCAATCTGAAGGCAGGCTTTAGCTTGCGATTACAGTGAAAAGAAGTCTGGGCTACATCTCAGACTTTCTGCTTGTGGGCTCCATCCTAAGTGAAGCTTGAGCCATGCGCTGGCTAAGAATCAGGAGAGTGAGAGTGAAAGTTCAAGAGTAAAAGAGTAAGAGTCCAAGAGAGAGATGGTTGTGGGGCCAGAGCTAGGGTCACGCCCATCTACCTTGTCACACGCAGGGGGAGGAAGCTCCAGAGCAGGTATGACGGGAAGTCCTCCCTGTCTGGAGCCACATTGTCCTGTGTGTCCATTCTAGGCAACAGGAAAATATTGTACTTGACTGCTTTAGTAATAATACATCCCACACTTCCTGATACTCTGAAGCTTTCTAAGCTTTCTCTACAGTTACCCTGTGCCATTAAAAAGTCTGCTTTGGTGGTGTTTGCTCAGAATTACTGTCTGAATAGCAATTTACACTGAGGAGTCAGATTTAAAATATAGTACAAAGAAACTTGTGAATCAGTTTAGACCTTATTGTGGAATAAAATAATTTTATTTCATTTTTGTGTCCAAGGTGTTTGTAATTAGCAAGCCATTTTTTAATTAAACCAAGGGCAGTTTGTACTTTGCTTATAGAAACAGCTGCACTAGTTGTGTGTGGGGGGGGGATTGCATTTCCCAGCCATATGATGTCATTTGAGTGTTGGAAGGAATGACAACAAAGAGGTTCCAGAACAGAAATTATTACTTAAGGGAAGAGGTCCGGTTCTTTCATAATGAACAAGTAACAATTGTGTGTTTGCTGCATGAAAGGAATAACTTGGAAAGGCCCAATGGACAGCTGACAAAATGCCTTGGATGATTGGGGCTAATCACTTCCTTGAAACAGAGTTACTTGGGCTTGGAGGGGGGGAAATAAAATAGAAGAAGCAAGTTGGAGCAGACAGTATGCTAATTAGATTACAGACAATGCTGGATTCAAGCTAGAAGGCTCTCCAGAGACATAGCATATATATATAATCACATTTGGGAACATAAATATAACAGTGATGTGCAATTTCACACATTCAACAGCAATGATCATATATGCTAATTCATCCCTGGTAACAATCTGAGGTATGTGTATTATTAGGCATGCAGAAAACTCATCCAATGATCAGTACACAAGGGGGGGTTAGTTTCAGCAGTTACTGGCAGTTTTTTCAGTAGCCACATTCACACCACACATTTAAAACAGTCATGGGCTGATCTACACTGATCAGAAAAATCCTGTAAAAAGGGGGGGGGGAGCTCCCACTGCAATTTCCCATTGGTGACAGATTGCTGCTCTACGTCGCCCTCTGGTGTCGCAATCTCTATAACGCATTTTGGTTTCCTCCAAAGAAGTCTATAGTTTGTTTAACTTAGTTAGGAGGCCACTATTCCCCTCCCAGAGCTTCAATTCTCAATTCCCTGTGAAGAGGGAGTGGCCATTAAACCACTCTGAATGTGTAGCATGGATGTGGTCTCTGTCTGGCCCACTTCAGACAAAGCAGTAGGATTTTGGAACAGCAAGCTCAAGGAGGAGAACATGCTGAGGCTAGTGCCTATTTAATTAAGAATTTATTTTCCTACAGCAAAACCTGGAAGTGAACCCTTAATCATGGATACCTCCTGAGACCACATGCAGACTGCACCAACCCTTCCAGACAGTTTGGGGCATTTCCCAGGATTTATTTTTTTTAATGCAGACCTACACATATTAAACATATCCCATGCCTTCTTCTATCATTATAGGTTGCATTTCTTCAGAAGAATGGCAGCCATTTTGTTTGTGAGGCCATCGTGAGTCATGCCAAATGTGTTCTCCCTGAGGAGATTTTCCATTAGCACTGTGTATTTTTCCCAAATGTTATTCAGGCTTCACATAAAGCCTCTGTCAACATTCAAAACACCTGCTTGTAAAGGAATAGCACAATAAGAAGCTGGTGAACTTTAAATTCCTGTGCCTATTCTAAAGCGTTTGCTCTTTGTTTTCAAAGACCCACAAATTCATGGCATTGCCTTTAAAATGTAATACTGAAGGTCTCTCATTAGTTAGTATCAGTCGCCATTTCAAATTTGCTGACAAAGTCTCAAAAAAAATCAATCGGCTTCCTGGTGATTTCTGTAATCATTAGTGATTTGTTGCCATACGCCCAGAATTTAGTGGACATTGCCTGTATTCGGCTCTCGTAAACAGCATTTGGACAAAAATCGCTGGAATGTCCGGGAAAATATGGACGTACGGCAGCCCATGTCAGGCATGTACATTTTGGCAAATTTCAAACGAAAGAAAAAAGAAAAGCTCAAATACTCAACAACTTTTGTGTCCGGATGTTCACTTATTGAAATACGGCAACCCTAATAGTAAGAGACAAAATACACGCGTGAGTTGGTTTCTTTAGTACAAGGGTCAAGAAACTCTTTTCGTTTTGTTAAATTACCACTAAATTTGCTTTTTAATAAATGGGGGCATGAGCTCGTTCTTGGTAGAACCTCCTATGCAAGAAACCCCAGTGAAATGGGTAGAATTTTTGCCCCTGACTCAGAGGTTACCCACTTCTGTTTCACTGCTAGCACTTTCCTGGAGCAGCTCGGACATGTAAAAAAGTAGACATGCCCAACTGTGCATTAAATTATTGCAACATCAAATCAAGCTAAGGGCAATATCACCCTTCCCTGCTTGCTCTTACCACTTAGAAGGGAAATTTTCTGCATATTCTGTCCAAGCTCTTCCTAAGTTCCAAGGTGTGACAAGATCCCAGGGGTTCCAGGTCCTCAGCCAGGGTTTGTGTTTCCTTTGGAAAATTAGGCACCACAGAGGCTAGAGTGTCTTTATGATAAATGGTTTATTTACACATCAAACTGAGCCTGCTTAGGAAGGGGCTCACAGCAGCAGCAGCACCCCAAAAATGCAGCAGCAACAATAAGCCCAAGCATCATCCTTTCTCTACAGCCTAACTTGCACTGCAGGGCACAATCCAGTTTAATGGTTGCTTTCTCTTCTTCCTGGTTACATCACTCCCAGCCCTACCACACCATAGCTTCTTAGCTTTCCTTCTCTACCTCAGGGAGAGGCCTTCCATTTGCATTCTCATGCCTATGTAATTTGATCCTGTGTTGTGTTAACACCTAATCTTTTGATGCTCTGAAAACCCTAATTGCCGATCCCTTTGGGCAGTCACCTCACAAATGTGACCTCATTAACACATGTTGATTTGGCTAAGATTACAATATCCAATACACAGCCCAGGTGAATTAACTCTCCACATAGGCTAATTCCAGAAGATTAACAGTGGCTACCCCACATCTTAAATACACATGAGTCTGGCTATTACCGATCCTAATGTACCAGTTCCGATTAAATCCTAACATTTATTAAAACCAAGCATTTAGCACCCACAGATCTATAACAATATATTGAGTGCTATAATATTAGTGAGACTTCATACCACTTTCATAGCATTTATATTGCTCTTTTCATTTCAAAAATGTTGTAGTTGTTGCCATATGACTAATGGGGGATTGCTGGATAATGTGGATGCATTATTCCAGCAAAGGAGTTGCTTTTCTGATTTTCCTTGTGGCCCGATTAAAGATTGACATTATTTCTTTGTGTCTGGATCACAAGGTAGCTCAGGGGTACTAGATACAAGGAGGAAATTAAACTGGTGACAGTTGTAGTCTGAACAGAAGTGCGATGGAGCTGTTGGGTAATGATAGCCTTGATGTAAAGAAGCGTTATACTTAATCCTCCACCATCTGTCTTCATTCTACTAATAACCCACTCAATCAGACACTACAGACTGTTTGTTAACATTCAGAAACAAATACATAATCACTAGGAACGTGTCATTTCTCCAGCTGGAGAACGATCCTGATAAAGTCAGAACTTCTCCATGGGCAAATATGCAAATATGACTTTACCTGAGGATAAAGTCTAAGGCCACATTTAGTGGCTTAACAAGCCAAACCATGGCCCACCAGTATGGTGGCTCACAAGGAGTTGTATCAACCTCTTACGTTTGCTACATGGTGATAAAAATAGGGATTTTCAAAGGCTTGGCAGATGTGTTAAAGCAGGCGAGTCGGAAGAAGTCATACTGGTCTGGGATAGGCATTAAACCAACTGCATGAAGCAGTTCATGTTAACTTCAAACTTGCTAATTTCTCCTGATATACCTATTTCAGTATACAACTTTGCCTACAATGAGTGTTTTTGCAAAGCAGTTAATACTGCACATTTTGTATCTTATTATTGTATTTCTATACCACCCTTCATCTGAAGATCACAGGGCGGTTTGCGTGTTTTTTGCAAAGCAGTTAATATTGCACATTTTGCATGCTATTATTATTATTTCTATACCACCTTTCATCTGAAGATCACAAGGTGGTTTGTGTTTGCACTAATATATGCATTTATACGCATGTTTTACTCTAGTATGTTTATTGTGTACACGTTCCTTGGCTGGAAGACTGCATTGCAAACTTTGGATAATGTTCAGTTTGCATAATGTGCAAATTAGGTAGGTTTGCCTTTAAATGCGAATAGAGTCGAATTTCTCCCCAATCTCCAGGAAGGATTGCACTTGGAAACACTGCCATAGGGAGGGCAAAATCACACATCCCTAGGAGTCGGCGCTGACCTTCCTGACTTAAGAACAGCTTGGTGGTTTCTTGGCAGAGCTTAAAGTTAAGAGCAAATTTTAATTTAGCAAAACTTTTAGTTGAAATAGATTAGACACATCACTCCATAGCTGCTCTTTGGAGCAATGTGATGCGATGGAAATCATCAAATAATGAGAGGGTGTTGCTGTTTCATATTGGCTTAGGATGCCACTATACCTGTCAACCGTAAGTCCAGCCATCAAGCAGCTCCCAACCATACCCTTCTCCCACAGCCCTAGGACTCTGACATGTTCTTTACTTCTGTGCAAGCACTGCAGTCAGATGAGGTCTCACTTCCTATTCTACTCACACTCTCCTGCATCTGACTTCTTGCCAGATCTGTAGCGACTGGTTAGCAATCGGCAGTGCAGCAATTATAGCATTTTTTTGGCAGTGACTCATAAAATGACTAACAAGCACTATTAAGCACAAGGAGGTGTCAGCCTACTCCTCTGCCACCTGTTCAGCAAGCCGGTGGCTGGTAGTTGGTACTCAGGTCCTATTTCCCATATGCAAAAGACCAAGAGCACAGGCGAGCCACTATTCCCTTCTTAATTATTATTCGTTTCTCATTCGCCTACTTTGCTAATATATTCTACAGGTGTGCATTTATGCTTAAAAACATCAGAAATAGACCTTGTAAGTCAGAGGGAATATTTATTCATGGTAGTTCCATGTAGAGGATATGTGGGTGTAGGATGCATAACTGGTTGTCATTATCTTTCGCGCATTCTTTTGCATTGTCTGAGTGTATGCGTTATGCACATGGAACATCCACAGGAGCAAGCCTCAGCACACATACCTTTCCATCTTTATAACCTTTAATCTAAACAGGAATGAACACAAGTGATGCCTACCAAACAGATCCCACTTGCTTAATCTGTCCACTATAAAAAGTGAGTGGATTATGTTAGACATGAGAAAGGAGTAAGTCATAGAATCATAGAATCATAGAGTTGGAAGAGACCACAAGGGCCATCGAGTCCAACCCCCTGCCAAGCAGGAAACACCATCAGAGCACTCCTGACATATGGTTGTCAAGCCTCTGCTTAAAGACCTCCAAAGAAGGAGACTCCACCACACTCCTTGGCAGCAAATTCCACTGTCAAACAGCTCTTACTGTCAGGAAGTTCTTCCTAATGTTTAGGTGGAATCTAAAGTCAAAGGAACATGAGACTGAAGCTAAGGAGTGTGGCTAAGGATGGGTTGGTCAGTTTCACAGGCACTCATTCATAAATCCATGCTGTCCCATTTCCAAATTAATCTCTGATTATGGTGCTGATTGTGATAATTACAAAGAAAAGGAACCCATTTTATTTTCAAATATGTACATAAATGCATATTTTGTCAAAAAAAAGACACACTCAGTGCTTTTTTCTGGAGGTACTCAGGGGTATGCACTACTGGCACATTCCCCCCTGTACATACTGTACAGTATGAACTGTACATACGTAAATACTATTTTATCTCAATGTGCACATTTCTAGACTCATAGAACTGTAGAGTTGGAGGGCACCATCGGGGTCATCCAGTCCAACCCCCTGCAACTCAGAAATCTCTTGTCCAACATGTGGCTTGAACCCATGCTTCTGAGATTAAGAATAATTGCATGCTCTACCAACTGAGCTACCCATGCCATTCATACTTGCACATGCTGCTTCTACTATGGAAGGGCTCAGTTTTAGCTTGCCCCTTGACGCAGCAGCTTCAGAGACCTGTTGTCCACCCAGCCTTGTCTTCTGCCTTGCCTTATGTCCAACCTGAATCTCAACTTGTCTTATACCCTGGTTGCCTTGTTGTGCTGTAGAGTGGGACAATGTGCAAAAACAAACACATCCACAATGACTTCCCATAAGCAACACAGACATGGGGCAGTGTTGATGATTCACCACACTGTTTCTATAATGTCTACACAAAAATGAATGCACAGCTCATTGTAAACACCAAAATATCAAGCTGGTTAGATTGTGTTGTGCACATGTAGAATTTGTCATTGCTATATATATAAAGTTCATCTAAACCAAGAGTACAGCAAATGGTAAAGCACATCCTACAGTTTTTATTTGTGTTTCTGGTTTTTTGTAAGGATAACTTACAAAGGATAACTTCCAGGATGAAGCATGCCTATGGTTTTGACGGCCAGTTTCCTGAATCATAGCACAGTTTCAAGGACTTCAGTATGGTATTACTAACATATAATGCTACCCCTTATACCTTTTTGAACAGGTTATACCCCTCAATTTCTACATTCCATTCTTGAGTCTCATCTCACGAGGTTTCAGTAATGCCTATTAGGTCATGTTTGTCACCCTGCATTAAGAGTTCAAATTTATCTTGCTTGTTTCCCATACACTATGCATTAGTATAGAGACAACTGAAACCACGAGTCATTCCTTCCAGCTTCTTCCTTCTCGTAATTAATAATAATAATAATAATAATAATAATAATAATAATAATAATAATTTCTGTTATTTGTACCCCACCCATCTGACTGGATTGTCCCAGCCAATCTGTGGCTTCCAACTTATATAAAACAATAAAACATTACACATTCAAAAGCTTCCCTATACACGACTGCCTTCAGATGTCTTCTAAAGGTTATACAGTTACTCATCTCCTCGTCATCTGAGAGGGTTTTCCACAGGGTGGGTGCCACTACCAAGAAGGCCCTCTGCCTGATTCCCCTGTACCTTCACTCCTCACAGGGAGGGAACTGCCAGAAGGCCCTTGTTGCTGGATCTCAGTGTCTGTTTCTTGCTTCAGGTTTACAGGTTTCTGTAGCACCACCATCATTTCCTGTGAATCAATGAAGCTGTTATCCCAAGTACCAGGTGTTCCTCTGCCACCTGTATTGTGTCCTCCACCACTTTGTCTTTCTTTAAAAGCCAATGTAAGATGGTGGCCATCACTACACCACCACATCTTCTTTTAGTGATTTCCATAATTTAACTGTGCACTCTGTCTGTCCTGAATCATCCACCATTCAGCTTCACTGAATGTCCCCAAACACTAGTGTTACAAGACACAGAGAAAAATCTTTTCTCTCTCCACTTTCTCCACATTGTGTATACTTTTACATGCCTCCGCCATGTCCCATCAATGAATAACAGGCTAGTTAATATTTTCTTAACATCACAGAATAGATCAGATTTTTTTAAATACGTTTCTCCTTGAACCCCACCCTGTTCCTAGCTTATTATGTATGATTCAGATCTGGAGGGGGGTGAGGGGGGTGCAGGCACTTATACATGCAGATGAAAGCTGCTTTATGGTTTATAATTATCTTGTACCAACCCTCCAAATAATTATAACGCGTGCATATTAATAATTGATCTGGAACGGCAGCCCTGTGCCACGGAGCATATGATAGAAAGGGGGAGTTCAAGCTGGGTTTGCATAATGTGCCTTGGTCTGAACGGCACAACTGGTGAAGTGGCAACAGAGGTGCACACATTTGCATACATGCGCACACCCCCTCCCTTTGCTGGAGTCATTGAGCTATTAGAACAATTAACTGGTGCGTCCATTAAAGACGAGGCGGCAATTATTTTGTTTCTAATTTGGGATAAATATAAAAGCCCACTTGTGCAGCTGAGTGGCTTATTTGTCCTGCTAAAAGGGATCTAATGGGGTGACTGTTGTCAACAGAGAAAGAGCTTCTTCTCCTTTCTCATTTGTTTCTCTGTTAATTCGGTATCTCTTTTTCTCTCTTTCCATTTTCTAATGAAAACTTGAAAGAAGAAGAGAAGGAGGGGAGGAGCTTTATAAGCAAAAAGTTCCCCTTGAGCCAAAGGAACACCAAATCAAGGCTATTAAATGACATGAACAAAAACAAAGGTGAGGAACAGCACTATTGAGAGAACACTTAGGAGGCTGAATGGTTTGTCAATGAAAGGTTGCTTTTTTGGACTAAGGCTTATTAGCTTCCTCAAGCAAGAAGCCTCTCAAGCAGTTGATTGTGCATGTTCTGTCAGCGGTGGTGCTCAGAGTCTCCCTGCTACAAAAGAGGCTTTTCAAAACATGGTGCCACTGCCTATTATCCAGGCTTCTGCCTCCAGATCTCCTTTCCGAATCTGGAGCCAGAGAACCAATTTTCCTCAAACAGCACTGGCTTTTGCAATGGCCAAATTATGGCTATTACCATGGAATTGGGGCCATGCTCAAATATTCTGATTTTGATTTTTGAGTCAAGAACAGCCATTTCAAGGACAGGGAAGAAGAAAAGACATAAACAAAACAAAACAATTCTGCAAATACACACTTGTGAATGCACCCTGGAATAATTAATGTTGTTGCTTCTGCTGTTAATAACAACAATATTTGCTAGTCACTTTATACAAAAAATGCAAACAGATAAATCAATTGAAAACCAAATCATAAGACGCAAGAATGTTGAATAAACCAGGGCCACAACTTATCAATGAAATCAGAACATGGTTTGCAGCTCAACATGTGGGTTTAATTCTCATCTCACCACTTTAATTCTCTTACAAGATCCACCCCAGTCACTGGACTTGGGGACACTGGGCTGCATCACAGTGTCACTGAAGACAACTGAGAGAGGAGACCTTCTGTGATCAGTCACATGCGTCATCAAGCCACACAATGAACAGGAATGTGTCACAATCCTAAATAACAATTCACTGATGGCCAGTGAAAGCAAATAAGGCCAATGTAAATGAGTAAGAAAACGAGGATGTTGGGGAAGTTATTGGGAAAGAGGGGCTCTTTTTTTGAGAGAAGGTGGCACCAAAAATATTTACCATAAAATTGTGAGTAGTTTTGGTTCAGCCCTAAATCAATTTCTGTCATCTCAAATCTCATTCAGAAAGCTATCATTTTGTGAATCAGAAATACCAGGTCTGTTGTTCTGAGGTTCTCAACCCCTGTAGTCCAGCATCACAGCCTGTGCGCTGGTTCCCCACTGATTCTCATAGCATCAAGTGGCTCAGTTATCATTCTTATCCAAAGGGAAACTCAGTCAGGGATGAGAAACCTGTGGCTCTCCAGATGTTGTTGGACTACAACCCCACTCATCCACCCCAGGGGTGGATGGGCATTTGTGCTCAGTGAGCGGCCCAATCAACATCAAAACTCTCATGGTCTTTCAGTGTTCAGTTACCACAATTCGTTTTCAGAGCAAGCAGGTTTCTGCTTGCACATCCTAAGTAATTAGTAAAATCAAGCAGGAGCGGGAGAGAAATGAGACGGGTTGCTAATGCTTGCACACTGCGGTACAAGTACAATTCCCTGTGCACAGCCCTAACACACGAAACCCTTACAAAATCACACAGTACTTGAAAGCCACTCAGGCTCCCATACCTTATAAAGGATAGGCAGCAATGTAAGCCTTGGTGTGTGTCTGTCTCGTTATTGCACATGATTCCCCCAAAACACCGCAAATTCTGTTTATAGGACCTTTGCACTGGATTTCCAGATAGTTTTATTGCTTGCTCCTGTTGTCTTGTTAGGTAAAAATCTCCAATCATACTTTGCCTTTTACCCATCTGTCACTGGAAATGAAGGTTCTGCCCGCTCTGCCGCTTGGCAGTTGTGTGATGGGGGATGCTTACATTACTCCAAGCATGTCACTTTCATCTTGCCGATGAGATGCAATTGCAAGTGATTAGGAAAGGCAGCTCCTGTATAAACTGAACGGAGCCTTTTGTTCTTTGCCTGCCAAAGGGAATTCTAATGGAAGCTAGGGGAGGCTGTGGCGAGCACCCAAGAATTTGTTTGAAATGCATCTTTGTGGTTCGAGGACCCGACCCCGGTGAAGTGAAATGAAGACACAAGGACACGTGATATAAGGTTAATGGGCTAGGAAAAGGCCACAACTTTATTGGTTACAGCATTTAAAAGGTATTGGCTTAGGCATTGGATCGAAACAAGTGGGTTCTTCACCAGTAGGTGGAGCCTGTCGATGCCAATCCGACTATAGGCTCACCCCTGCTGTCACCGAGGGTCGTGCCAAGGCCTCCCGCCAAGCAGGCATCGGACAGAATACACGACCCCCAGATTCCTTTAACGGAATACCCCTAAAAATTGAAGGCATAGGCGATGGCCACACCTAGCACTTCCACACAGCGCAACACATTATTCCAATGCCTAACCTACCCACCAATACCACGAAAGTTGTGACGATTGCTACGAGGTAGGCGAAAAAACCAATTAGCCTATTGCCAAATGGAAAAACTCCTACCAGGCCCCCCAGTCAACCAGGGCGACCAACCTAAGGTCCATAGCAAGGCCGAAAAAACCCGAGCCCTAACTAAAGGGAGTGGAGGGTGGGTGACTCGCGAGGGGCGAAGGAAGGAAGAATGAGGCCGGGGGAAGGCTGGCGCTGCAGCAAAATGCTGCTGAACACGCCCCCACCGTGGCCCCCGGTTGGATGGCCACTGAGGGGGCGTGAGCGCCAGCCAGGTGAGTGGGCAGCAGGGGGCCACGCCCCCTGCTAGCCGGAGCTCGAGCCCCGACCACAACCCCTCCCCTCCCCTTCGGGGAGGAGAGTCTTTGTGGTTCGAGGACCCGACCCCGGTGAAGTGAAATGAAGACACAAGGACACGTGATATAAGGTTAATGGGCTAGGAAAAGGCCACAACTTTATTGGTTACAGCATTTAAAAGGTATTGGCTTAGGCATTGGATCGAAACAAGTGGGTTCTTCACCAGTAGGTGGAGCCTGTCGATGCCAATCCGACTATAGGCTCACCCCTGCTGTCACCGAGGGTCGTGCCAAGGCCTCCCGCCAAGCAGGCATCGGACAGAATACACGACCCCCAGATTCCTTTAACGGAATACCCCTAAAAATTGAAGGCATAGGCGATGGCCACACCTAGCACTTCCACACAGCGCAACACATTATTCCAATGCCTAACCGCCACCCGAGCTAAAGGCTCGCCGCCAATACCCTCAAAGCTGCAACCAATCCCAGATGTTTCTAATGACACTAGCTAACCAGAAGTCATTCCCAAGATCTGATAGGTGGACCCCGTCATCCCGGTATAAAGCTTTGTCGCTAATCCGGATACGGTCATGGTAAATCACTCGGCCATCCATAAAGCGCACCCAACGGGCTACCGCCCGATTTACGAGTTTCCTGGTTCTTTCAATGGCCATACAGTCTTGCGCACCGCGCCACACAGTTCTCTTCAAGAAGGAGGACCAGCACACTGTTGTTCTGGGACACAGGGCTGCAAATGCATTCAAGTCTCTTTTTATGCTCGTCAGCAAGTCCACACTCCTTTTGTTGCCAAGGTCATTCTCCCCTAAATGAATCACCAGGATGTCGGGAGAGCCGAGCATGGCTATTTTCTCCCTCAGCAAAGGCATCAGTTCCTCCCAACGCATGCCTCTTCTCGAAAACCAGGAAACTCGAACATCACGTGGCAGACCGAGGTTGGGTGCCAGGCCGCAGCTCACCGCTCGCACGCGGGCCCAATGAACAATGCTGTGACCGCAAATCCACACGTTTCTTCTGGGCATAGCTGGGAATAAAGATAGAACAAAAGGAAGGGTAAGCAAACTAAGGGGTAGGCGCAAGGTTGCGAATATACGACTTATAAACATTGGATTTCCACCGGCCCAACTCTTTTATCCTTTCTGCCGGCAACCCCAGGTGCGCGGCCGTGGTGGCGGCCCCGATCCTGAACGAATGTGCAGCGTACTCATGGGGGGGTAGGCCACAAGCCTCAATAGCCTTGCGCATTACTCTAGTGAATTGGTACCTCAACAGGGGCGACCCATCCTCGTGTATCAGGAACGGTCCCGGGCCGGCTGGTCTAAGGCGGAGATACCGCCTCGTGTCCTTCACCGGACATGGGCCCTGCTGGGCCGACGCCGTGAGCTTGAGCAGGACACCCTTGCCTGTCTGATCGGTCTTGGACTGACGCACTAGTACTGACACAGCAGATTCGGATAGCTGTACATCCTCACACAGGAGGCCGCGAGTTGAACCCCGCGCACTAGCTTCACATACAACCTCACCAACTCTGAGTGCACCAAAAAAGGCTATAGCGTAAGCCGCAGAGAAGAGCCGTGCCTCAAACTTAGACCAACAAATTGTCCTGAGCTTTACACGTATCTGAGATAGCAGTCCATACGAAATAGGCTTACGCCCCACGGTCCTGGGCGGTTGCAACCTGCCCCAACCTTCAATGGCTCTACGGATCAGAAAATCGCTACATGGGTCTTGCGCAAACGTCGCCTTTGAAAAGAAGCTGATGGCTGCTACGTGGATCTTTAAGGTTTTCGTAGCACGTCCGAGGTCATCCAGATGGGACAGGTACTGCAGGACGTCATCAGTGGTGGGGGGGGTGCTATGTGACAGCCCAGACAACCCAAACCTGAAACCCAGGAAATCACACCAGGCCTTCCTATAGGACCTGAGCGTGGAAGGTGCCACGGACGCTAATACTCCCTGTATCACTTTGCGTCTCCAACGTTCCACAGGTACTCCGGAAAGGGTTCGGGCAACAGTTGTGCTCCAGGTGCGAGCGACCGGAAACGAGGAATCTGGAATCGAGACAGGGCGTCGGCTATATCATTATTGGCACCTGGTACGAATTTGGCTGAAAATAAGATATTGTACTCAAGGCAACGGAGGACGAACGCCCGCAGGAGGGAGGAGACCCTCGCAGACCGAGATGACTGCCTGGCAAGAATGTTCACCACCGCCAGGTTGTCGGTCCTGAAGCACACTCGGCGATCTCGGAACTCCTCCGTCCAGATGTGCACGGCCACTACTATTGGAAAGAACTCGAGAAAGGTGAGATCCCGCGTGATGGCCTGACCCTGCCATGCTGAGGGCCAGCGTTGTGCGCACCAGCGCCCTTTGAAATACAAACCAAAACCTAAAGACCCTGCCGCGTCCGATTGAACCTGAAAGTCGGATGATAGATTCAAAACGTCCTGCCAAAGAGAGACCCCGTTATATTTTTCCAAAAAGGCTGTCCAGACCTCGAGATCTGCTTTGACCGACCTGGGGAGGCGAACCCTGTGGAGGGGGTGTTTCAGACCGACTGACAATCTGGCGAGGCGAGCACAGAAGGGGCGTCCGGGGGACACCACCCTGCACGCGAAGTTAAAGTGGCCCAATAGAGATTGAATTTGCCTAAGGGTGATCTTCCTAAGCTTAAGAGTGTCCTGAATTAGTTGTTTAAGGGCTTCAATCTTTTCACCCGGTAAGCGGGATGACTGGGCCACTGTATCCAGCTCAATGCCAAGGTAAGTTAAGCGTGTGGCTGGTCCCTCCGTTTTCTCCGCCGCAAGAGGGACCCCAAGGTCCTCGGCCAGGGCTGAGAAGGCCTCCAGCAAGGAGGCGCACTCCCCCGTGTTGGCTCCGCCCACGAAAAGGAAATCGTCAAGGTAATGCGTGACCCCAATGGTATTTGCCCTGAAACGCAGGGCCCAGTCCAAGAACGTGCTGAAGGCTTCGAATGCCGAACAGGCAACAGCGCAGCCCATTGGCATGGCCCTGTCAACATAGTATTTTCCCTGAAATTTAAAACCCAGCAACCGGAAATCAGCGGGATGTACTGGCAAGAGGCGGAAGGCCGATTCGATATCACACTTTGCCAACAACGCCCCGGGGCCGAAACTGCGGATCAACTTAACTGCCTGATCGAAGGTGGCGTATTTCACTGTGCATAACTCAGGCGGGATGGCATCGTTGACCGAGCCGCCCTTTGGGAAGGACAGATTATGAATGAGCCTGAATTCACCGGGGGTCTTCTTTGGCACAATGCCTAGCGGAGATATGTGCAAATTTGGTATGGGGGGGCTATCGAAGGGGCCTGCAACCCTGCCAGCGCTGACCTCTTTTGCTATCTTCCTTTCAGCAACTTCCGGTCTCTCTCTAACTGATTTTTGATTGGGTGAATCTTTCGCAACTAATGAACCCGCTATGGGAATACGAAACCCACTGGAAAAACCTTCCCTGAGGTAGGAAGCTGCATCCTTATCCGGGTAAAGAGACAGAAGACTGCAAAGGGGGACGAGCTTGATAGGGGAAAAGGCCAATCCCAAGACTACCTCACCGTCTGTTCCCTGCTGCGGGGGCCCCCCTGGAACTGGGATGATGGGACCCCCGGCCTCCACGAAAGGGCTGCTTCCCCCCTCTTAAGCAGGATGTAACAGGGTGGCCCCCGGCGCATCTTTCGCATTCATGTGTGAATTTACAAGAAGGCCTTTGGCAAAACCCTTTGTTGTACTCCCAGCACACCCGACGCTTAAAATCCTTCCTTTGGTCACTTCTAGCCGACCGATACGAGTCGACTGGCCTCTTTTCTACGTACGGACCAACGGCCACGGACCATATGCCATTCTCAATCTGATCCCAGCGTGCTAAAGGGATTCTGGACGCCTTCCTTCTGAATTTTTTGTCATAGCTTATGGCCGCCGCCTCCCCCGAAAGGGCACAGGCCGTGCGAATATGTGAAAGGTAGGCGACAAGGTGAACCGCCCGCTTGGGGTAGGCAGCGACAATCGTCCCCATAAAGGCTTGAAAACCATCAAGCCAATTTTCAAACGTCCTAGGCACAGAAGGGTATTTGCTCTTTCTCTTGCCATGCGAGGGCCTCTTTTCACCCCTGCCTAACTCCTCCGCTGGGGGCACTAATTTAAACATGTCAACAAACTCACCATTTAAGATTTTTGCTCGTAGTTTAGGAGATAGATGTTCACCTGGTATAACATCCGAGGTTGAGTAGGTGGATGAGGTGGCGTCTTTGACCAGAGCCCCATCCTTCCACTCCTGGCTCCCCCCAAACTTTTTACGATGGCTATTGGCCCTCCTCGACAGAGCCCAGTCTGGAAGACCAGATATTTCCTCGCCCTTCCCCCAATAGGAACCTAGCGACGCGTCGCTATCATACTCTGACGAAGAAGTACCTGTATCATCATCCGAGTCGTCCCTCCGAGACCTGCTTTTCCTACATGTATGCTTCTTCTTCTCGCGCCTCTTACCCGAAGGCTTCTCCGTGGTCGCAGTGGTGGCTGCGCCCTCTTCCTCCTGTTGCGCGTCTTCAGCCGCCGACGAAGCCTCAGAATCTGGCGACTGGGCCCTGGGCTGCTTGTCCTGCGAGCGATTGGAAGAACTGGGGGCAGCAGAATTATTATTGCGAGAAGACTTAGAAGTAGACTTAGAAGTCGCTTTCCCCCCCCGCGCCCGAGACCCAGATGTCGAAGCCCTTGACTGAGACCTAGTCCGCACCGATTGTGTATCATTAAAGAGGGCGGCCGATGTACTTGGCATTTCGTCCCATTGGGAAGACTGAGAACTCTCTGGGAACTCCTGGGTATCTGGGATGACATCAGGGGAAGAGGGGGGACTGGGGTTCGCGTCCGGGAATCGTTGTTCGTATTCATCTAAGAAAGATCTAAAAGCATTCAGGAGGTGGGAGACGGGAGGCCTTGTATTATTACCCCTGCCCTGTCGACCCCGTGATGCGCTCTCTGCTGAGTTACGTGTGGCCACAGGCGCGCGCTTCCTCTTGGGAGCCATAAGGTGTGCCTTGTACACTACAAATGCCACAGTATTTGTTAGAGCGTGTGACGGTGTTTGTTAGTGTGTGTATGCGTGTGAGCGTGTGTATACTTATTTATTTATATATATATATGTATATATATAGTTATTTTATTATTATTATTATTTAATTTTTTATTTATTTATTTATTTATTTATTTTTTAAATATATATTTATTTAGATAAATTTATTTATTTATTATTTATTTATTTATTTATTGTTATTCAATTATTTATTATGCCTATATATCTGTTTATTATATAATCAGTTTCCGATTATTTATATCTGCCAATTTATTTATTAATTCTCTACTACTATATATTCCAATCAAATATCGCCTGTGTCAATTAACCAAATCAAATATTGCAATTGCTACTGCATTAAATTGCCACTCCTGCTATTGACTGATTAGCAAGTATTACGAAGAATTACACCCTTGCCCACCAATCAGTTCTCAATTTATCTAAAACCTTGTTATTATTATTGTTAATAAAACAAAATATACTTTACTAACTTGTCTGCGCTACCAGCCAGCAGTGGCACGGAGAACTGATAACCACTGTGTTGTCCCCTAGGCAGTAAATCAAGTCTCCCTTTGTGTGTTAGCCAGGTGAGGGGCAGCAACTAGAAAAGAAGCCACTCCTACTAAACTTAAAGTAATAAAGCCAAGGTACTATAGGAGGCTTCTACTGCTGCCGAGCTTCACTTCCTCAGACAAAAGAACAATAGCCCAGCAATCCTCTGCCTGCCACAGGTGAGATAAGCTGGCCAAAGCCCTTGAAAATGTGCCTCTGGGGAACAATAGGCTTAACTATCGATCGTTAGCCCTTAAATTGCTCTGCTGGCCGGCAACAATAAGGCGTTTCTATGGCAACATACGATATAGCTGACAACACTGGCTGTTCTTCAAGCGGCCAGAGCAAGGGTGTTTCTAGTGGGGGGGGGGAAGAGGGGAAAGGGTTCAGAGCAAACAAACGAATTGACTAGGTGAACCAGGAAGCACTCAGCAACACAGAAACAACTTATTTCTCTAAAATAGGGCTAAAGGCTCACAAACCAAAGAGGGAGAGAGGGGGGGGGAACAATAAACTTGCAAGCTTGGGAAGCTCAAAGGCCAAGAAAGATGAAGGCCACCGCGAAATCAGGGACACCAGCAGCACAGAAAACTCTATTCCCCTTCAAACCAAGGACAGAAAATCCATAACAAAAGGTGGGTAGTAGTGAAATCAGAGGGCTGGTGAGGCCTCCCCTTGGTGAAGGGGGGGGGCAGACCGCAAAATGGTCCCCAGCCGCCGCTCTGAATGACCCCTGTGCCTGTTGCCTACATCCAGATACCGAAATCGGCTCACAAATAGTGCCCCTGAAGTTATGGTATCCCCCCCGGTGCGGCAGCTAAAGCGCACGTGGGCTGCACAGATGTAAGCAAGACAAAACGGGGTCCCCCAGGCCACGTTAACACAAGCAAATGCGGCAACAGGGGAGCTATAACATGCACAGGCAGCTTGCAGAACCAACAAGGAGAATCGTTCCAGCAACGCTCAAGGCGCAGACCGAATTCAGGATACAACAAAGACGACCAATTCCCGGGGGACCCAAAGAAACCAAAGCAAACCACGAACGGTAAAGGCAGGAGACTAAGGGGCTACCAAAAGCAAGAAAACAAACCGCAAGCCCCAAGGGTAGGAGTCAGCAACACACGCGGTAGCAGAAAACCGGCTGTAATCCGAGCCTCAGCGCTGCCAAGAGGCGCTACCGAGGGGAAACGGAGCGGCACCGCTCCCTTCCCGAGCACCCGTAATACCCAACGCAGCCACGTTGCGGCAGTGACCCAAACGTGATCGTTCAAACCCCTCCCCGACAACCCGTGCCAACCCTGGTGGGAGAAATGAGGACGCAACCGTAGGGTTTCCGGGGAAGCAAACTGAATAAGTGAAATGCGCAGATCAGCTGTTGGGCGGCCGGTAGCGGGACTGAAGATAGCAGCCACGTGGGCTATAGCCCGACGCGGGAAGAAGCTCAGATATGGAAGCGGAAGCAGGGGAAAACGCAAAATGCGCCCGTCAGCTGTTAAATAAATTAAATGCGCAGATCAGCTGTTGGGCGGCCGGTAGCGGTACTGAAGATAGCGGCCACGTGGGCTGTAGCCCGACGCGGTTGGTAGCACTAGCAGAACAATTCCGGTATGCCCTAATAGAGTTTAAAACGCACGCCGGAGTTGGGGCTGCAAAAGATGTGGCCGCTTGCTGCTGCAAAGTCCTTGGGAAATTACCAACAGTAAGACACACAGGGGGAGAGGACGCCGCAAAGTAAAGCCGCCCACGCACAAAGTCCGGCCGCGGCCGCGTTAGCACACCGCCGCAAGCAACGCAAATACTTCCCTGGCTTCTGATGCAGCGCTCTCCTGTTCAGCTGACTCGCGAGGGGCGAAGGAAGGAAGAATGAGGCCGGGGGAAGGCTGGCGCTGCAGCAAAATGCTGCTGAACACGCCCCCACCGTGGCCCCCGGTTGGATGGCCACTGAGGGGGCGTGAGCGCCAGCCAGGTGAGTGGGCAGCAGGGGGCCACGCCCCCTGCTAGCCGGAGCTCAAGCCCCGACCACAACCCCTCCCCTCCCCTTCGGGGAGGAGAGTCTTTATCATCAGGGTGTTCCGTTGGTGAGTCTCTCGCTTTTGCTTGACATGCACGTTACTCAAATGAGATGTTGACACAAGTTAAACCTGAACAGAAAACAATCTTTTGTTTTGCCTGGCGTCAAGCTGGGAGGCTAGGCCTGCTGGCGAAAACCTCCTGGGGAAAAGGCAGGCACCTCTCTGAAAAAGACAAATTGCTGCACCCGAGTGGATTTTCTTCGGGGCAAAACAGGTTGGGTTTTGCACATACATATGCACTCAGACTCCTTACAGCAATAATCACAATGTGCAAAAAGGCAATTCCATCTAGTGGAAGGAATGGGAACTGCTCAGATGTGTCATGGAAACTGCATGGCTGCAATTCAGATCAAGGTTGTATGTGGCAGTGGTTAGTGTTTCTCTAATATTTGTGCATTGGGTGTAGGTGACATTGGAGTACAATGAGGCAGTGCAGGTCTGGCAGGTGGGTGTTGAATACAGGGGCGGAGCTACCTGCCCTGGCACCCAGAGTGGTGCGGGGGCGGGGCTAGCTGCCTGCACTGTGAGCTTCCCTAGCCACCTGCCGTCCACACAGTGAGCATCGGGGGGGGGGCGCTGGTAGCTGCCCATGGCAGCATCATCCCTAGTGGCCTGCCACCCGTGCAGTGAGTGTCCAGGGGTGCTGCCCTCACAGCGAGTGGGGCAGGGTGACACTGCACCTCCGCACCCACCTTCCTCCACCAGTGGTTGAATACAGCACCTATTGAATGTCAGACCACTTGTTGAGCCTACTATTAATTTTTAAATGTCACCTAGTAGAGTGATGGTAGCTCAGCCCTACTGCCAAAACAGCAAAGGGAATCTGCAGATAGGGATGAGCAAAATAGATTATTTCTAGCCCATGTTACTTTTTGCATCTACTCAGCTTCATTAATTTCAATGCATCTGATCTGACTAACATTAGATGCCACCCACTGCCCTGAAGATTCCATTTTTTGGCTTATTTGGGGGGCTTTTCAGGTGGAAGTCAAAAGTGGGAGGGGGAAAATGTGTTTTTATCAGGAGGCAAAGGAGAGTTGAACAATTATGTAGGAAGAGATAGACCTATCAGCAAAGGTAGAGGCAGAAGCGTCTGGATTATTTTATTTTCTTGACACCCTTCCTTTTATATCATTTATACTGACTGTGGTCAGCAACCATAGCAACCATCCCAACCATCCATGCTCACCCAAAGTGGCACTGGAAGGATACCATGTTATATCCTTAAAAGATGCATCACCACCACCACTCCAAGAATGTCACTGAAGAATGCCCTCTCACTTTAGGGACGTGTGGATAGGTTTCAAAAGTAGGAAAACATCATCTGTGCTCAACACCAAATTTCAAAAATTATCAAGAACTGCATCACAACATTCAGAGAGGTGCAAAATCAAGAGGGGATACTATGTGAGCTTGCAGTTTGTCATTCTTTTCCAGTTCTCTTGTGCTCAGGTCCTGCTTGTGGGCTTCCTGTAGGCATCTGGTTGGCCATTGTGAGAACAAGGTGCTGGACTAGATGGGTCATTGACTTGGTCCAGCAGGGCTCTTCTTATGCCCTCCTATTTCTCTGCACCGAAGCCTTCTCTCTGAAACAATATACTAAGGTACCAGACATCTCTAAATAGCACCTATTCAGGCATAATTGTCCTATCCGTTAAGGTACATGGCCCTTTTCACATTCACTTCCATGTCTCTGGATTCCATGATAAACTGTTTCCCAGTGGGTAATATTTCATCAACAATGCAGGTCACTTCATTGACTCAGCCTCTACTGGACCAGAACCTGCTATTCCAGGTCTGTTTATACCATTAAGTCAACTTAAAATGATGCTATAAATCCTCCAGTGATCTGTCTTAGCCTCTCTGAGAAACTAAAAATGAAACTATCCTCAGGCTTCAAACTGCGGTATTTCTACAGGATTTCTTCATTTGCCTTGAAGACGTTCACCAAGAGCTGAAAATGGTTAGCATGCATTTGAATCACTATTTTGTTAGCAAACCCACATCCACTTTCTGCATTGCTGGAAGAATACTAACATGCCAAACTAGGATCCAACTCTGGGAAACTGCCATGATGGTCTAAGGTAAAGGTAAAGGGACCCCTGACCATTAAGTCCAGTTGCGGATGACTCTGGGGTTGCAGTGCTCATCTCGCTTTACTAGCCAAGGGAGCTGGCATTTGTCCGCAGACAGCTTCCGGGTCATGAGGCCAGCATGACTAAGCTGCTTCTGGTGAACCAGAGCAGTGCACAGCAATGCCATTTACCTTCCCGCCAGAGTGGTACCTATTTATCTACTTGTACTTTGACGTGCTTTCGAACTGCTAGGTTGGCAGGAGCTGGGACTGAGCAATGGGAGCTCACCCCATCGCGGGGATTCGAACCGCCAGCCTTCTGATTGGCAAGCCCTAGGCTCTGTGGTTTAGACCGCAGTGTCACCTGCATCCCAGCATGCTAAACTAGGATCCAAATCTAGGAAACTGCCATGGTGAGTCTAGAGATGGGCAAATCTCTTTATTTCTATGCCCATGCCCATGCCCTTTTTGCCAATGTTTACTCATATGGTAGGGCTATATCTCAGTTATAGTGGACATGCTTTCCATACAAAAGGTTCCAGATTTGATCCCAAGCATCTCAATGTAGGGCTGGAGAAGACTTCTTCCTTGAAACCCTAGAGTGTAGTCAGTGTACTATAGGCAATGCAATGCACTGTAGACAGTATACTGTAGATCTTATTGTACAAACCATTAGAGGTAGAAACTTGCTTCCAACAATGTGTTTGAGAAAGAGAGAGAGAGAGAGATCACATTTAAAGACAATCTAAAATAAATAAATTATTAAATAATACAAGAACCGAAATACGACCATCCTTTGAAATTCAAATCTCTCTGAATTTTGCGATGCAGTTCTCCCACAAATTAATGTGTGCAAAAATGCACAGTCTAGGGCAAGTGTACATAAAATGCATATACAATATTACAAAAATGCATTGAGGAGAACTGCTTGGAAATGTGTACATTAGTCAAAGCTGCATACAAAAATGTGAATACTAAGAAGAAAAATCTCACTAAAATGCTGGCAAATTTTCAGGAGGATTCTTTTTTTAAATAAAGGAATGAATGTGAATTGCTTCAGAAATGTGAAGAACTGAATTTAAGACTGGAAAAATTAGAAACCAAGAGAACTGAAATTGACAGACTCACCCACCTCTAAGCACAAGTTAATGCAGTGAATCCATGGAGGTGTATAGAATACCTCTAATCTGCTTGTGTGCTGACCTTTTCATGAACAGCTGGGAGTTTCATCACACCAGAAAAGATCTTTTGCTATAGCACCTCTACAAACCATGTTTGATTATTTGTGCATTCTATAAATAGACTGATGCATCAAGTAGTGAATTATATTTCGATTCTTAGCTTGAACCAGGGGTTGGCGGATTGGCAGACCATGTGGTTTTATAGAGATTGCTGTAGGAAGATAGTGAAATATTGCATGACTAACATTTCTCATCAGTATTTATGAGATACCAACTGTATCACATATAAGCCTTTATCACAGAGAGGGAGAGGGAGAGAAACCCTCTGATATTTTTGGAAGCAAATGCGAAATGAAATATTTAGGATAGCCTGGAAATAAATGTTCCAAACTCTCACCTCCAGTTCAATCCAGGACATGTACTGGACTATTTAAAGGACTCAGAACCAGTTTTTTTTTAAAAAAAATGCATCTGAAGCCCATTTCATGACTTTGCTGCATGATTTGTATGCATTTCATACAATCACATACGGTTATTATCAATTTGCATTAGCCCTATCATATAATATGATTAATTTGCATGCTGCATAGATCTGATCCTAATCGCATACAGTATTTGTTGACTGGACGCTGATGTTGTAAATTTCTCCATGAATGAAATCTGGGGTGGGGAGACAATAATTATATATTTGCTACACATGTTATTGTTGATAGCTTTAGTTCCTGTACTTTTTGTTGTGGTGAGGATATGTGAGCAGATTATCCTGTAATTAGCACCCAACACAATCTGGCAGCTGTTAGGCCCAGCAGCCCACACTATTGCCTGGATCACTTGCTTCCAAATCTAGGCCTGCTAATACTCTCAAGCTTCCTTCTGAACACACTGAAATAGTTTGGCTATCTGCGTTATCTTGCCAAACAGTACCATACATCGTGTGAGTTGAGAACCGAGTCCATAAACCAGGGGTGAGGAACTTGTGGACCTCCAGAAGTTGCTGAACTCCAACTTCCATGAGACCTAGCCAACTTGCCCAATATTCGGGGATGATGTGACCTGGAGTCCAACAACATATGGAGGACCACAGGTTGTCCTGTTCCATGTCTTAGAGTGGTATGAAAGAAGAGAGGGAAATATTTCTGCTTTATCAACATCCTTCCTGTTTTTGTAACTCTCTTCCATGGCCTTCCTTATTGGTCTCTTTCTTAAACTACCTTTAGGGGTCTACTCAGAAGTAAGTATTATTTAATTAAGTGGTACAGGGTTAGAAACAGAGGAAGCTGTCTTACACTGGGTCAGACTACTGGTCCATCTAGCTAAGTAGTGTTCGAACTAACTGGCAGTGGCTCTCTGGGATTTCAGACTGGAAGTTGTTCCCAGGCCCACCTGGGATGGATCTAGACACCTAGAAGCAACATGTTATAAACTTATACAGGGAAATCTGATAGGGAAAGATGGGACTCCACAGCACCATCTGGTGTCACAGTGTTATACTGCATATACAATGCATAAAAAACACTTTTTCCTTACCAATCTAGCTGAGTCCTTGGTGATGCCAAGCAATGAACCTGGTACTTTCTGTGTATAAAGCAGATTTGCAGTCTGAAAAGCCCCCAAGATTTTAGCCTTTCCTTAGAGGGAAGATGCTCCAGTCTCTTGAGCAATTTATCTGACCTTGTCCAAAGTCTTCCGAGTCTTGCTCCATTCCATGCACCTTGAATAATACTGATTTGGCTTCCTTTACCCCACAAGAGCCAAAATCTTAAGCTTCATGTACTCCTAACTAAATACCAATTTGAGAAATTAGCAAGGCTCGATGAATAAGAATCACATAGTATGCTCAAGGCGGTCACCCCCTCCCACTTCTCCTGAAATAAATTGCATTCAAATTGTTTCCAATTTTTTGTCCGGATGAGATTTATCAAATAATTTATTCACAATTTTCTTGATCACTGAATAAGTTATTGGTGGATATTGTTTTGATTATCAGGCCCTCTCTAGCGATTGTCTCTCAGTTACACAATGTGCCAGCGACGTGGATTTGTGAATGCAATTAGAGCTGTAATATGATCGGGGAGAGATTTGTCACTAGGTTACCTGGGCCTTAGATAGACTTGGACAGCTCATCATTATCAGAGGGCTCCTCTGTTTTCAGCCTCAACTCACTGGCTTGCATCAGCTGCAAGAAGCTCTCTATATAACCATTTCCAGAGGGGTAGCTGTGGTAGTCTGTTGCAGAAACAACAACGAGAGTACTGTAGTATCTTGGTTCAGTGGTAGAACAGCTCCTTTGCATGCAAAAGGTCCCTGATTTAACCACCAATGTCTCCAACTAGGACTGGAAAAGATATCTGGCTAGAGAACCACTGACAGTGACTGTAGGCAGCAGGGCAGAGCTCAGTGGCTCAATACAGTGGAACTTCAGGTTACATACTGTCCTCCTTACGAATGCTTTGGGTAAGGAGCTCCACTAACCCGGAGGTAGTTGATCATGGTGGTGAACTTTGCCCCAGGATGTGAGTGGAAGTCGCGCACCAGTTACATGGCGGCAGCAGGAGGCCCCATTAGCGAAAGCACGCCTCAGGATAAGAACTGTTTCAGGTTAAGAATGGACCTCTGGAATGAATTAAGTTTGTAACTGGAGGTACCACTGTAATCGAATGCAGTGTTTCTATGCTGGGCATATATGCTGTGGTAGCCCCATGCTCCTAGACTCATAACACCTGGAGCTGACTTGTCATTATTGAGTTATAGGGGGAGCCCTGTAAGTCATTTGGTTGAACCCCTTTCTTGATGCTGGGAATCCAAAGCTAGAAGCCTCTGCAAGAAGGTCTCCAGTGCCTTCTCTTCTCTTGGCTAAGCATAACCAGTTCCTTCAACCTTTCCTCACAGGACTTGTTTTCCATACCACTGACCATCTTCATTGCCCTCCTCTGAACCCAATTCAATTTGTCTATATCCTTTTTAAAGTGCAAGGTCCAGAACTGGACACAGTGCTCAGTTTACAAGGTAGCTGAAAGGTGTTAAAGGGTAAGTGGTCTGCATCAGAAGATCTTGAATATGTGTGCCGAGTTGCAGAACCTTCCTGTCAAGGGCTTATGGGGCTCTTTTTGTTTTTGTAGTTCTCTGACTAATAGGTTATTCCACAGGGCATAAAGGAAGCACAGTCTGAAAGATGTTTCTATTAGTTTGCAGTGAGCATTTCGCTCCAATAGAGTCTGAGGTAATGAAGCAACAGTAATAGGGCTCCTTTACCTGGGCCTGATACATCCACTCTGGGAGCATTGGGTGGGGTCATGGTTCACCACGGCAGCTTAAGAAGGAACTATGCAGCTGATGGAAGAAGGCTAACAATAGGAACAGAAATGGCACATGGATAAGTCTTAGACTAGAATGTGAGAGGTTCTGTAGTCTGAAGAAGGATCAAAGGGAGATGCAAGCAGAGTCTGCCTGCGTTTGTTTTCAGCTATGTGACTGAAGATTGGGAAATTGTTGCTCTGTCTCAGGATGGATGGCAAGCTAAGGTCTGCAGAAAGAGGAGGCAAGAATTTGCTCCCCTGCTTTTGGTGAGCTTCAAGATTGAAGAGGTTTAATAAAAAAAGGTTTAATAAAAAAACTGTTATGCTGAATTTTGCATTTGAACTGGAAAAGGGTGCCTGGATTGTAAGAATTTGTGCTGGAAATGTCTTCTCTGCACCACCACCCTGAACAGATGTTAAACACAGAAGGATTTGAAGTGACAAAATGCTCACATTAAGAGGAATTAGAAGCCTACATGCAGACTCATTCCCTTTAAAGGGAACAGGGATGAGAACAAAAGGAGGAGGGGACCAGACAATGTGAGTTTCCATGGCCACTTCTACTACATGGATGCACATCTATAGGAAGAATACAGGGAGCTGCCTTAAATCAAGTTAGAGCACTGGTCTATCTAGCTCTGAATTGGAATCAGCTGGCCAACATTAGGCTTGTCAGTATCCACCTTCCAGATGTTGTTGGACTCCATTGCTCATCATCTCTTACCATTGGCCAAGCTTGCTGGGACTGATGGAAGTTTGAGTCCAGTTATATCTGGAGAGACACACAAGCTAGCCACTCCTGGTCTATCTATATTGATGGGCAATGGTTCTCCAAGGTGCCTTTTTCAACCCTATCTGGAGTTGCCATGGAAAGAACCTGGGCCCTTCTATAAGCCAATATGAGTTATGGGATGTTTATGATGAGGGCAGTGTTTGCTTTGAAGATGCCTTGTAAATGAGTTTCTCCATGTATGTGGGGGTTGAAGAAACAGACAAAATCTGTTTCTTAGCTATGAACAGATTTTGCTGTGACTCTTCATGCCCATGATGTCCTTGGGGGGTGGGGAGGAGTTTCCTTAGGATTCTGGATTTTGTGCTAAATAGTGTATCCAAGGTGATACGGAACATACATACTCTTGTTTCTAGAAGCATCAGCAGGCTCATACTTGCCATTTCTCAGGAATCAGTGGTTAAAATTGGTGCAGTTTTGAAAGGTCCAGTCTGCCATCTTGGTTCAAAATGGTGTCTGATGGTATCCAAACATACACAAAAAATCTGCTCCTACATCTCAGAAACCACCATGCCAAAGTTGGTGATAACATCTTAAGAGGTGTCCAAACAGTGCAGTTTTTCCAAGCTTCAGTCCTCTATCTTGATTGGAAATGGTGTCTGATGCAGTGTTTGAAACCCCCATTGTTCTAGGTGCATTTTTTGACAGGGAATTTCATTAGCATGAGCAGTTTCTGAGCTCTGGGCGCAGTAATGCACCTAAGATTTCAGATAAAAACTGCAGAGTGGAAGGAAAGGCAGACCTTTTTCTGCCTCCCCACTTTCAACTACTCTCTGAAGAGTGGAGAAGAGACCCTCTTAAGAATATTAGGGGGGTGGGCAGGGGAAGGACTAGACCATGTGAAAAATGAACATAATATTTTAGTTGTAGTTCATTTATTTTAAGCTTTGCATTCTTGTTAAAAAAAAAAAAGGACACCTAAACATTCTGTTGTTGCACCCATGACCTAGGTTTAAGGTGCCATTTAGTGCATAGCTTTCATGTTTCAGTTTCTAAGACGGGTCTGACAGTATCCAAACATAGATGAAAGCCTGCTCCTTGATGTCAGGAACCATCATGGCAAATTTGATGATGGCATCTTATGAGGTTTCCAAACACCTAGAGAACAGATGCACAAACAGTTTTCTAAAATGTACGGCAGGGGTCAGCAAACTTTTTCAGCAGTGGGCCGGTTCACTGTCCCTCAGACCTTGTGGGGGGCTGGACTACATTTTGAAAGAAAATAAAAAATGAACGAACTCCTATGCCCCACAAATAACCCAGAGATGCATTTTAAATAAAACGACACATTCTACACATATAAAACACACTGATTCCCAGACTGTCCGTGGGCTGGATTTAGAAGGCAATTGGGCCAGACCTGGGCCCCAGGCCTTAGTTTGCCTACCCATGATGTAAAGTAACCTTTTTGAAAGTACTCTGTGTTGCCTGGAAATTTTAAGAAACTCCCCAAAACTGAGATAGTGCAATTTGTTAATTTACCACCACCACCCAGCTGAGGGCCCCAACCTGACATGCGGAACAACTGACTCAGGTCTGGCCCAGAATCAATTTGGGGGAAAGGTTGATGTTTAATTAGGATTTTTTAAGCCCTGTACCGTAAGGAGAGGGGCAGAGGAAGGAGACAGTGTGACTCCTTTCCCCTTCCTCCTAACCAGACCGCAAAGAGCAGGAAGGTTCAATCCTGCTGGCGGCTGATTTGCCAGCATATTCCCTGTGGGAAACATGCTGGTGCAGCAAAATGGCATCTGATGGTATCCAAGCATTGCCCCCAAACCCCCTGCTCACTCTCAGGAACTAGCACACCAAACTGGGTGATGATATCCTTAGAGGCATACAAATTGGCAGAGCTTAGAACTGTCAATCAAACTGGGAAATATCTATGCTAAAGTTCCATTTTGGTCCACCATCTTGATTCGGAATGTTGTCCGGTGTCCATGTCTAGATGATAACTGGCTCCTCCACCTTGGGAACTATCCTGCCATTGAGTGATGGTATCTCAAGAGCTGTCCAGATGCACTGAGATCAGATGAACAGTCAAACCATTTTCCAAAAGACGCAGTAGATTACTGAACCGTAGCATCTAGCATCTTCTCCCCTTCCCTCCCTCCCGTCAGCAGCCATCTCACATGCAACTTTTCCCAGAATTCCTCTAGAGGTATAATAAAAACAGATTGAGTACAGTGTAGGCTTATAGCTTGTCAAATATTCCCATTTGGGTGGAAAAATTTGCCTCTAGTGGGTGACAATGTTTTCAGCCTGTAGCCTTCGGCATTGGAGCTGATTGCTAGTCATCCCTCTGATGAATAATATGCAGTCATGAATATGTCTGTGCATACATCTTCAATTCCTATAGGGTGAATTTAATGTTATCTTAAGGCGTCCTGCTCCTGAGATGAAGAGATTATTTCAAACCTGCAGCCCACAAGCGTAGCCATTGGTTTCAAACGCCATTAAGTTTCATTATAACAAATAAACACTGCAATGACATTTATAAGTTACCGGAGAGCACAGCAACACAAATATGAAGCAGATAAACTGCATTTGATCCAAATAATTACTGCAGGCAATATCGGGCTTAGTCGGAGCTGGCAGCTGGGTGCTGGGTAATTTATTGGGTTGCATAAGGCGGTGAGCTGCAAACAGCTTTTTTAAAATTAGTATGATTGTTGTATCCCCTTCTTTTTGTCTCAGAGGCCTGGAAGAGGTATGGGGTAGCACCTTGCCAGAACAAGAACAGAAACAGCACCTGCCATTGATTTCTGGTAAATCATGTGGGCTGAATCTGAGATCTGGCGGCCAAATATAGGCCTCTCTGTCTGCCCCTTGGGACACTTCTCAGACCACACTCATTCGCTCCAGGCCATTGCTCAACAACACTGCTCTGTGCCCTCCTTGGATGTTTTTGCTTGGCCAGAGCATGCCCTCGATTGCCTCTTGGTTGCTTGGCTGAAGAGAGGTATGTGGAAACCTCTAGTGTTCACAAGGCTACAATATAGCCTACCGTGCAAATACAAGAGTCACATCCTGTTTTGTGGAATAGACTTCCTGTCAAGATATGACAAGCGCCCCCTATCTGCACTTGCTGGAAACCACTGGTGACATCTTTGTTCTACCAGGCTTTCTCAGCTGAATAAATGGGTCTTTACCACAAGTGTCTGCTTAGGGTTTTAGACTTCTTTTGAAATATTTTTGTTGCTCTTTTTTGTTTTTAATAGTTTTAAATTGTCTTAGGAGTAAATTGCTTTGAAGCAGTGGTTTAGAGGGCAGTTGATAAATCAACGATGATTAACAAATAATCAAACTTGAGTGCTATTTTCCCAGTTTGGGGGCCTTTTTTTGTTAAGATATAAAACTAGTTTTGAGCTCTCATCTGTGGACACACCCCAGCCTGATGACAAATGGATGAATGTCCTTAAAATGTCCTTTAAGAAAATAATACTGTTTTTATTTATTTTCATGGTACAGAAGATAAATTTTGAGAAAACAGTTGTTACAACAGTAAACAACAAGTAACTTGTCCTGATAAAATTACAGACCTTTATCATGCCATGTCTTAAAGTTTTATTTGATTACTCCAAGAGAATGTCCTTGAGATATAAGGAAATTCCAAAAATCTGGTAGTTTGCACATCTGCAGGAGAAAGATATCCATGCAGGAGGCTGTTGTAAAACACTGTTCATGGGACAGCGGAGGGGGGGAAGTCAATGTATTCCCTTTCTCTCGTCAGCCAATGGAGGGGCGTAAGTCAGATGGAAGTGATTCTTAAACTGGACTACATTTTAGACTGAGAATAATAATAACAATAACAATAATAATAATAACAATAATAACAACAACAACAACAACAACAACAACAACAACAAAAATTATTAATAGTATTATTTATTTTCGGAAGGTCACATTGAGGACACAGCACAGATTTTGCCCTTAATAAAGTGTAATACACCTTTCCTTGTGGCTGAATTGCAGTCATGTCTTAAGTATGCATTTTTACTTCTAAAAACATTTTTAAATGCAGGTGTCTTTAAATCTCACTAGGGAAATGGTCAGGTTTCCACCTGATTGGTGACTTCTGAGATAAGGGAGCTATTCTGGGCCTAATGTAAATATAGCAGTGTGAGATGTGCTCAGCCATAGGTATCCTTCTACGTTCCGTTCAAGATGATTGTCTCTTCTCTCTCTTGTGGCTAGTAGACACCATACATTTAAAGCACACAACTTCTCCTAAATAATCCAGGAAACTGTAGATTACTTTCTCATAGGGATACAGTTCACAGCCCCCCCCCCAACTACAGTTCCTAGGAGGTCATCTGCTTTAAATATATGTCCTCACAGCCCAGACAAATGGTCCTTCAGGGCTAACCTTTTGCAGACCACCAGAAAAGCTAGAATGCTTAGATTAGGGAGATATGGAATAGATGATGTTAGCCTCAAACAAATGGCCCATTTCCAGGACGTGGTGTTGGAAGCAGATTCATTATAGAGAGAGGCATAGCTATGCCCACTTAACTTCTGCTGGAGCCTCTCAAGTGCCTCTCCTGTGCTGAGGGAGGGATTGAAGCAGCGGTGGAGAGGGAACACAACGAGTCTCTCGTAGACAAGTTTTAACAAACAGCTACAGCATTAATTTGTTAATTAAATCTCACTTCTCCATGACGCTGAGGTTTCTATGTAATCTGCATCTGATGCGGGGTTTGGGGGGAGCAGTTAGTTCAACTCATTGCTAGAAGGGAAAATTATAGACAAAGCCCTGTATATGTTCTCAGACTTGGACCTTGAGGGACTCAAGACAGCTTACCGATAAAATAGGAACAGGGGAGGGAGAATTAAAAACGTAACACATTAATAAAATTAAAACACATATGTATGCACACACACTCTCACACACATCTATTAAAACACACAAATCATTAAAATAAAAACAGCACAGCATCATCCTTTTCATTAAAAGTAGTCAGTTCCCAAAAGCCTGTTGGAATAAGAAAGTTGTCACCTGCCAGTGGAAGGACAAGAAGGAGGAAGCCAGTCTTTCTTTGGTTTGGAGGGAGTTCCAAAGTCTGTGAGCAGCCACTGAGAAGCCCCTCTCCCATGTCCCCACCAAGCATGCCTAAGAGGGTGGTGGAAACAAGAAAAGGCCTTCCCCCAAAAGATTGCAGAACCTGGGTATGTTTGTATGAGGGAATATGGTCTTTCAAATAGTCTGGACCTAAGGTGCATGAGGGACGTGGGTGGCACTGTGGGTTAAACCACAGAACCGAGGACTTGCCGATCAGAAGGTCGGCGGTTCGAATCCCCATGACGGGGCGAGCTCCTGTTGCTCGTCCGTGCTCCTGCCAACCTAGCAGTTCGAAAGCACATCAAAGTGCAAGTAGATAAATAGGTACCGCTCTGGCGGGAAGGTAAACAGCGTTTCCATGCGCTGCTCTGGTTCGCCAGAAGCAGCTTAGTGACCTGGAAGCTGTACACCGGTTCCCTCGGCCAGTAAAGCGAGATGAGCACCGCAACCCCAGAGTTGGTCACGACTGGACCTAATGGTCAGGGGTCCCTATACCTTTTAAGGTGCATGAGGTTTTATAGGTCATAACCAGCACTTTGAATTGTGCCTTGAAAGAGACCAGAAGCCAGAGGAGTTGTAACAAGGGAGTCATATGCACCCTATAACCAACCAACTGCAGCTCTTTGAGCATTGGATATGTATCTGGCATTAACCAGTCTGCCTGCTGATTAATAAATGGCTGCACCATCCCTGGATTGAGGGTCACCCTATGACATACATCAAATCAAGGTGGCCCATCAGAGTTGCCACCTCTCTAGGAGCTATGGCCCGTCGGCCCCTGTGTGGACTCGTGGACAGAAACATACCTTCCTGGACCCCTTTAATGGAGTATCCATTATTGACCAGTTTGTCTGCAGGGAAAATTCCTCCCTGGCCCTGAATACAGTGGCTGAGTATTCCATAGTAAGGTCCTTACACAGCCCTGCCTGCTCACCTTTGGGCTGGACCACTCAGAAACAGGGCAGGTAAGAGGGAAAGTCCAATGACAGTCTGAGCTGGGAGGCCTGGGCATGACTAGACTTTATAGAATATGGGCTAGCCCAAGTGAAGTCAGGGCCACCTCCAAGCTCTTCCCAATTTGCCCATTCAAATGGCACTCCCACCAAAATGTACAGCTGCTGGGGGAGGCTCTTGACTTCCCCCAACAGTCTCATTGGTCTCTGGATGGCCCCTAAGCTAGGCTGTAGCTGAGCTGAGCTATAAATTGCAGCTTCCCCATAACACCAGGTAAGCAGCAATTATAAAAAAGACCAGCACAATTTAGGCGACTAAAGGCATCCTTGCTCCTTTCATTAAGAAGAAGGCTATATTTTGGCTTCTCCTTGCTAGCTATGGACTGCCTTTCTCTTGTACTTCCTGTCTTGAAACTTCTAGAAAAAAAGTATTGAACACCCAGATGTTGGTCCCTGCAAAGGAAACCAGCCCTTAGCAATAAGGATTGTTAGCACTGGAACTGCTGTCTCTCGCTTAGAACATTGCCTCCTGAATGAGCCCTGGGCTTTGGCATCTTGACTTTCAGCCAACGTGGTAATACTTTGACAGGGGCCCAAATGGTAATGTATTGGTCTGTGAGATGTTCCTTATGAGCACTGATGCAAAAGTATTTGTTAAAGTCATTGCCAATTTCCAAGTGAAGCGAGGGTGGCTGATAGAATCGATTGAAGGGTGGGGGAAATTCCTCTCCTGCTGCTAATAATACAAAGGCATTTCCTCCCTTGAAGAAAGGTTTCTGATCAACATTGTGCAACAGGATTTATAGGATTTATTGAAAACTTTTTGGTGGTACCCACAGCATAATGATTTTCCATTATCTTCACAATAGGCATGTGGCAAGGTCTCACCCATTTACTACAAAAGAATGGTGGGCCCCTCACATCTAGGGATGCCAGAGAATATTGATGAAAACTAAAAAAGGAGCAAAAATGCCTGATGTTCACTTCTTTATCCCATGTTCAGAACAGAAATCAACCCAGCAGATACAATCAGTATCCACTGTTGCGATTGCTTTCAGTTTGCAAACAATACTAATTGATTACGTTTTCCCCGATTTGTGTTGTGTTTCCTTTGCACTGAAATAAATGGAATAATGTAGTGACAACATAATTTACATAAATTACTTAAGCTACATATTTAATTATGTAAGTTTTGTAATTTTGCCACAATGGACAGTGAGATGAATAGCATAAAGAGGGGGGGGGGGTTTGCAGAAGGTGAACTGCAGAGGAAAGGAAACTGTGCTACATGCAATTGAATAAAAGGGAATGAAGCTATACAACACTCACCCCAAAAGCAGAATCCATCTATTAAATATTTTTCTTTTCTTTTTTACCAATATCCTGGGAACCTCCTCATGTCATAAAATAGGGAGCTGGAATCTTTCTTAGCCCAAGGGCCACATTCTCTCATAGGTAACCTTCCAGGGGCCACAAGTCAGTGGTGTGTGGGGTGGCCAGAAGCAAAAGTGGGTAGGCCAATAGATGTGACTCTTACCTTTGTTCCATAGGCAACATCCTCGCAAGCAAAAGATGTCCCACACATACTTGCATATTTCTCCATCAAGGAAAGCAATCACAGTTCAAGGACACATTCCAGCCAGGCAAAAGCGCTTGAGGAGGGCATAGAGTAGGGCAGGACTTGGAGAGTCTAACAAGGGTCAAAAAGATTGTATATGACCAAATTATTAATGTGCTCCTGTACTGAAGCCATAAATCTATAGGACTTTTTTGCCTTGATTTTGGCACCGACTTATAAGTCCTTCCTTTCACCTTGGCATCAGATGCTAACCCCTGCAGAACCAGAACAGTGGCCATTGGGACCAAAAGCCACACCAGATGCCTCGACCTCAAGGTTCCTGGCTTCTTCACCCTTGACCTTCCCTCTTATTCTTCATTTCCTGTTGCATAACTGCTTCTTAAACATTAACCCTTGCTCCCACTTGCCAGACAATGGAGCTTGCCTCAGCAAGATGACATGAATCACTATCCCTCTTGCAGGTTGGAGGGGCACGACATGTTCTGCTTGCAAAGGTCCCAAGTTCATCTGCTGACATCTCTGATTAAAAGTTCTCCTTCTAAAGCCCTGGAGTAGAGTTGTCAATTGGGGGAATAGATAGACCCTTGGTCTGTCTAGTAATAATACAGCTCCTTATAGTTTTAACCCAGCTTCCCACCATACTTCTGGGAGTGTTCTTGCAACCAGGACAGATAAAAACATTTTGAACAATATCAACAAGTGCTGGCAAGGCCAGAGATTTCAGACTGCAAGTGTCTTCATTCTTTCTTTCATATCCCACCTTTCCTCCAATAAGTTCTAGGCACTGTGCAGGGTCCTTTCTTCCCTTTATCTGCAAAACCACCCTGTTAAGAAGATTGCACTGGGAGACTTGAATGGGCGAGGGTCATCTAGTGAGAGGAGATTTGAGCCCGGGTTTTCCCAGCTGTGGGACGCGGGTGGCGCTGTGGGTTAAACCACAGAGCCTAGGACTTGCTGATCAGAAGGTCAGCGGTTCGAATCCCCGCGACGGGGTGAGCTCCCGTTGCTCGGTCCCTGTTCCTGCCAACCTAGCAGTTTGAAAGGACGTCAAAGTGCAAGTAGATAAATAGGTACCGCTCTGGCGGGAAGGTAAACGGCATTTCCATGCGCTGCTCTGGTTCACCAGAAGCGGCTTTGTCATGCTGGCCACATGACCCGGAAGCTGTACGCCGGCTCCCTCGGCCAGTAAAGCGAGATGAGCACCGCAACCCCAGAGTCAGCCATGACTGGACCTAATGGTCAGGTGTCCCTTTACCTTTACCTTTACTATTCCCAGCTGTAATCTGACAGTCTAACCTGATGTTGCCCACCTTTATTCCCTTATGTGCCTGAAGAGGGCTCTGAGGTCTGGGAACATACCATGTGGTGTAGTGGGTAGAGTGTTGGACTAGGACCCTGGGAGATCCAGGTTCAAATCCCCTCTTGGGATTGAAGCTGATTCTCCACTAAAGTATTCATTTAAATGAGAGGATCTTCCCTTTCCCGCACCTGCAATATCCCTTTCAAGGGGAGAATATTTTCTTTCTCTCATCCGCCATGGCTCATCAGATTTGTTTCCTGGCAGTGGAAATACAGAAGGAAGGGAGGCATTTATTAAATCTCACAAAAGGTAATTCTCAAAGCCAGAGCTGGAAAGATGGTAGCAATAAGTATTCTGTTCTGAATGTATTCTTACACATTTCTCCAATTGGTAACTAATAAGAGAGTGGAAGATGACATTTAAACCCTTTCTGCATGGCTGATCAAACTACTCACAGTGACTTTGAAAGCTGAGCTGGGATTTCGTGCAGGTATCAAAGCTGGAGAAGACTCAATAGTTCAGAACTCTTGCCAGTGTGACTAATAGACAAACAGACTTCTGAAAGGTCTAATATCTTATTCAAAAATTTCCCTTCTCTTACATTTAAAGCTCCTTAATGGACACAGTGGGTTGCTGAGGTTTCTTCTATGCATCGCATTACAGAAATAGCTGCTTTCGATGGGGGCTGATTTCATCGAAGCTTTTAAGATGAGAAAAGTTAGGTGAAGTCAATACTTGGATGGGCTTCTAGCATTGTGTGAAATGATGCAGACGGACTGGAATATGATGCCTTTGCACCTTTATCTGCCATAAACCAGGATGACGCACACATCCATGATGTTTCTGAGTTTTGAAGGAAGATTTTACACTTGCTATTGTAGATAAGTGTTTCTGAACAAGTGGCAGGTTGAGGAATATTATGATTGGATCTGCAAAACATCTTTAGCAATCACCATCATTTATTTGATTTATTCACTGCCTTACATCAGTCTTGAGGGGATTTTCAATAAAAAAATATGCACTACACTCTAAAAAGTTACATAAAACATCAGATAATCAGCTGGAGCACTATAAGTGATCACGCAAAAGTCAAAATTGCTTTCTCCCAAAACCCAAGCAGAATTACTGGTAAAAATTAATCAATCAAAAGGTTATACATCAGCAGCAATAGAGATGTTAACACAACATTGAGAGAAGAGAAAGGTCTTTGGTGCTGAAAAGATGTTAATGTAGGTTCAAGCGAACCACTTTGGGGAGAGCATGAAGGGCCACCACCAAAAAGGCCCTCTCTCTGGTCTCCACTGTCAAATGTCTGCCAGAAGGAGGACCCAAAGGAGAGCTTTGGTGGGTTCATATGGAAAGTGATGCTACATGAGGTACTGGAATCCCAAGCCGTGTAGGGGCTTCCTGGGTAAAGACCAGCACTATGAATCGGGCCCAGATATGTGTTTGAGACTGTAACTGGATTGCAAGCTGCTGCAAAATACATCAAATTGAAACAAACACATATGTCTTGCATTACACTTAGTAGTGGATTGTAGGGCAGGGTGGAGCCTTGGACTAGTCTCCGAACACCAACATGGCTGCAGCTCAGCTGGATGAGACTAGAGTGGACCAAGTTTGACAGTAAATTCAGGGCTGTGCAACCATACCAGTGGGAGTACTGCCTTGGTTCTGCCAGTGTGTCCACTCAGTCCCAAACTCACCACTCCCCCTGCTACATCAAAAAAGCATATAAAATCAGCATTATTTAAAAAAAGGCATATTGATAAACATGTGATCAGTGGCGAATTGTACTTTGGTGCTGTGTAATGTGTGAAACAAATATGTCCTCACAACACACATAATGTTGTATTGGTCAGACAGAGCTGATCTGCCCATGGAGGGGCAGGGGGAAGTCACAGACACGCAATGTGATACACACCTTGTGATACTGTCATGGCAACAACCAGCACATTAACTTTTTTTCTCCATTCAAATTAAACCATGCTGAAATCAGAACTGGGTCCCTGCCCTCTTCCCAAACCCTCTGTAGGACAGAAAGCTGCATTTGGAGAGCAGTGACATTGCTAAGTAATTGTCACTACCTTAATCATATATTTGGGTGTCTTTAGCCTTAATCATATACAGCGGTACCTTGGGTTAAGAACTTAATTCGTTCTGGAGGTCAGTTCTTAACCTGAAACTGCTCTTAACCTGAAGCACCACTTTAGCTAATGGGGCCTCCCGCTGCCGCCATGCAATTTCTGTTCTCATCCTGAAGCAAAGTCCTTAACCCGAGGTACTATTTCTGAGTTAGCAGAATCTGTAACCAGAAGCTTCTGTAACCTGAAACGTTTGTAACCCAAGGGACCACTGTATTTGGCTGCTGGTGATCTTTGCATTTATCACATTTTACTGGCAAAAGAATCACACTTCTCTATAGGGTATGTGATCAGAATAAAAAAAACATCAATAAGGTACTCCTACCCTGCACACACACACACACACCGCACCCCCCAAAAGATTATGGCACCATTTACATACTCTCTGTGTGCCCAATGGATTTCAAAGGCTGGGCTCAGATCTTGGCAGAAAGATAGCAACATTTATTGCTGTGGTTCTATAGGCTTTTCCACAAACTGCCAAAAAATGCAGACAGAGGCTGGCAGCTGGCACGAACCAAGTGCGTATTGCTGCAATTATGGAAGCAAACAGCACTCCTCGCCCCCACCCACAGCCACCCGCAATTTGCAAATAACATTCACATTCCTAAACCTTCCAATGGAACTTTTATGTTCAATATACTCCACAACTTCTCCTTAATTAATTTTGTCTCACATGACACGTTCCTTTTCCTGACAAATGGCGGCATATGTTATGTCAGCCAATCTGATTCCTCCTCCTCCCATTTGATTAGGTTACGCAAAATGAAGAGAAGCCGCAGCTATTCTAAATGATTGAAAAGTGTCATTTCAAATAAGGATGGGCAAATCAGTCTATCTGTAGCCTATTGCATTTTCATGTGTGTTTGGTCACATGCCCATTCCATTTTGGTTTCCACCTTAATCTGTAAATGTGTGTTGTTGCTGTTGCTAAAATGCACACAGATTCAAATTTAAATATATTTTATTGGCTTATTTTTTGCACCATTAGCCCCACCCTACATCAAACAGTCCTAAAAAGTTCACAATTGAAATAAGGAAAGCATACATTAAAACCATAAATCTAAAAACATCCAGTATCAGAATAACAAAACAGCACAGAATGGCAATGAAGCAGGAAAGAAGGGAGATATGCCTCTCTAAATCTATTTTATTTTGAAATATGCATTTTAAAATGCACATTTCCTTAATGCTTTTTAAAAAAAATATTTCTGTAATGCAAGTCAGCCTTCCCATAACTGGTGCCTTGTAGATGTTTTGGACTACCACTCCCATTATTTTTCACCTTTACCCATGCTGATTGGGGCTGATTAGTGTGCTACCTAAAACCTATGGACAGGTTGGAGTCTGCTGGTCCAAGCAATTCTTTTAAACCAGGGGTGGAAAATCCATGGCCCTCCAGGTGTTGTTGGATTCCACCTCTCGTCAGACCCCAGCCAGCATGACCAATGGTCAGGGATATCAGGAGCTTTAGCCCAACATCATATGGAGAGCTGCAGGCTCCCCACTCCTGTTTTGCAGAAAGCGGTATCAACTTTCTAGTCCCCATGAATAAAGAGATTTTTTAAATGAATAGACAATGGCAAAATACTCTGTTATGCTTTTCAATTCAAATGCATTCAATGCAAATCAAGTTTACTTTTTTAAAAAAAGCAGAGCCAGCCCTACCGTTAGGCGGGATGAGACAGCATAGGCTACCTGAGCATATCTCTCTGTTGCACCACACAGCCCATCCCATTCGCCCTGGTCTGCCCTGCATCTCACCTAGCCTGCTGGCCTCAGGTGTAGTGGGTGATGCTGTCCCACTGCTACTGTTCATGTAATACTCAACAGCTGCTACTCCACATGGGTTCTGTATTAGGAATGCGTGGGTGGAAGTACCATTTTATTCTTTGCAGAAAAATGTCCTGGACCGTCCTGCTTTTTAGAGTGTTGAAAGTCTCTCGCCGCTCTGAGCTACTTCAGCCAGGCTGCAACTGACACACTGTTGATATTATTGCTTTCTGTCAAATATAATTTAATATTCTTCTTTTCCCCCCTCCCCACGTCATGATAGTAAACCCTAAAGGCCCCATTGTTCTGGGCACCTCATAAAATTGGGTGTCTTATGAACAGTAACTGACAGCTCCTGCCCTAAAGACAATGCAGTCAAATGTCAGAAAAGGAAAGCGAGGTACCGAGGAAAGTGTTTTTGCACAAAGTCGAGCAAATCCTGAAGGAAATGTGTGGCAAAATTATTTGCCTTTGAGCTGCAGGGGAAATAAATGCCCTGCTTTTATTTGTAATGATACTCACCGGTACAGTGTACTAGCCCTTTTCTTTTTTGTGTCAGCACCCATGGCACTATTATCAAGATATTAGCACCAGCGCTTCATTTTTTTTTACCCCTTCCCAGTGCATTTTTGGGGGGTATGCATGGTTGTAAGGCTGACTTTCAGACTGCAAAACTATGCATTGAACTATACCTTCTATACCATATTATCTCCATCATTTTTCCTAGAGAACCCTTTGCAGATGTTTTGCTCGTGCCCCATCTCAATTTGTGAGTGGGACCACATCAACTAACCATGTTCCCAACATGAACTGTCCTGCCCCTCCGCTGAAATAAGCTAGTCTGCACATAGTAATGATATTCTGGAATCCTACTGCGCCATCACTGTTTTATGGTAGAATTCAACCACATGCAAGCGAATTCAGGTGTGCAAATGCAGTTGATTAGGAATTCTTGCACAACCCACACCTGTGCCACAGAAAACACACCTAGATGTTTTGCAATAAGGAAAATGAGGGGGGAATGCAGTAGAAATGTGGGATAACATTTACTTACAATATCGTCTAACCTCCCTGAAAACATATCAGAAGGAATGCTCAATAAACAAGTCACCTGGAAGCAACCCAAGTTGGATTAAAGAGTGCGTCCATCCTATTTGGTGCCCTCCAAATATTTGGGGCTCCAACCCCCATGGGTCCCAGCCAGCATGACCAATGGTCAAGGATAATGGGAGCTGTCACCACAAGCAACTGGAGGACACTGTGTTGGAGAAAGCTGTACTTCATAACAAGAAAATCCCAATTTTCAGTCATACTCAAACATTGTCTGCCATGCAATGTAAATTAACTTGGTAATTAAAAGCTCCCATGAGCTCAGAATACTTGCCCACAGAGCCTCTGCATAATTCATTGCTCTGGCCTCATCTCTTTCCAATCACTCTCTATTGGGAACAAGTCATTCTGACATCTCTATGCATTGGGACTGTTTAGATCACTCCCAATACAGCAGCACAGAGGAATGACTTACCCCGAGAAGAGATAGCTTGTTGGATCTCTCCACAAGTTATTGTTCTGAGCATGTCTCCTTCCAATTCACTCATGCAAAAGACAAGTGGATAGGGATGAAAGGCTATTTCCCCTGGTCCATTTCTTTGCTGTTCTATGAAATTGCCCTGCATTCCATTCTCCTCTTTCCAGTTTAACTAGAAAATTCTGTAATTGGAGCACATGCAGTTTGCTGTAGTCTTTTATCCCTTCACTTAATTTTCATTCAGTGCCTCTACTGGTGCACAAAACAGCCTACAAAGGCAATTCAGTGCTGCTGTGATTTGTACATACATGTGCATCAATATGTGCGGTATTTTACTTACATGGAGGAATGGAAAAATCTGTTGATTTCTGATCCATGTCTCTTTTGTAGGTTCATCCACAATTCCTTTTTAGTCTATTTCCATAGCCTTCCCCAGCCTCACACCCTCCAGAGGCTGTGGACTTCATCTCCAGTCAGTCCCAGCCAGCACAGCTGTTGTAGCTCAGAACATCTGGAGGGCACCAGCTTGATGAGGGCTGTATTTCTACTTTCCTCTGTGAATGTTTGACTATTTTCTCTCAGAATACATATTTCACTGTGCATTTTCTCCAGGCTAGTATGCGATGACACAATCCAACACATGTCTGTTCAGAAGTAAGTTCCATAGTCTGCTTAACAGGGCTAAACCCTCAAGCAGGTGTGTATAGACTTGCCGCGTAAATGCATATTTTGATACATTTAAGCTGCCTAAAACTGAGCTGTAACTTTTGGAGAAGTGAGAAATCTGGTGGACAGGGAAATTTGCATCCACACAGGCAGGACAGGCAGGAGAATGTGTTAGTGTTGGTAAAACACCGTACAGTGAGAATCTTCAAGCACTCTGGCAGACAATCACATCATGGTTGCTGTTTCCTGTAGTACTTTTTCACTGCACATGTAGACGTCAGCAATACTGTAAGACTAATCCAGTAAGACTTCAGAAATAAAACAGGAGTCTGCCATCAGTCCTTTCCAGAAACAATTGAAAACATTTTTTGTTTGTTTGCTTCAACAAGCTTTTCCAGCTAGGTGAAAAGGTCCCCTGCCCTAGGTGTTCATTTTGTTATATCCAGTGCTGCTGCTGCTCAGAGTAGACCCACTGAAATTAACAGACATGGCTAAGTTATTTGGCTATGACACATTCGCTTTCAAACCTATTTTCAGCAGATTTTCTACTGTTTTCAAGCTACTACTATTTCTACTCAGAGGTAAGCCCCACTGAATTCCCAGACAACTATTTATAGGACTGCAGCCTAAACCTTTTTAGGTTCATGTGAAGTGTGCATTTGATTTCAATTCACAAATAGCATGTATTTTGGTGCTCAGAAGTTTTCGAAGCAGGCCTCCAGAGTGTGAAAATCTGCTTGTTCTGCAAATAATGGCAGTAATAACCTGCGATTCTCATCTAAGAAGACCAAGTAGTTGCTGCACTAAAAATATTTCATGCTACCTATTGTTTCTAGTACTTATAGCAGCAGAAACTGGGAATGTACTCATGATAGTTTGCATAAACATTATTTTCCTTTAATGCCTTTGGGGAAAACGATAATTTAAAACAATCCAATTTATGTAAATGGACATTTAAACGGTTTTTAGCAGCCCAATAGGTAGAAAGAAATACATTGTCTGTAGCATCAAAGGACCCTCAAATTTCTTGTGACACCAAAGCTTTATCTTCAGTAGCAAATTTAGTCTGAGCTGTCAAACATCTTCAGCAACAGGAGCAGCTGCAGTTGTAGATACAGCTATCAACTGAAATAGGGAAGATTGCTTTGATCTCCATGAAAGTACCCCATATGCCCATCCAAACACATTTTGGCCACATTGCAAAGGAAGTAAAAACTATACAGAAGGAGGGGAAGGTTTTCACCCTCTCTCTGAATTAGCTTCCTGACATCACTGTGAAGGATGTGCAGTCAGTTTAAAACTAACTCAACCCCCCCTTTCTTCTTAGCATTTCTAAAAATGCTTTAACTTGAGCTGTTGAGCAAATGCATAACAAGAACACAGCTGCATAAACAAGGCTCTCTCCTTTATCAGTCTGTGACAACAAGGCTGGCCTTGTCCACTCTAAAGTGGAACAGAGATGACACTCTAGGTCTTATCTTACCACAACCCTGACACACAGACCTAAGTCCGGGAACAAAGCCACAGTGCGTTCTCAGAGATGATGACCTCTTCTTCCAAGGAAGAGGAAGAGGAAGATCCTTTTATGGTCAGAAGTACAGGAAGGAAGATCCTTTTATGGTCAAGAATACCAGAGCAGGAACATATGTGATGTCAACCTGCATACATAGGCTCACGTGGTTGGGTTCCTAGGGAAGGAGGGAGAGGGTGCCTGGAGGATATATATACTGCATGAAACTTCTCATTTTCTTTGGACTTGCTGTGGACTCACCACGCAAGCGCCTTCTGCTATCCAGAGAGCAGAATAAACTCTTTCTTTGAACCAACCTCGGTGTCATTTGACTTTCTTCCTCCTGTCCCAGAGCAACGCAGACCCAATCAGTGAACTCCAATAAGGCTACAACTGGGCCAAGGCAATCTGAGCATATTACACCAATCCTGGCCCAACTGCACTGGCTGCCAATTAGTTTTCACACCCAATTCAAGGTGCTGGTTCTGACCTATAAAGTCTTATGCAGCTCAGGACAGCAATTCCTCAGGAACTGCCTCTCCCCATGAGAACTGCCCCTGCGACCATGAGTGGCTGCTCATTTGTGGGATGTTCATCTTGCACATTCCTTTTACACCTTTAGGTGCCAAGTGAAAGCGTCCCTCTTCGATGAGGTCTTTGGCTGACTAATCCCATCCTTGTTGTTGTTGTTAAGTCATTTAGTCGTGTCCGACTCTTTGTGACCCCATGGACCAGAGCACGCCAGGCACTTCTGTCTTCCACTGCCTCCCACAGTTTGGTCAGACTCATGCTGGTAGCTTCGAGAAAACTAACCAACCATCTCGTCCTCTGTCGTCCCCTTCTCCTTGTGCCCTCCATCTTTCCCAACATCAGGGTCTTTTCCAGGGAGTCTTCTCTTCTCATGAGGTGGCCAAAGTACTGGAGCCTCAGCTTCATGATCTGTCCTTCCAGTGAGCACTCAGGGCTGATTTCCTTAAGAATGGAGAGGTTTGATCTTCTTGCAGTCCACGGGTCTCTCAAGAGTCTCCTCCAGCGCCATAATTCAAAAGCATCAATTCTTCGGCGATCAGCCTCCTTTATTGTCCAGCTCTCACTTCCATGCATCACTACTGGGGAAACCATAGCTTTAACTATACGGACCTTTGTTGGCAAGGTGATGTCTCTGCTTTTTAAGATGCTGTCTAGGTTTGTCATTGCTTTTCTCCCAAGAAGCAGGCGTCTTTTAATTTCGTGGCTGCTGTCACCATCTGCAGTGATCATGGAGCCCAAGAAAGTAAAATCTCTCACTGCCTCCATTTCTTCCCCTTCTATTTGCCAGGAGGTGATGGGCCCAGTGGCCATGATCTTCATTTTTTTGATGTTGAGCTTCAAATCATATTTTGCACTCTTCTCTTTCACCCTCATTAAAAGATTATTTAATTAATAATCCCATCCTATATCCTTTTAAATGTGTTTCTGGGAGTGGAGTGGAGGGTTATTGGTTTGTTCTGTATTTTGTGTTTTTATCTTGTGTTTTTAATGCTGTGAACCACTCATCTATGGGTGAAGGGTGGTATATAAATTTAATAAATAATAATAATCCTGTAGTTCAGTCTCACTGGGTTTGAGGTGCCATCACATTTATTATGTGATTTATTATTGACTTGAATCATGCAGGGGGGAAAGGACAGCTGTGAGGAAAGTGGTGCCAAAGCAACCCAAAAAGGGCAAACAACTGCTATAAATGGGTGGGTGGAATATTAAAAATGAACAGTGAAGTAAAGCACTTAAATCTCCCTGAAAGCCCCCCCCCCCATTTTTGGGGGGCGGAATATTTTTGTCAACCCTTCACAGATACAAATTGGGTTTCATGCTGGAAGCATTCCAAGCTGCCTAGCTAATACCTGATTTCCATGCTGATCTACGCATTTATTAATTTATTACGAAAAAGAAAAGCAAATGTACATTCAGAGAATCTATATTTGTCTGTACTTCCATATTTCAGAAAAACAGAAATTGAGGCTTATTTGCGTTCTCTGTAAGGGCTGGGCGGGGGGGGGGGGGAGCTCGTTCTAAACCACTTTGGAGTGACTGTGAAATGGCACTTACATCAAATTTTGCAGGTGAATTTATTGAACACTTTCAAAAGTTGACAAGAAATTCTTCAGAGTATGAAACTCAAGCTGAGGTGCTTTCCAGGGTTATGAGAGGTCAGAAACAGCTTTTGGGGTTGTGACAGCTAATGCAGAGAAATGCTTTACAAATAGTGGCATGGAAATTCTCACATACGGTATGGAACTCAAAGGGGATTTCGGAGACTCGCCCGCCTTCCTGTAAACCTTGAGATCCTGACTTTTCTCGATGATGTCTGTCTGTCATGCAGTGTTAATGTGTGTGTGCATATATGTGTACATGTACAGATGGTAGTGTCCCTTTTGGTATACAGTAGACTACCCAAGGGAAGGGATGGTAAGCAGATCTTGTAAAGAGTGCTGGCCACTCCCCTTTACAGGAGGCAGTGAACTGACTCACTTGGGCAAACCTACTCCCTTCCCATTGTGACCCCAACCCTTAAGAATCCAGATTGGTCCTGTCTAAATAGCTCCCAGATAAGGGATGGGGAACCTGCATGTTGCTGGGCTACAGTTTCTATCAGTCCTAGGGACTAATCTACACTGGTGAGTTATAATGTTATAAATGCATTATAAAAATGTGATACCAGGGGGCGCTGTATAGCAGTAAATGGAAAATCAGTGTAGATCCAGCCATAGCCATTGACCAAGATGGTTGGGACTGACAGGAGTGAGTCCAGTAACATCTGGAGGGCCACAGTTTCCTCTTCTCTGCACAAGATCGTGACAGGGTGATATTTATGAAACTTTCAGTTGTACAGGAAGCCGCATGCATAAAATCGAAGCATCTGTTACAAACCAAGATTAAGTCAACATCCATCTGAGATTATTTGTGAGGGCCTATCCTACATCTTGTTATTCTAAAGCACCAAGGCTGCAGCAAGCAAAGGCCATAGCAGCCAGGTCTGCTGCTTGTGGCTGGAAAGCCAAACAGGAAGTTTGTGACTGTTGCCATGGGAACAAAGGGGCAGTCCATTCTGTACTGAGCACCGGATGTTAGCTCAGTGGGTTTGTCATATGACCTGTACAGGATGTACATGGGTGGAGGTGGAGTTTATTCTAACTGCTGATGAGTGCAGACATGTTTTCTCTGTACTGAAGTAAAAGACAGGAATAAAAGATGTAAATAGATTTCTGTCTGCTTCTTTCCCCTCCCTGGGGACACCAAAGGGGAGAGAGGAGCAGTTGGTGTGTTTTCCTCACAGCCTGAGGAAAATCGCCGGAACGGACCTCGCGTATGTTTTATCCTGCCGGGAGTCGCCGGAGGGAGGTCTAAGGAATTCAGCCGGTGCCTGAACAGATAGGCACATACCGCTGAGACGGGCGAGAATTCCAACAGTGGTAGCAGACGCCGGTTGCTGTTTTAATCGACCTCTGCATCAAGAAGTGGCCTCCATGGAAGCCTGAGGTGAGCAAGCTGATCCTCTGCAGCCAGAAGCTGACCAGAAGGAAAGACAGCCAAAGCAACGGAGCCCAGGTATGAGATTTTCGGGCTTAGAAGTGTGAATGCAGATTGAGTTATTCTCTGCTTCACGGGGAGCAGTAGATGGGAAAGAAAGCTCCAGTCAAAAGAGAAACCGCATTCCAAACATTCCTGTGGTTTTTCCTGTCCAAGGAAAAGGAATGCTGTTGCTTAGCAACGAAGGCCATGCCTCAGAGAGGAGAAGTGAAAGTTAAAATGGAATGTTTTGACTACACAGTCTGAAGAGCTCTTGGAAAATTCCAACGCAGCTAGCGTTGAGAGCTGCCAGGTGGCACAGAGTGTAAACAAGCCAGCTATTGGATTTTAGAGGCTTGTGTTTGAGAGTCAATGCAAGGACTCAAAATGGATGCCAAGAAGGGGGGAGGCCTGCCTACTCCAGACCTCCTGACCAGTGACAATTATGCATCTTGGTCTATTAACATGAAGGCCCTGCTGCAGAATCAGAGACTGTTTGGGGTGATTGAGAACCCCATTCCAGCAGCACCAACGCGTGCTTGGGAGTCACAGGATGTGAAGGCCAGAACGGCTATAATTCTGTGCGTGTCAGATTCGCAGTTGATCCACATACAAGATTTAGACCACGCGAAAGATGTTTGGGATACGCTGAGACGGACACATCAGAGAGATGCAGGTTCTTCAGCGTTGCTGTATTTTGAGAAGCTGACCAACCTGAGGCTTGCGCCTGATGGAGATGTTCAAGCGCACCTGACGGAAATGAAATTTCTGCGTCAACAGATGGTGGAACGCAATTTCCGTTTGCAGGAGGAAGTGTTTTGCTTCATGGTGATCAACAGCCTGAATCGGACTTACAAAACAGTTGCCAGTCAGCTGGGGTCTCTCCCAGCAGCGGATTTGACTTCGGAGAGGGTCTTTGCCATCGTGTTGAATGAACATGACAGACTTGCCGCCCTGGAAGTGAAGGACAGGGGGAGCCAGGAACGGAGTTCTAACACCCCCACTGCTGTTGCTACTGGAGGAAACGCTGTAGCTTTGAACGTTGTCCGATGTTACAATTGTGACCAAACTGGGCATCTTCAGCGGTACTGCAAGAAGCCACGTCAGAAAAGAGGAGCCAAGGCGAGCTCCGCAAAGTCTGAGGCGTCAGACAAAGGTCACACCAAGCCAAAGGCAAAGACTGCAAAGGCTTTGATGTCGCTAAAAGCCACACCAGAGGTGGGAAACTTCTTTGTCCTAGACACTGGAGCCACAGTTCACATGACAGGACACAGAGGACTATTTTCTACGTTTGAGAAGCAAAGCTTCGCGGTGCAACTAGCCAACGGTCAAGAGCTGGAAGCGACCGGAATTGGAACTGTGTATCTTGAAAGTCTGAACTTGGCTATAAGCAATGTTTACTTGGTTCCAGATTTGAAGTTTAATCTGCTCAGTGTTTCGCAGATCGCCAAGAAGGGACTAAAACTGTCCTATGATGATGAGAAATGCGAGATCTACAAAGATGGAGAGCTGTATCTTTCTGCCAAAGAGAAAGATGGACTGTATTTGTTGACTTTTGATCAAAGTGATTACATGGAATGTAATTCTTGTGATTCTAACATGATCTCTTTTACAGGTGTAGCCAAGAAGAACACCAAGCAGGTGACCTCGAGGGTCAACAAGGCATTTCAGCGGGTGTATGCTGATGTGATTGGTCCTTTAGCACCTTCTAGAGGCAATGCAAAGTATTACCTAATATGTGTTGATTCTTTTACAGGTTTTGTCTGGATTTATCTTTTGGAGAGACCGAAAGAAGCCTTAGAAAGGTTTAAAGAGTTTTGTGACAAGGTTAAAAATATGCATGATGCTGACATAGATTGTCTTTGCACAGATGAGAAGCCAATTTTTCTTTTACAGGAGTTCCAGAGGTTCCTGAAGAAGAAAGGGATTAGACACAAAACTGCTAGTTCCGAAGAAGCTTGGAACAAATGTGTTTGTGTTAGGGTGAACAAAGAATTGCAAAAGGGAATGGAAGCGCAATTGCTTAGTTCACATCTGCCACATGAGTACTGGGCTGAATCGCTAATGTCATTCTGTTACACGTGGTTGAGAAAGTTTTCAAAAGAGTTGGGAAGTTCTCCTTTTGAGAAACTGTTCCACAGAAAACCTTCTGTTGCCCATTTCAAGGTTTTTGGGTCTCATGTGAGGACAGAAGCTCCAGGTGGAGTAAAGAATGCCAGAGGCATTTTTGTGGGTTATGAAAAGGGTCTCTACAGAGTAATTTTGTCAGAATCTGGAAAGGTGATTCTCACAAAATTTCTAGAGAGTGCTCCTGAACAGGAGAGAGTGACTGTTCACACATTTCCCACAGGAGTTGATGATGATTCTGATGATGATGATGATGAGTTTGATCTTATTGAGTTCAGTAGTACTGATGATGACAGCGATAGCTCAGACAGCTCAGTTGTCACAGTCATTGAGAGGAAATCTCAGATAATGACTAGATCCTCAGAAGAGGAGGATGAACCACTGATTAAGCTTAGTACTGGTTCTCCAAAGAGTCCAAAGGCTGAACCAGAAAGCAAAGAAGAGCAGCACCTCTTACGTAGGTCTGAGAGAGCAACGAAGGGTGTACCACCCAAGAGGTATTCACAAGAGTTTGCTAACTTATGTGTTGCTGTTGTAAACGACCAAGGTCAAATTGAAGCTGTGTCTGAGTCAGAGACAAAGGCACAACAGAGAGTTGCTAACCAAGGTAATGCAGAAGCACTCATTCCTTGGAAGTCACACAACCAGAGAGGTACATTGGTAAAACCAGTGGCGGGTAGTTCCAAGGGTGGAACTGAAACAACAGGGGAATGTTATAAGTATAACAACTGTTTGTTTTCTTCTCTGGATGACGCTTTGCTCGCAGCACGCATTGATACTTTAGGGGGAGTATGTTATTCTAAAGCACCAAGGCTGCAGCAAGCAAAGGCCATAGCAGCCAGGTCTGCTGCTTGTGGCTGGAAAGCCAAACAGGAAGTTTGTGACTGTTGCCATGGGAACAAAGGGGCAGTCCATTCTGTACTGAGCACCGGATGTTAGCTCAGTGGGTTTGTCATATGACCTGTACAGGATGTACATGGGTGGAGGTGGAGTTTATTCTAACTGCTGATGAGTGCAGACATGTTTTCTCTGTACTGAAGTAAAAGACAGGAATAAAAGATGTAAATAGATTTCTGTCTGCTTCTTTCCCCTCCCTGGGGACACCAAAGGGGAGAGAGGAGCAGTTGGTGTGTTTTCCTCACAGCCTGAGGAAAATCGCCGGAACGGACCTCGCGTATGTTTTATCCTGCCGGGAGTCGCCGGAGGGAGGTCTAAGGAATTCAGCCGGTGCCTGAACAGATAGGCACATACCGCTGAGACGGGCGAGAATTCCAACACATCTATGTAGCATCTAACTTTTCTCTCTGTGTTTGTGCCCACGTTGTGTGGCTTGGTGCTGGCAGAAGCACAGATGGAGCTTCTGGCAGAGATTCATTTTGTGTACCATTTCTTAGCTTCATCAAGTGTGGGGTGGTGGGAAGATTTATAAAGGAATGTGGAGGTGGAGGAGACAAATTTGACATTCCCATTCCAGTTTTCCACGTCGTATCAACCACTCTCTAAAACAAATAACGGAGGAACAAAAACTTTAAAAGTTCTTCCCTTTCAGAGGCAATTACCAAATGAAGTCCTCACTTAATGGGCATTTTCACAGGGCATGGACACCACTTTGTGTGGCTGCTTTCTCATTATAGCCTACGCTGCTCCCAGCTGACAACCTGATAATTCTTGCCGATAAAACAATCTCTTCCCCCGCCGTTCCTCCCACACCCACACCCCAGTTGTTGATGTGCTATGACATTGTCCCTTTGCAGCTAAGCTGTCTTGGGAATTGTTTAGATTATAGAGCAGGCTGTGAAATGTTTAGTTAGTGGGAAGACAGAGGGAGAAAACAACAAAATGATTGGTACCACCCTACTTCCTAACCATCATGTCTGTATGTATTTACGGTTCCCACTGCCTTATTCTTTTTTTAACACTGCAACTCGAAAGACCTCGGGGCAGAATGTGTGTGTTGGCGGGAGGATGCTGCTGATTAGAGTTGTCTTAAAATTAAATTAGCAAAGCTTTAAATCAGAATAATAAAAAAGTGTTACTAGCAGCCTTCAAGGCCAGCTTGATTTTTAATGAGACTCCTTGGAGACTGAACTGGAATTTCATCAGGTCACAAAAATGTGAGAGCTGTTTGCAACTAATCTTCCTCCCAGGACCACGGGGGAGTTAGGAGTGGTCAAAGAGGTATGTTTTGATGCCCCCAGAGTTGACAGTATTCACAAACAAAACAAAACAAAAAGAATTTGCTCCTCCTAATGTTGCTGGTAGAAGTTATCTTTTCGTTGTCCTTCAGACGCCATGGTTTCCCTCCACCCCAACCCTCTGAAGTAGTCTCACAACCTCACAAACCCCCTTGAGAAACTTTATCTATGATGGCCTTCCTAAAGCAGCCTCATTAAAATGCTAGGCTGTAGGGAATATCAGTATTAGCACAGGATGGTTGCCAGCTGAAATAAATACATTGGCTGTGAACCAGAGCAGCATGAGCACAGCCAGATCCCATTGCCAGCAATGAAGGAAAAAGAGATACAAATGGGTATGTGAAACTGCCCTGTGCTGAGTGAGGCTACTAGACCATCAGTGGTAGGGAACCTTTGGCTCTCCAGATATTGCTGCTCTACAACTCCCATCACCCCGACTGTTGACCATGCTGGCTGGGGCTGACAGGAACTGGAGTCAGTCAATCTATGAAGGGCCACGTGGTTCCCCATTGCTGCTCTATAGAAATGGCAAACTCGTTTTCCAAGATTGGATCCTTCTGTGGTCAAAATAGCAGCAAGAGGTTGGTAAAGGAAGCCATGAGGTTCTCTGCTTCTGATCTGTCTCAAGTACTTAACACTTATAGCAGCAATCAGAGGTCTTCCTAAGCTTTGCTTTGTTGTTTAGTCGTTTAGTCGTGTCCGACTCTTCGTGAATCCATGGACCAGAGCACGCCAGGCACTCCTGTCTTCCACTGCCTCCTGCAGTTTGGTCAGACTCATGTTTGTAGCTTCGAGAACACTGTCCCACCATCTCGTCCTCTGTCATCCCCTTCTCCTTGTGCCCTCAATCTTTCCCAACATCAGGGTCTTTTCCAGTGAGTCTTCTCTTCTCATGAGGTGGCCAAAGTATTGGAGTCTCAGCCCTGAGCACTCGGGGCTAATTTCCTGAAGAATGGATACGTTTGATCTTCTTGCAGTCCATGGGACTCTCAAGAGTCTCCTCCACTTGACATATTTTAACTTGAGATGCCAGTGATTGAACCTGCAACCGTCTGCATCTAAAATGTGTGTTTTGTCCCCAAACTATTGTTATGAATTTGTGGGGAGTAGGCTGTACGTTGAGACCCTTCTAACCCCTGGATGCAGTAAGTGTTAAAGTATAAGACAGACTAGCTTCCTGATGAGGTGATCTCCTGGGTGATGGGCCATTAAGGGAAGAAAGGAAGTGATGTGAGCTCAAGGAAAAATCAGCAAGCTGGAAGAAACAGAGAGACAGAGCAATGTTTGATTTCTGTTTGACACCAAGGCTGCAGCTATAGGAGAAACAAAACCCACTTGGGGTGTTAATGGTGTGAACCCCTCCATCGTAGGCTCAGGTTGTATATATGTGTAAATAAGCAATATATCATAAAGACACCACAGTTTCCAATGTGCCTCATTCCAAAAGGAAAGGTGAATCCTGGGTAAGCTCCTGAAACCCCTGGAATCTAGGATTGCGCATTGTGCTGTGCCTTTGAGCATGTCTGCACTGAAGCATCTCACCATCAGTTTTCCATTTTAACATCAGCTGAAAGTATGGAAGAAAGCCGAGGACAGGGGAGAGAAAAGAAAATACACATGAGGTTGAACTGGGTTTTTCCAGAGTGTATGAGTTATGTGGACTGCATCCTCTTTATTCACTTTATAAGTCTGTCCCTGCCCATAGTCTGCAGCAAGAGGTCTAGGAATAGGGGAGAAATTTGGTTCGAAATGAGAAACTGAGAGCAACTGAAAAGGACCAGTTCTTCTGTTCTTAGTCTTGACCTGGCCTGCAGGCCCTTCTGATAGCAATGAGTGATGTGCAAATTCCCTTTCCCTGACATGTCTTGATTTCCATTTGCTTTTTGTGAACTGTGAAGTGTGTTGCGTATTGATAAAACACTTTTAAAAAAAATGACAACCTGTTACTCCCTTGTCTTTGGGTTGCTCACACTGCCTTCACTCTTTTCTTCTCAAAGGAAAAAAAGTCGTCCTAAGGTGATCCACCCAGGAGCATGTCAGGTCCCACCTGTGGGTAGTGATTAACAGTTTGAGAAGCACGGCTTTAAGGATTGCCATTTGCAGACGGTTTCATAAGACTTTTAGTGAAGTTGATTATTTTTAGGGATGGGGAAATCTGTCCATTTCGGTTGCTCATTTTTGTAGTCTTGAGTTCAGTTCTCTGCATTTCTGTTAAAAATAGTTCTCATGGGAATGCACCAGTATTTTAATGCAAATCTCTTCTAATATACAGAATTTTGCAAGCAATTTTCTAAATGTGTTTTATATGTTATTTTCATCAATATAGGCAAAGGTATGAAAACCTTTCCCCCCAATATGTGGCTTTCCATGGGCATTGTTTGGATTGGGGAACTTCATCATAATGTTCAGAGAAGTGAAGTTTGGAAGGATAGTGTTTTCAGTTTGCATATTGGTTTGGAAAATGCAAATTTGATGGGTTCTCAATAAAAATTTGAACTGAACGGCGTTTCTCCCCTCTCTCTCTAACCTTTACCTAGCTAAGCCGGATTTGTTTGGCTTTGGGTGTGTATTTACTGTATCAGAATCTTATCAGAGGCTTGTTATATTCAAGCACATACTGAGAAATGCTAGAAACATGCAATTTCAATGTGGATTTGTATGCATGCTTGGTGGCACCACATGTCCTAGTACATGAGTTGAGACGTAGCAAATGCACGTTCAAAGCTAACCATGATATATGGCGAGAATGTCAATTTTACATTCATTTGACTAAATAGCCCTTAAAGTGATTTGATGAACATTTCCCATCTCAGTCACTTCCTAATATTTCTGCTCTGTTGCACCATTGATTTTTCTCAACTTATTGCCACAATTGATTATGTATGAGCATGAATATGCTTCTTACTTAATAGGATAACACTGCAATGCTAAACACATTTACTAGTGAATAATCCTATAATTATTTGGAGAGAAAGGAAAGCAGAATCGTTTGCTGTTTTTCTTTTAAAAAAAATAAAAAATACTTGCATGTAAAGGCCAGAATCGAAAGAGCCTTATGCATATACCTACAGTACATGATTTGGGTTTGGATAAGAGGACTTTCTTCATTCTCCTTCAAAAATGCAGCACCTCACAGTCCATTGGTTATCCCTCTAGAACATCCCCTGACCTTCAAGACTTCCCAAAGATTAAGGATGCTTCAGGAGTTTGGAACTGGATGTTTGTGCATTCCAACATGAGCTGACTTAATCCCTGTCTCCTGGACAGAGATGTGGACTTTTGGGCTTCCGCTGCCTTTGGGCTTCCCATAGGCATCTGGATGGACTCTGTGTGAGCAGACCAGGCCTTTGATCTATGAGAACAGATAAGCCCTTGGTCTCATCCAGCAGGGCTCTTCTTATGTGGATCAGAATTTAGTTACCCACCGGCTTTTGCACTTTCTAAAATAACTGACAGTGCTTTCAGCTCAGTACACGTATATCTTGTGTATATATATCTTGTATTTAAAATGCATGTTTTGAAAGAACATGGGTTATAGAAACAGATATTAATATATATATTTAAATGTGCACTTTTGTGTGAAATCAGTGCAATTTGATGCCGAAGCAGGCTAGAGCAGACTTGTGGGTAAACACGCATGAAAGTTGCAGGAATTGAATACAGATCAAAAACTGGGATGCATGTATGTGCTCCCAGGCAAGTCACATGACCCATCTCGCAATCTTCCCCACTTTTGGGGGGCTAGATTGTGGCATGAGGCTGCAGCACCCAAAATGGCTGCCATGACCTTTCGCAAAAAACAGAATGTTCCTTTTTCTGGGAAACTTGGTGGCTATGTTCTTGCATTCCTAGGGGGGAGACGGAGAGGGATATGTATAGAAAGTAGCCTACTGTACAAAGGTAAAATTTACATTTGTTGCTGTGCCCAGGTTTGCCTCTAGCCCCACCCATCAGTGGAATGTAGTACCTGGACTGGATCCAACATTGGCCTTTCTCAGAGTAGACTCAGTGAAACTAATGGAGCCATATTGGTCGTGCTCATTAATTTCAACCTAGAGTATGACCAACATTGCATGCAACCTCTTAGAAGATTGCCCAGAAGGAAATGTGATCCTTGAGCTGAAAAGGGTTCCCTCCACATGCATTAGGCAGGTAATATAATAATGGCAGCTGATGAAAATGTTATCTGTAACTTGAAAGGTATTTACATTATTCCACCTACATTCTAATAATAAAAATGATGTTCTGTCGTTTCATGTTAGCACACTGAACAATCTGGGGAAAGTGTTTAATCAGCAGTGGTTCCTATGCTCCTGTGGTTGTTGAAGAAGCCAGGGTTTTTAGAGGTCTCAGTTCCCAGCCATGTCTAAACAAGTTTGCTTTAAGGACAAGGACAGAGGAGTCAGAGACAGAGTGGCCACATTGGGAATAATGTTCACACACGGATGAAAGGTTCTTCATCTCCATAATCATTTTTTTCTATTTGAGTTCATTCACACTTTCAAGGACTGCTTGGTTTCACTCACGTAGTTATCAGTGGGACAGTGGGGAAGGAAGAATCCTGATACTCTATATTAAGTGTGCCTCATGCTGGGATTAGTATGGGATGCATGCAACCTGAAGGTGGAAATAAAAGAGTCAGGCACAGCGTGGAGGTTGAACTATAGCCTGCTTTATTTAAACACAAGCCACCTGCAGAGGAAAAACTATTAGTGGTGGAACTTAACGGTAATATACCAGGCCAAGCCTTCTACCAGTAGGGTGACAAACCCTGCCTACGGGAAATGGAGTACAGATACATTGCCATGTGCTTTCCCCAGCCACCCAAAGGGTGAGTAGGGAGGCCTTCCTGTATCACCACCGCCATAACTCCAGGCAAATGATTCAGGTTAGCTTCCAGTGTCGTCCCTATTGGGTCCCATAGCCCTGAGCAGCAAGCCTCGGGTCCTGTCCATCACTATGGAAGGTGTTTAAGGGGCACACCTGGCTGAACTTAACTGTTCCCCTTTGAACATTGCTGCCCCAGAGGAGGAAAAAGGCTGCCAAATGGGAAGTTCAAGTGTTTTAAATTATTTGTGGTGGCAATATGCTTTGATTAGGCTCCAATACTTTGGCCACCTCATGAGAAGAGAAGACTCCCTGGAAAAGACCCTGATGTTGGGAAAGTTTCAGGGCACAAGGAGAAGGGGACGACAGAGGGTGAGATGGTTGGACAGTGTTCTCGAAGCTATGAACATGAGTTTGACCAAACTGCCCATGGGGTCACGAAGAGCTGGACATGACTAAACAACAACAACATGCTTTGATTGTTGCAAGAAGATCAATCCTTCCATTTCAGATGTTCATGCTTATGTTGTCAAAATGGCACCACACACATTGGGGGGGGGGGTGAGTTATCAGCCGGCTCTGGGGAACTGCAGAGATTGCAGAAGTAAAACCAAATTTTTAGAGCAAGAAAAGATAACACACATACCCAAGGAGGCCAGTGAGGACTGAGCATGCAAAGTGGGCACCACCTTACCTCCCTACCCAGAGAGTAAATGTGGAGTTCAGTTGAGATGCAGCTTTTCCATAATAAGGCTATAATCAGACTTGTTATGATACTACATTTTTTTCTTCTTCTTTTTAAGGAATCTGTAAAAAGGGAAGTTGAGTACAGTCCATTGTAGGAAAGGCTACTTGGGACAGAAAGAGAAGAAGGGGTTCTTAGACATTAAGACACATGACCCAGCAACCTCACTGGAAGCTAAGCAGATCCATGTATGGCAAATGTTTGAATGACAGACCACTTGTGAACTCCGTATGGATTACATGGAGCACCCTCAAAGAAATCCAGGATATACAGCTAATAAAGAATTGTGTTCATATGTGGGGGATGTTCAGGTGCTAAGGAATGCTAAGGAAGAGCATTCAACATCCGAGTTCGTCCTATTTTCATCTGTAAATTTTTTGAGCTTGGGGGGGAGGGACATAGGATGCAGCCTTATACTTGGTTGGCCATTCAGTTGGTCCACCCAGATCAATGCTGTCTACACAGACTGGCAGCAGCTCTCCAGGATTTGAGACAAGAGCCTGTCCCAGCCCAACCTGGAGATGTTGGGGATTGAACCTGGGACCTTCTCCACACAGAGCAGATACTCTACCACTGACCTGCAGCCCCTTGTCTTCAAGTTTACGCTTCCCATGGTGTTGGTCATGCTTCTAAAAGTCTGCTGGAGTGATCCCAATTGCTGGGGAACATCTCAGCTCTGGCTTTGTGGATTCTTCAGCTTTTGTTGTGGCAGATGGCTTGACGGTGGTTTGCTCGAGGCCGCTGCTTCGTGCTTGCCATCTTGTCTGCAGTGTAGCGCCGTCCAATGCTGATCAGTTGCATTTTGAAACTGGAGGGAAGGGGGAAGATTATTGCTTAAACTGTGGTGGTAAATTAGTTCTCTTAGTGGCTTTATTCCACAATAGGCCTCTACTGTGCCTTCTGCATTGGAGAAGGAGAAGAAAATGAGGGCCATTGCCCACAGTGGAGAGACAATCAGGAGCCTCTAATATTAGACGGTAGGGGTGGCTCTCTTCGTGATAATTGAGCAGTTTTTGTATTCATCTGTGGGTACAAAGGGATGCTGTCAAGTTGCTTAATGAGCCACTTACCGCATCCCTCATGCATATTATCCCAGCAGCAGCAGTGCCTATAAGCCTGCACATGGAAAAATATGTGCCGTTTTACTTCCCCCCCTGGTGATGCCATCGAATGGGGTGAGGCCTCATTAGTCTGCTGAAATCACAGCAGATGCCAACTGAGCGTGCTCAAAAGATACATTCTGTTTGCTTTTAAGTTTGGGATTTATAATTGTTGGCTCTCCCCCTCTACTCCATCTGCACGGCTCTTCCTCAAGGAGGACTAGGCCCATGCTGAGCTTTTGTTCATTCAATGGCGAGAGTTATTTATGAACAGGACTTATATCCTGTGAATTTCCCCCCTCACTTTTAAGCTGAAAATTGTAACTTTTCTCTTCCCCCAATGTTTCCCCTTAATTCAAAACTAGCTAAGGGGATTTAAAAAGAAAGTTTTAAACACCTTAATAGAACCCTAATCTGCTTTCACGTCAAAGCTCAGGCTGCTTTTAGGTGCTGCAGTTAGTGCTTAGTAAAGCCGGGTAAATCATCCAATCAGAAATAATAAAATTTCTTCCTCTCATTCCTCCCTTCCGTTTGTAGTTTAGACATTTCTCTAGCCTTGGAAAATGGCTACTGGGCCATTTTTCATGTTGGGTTAGAAATGTGACTCTGTCTCAGCGGTGCTTCTTACCAGATGGACAGAAACAAGTTGAAGCCTATGAGTTGTGTTACTTCTTGCTAGATGTATGATTCCAGCACCTGTTGCCTTGTAATTATATGGATTTTTCCAACTGGAAGATGTCCTGCATTTCTTTCCTAAACTAACTAGACCATAAACAGGTGCATACAAGTATACATATAACTGTATTAAAATATGCATGCATTAATTTTAAAGATGCTGCCAAAATATTGTTCTGCGTGGGAGTATCTTTTACATGTATCATACGTGTAATAGATGTAAATTTTGAGGTATAAATTTTTGCCTTTAGTTTGCTTGGCTTTAAAAATAAAAGCAGACAACAGTGCATGGGTGGATCTACACACAGGGGGGGGGGGAATGCTACAAATAAGTCAGAAATTAAATCGTTATAAAAGGGGGGGAGTAAAAATCACAGTTTTATTCTTTTCCAGCGCCATCTGCTGTTGTATGTTTATAACGCATTCAAAACGTTGTTTGTTTACTAATGTAGCCGAGTCCCCAGAGTGACTTGTATCATTGTTGCTGAGGTTTGTTATGTTTTCTTTCAGATGTCTATTGTGGCATTAAGCGGTATATAAATTCATAAATAACACCATCAACAATTTACGCCCCTTTTTTCTCTTTCTGCAGGCCCAGCATCTTCTTTCACCCAGCAACCTCAGGACCAGGTAGTGATCGCCGGGCAGCCTGTGACCCTGCTGTGTGCTATCCCAGAGTACAACGGAATTGTGCTGTGGATTAAAGATGGACTCGCCCTCGGCGTAGGCCGGGATCTCTCAAGTAAGCCTTCTAGATTTGCTTACATCAGCGGCAGCTCCTGTTATGTGTTATGACATATGGGCTTGAGAAACACATACTGACCACTTCCAGCTGCTGTTAAGCTAAGGGCAGGGTGAGGCGGGGTGCAGGGAGACAGGAAGAACACTAATGGCAAATGCATAGCCAGCAAGGGAGTACAAAGGGCAGAGTGTCCTGTACAAATGAGCCCACCTGACATGGAACATTTTATATATGGTGTCAGTTGGGGTAGATCTACACACAGAAAAACCCCCACTATAAGTAAGTCAGAAATTAACTTGTTATAACAAAAGGGGGGAAAAACGCTATGGAAAATCGCAGAGAATTTTCTCCTCTCTCCAGCGCCATCTGGTGTTGCATGTTTATAACGCATACAAAACACTTTCGCTTTACTATTGTAGCTGAGTCCCTGATCTGTTCTGGCCTGTTGGTGTAAATAGGCATCCTTGGTGCTATAGTCTATTTCCTTGCCATTACCTCCTTTGACCAGAGGTGGGTGATGGCACACAGGTTGACACCCCATAGGTTACCAGGGCAAGACCCGCAGCAGTTCACACTGAGATGCTCAACTGCAATGATCAAGTTATAGAACCTAACAGGGATCTCATAAGACTTGCATGGCATCTGGAAAATTAGATGCAGCAAAAGAAAACAGCCCATTTTGGAGGCAGGTTATTGGAACAATGAGTGAAGCTTAAACATGAAATATGTATTAAATAGTATTTGAGAGGGGGAATTGAGTGAGTCTCAGCTTCACTAAAAAGTTGGCTAGTGCAGTGAGAGAGAGAGAGAGAGAGAGAGAGAGAGAGAGAGAAGAAAAGTTAGGGAGGGGCCATAACTCAGTGGTAAAAGGGTCCCAGCAGGGATGGAGGAAATGGAGGAAACTAGAGATTTTATAGTTCCTCTTAGACCTCCTGGAGACTATGGTGCATGGTAGGGCCTAGATTTTATTGATGAACATCTGAAAGACATTCAGAACATAAGCCTCTGAATTGTTTCCCGTAAAAACTTGGAATGTGGGGGACGCTCTCATCGACAGCTCAGGCTCCGAGAAGTTTACAACAAGGGATAAACTGAAGCACATTGTCACAGTCCTATTAACAGGCTGTCAAACCCAGCCTCCCTTAGTCTATTTTAAGTTGGGCGATGTTTGCCTCCATGTACTGGGGGAAGGGACCACGTACTGTGCCAACAAAGAAATGATTCCCTCTCTTCCACCACTGCGATTTTTGTGGCAGAGCTTTGGAATATAGGGAGAAACGAACCCTGTTCAAGCAGTCACCACGCATGAGTGTGAGCAATCATGCAAGGGAGGGGAGCATGCTCAAGGTGTGATGTAGAGCCGTGCTTTATGCAGAGACCTTCCACAAGCAGAGGAGAGTCATAGAATCGTACAGCTGGATGGGACCCCAAGGGTCATCTAGTCCAACCCCCTGCACTGCAAAAATCTTTTGCCCAACATGAGGCTCAAACCTGAGATTAAGAGTCTCAAGCTCTACCGATTACTTCAAACATTTGCCCTCAGAATTTAATGTGGGGGCTCTACATAATATTAATATGACATGCTTGGCAACTCAGCCCCACACTCGCTTATGTGATTGCTCACATGTGATGCTGATGAGCATCCAAACAGGGCTTTGAGAGAGTTGAAAAGCTGTGCAACTATGCTTCTTTGAGGGCCTGCAATCTCTACCAAAGACTGACATTAAATGCAAGAAGTCTTCTGCACCCCACAAGCTCCTTATTTCTTAAAACATTATATACTGCTTAATTGTAAATAGAACCTCTAAGTTGGTTAAAATGTTTACTAAAACATACATTGCTTTAACCTGGCTTACCCCTCCTGATATCTATTCCAGCTATCTGTACAGCTATCCACATATCTCTGTATTAAGGTCCAGTGATTGGAGCAGCATAGGGAATTGCCCTTGCATATACATGTGCACACATGCATGGCTTGTTACATGGAGCAACCTCTGTGGGTTTAAGCACCATGTCATTTTGCTATGTTGTGTGAATCAGAATTTCAGCCCCTTGTATGCCTGAAACTGATAAAAATTCCAGTCCTTACTCTCTCTAGGCCTCAGGAGTCTATTGTAAAATGGGAATACTTCTCCATGCCTCAGAGCAATGATTTGAGGCACTCTCTTACTGTACCCATGGGGGTGATTGGTGTATCAGAGAGGCGCTTCTTCAGAGCATTGCAAAAGTTGAGCACTGTTCCAATGAGTGAAGTCAAAAAAGTATAAGGGGAAGCATTTTATCCCTCCCTCCCTCCCTCCCTCCCTCCTTCCTTCCTTCCTTCCTTCCTTCCTTCCTTCCTTCCTTCCTTCCTTCCTTCCTTCCTGTTTCCAGAATATGAAGCAGCCAACAAGCTGGATATACAGTATAACACACACATACTTTACGTTCCTCTGATTGCGAATTTATCTTTATGGATAAATTTATGGATATCTTCAGATAGCCATTCTCTGCAAAGTTCAGAACAGGAAATGAGTAACAGGAGCTAATATGGCTGACATATCATTCTGAGCAACTTTGGCAATTAACTTTGCTGGGTCTGCTTTAGCAAGCTGGGTCTCTGCCTGCTTGTGCGATACCAGCTCAGCTAGTCATCTAATTAGCTAAATACAAACAAACCCTTCATTTGTATTTCTTGTGGTTCATGAGAGCAAATCCTGCTGTTGATAGCTTGAAAAACAAAGCGGGGGGGGGGGGGGACAGGAGAGCGTGCCAAGCTGCCTCGGCTTCGCAGCTCATTAATCATCAGACTTGGGAAGGACTGATTTTTTTTGGGGGGGGGGAGGGTGTCTCTATCCCTATGACAGTATAGGTAACTGGGGAGATGAAGCCCATAGCAGTCAACCTCTGTCAGGACCCTGCTAAGACTCGGTTAAACAGTGTGCTGTTTTTCAGCTCTATCCTTTTTTGCATTTTGTACCCCAAAGGTTACCCACGCTACTTGGTTGTGGGGGACCATCTGTCAGGGGAGCATCACCTGAAGATCCTGAGAGCAGATCTGCAAGATGATGCTCTGTATGAGTGCCAGGCCATTCAAGCAGCCATCCGTTCCAGACCAGCCCGGCTGACCGTTCTCGGTAAGAATATGATTTTTTGCTAGAAAAAATGCACAATTCCCTCTCTCTCTTCCTCTTCTTCCTTGACCTTGAAATGAGTTAAAAGGCTCATTCAGAAAGAATGTATGTGCACTGCTGTTTCTTCAGCGGATGAAAAACCAAGTGTGTTTTTAGGCTCACAACATCCCTGGTGATTGCCCATTCTGAGTGGGGCTGATGGGAATTGGAGTCCAGGAGTACCTGGAGGGCACTTTTGGTTTGGTTACCCCAGGTTATCTCACGCATGCCATTTTTCTGTCAACATCAAGCACTGTTACGGAACGGGGATGTGTGGGGATATAGCCTGTGGTGATGTCATAATACAAAGAAGGCTGGGAAATGTGGAGGTGACTGCTTGCTGTTGTTGCTAGTTATAGTCACATGCCTAGCATTTCATGTAGTTCCATTCTGAGTGCAGTGTTGACTATGCAAGTAGTTTAAGTTGCAAACACGTTGAGAGGTGGCAGGAGTCTGGGTGAGGAGGTCCTGCCCCTGTGAGGGAGAACCATTGGGCAGCTTCAGCCACCATTTTGTATGAAACCTTCCATGGCTCAGAGAGCAAGAAGCAGAGTAGTAGCAGACACATTTGAAGATGAGGTGGGGATGACTCTTGTCTCTCTTCTTAGAATTTCAAATCACTGATTTGGATCCTGTCTAAGTTAGTTGAACTTCAGTCCCATCGAAATCAATGGATCAAGTTATTAATGACTTATGCCCCATTTATTTCAATGGGAACTAAGTTGAACAAACTTTGTGGTTGTAACCAAGTAAGTTCTGTTCAGAGTAGACCCACTGAAGTCAATGGGCCTAAGTTAGTTGTATCAATCATCTTCAGTGGGCTTACTCTGATTAGAACTAGCAGTGGACCCTTTGCCCCAAATCCAAGCCATTGTAAATTGCCTCAAAAAGTTTAGTAAGTAGGCAGGGAACATAAATTTTCTAAATAAAAATAAATGTGACAAACATGGGCACAAGGAAGCACACAGATTTGTGTAAGTAGCTTGTTACCCAACTGCAGTGGAACAAGTCACTTATTTTCCTGATTCTGACATCTCAAGTAACCATTTGGTTTTTTTATTTGGGATTGGATGTATCTGTAATTCATTAAAATAGGGTTTCTAAATGTTGCTGGAAAGGTCATAATAAAAAGTATGATTCCCATCTCTCTATCTTTCTCTAACCCTCATCCCACTCCTACACTTGACAAAAAGTATACAGATGGGGAGGGGGAAGGTATATTAAGAAGTATTACTTTTTTCCCTGACTGGCCTGATTTAGATTTATAACAACTCCTGGTGATTTGGGGTGTGTAACTCAGCTTTTGCAGAAGCATGATTTATGTACAAACACACACAAGAAAAATATACCACTGAAATAGCCCCCTGCAGCTACTAAAAGCTGAGATGTTATTATGATTGAAAAGTGTTTATCAGTGGAGTCTGTATGAAAAAGAGAATAGCAGCTGAAATTCATTCATTATAATTCCAACGAGTTGCTCTTCTTCTGTATCACAAAGATATGAAAGGAGCCTGCCAATGAAGGGGGGTGGGAATACAGGGGGTGGTTTGCTCCAGCTGTTGCTTTCTCACTTGCCAGGGGAGGGGTAATAGATGGAGATTTCAAGATCGAAGATTTCTAGGTGTGAATCACCTGTGCTACCTTGCTTATGGTATTGGAGATGAAGCCTAGAAGGGATTATTGTGGTGGCCAGCAGAAGAGGAAAGCAGAGACCAAGGAAAAAGAAGTGGTCAGTGAAGGGGTAGCCAATGTGTTGCTTTCCAGATATTTATTGGACTACATATCCCATCATCCCATTACCTCCAGCAAGCTGGTCAGGAATGATGGGAATTGTAGTCCAGCAACATGTGGGGACCCAGAGTTAAAGAAGGCTGTCATGCAATGTGGGGTTGCTTCTTTTTAAGGCTTTCTCCTAAGCAAATGGTTGCTTTTTCCAGAATCAGCTATTATTGCTCCTTCCCATTCACTTTCTGGCAGTACCTCTCCCCATCCAGAACAGCAAAGTAACTTAGATGGAGAAGGTGGACACGCACACCAAAACAAAGAGCATTTTGCCCTGCTCTACCCGAGAAAGAAATAATGCTTGAGTGTCTTGAGTTTTTGTGTGTAATGGTGCCCCTACTACAGCAGTTCCTTGAATCTGATTGAAACCCTGTGTCTGAGAGTACGGTTTTGAAGCAAAATCATTGTTTGGATTCAAAAAGCCTCTTTGCCAGAATTAGTTGAAGCATGTGCTTGTTATTCGACGGTTCATTACATGCTGGTTCAGCCTCTGGTAGGTCATGATTTGTGCACTTCATTATTTTTGAGGTTCATTATTTGGTCACTTCATTATACATGCTGTTCGGCACTCCCTCCCTCTTGTAAGCCCATGCCGTTTTGCTATTCAGGATTAGATTTGAAATTCTGCAAGGGATTGATTAGTTAAGCCAGAGTATTGTGAAGAGGACAGAGCACAAAATGACCGGTCCAACCCCCACCCCGTTAAGGTTTCCGTCAATGTTCAGATGGGCAAAATATTAAAGGAACTGAGAATGTGGAGCCACATTGTGGAAGGAAGGAATATTGAAAGAAGTTTTACCTCTTGCAAAGACTTGAACTGGGATGCAGCCAGGCACACTTCCTTGGAGGCTGGGATATTAGAAGGCAGCAATTTCTATTCCCACCTGTATTTGTCATGATCAGCGCTGTTGCCATTCCACTGCAGTTCATTTTCCACTAATTACTATGTTATTAGTCTCACTGTCCATCATTTAACATAGCTCATGTACCTTACATAACTGTTTATTCGTTTCAATGCAAAGGAAACACCAAAGCCATGTAGAAAAAAATAACTACATATAATTTTCAGGCTTAAAAACCCCCACAAATGATGTGAACAAATGCCAGGTGTATTTCCTTGACGGATTTTCATTCCTTTTTTTAAAGTAAGATTTTTATGTAAGCTTTTCACAATACAATAAGAAAACAGATACAAAAAATATGAACAGAGTAATAAAAACTGAGACTTTTCCCAAAGGCAATTCTCAGCTCCCACCACCCATAGAAGGTAGCAGCCCCTTCCAGCTCTCACCAGGGGTCCTTCCTTTCTCCTCTCAGCCTCTCACCCTGGGAGACCAACATTACCCTGTCTCCCACCCAGGACCCTCCATCTACCACCTGCATGAGTACACAATCCCTGGACCTTAATAAAGGCCCCAAACAGAGGTCCCAAACATAGCAAAGCAAAAAGGAAAGGAAAGGAAAAAGGAAAGAAGCATTAATAATAATAATAATAATATAATAAATAATAATAATAATAATAATAATAATAATAATAATAATAATAATAAAATAACAACAACAACTTCTAATTTTCCATCTGCCAGTTACATAAAAAGATTGTTCGGGGTCTAGCCACCACAGCAGGAGAAATTAAGCTTGCTCCATATTTCATATGACAGCCCATAAGATATTTGAAGTTGGCTATCATGTCTCTTCTCAGTCTCCTCTTTTCCAGGCTAAACATACCCAGCTCCTTCAACCGTTCCTCATAAGGCTTGGTTTCCAGACTCTTGATTGTCATCCCTTGCACACGTTCCAGGTTGTCAACATCCTTCTTAAACTGTGGTACCCAGAAATGGACACACTATTCCAGGTGTGGTCTGCCCAAGGCAGAACAGAGTGTTACTATTACTTCACTTAATCATGACGCTCGACTTCTGTTGATGCAGCCTAGAATAGAATGAGCTTTTTTCACTGCAAGAGCACCCTAACCATTTGCTAAGTTCTTTTGCTATTCACAACTATAGACGTTATTTTGTCACAGCCAGGTAGTATCCAGTGTGATTCTCACGGGTCACGGGGTTTTTTCTCCTGGAATTGTGTACTCCACACAACATAGCAATACCTTCTGTTGTTTACAGGACCACTTATCCTCAGATAAAGAATAGTGAACCAGGAACCTTTGATCTTCTGGAGATTGTTGATTCTCTTTCTGCTTCCTTCAATGTTTGAGTTGACCCTCAAATGTGTAAACAAAGCAGAGGGTGAAATTACTTCAAGGAGTGTTACCTCAGGAAATAGCTGTTGAAAATGACAGTTCACCCCACCCTGTTTAAAATTTCTGGACTTGTGATCTGCATCTTTGCAGAGAGTAAAAAATGGATAAGATTGGCACGTGAGGGCTGTTGCCATGCTTTTTGTATCTAGTAGAATATTTTCAGTATTGCACTGCACAAAATTGAGGTAGGGGGCAGGATTAGTTGTCCTTTGAAAAAGCTATACAGGATACTGATCTCTCAAGTAAACTGGTCCCAAGCTGTTAAGTGCTTTGTATAATAATAGTAATACCTTGCTCTTGGCCCAGTAGCAAATGGGCAACCAATGTAGATCTCTGAAAAGAGGTGTATCTGCACGCAGGTCCTCACTTCTGCTGGCAAGGTATACTGCAGCATTCTGCAGTAACTGCAGTTTCTGTATCAAGTGTAAGGGGAGCCCCACACAGAGTGCATTGCAGTAGAATCAAAGAATCATAGAACTGTAGAGTTGGAAGGGATCATGAGGATAATCTAATCCAACCTTCCTGCAATGCAGGAATCTTTTGCCCAGCGTGGGGCTGGAACCAACAACTCTGAGATTCAGAGTCTCATGCTCTACCAGCTGAGCTACATCCTGGTGTAATCCAACCCTAGAGTCAATCTTGATTATGGGAATTGTACCCCAAAACATCTAAAGGAGCGCCAGGTTGGGAAGGCTGGTGTAGCAGATTTCCCTGTGCAATGCTAGTTGTGCTTTTTTGCTTCCAGTGCCGCTTTTAATATTCCAAGATGCAAATATACATTCCCTTCTACTACTGACGCAGCAGATGCACTCCACTAGCTACTGTTCCCTCCAGGTTTCTTTCTCAATGAGCCAGGATATGAATTATAGCAATAAGATTATCCTGCCTAGGAACAGGAGCCTTTGCATTCTATTAACAACAAATAAGTAGTCTCTAATAGTCTTAACGGAAGTTACCTGGAAGTGATTTTCTGTGTGCCGCTTGGTTCAGAATGACTGTGTGTCCTGCCTGTCACCATACGACATGCTCCAAGGGGTCTTATTGCATGGGCTTGTCCAAAGCAAGGGCCATTAACACAGTCACAGGAAGCCAATAAAGCTAGAAGATGAAAGTGGATAATGGAACTTCGGTCGTGGGGAAAATGACGCACTTGCCAGAGGCGGGGAAGGTTGCAGAGAGCATAGATGTCAGAGTCAGCAAGAGGGGAATTGTCTGTCTTCATGAAGTCGGTGGTGATACCAAGGCCTTGTTTCTTTTCGTGTGGTGACTGGTAATGAGACCAGCCATCTCCCCCAGTGCCGGTGATTTCTCTTTATTTACAGGGGTCCCGGCTGCATTTATAGAAGGCAGTGACACTGCTGTGGATGATTCTGGGGGAATACAGCCCAATAAAAGTGTACCTAGGGCTGCTGTAAAACTAGTCTGCCATACAAACAGACCAGCAGCTCTGTGTCCACAATAGATATTTATGTCTATCTATTCACTTACTTACACACCCACAGGCAGCTCACTTCAAAAACTCCTCTGACTGGTGAGTTTTCACTGGGGAGCAGCTGTGGCTGATGCTCATTGGGACTGGCAGAAAGCGGGTAGACCAACAGTCATAGAATCATAGAATTGTAGAGTTGGAAGGGACCATCAGGTCCAACCTCCTGCAATGCAGAAATCTCAACTAAAGCATCTATGACAGATGGCCCATCCAACCTCTGCTTGGAAACCTCCAAGGAAGGAGAGTCCACAGCCTCCTGAAGGAGACCATTCCACTGTTGAACAGCTCTTACCATTCTTAGTAGGTGAAGCCAGATCCAATGACAACCAGAGCCAACTAATTCTAGTTTCACCCCATCCTCCTCACTGCTCAGTTCTAGAAAGGTAACACTGAGACTAAGGAAAAGGAGGAGGAAGCTGACAGGCAGTGCCGCCCCTGTAGACTTGTTGTAAGTGAGGAAGGAGGCAGGCAAGGGCAGGCTGTGGTCAGTGGGGCAGTGCCCCATTTGCCCTAACAGAACAGCCTCCAGCACTGGGAAGGCAGCTTTAGAGCAATGGTGGGGAGGTTTTTCAGCCTGGGGGCACCTTTCCTTCTGTGCAACCTTCCAGAGGGCACATGCCAGGTGAGGCCAGAAGCGTAAGTGGGTAAGTGCGAATTTTACAGGAGGTTAGTTTCTACACACACCTCTTCATCCACCATCCAAGCAAGCAGAAGGCATTGACAGCATTCAAGGACACATTCTAAACAGGCAATGGGGTATATGAAGCAGGACCAGTGAATGGCAGGGCCTGGGGAGAGATGGTGGAGCTGGGGAAGGGGGTATAGTGTGGGAAGAATAACAAGGGCCAGATATAGAAGCTTGGAGGGCCACATTTGGCCCCCGGGTCTGAGGTTCCCCACACTTGCTTTAGAACCATGAGGAAGAAATAGAATCATAGAATTGTAGAATTGGAAAAGATCCTGTGGATTATCTAGTCTAAACCCCTGCAATACAGGAGTCTGCAACTGTCCCATATGGGGGATCAAACCTGCAACCTTGGCATTACCAGCACTACACTCTAATGAACTGAGCTATCCAGGCTGCTTCTGGTAAAGTATATACAGCCGTACCTTGGTTCTTGAATGGAATCCATTTTGGAAGTCCGTTCAGCTTCCGAAAACGTTCGAAAACCAAGGCGCGGCTTCCGATTGGCTGCAGGAGTTTCCTGCACTCAGTTGGAAGCCGCATCGGACATTCGGTTTCCAAAAAACATTTGCAGACTGGAACACTCACTTGCGGGTTTGCGGCGTTCAGGAGCCAAAACGTTTGAGTCACAAGGCGTTCCAGAATCAAGGTAGGTTTGTATATAAAAGCTACTGAAAGTCAAGGTAATAGTGTACATGAATTATATTACTGTACTGTAATGGTTGCATCTGTAAACTGTTTGGAAACTCCAGCTGCTTTGGAATATGGCATCCAGGCACTTGGTGTAGGGACTTGCTGGTGGTCATCAGGAGCTCAACAGTGTTGAATGATATGCGCTGGCAACCAGTTTAATTCCAATCTGAATTCCAAGTGCTAATTTTAACTTTTTAAACTCTAAATGGGGAGGTGCGTTTGATGGACAGAGTGTGCAACCTCCTCCTATGGGCCCAGAAGCCTATCATGGCTGGGCAGAGTGTTATCCAAGTGGAGAGTTGAAAATTGGAACCTGACACAAATCAATTTATTCAGAAACACATTAAAGTGTGGGTTTTAAGTAAAGTTAGTTCTTAACTATCTCTGTAAAAAGTTTTGACTGAAACCAAGTGTTGTGCCTCATCAGAGTATCCATTAACCTTCATTGAGTGTATTTAAATTAAATTCCAATGCAAAGTGCCTCATCATTACTTTGATCTTCTGGTTGAGGGATAAGTGGTCAGCGGTTTCCCCTTCACATTATTAAAAATCCTTGCTGCTGTATATTGGGACATGCTACCATATGCAGATAATATCAAGTGTTACTGACAGGGAATACCTAATTTTAAAGCACCTGAATCCTGCCACATTACGCCACTCATATCTATCTTTATTGAGGGAAGTTGTCACAGGCAGATATTTAAAGAACCAACTTCTCCCATAGAGAAGAACCAACTTCTCCCATACAGACCATATTTAAATCTGCAAAAGGAGCCCATCTCCTGTGGTGAAATGGGTGGTAATGCAGGAGAGGGTCTTTTCGGTGCTGGCTCCCCAACTGTGGAATGAACTCTCCCATACATCTCCCGTAGGAAGATGCCATATCTCATATTTTTTAAATGCCAGGTCAAAACATACTTTATTTATTCAGCAGGGCTTTTATCAGATCATTTGTGGTGTTGATTCCTTTTTGGTATTTGGGTTTATATCTGCCTTTCCTCATTATTTTCTTTATAGATATGTTGTTGGAATTATGGCTATTGCTTCTTGCTTGGTTTTTAATCAATGTATGTTGAGAGGCACTTTATAAATTTGGGGGAAAGCATTATTAAAATGTGGAGAAAGCATTATTAAAAAATTAATAATAGCCAAATTCATAATAAATATATCAGCTAGGAACTTAGAGACAGAATAATTGGGAATAAATTGAGCTGCTCAATGTCCTGTTACTTATAATAACTATTTGGTTGGGGGTGACAAATAACATGGGGCATTGTTTCTGCCCGAGCCTTGCAGTCATCCTTTTGTGCAATAAAAAGGACCTGGTGCTTATAACAGTGGGCTAGGATGGTCATTGTTCATACAGTGTTTGAACACCTGATGAGAGACATCAGGTGAGAGGAGGATGGAATCTGTACAGGATGCAATAAAGCTAAAGCTAAGCATGGTCTTTTCTTCTGACAGCTATTCTCAATGAATTCTATATAGTTAGAAATAAGGCTATTGATTGACATTTATTATGGCTGGGCACGATCCAGCCAAAGATAAGCCCTTTTAAGTCCCATTGATGGGACAGCTAGGCAAGTGCTTAGACCTCTACTGTAGAAATCAATGTGACTTCAAAATGCTTAGCTGTGGGGCTGGCTCACGCTGTTTATTTGAGAGCTTTCCATGAAATGAAAAGTTAATGCAAAAGTGAGAGACAGAGAAAAGCTGTCCAAGTCTACAGTGACAAAAACAGATGGAAACAAAAGGTGTCTTCATGCTAAGGCAGCCTTAAGTAATGGCAATGAATGACCATGAGTTGAACCCGGCATCGTCTGTGACAATGCACAAAATAACTAGGGGCAACCCTGGCCTGGGCTCACCTTCTATGACAGAGTTTAGGTGCTGCTTTTAGAAGGTTAAGGTTTAGAGTCAAATTGAGGGGAGTTGAGGGTTGGGAACTGGGAACATTAAGGGGCCCCTTGCTTTTCACTAGTAAAGTAAAGGTAAAGGGACCCCTGACCAATAGGTCCAGTCGTGGCCGACTCTGGGGTTGCGGCACTCATCTCGCTTTATTGGCCGAGGGAGCCGGCGTACAGCTTACGGGTCATGTGGCCAGCATGACTAAGCCGCTTCTGGCAAACCAGAGTAGCACACGGAAACACCATCTACCTTCCCGCTGGAGCGGTACCTATTTATCTACTTGCACTTTGACGTGCTTTTGAACTGCTAGGTTGGCAGCAGCAGGGACCGAGCAATGGGACCGAGCAATGGGAGCTCACTCTGCCGCGGGGATTCATAGAATCCTAGAATCATAGAGTTGGAAGAGACCACAAGGGCTATCGAGTCCAACCCCCTGCCAAGCAGGAAACACCATCAGAGCACTCCTGACATATGGTTGTCAAGCCTCTGCTTAAAGACCTCCAAAGAAGGAGACTCCACCACACTCCTTGGCAGCAAATTCCACTGTCGAACAGCTCTTACTGTCAGGAAGTTCTTCCTAATGTTTAGGTGGAATCTTCTTTCTTGTAGTTTGGATCCATTGCTCCGTGTCCGCTTCTCTGGAGCAGCAGAAAGCAACCTTTCTCCCTGCTCTATGTGACATCCTTTTATATATTTGAACATGGCTATATCACCCCTTAACCTCCTCTTCTCCAGGCTAAACATGCCCAGCTCCCTTAGCCGTTCCTCATAAGGCATTGGAACCTCTGACCTTCTGATCGGCAAGTCGTAGGCTCTGTGGTTTAGCCCACAGCGCACCCGCATCCCTTTTCACTAGTAGCTCACCATAATTTCAGCAGTAGCTCTGTAACATTGCAAGGAATTCTGGGTTGCACATTTTCATTACCAGCCAAGGGACGTTTGCAACCCTCCCCCATTTTTTTTTTTCTATGTGCCATTGCTAAAATATGACTGATGACTTTGTTGTGCTTTTAAAATGATGGTTATTGTATTGCATTCAAATGATGTGATATTGTTATCCCAAAAGAGACCTCGGTTAGAAAGACAATTTTGTGTATTGTCAGAACAGAAGGTGAACACCTGTTGCGTAACGAAGCCAACATTTTGGTATTTGCTCTATCAACAAACTAAAATGTGTTGGAAAATAATAGGAAGCCACCTGAGCTGCTCTTCTTCTTTCTCATCCTTAGGTATATAACTTGCTTCCTAGACCTACTTGCCTGATAATCAGACCTCAGTTGTTGCAATAAGGAAAGCCAAACAACTCCTTAATGGAATTTTAAGGTTCACAAGACCTTATGAAAGGAATTTAGTTTATCCAACAATTAAAGTATGCATAGCAAAAATATTGGCACAAATTATTCATGATGCTGAAATTTGGAAGGTCCAGGCAGCAGAGGAGGAAGCTGATCGGGCGCATGGGGCGGTGCGCCCAGGGGTGGGGCGGGCCGCGCATGGGGGCAGGGCGCACTGCGGGGCCTCCAGAGTCTGTCTGCCTCCTCCCACTCAGCCGCCCTACAGCTGGGGGGAGGCAGCGGGCGGACCATTTGTGCAGCCCAAAGCCTGCACACACCCAAGCCACCGCGTATCTCCCAGGAGAGACGCGTGACTTGGGTGCGCTGCAGGCCCCTCAGTGAGTGCTGCCTGGCATTTTGTCACCCCCCTCAGTGGTGACACCCAGGGTGACCCGCACCCACCGAATCCCCTTCCTCCGCCCCTGGGTCCAGGTTGGGGGACGGGCATTAAATAGGCAGCAGACCAATCAGTGGGAATAATCCTAGAATCCTAGAATCCTAGAATCATAGAGTTGGAAGAGACCACAAGGGCCATCGAGTCCAACCCCCTGCCAAGCAGGAAACACCATCAGAGCACTCCTGACATATGGTTGTCAAGCCTCTGCTTAAAGACCTCCAAAGAAGGAGACTCCACCACACTCCTTGGCAGCAAATTCCACTGTCGAACAGCTCTTACTGTCAGGAAGTTCTTCCTAATGTTTAGGTGGAATCTTCTTTCTTGTACAGTAGTTTGGAACCATTGCTCCGTGTCCGCTTCTCTGGAGCAGCAGAAAACAACCTTTCTCCCTCCTCTATGTGACATCCTTTTATATATTTGAACATGGCTATCATATCACCCCTTAACCTCCTCTTCTCCAGGCTAAACATGCCCAGCTCCCCTTAGCCGTTCCTCATAAGGCATCGTTTCCAGGCCTTTGACCATTTTGGTTGCCCTCCTCTGGATATGTTCCAGTTTGTCAGTGTCCTTCTTGAACTGTGGTGCCCAGACACAGTACTCCAGGTGAGGTCTGACCAGAGCAGAATACAGTGGCACTATTACTTCCCTTGATCTAGATGCTATACTCCTATTAATGCAGCCCAGAATTGCATTGGCTTTTTTAGCTGCCGCGTCACACTGTTGGCTCATGTCAAGTTTGTGGTCAACCAAGACTCCTAGATCCTTTTCACATGTACTGCTCTCAAGCCAGGTGTCACCCATCTTGTATTTGTGCCTCTCATTTTTTTTGCCCAAGTGCAATACTTTACATTTCTCCCTGTTAAAATTCATCTTGTTTGTTTTGGCCCAGTTCTCTAATCTGTCAAGGCCATTTTGAAGTGTGATCCTGTCCTCTGGGGTGTTAGCCACCCCTCCTGTCAGAACAGAACACCCTTAAATCCTATTGACTTCAAGGAGAGAAATTTAAACTCATGTTCTCAGATTAGAGACATTTAAAGTCATGAAATCACCCTTTGGGTGATTTTTTCGTAAAGGCTCCATGTTTTCTAAGGGTGGGATCCATAGTTAGCCATACTTAGAGTAGACCTATTCAAAGTATGGCTGATTCTGGATGCAACACAAATATCTGATTGGGGAAAGCAGGGTCAAGTGTGTTTCCCAGGCCTTGCATCCTGCATGTGGAAGTGCAAACTTCTTATGGGTTTTCAGTAGGGGTAAAATATATGGGCATGAGGGAGTGGCATTGCATTGGTAAAATGGTCCACCACAAATGGTGAACATACATTGTTGTTGTGGTTAATATTTATATTTATATTTGTATTTCTTACCCACCCTTTACCATGAGGTGTCAGGACAGGTTGCAACATTTTAATAATGCAATATTAAAAACAATTAAGAGAATAGGGTGGATCCTACAGCATATATCTCAAGTGCCAAAGCCCAGAGTAAAGAAATGTGTATTCAATATGCAACAAAAACTATGTAATGAAGGCAGCGTTCAAAATTCACTAGGCACCAGGCACATTATGGCTATTGGCTACCTGTGACCAAGTGAACATGCCCAGGTGCCAGGGTGGTGCAATATTTAGTGAACAATATTTAGTGTCTTTCACTAGACCCAAATGCTACATTGAAGTCAAAGAAAGACTTAAGGAAGAACTCTTGGTATCTGTCTCTGTGTGTGATGCCAATGCCAATTTCAGAATCATGCAAAAAAAAAAAAAGCATTAAAACTTGGCTCTTATGTGGTCTCTTAACATCTACCGTAGCTTTGAATTTTCTTTCTACCAGTGTTGAATTTGGATCCTATTTCCCTAATGCATTCTTGCCCTACACATTATTTTATTGAAGAACTGCAACGCAAAATCCGGAGGCGTGTGAAGTTTGAAGAAAGCATTTCTGTCTGTGCATTGTTTCAGGAAATGTGAATTAGGAAGGTTCACATTAAAATGCAAACTGAACTGATATTCTCCCTAAGAGAGGCTGGCCACTGATTGCAAGAGCTCCTCAAGGTGTGCAGTAAAACCCACACTTTTAAACACAACAACCCACAATTCCCTCCCTGCAAAAATGATACTGGCATTCTTGCAGAGGCCAGAAATCCTACTATTCTGACGGAAGTAGAATAATATCCAGAATGTGTCTGAGCTCTGCCTTGTTCCATCGGATTTGGAGTCTGTTTTATCAATAGAGTGGCTGGGGACATTCCCAGACTGCATTCAACCCTGGAAGATAATTTCATTCAGTTCACATTTTTAAGCAAACTGAACTAATTTACACCTCCTGGACTAATGCATGGCTTGGAAGGTAATTATGCTTTGCATTTGCTTATCCACTGAATTTTGTGTTACAGTTCTCCATAGTTTAAAAATAATAATCAGTATTTAAATGCTTCTTTGTAAGAAATTGTGTATTTAAATACAGATTTTCATATGGGTTTTTTTTTCTTTGCGGGGGAGGTAGCAAATCCTAAATTGATTTGGAAACAGACTAGGATGAATTCATGAACATACACATGTGAAACTGACAAGGACAGGAAATAGACTTATCCACCTATTCCTACTTCCCAGAGGTCTTCAGTCAGATACAGGAGTTTTCAACTTCCACAGCTCCTGCAACCAATCAGAAGCCGCAGAAACCCTGTCAGATGTTCAGCTTCCCAAAGAACATTTGAAAACTGGAACACTCACTTCCGGTTTTCGATTGTTCAGGAGCTGAAACTTTTGACTCCCAAGGCATTCGGGAGCCGAGGTATGGCTCTATTCTGAAAAATGTTCTCTTGAAGGAGGAAATTTCCAAAACACATTTGGAGTAAAGTACATTTCTAACACCTGGAGTTCATTATCCTCTCTCTGCCTATCACTGAGGGTCAAAACAGACATGAGTCAAGAGGTCAGCAATCAGGACTCCTTAAAAAAAGTTCTTCTTTAAAGCTGCCATAGTGGCGGAGACAGAATGTGTTCCAGGTTGGATCAGAGCAGCAGTTCTGGGGGAGAGGGTGCTTAATGGTCCCCTCACAGTAACATCATTCCCATCAAACACACACACACCCTGGTGTGGAGCTGCAATTAGACCTGCTGCAGGAACAACTGCATGGTTCCTGAATTCCTCTCACTGTGGGGTTAATGCCAGTTTTTGCTTGCTGCTTTATAATGGGAAAATTGGGGGGAGTGCAAAATACCCCCTGCCTCAGCACTGGTGTGCTCCAATCAAAAACAGAGCTCCCTGGTGGATGTTTTACATCGGGCTTGGAGAACCATGGCTCTCCAGATGTTGTTGGGCTTTAACTCTCATCATCCCTGACTGTTGGCCATGCTTGCTTGGGCTGATGGGACTGGAGTCCAACAGGACCACAGGTTACCCCCACACCCCACCCCAGTTTACATTGTCTGTATCAATAGATATAGATATATAAAAATTCTGGAGATCCGAGCATAGGTCTCTTTCATTCTCTTCATTTTGGCACTAGGTTTTGATTCATCCCCATGCTGCCAGATGAGTTTTATGTGGTAGCCATTTTAAATTGGCTCTTTTTCTTCGACACTGAATTGGGAAAGGCTTTGCCAGCCCCTACAGCCATTGGAAATGCACTGACTCATCCTAGGGACTAATAGCAAATTCATTCTCTAACTGTGGGTCTTTATGTTGCCAACACAGCAACATATGCACACAAGACAGAGGTATCAGCAAACCTGGGAGAATCCCATGGTAGGGAGTGGAACAGAATGGTGTATTCTGAAAGGGGGCATGGCTGGCTGGAACCCTGAGCAGGAGCACTCCATCCCCCTGAAGGTTTGAAGACCCTCCTGGTGTCTTCCTCTCTCCCAAAGCCTTCCCTTGGTCTCTCCCTCTTCTTCCCTTTACTGTCTTCTCAAAATGCCTTCACCTTTCTAGCTTAGCTTCCCATATTCTCCTTGCCAAAATGTGAACTGCCTAATTCCACATGCTCAGCCTTTAACTTTATGCGTGGCTGCTCCTGAGATATCCCCAAATGCTGTCTAAATTGTTTTTTGAACTCCTGCCACTCGTGTCTGACAACAGCTTGATGGGCCTGATGCTACCTCCTTTCTCTCCCCCCCCCCCTTCCAAAATGAAGAGAGAGAGAGACAGTGTTTTAATTAAATATTTAAGAACGTGTCACATTAGGTTTAGATCTACACAGTTAGATGTGGTGGAATAGATCGTTCCATAAGCCTTTGGAAGTGCAATTGTTCAAACAACTGAGCCTGCAAGGATCGCTTACCTCCATTGGCTTCAGGGGACTAGAGTTTTGTTCCCAGAGAAATGGGAAAAGATATCCTCTTCACATGAAATCCATGCCAGCATTCATTTCTACTAAATTTATGCCCCGTCAAGTTATGGGAATATATATGCCTCTGTTTTTCACAGTGCTGGAGTTCTTCAACTCAAGGCTGGCTATACTGAGGGGCAGAATGAGGCAACTGCCACAGGTGGCAGAAACTGGGAGGCTGGGGCAACATTCCCTTAAGCTAGCCTGCTGGCCTCAGGTGCCATGGAAGATGCAACCTTATTGCCAATGTTGAAGTAGCATTCAACTCTAGTCAGCTTCTATATGTGGAACAGAGGGTTCCTTTGCTTGTCCTTTGTTAAGGCAGCAAATTGACTTCATCCAGAGCTGCTTCAGCCAAACTGCTTCTGGTTTCAAAGTAAAGGTTTTAACCCAGGGGCCAGCAAACATTTTCAGCAGGGGGCCAGTCCACTGTCCCTCAGACCTTGTAGAGGGCCAGGCTATATTTTGAAGAAAAAAATGAACAAATTCCTATGCCCCACAAATAACCCAGAGATGCATTTTAGATAAAAGCACACATTCTACTCATGTAAAAACACACTGATTCCCGAACCACCCGTGGGCTGAATTTAGAAGGCAATTGTGCTGGATCCGGCCCCTGGGCCTTAGTTTGCCTACCCATGTTTTAACCTTTACAGCTCTAATCTGTTGTGGACCAGGGTACAGAAAAAACAGTCTTCTCCCAAATGAACCTACTCACCCTTTAAAGTAATGTTGTGAGGGTGCCTCCAATCTCACATTTGCTTCGTGGATGTTAACTGTCTCCACTGGTTGAAAAATCAAACTGTGTAGGCACCTCCCAGAGATACCTGGATCTCCCAAATCCATCACTTCTTCCATTCAACACTAAGTGCTGACATTGAAATATATATGCAGGTGTTTGGGCAATGGACACTGTTCACCTGAGAAACCAGCCAATGCAAATGGGCTAATAATACCAAGGATTGGCAGTGTTTGGTTGATCCATTGGTGATGTCCATATTAGACTACTGCAATTTGTGATATATATATAGTGCTATATATTTGTGCTATATAAAAGCTTTGAGAATGCTTTTCAAATTTCAACTGGTCAAAAATGTGGCCACCAAAGTCACAATGGTGACAAGGCAGTCATACCAGCATTGCTGGCTGCCAGTGTATTTTGGGACCCAGTTATACAGTTTAGTCACAAACTATATGTTAGGCCGTCTGCATGTGTGCAAACCTGCCCACACACTGAGGTCAGAATCAGAGACCTTCTTTGAGCATCTACTTTCTGAGTTGCTGAGGGCAATGGACACAAACAAACAGGCTTTCTCCATGGTTGTCTGGCAGCATTTTAATTCTCTCTGTCCCAAACTGTGTCATGTTAATATGCTTCAGGGTTTTGGAAAGCTCCCAAACCTTAAATTTTTATACAAGCCTTTCAGGGGTCACCTTGTTTTACTGTTTAATTGTATAATATGCAAAAAAAAAAAATTCCACAATTCCTCTGAAAAAGAAGTTTTGCTTGTAATTTTCCCTAAGGTACGTATTTGGGCAAGAATTTTTCCCTGTCACAATCATGTGTGTGTGTGTGTGTGTGTGTGTGTGTACTTTATTTTTACTGATCTATCTGTTTCAGAACATTTTTGTCCACCCATCATCCACAGATCACAGTACAGATTAAAGAATTTTAATATAACAAGTGCACAGCCATATTAAACAAACAAGAGAAGGTTCAAAATACAGAGCAAAAAGTACCAGCATAAAGCCTAGCAGTTTACTAAATATCTCCCAAATTCCCAGGGAAATAAACAGGTTTTCGCCAGGTACCAAAATGTCCTAACGCTTAACACACATATATACGTGATATATATATTTCTGTTTGGAGAATTTAGAAACATTTTTTTCCTCCCA